>NC_058120.1:8053406-8672906 GCF_914725855.1 Thunnus albacares | reverse complement strand
GAAGGTGGGGCCTCCGGTCCGCCTCATCCTGGATAAACTGACCTTCACAAACTCCAGGTTGATACTTAGAGAGTCTTTCCTTCCTGTTACTGAGGACGGCTCCTCGTCTACTGTACCTTCAGGAAAAAGAATGGTTATCATGACGATTATTACACTTTCATCTAATTTGAATCTTGGTAGCCTCTCATATTATTAATAATACTGTACCACCATTTGCATAAAGCATGAAGTCATAGTTATTTCCATCTACACTAAACCTACCTAAATCACATGTGTGTACATATATTTGTATTTTAATCATATCCACAGTAAAGTCTTCATCAGTGGGAACATTAGATACTAAATTTCATGAACAACTGCAGCCCTGTAGAAGCGCATGAGAATATTACAACAGGCTTCCCCTCTTCTCTTTCCGTACCTAATGGTCCTGGGCCTGGAGGCAGGCCTGTGACAGCAGATTTCTGCTTTCCGGCGCCGTAGGGGTGGAAGACGTAGAGGGAGAAGTCAGACATGCAGGCAGTGAAGCTGAGGCCTGAGGAGTTACTGGGGGGCCCGGTGAGGTCTGACTGGCTGCTGCTGTGGCGGCTCCTGCCCAGAGGGCTCCCCAGCAACGGAGATGCTGGAAGGATACAAGAGGAGAGAAGGAATAACACGGATGGAGTAAGAAAAGCAGTCACATACAGTAGGCATGAACTAATTAAAATACTTTTGTTGTCCTCTATTAACAGACATAAATCATCCACTGAGCTACAGTAGCCTGCATGTGACTGAAATGATAAAGTCACATTATCATAATACAGCGGTGTAAGCTAATTAGAGCAGAGATCCAAATGAATTATCTGCTGAAAAGTTAATACATCACTGTGCATAATAATGTAATACTGTAATATTAATACTGTGCTTTTCCTTTTTGGCTTGAGAACAAACTGTACATGAACATTTACTGTAAATGTGGCTGAACTAAATAAAAAATAAGACCTGAGATTCAGTATAATGTACCATCTCTATACTGAGGAAAGGATCTGTGAAAAAACAAAAGGAATACCAGAACTTTCATGATCTGACAAAAAGACAGGCTAGAGGGAAAAGTAATGAATACAAGAGAACAAGCTATGAGCATCATTAAACCACACAGGGCCTAGACACTGCATGCAGTGACAGCTAGCAGGTATGTGCATCGTAGCTGATAAACTTTCAAAGAGTCTGACTGAGAACTTTTTGCAGTTCCTCACGTCATGTATATCTGCACATATGTAAAAGGGAATTCTCAGTGATGCTCTACAGACCTTTGCTAGGAGGAGGTTTGGGGATATGCTGCCCCGGTGGAGTGGAGGAGGGTGGGTGTGATCCCTCGGTAGGGTGGGCTCCTGTCGGGGTCTCCAGTTCTCCACGGTTGGAGGAGAAGACCAGGTCTAAAGAGGGCAGTTTGAGCATACACTCCACTCTGGACATTGGCAGGCAGCTGAAGCGGATCTGAGAGGGCTGGAAACACAGATGATATAACAGCCTGAATTTCTCACTTTTCCTATTCTCTTCAGAGACTGAATATATTAAATGCAATATTTAAGTTACATGATTTGAAAGGTAAATATGCTCTGGACAAAGTGAAGTATAAAAATTGCAGCCGGGCTGTGAGAGATCTTTGAATACCTGGACTCTGACGTAGACAACCACGTCCACAGGGAAGGAGGAGTAGGCTGACGTAGAAGAAGAAACCAGGGAGGTGGTGGATTCTTCCAGTGGCTCCACCGTATCAAACTGACCCATGTCCTCTTCCTGGGAAGCCACAGCTGATGGAGGAACACGAAGAAATGGCTATGAATGCCAGACAACTAAGTTCTGCTGTACAAGTCCTCAAGGAACAGACCAGACGGTGCTTCACATCTGACTCCAACAAACAAACCTGCATAGTTTCTGTCCACAGGAGTGATGGGAATGGTTTCTAGCGCTTTTTCCAGGAAGTCGAGCAGACAGGGGCTGATGACCATTTCCTCTGGCAGAGTCTGGAGGGCTACCCAGGCATACAGCTTAGCCGTCTTTACACCTCCGCTTCCCTTACCTTTGGCTGCAAAGACACATGGGAGTTAAAAGCACCAGAAGCCTACACTTGAAAGCTCATTTTTTTAGACTATAAACAAAGGGGAATCATATCAACAGTCATGTCTTTGGCGTGGTGTCTTTCCCTCTGTGCTGTGCATCAATATGCATGAGCCCGTTTGATCAAAGGTGCCCTCTGGATTCATGCCTTAACATAAAGGATCAAATCACATGCATTTGATTCGGCAGATCCACGTGAAGATGTGAATCGTCAAGAGCGGAGAGGCGTGGCGCTGTGGTGTCGGTGATTAGAGATGGTGCTAGGGCATGCAATTAAGGATGATGGAATGCTTAATACCTGATGGAATAGGTGGGGGCGGGGGAGGTAGGAGCGAGTTAGTCTTGCTTTGGACAGCATTGGGAGGGTTGGGAGGGCCGCTATCTTTCATACCATACAGCTTCGACTCTTTGGAGAGAGTGCGAGGGAGGGAGGATCCACGCGAAGCGTTGGGCGACTCCGTCTTCAGGGTCTTGGAGTTGTAGTGCAACTGGAAAGAAAGAGAAGAGTTAATTATTCAACGTAAACACAGAGTAGAAACTTGTGGGCAATGTGGATGCTGAGGGAGAAGCTGACCTTAACATCTACTCCTGGAATGTAGAAGACTGTGGTCTCCAGGTCGTTGGATTTGGTCTGCAGGGAGGAGGGACATTTCTTGCCAGCTAGGAGGTGAGTGGTGGAGGTGTAGGTGGGCTGCAGCTTCTTCTTCTTGGGAGGAGACTCCTGGTCTAGACTCTTGAGGCTGCGCTCACAGCTCCTAAAAAACCCACAGGGAGAGCAGTGTTGTAATATGAAGAAGGTGTGCTTATGCCTGATTCTGTTAAGTTATCTGAATACGCTTCACGGTAAAAAGTTTCTTGTATCCACTGAGGACAAGCAGACGCAGCTGTTCCAGCAACAGCATAAAATTTTATCTGGCAAATCACTGAGGAGGATTTCAGAATGTAGAGTCTGATTTGTTCTTCTTTTTACTAGATGTTTCAAAAATGAGTTGCAGCAGCAGGAGACAGCAGGAAATGTTATGTCTGAAAACGTGTAGTTTTCAGAACAAGAGGTGCTTTTCATCGTACCTTCTGAAGGAAATGTCCTCATGCTCAGGTTGCTGAGTGGTGGGGTGAAGGACACACTTCCCGCTGTCGATCTCCACACGGACATCCAGCTCAAAGTCGATGTTTCGTTCAGTGGCTGGGCCACTGAAACTGCGATTGGCGGCCGTGCCCGGCCAGCGCTCGCTGAACAGCTGACTCACGGCAGAAAAGCCTGACGACTTCCTGTGAGACGCTTGGCTGAGAAGACAGAGCAAAGAGACTGTTGTAGTGAAAGCTGAAAACTGTGAAACCTCATTTAAAGTATAAGATATAAATCATAAATTCAAGGCTTTCATGCAGTTATAATGTGAGATTAATGGTGCTTTTCATCTAACATTCATCACAAGAATGCTTAAGTAGACAAAAGCAGGGCAAATAAAAAAGAAAACTCACAAAGGCCTTCGATAGCTCGTTGGTCTTTCACGTTCAAACTCGTCCTCCTTTTCGGAGTCCTCGGATGAGGACCAGGACAGGTCATCGCGCCTTATGTCGTCGTGCTGGAAGGGAAGTGTGGATGAGAAGACAGCAGGGGTGCAAGGGGCACTGAAAACTGAGTGCTGGCCGTCGGTAACGGATGGAGAATGAAGATGATGGTGATGATGAGGATAGGATGGCTCATCGATGGTGACTGACAAGAGGTCCACCTCTGTCTCTTCAGGAAACTTCAGAGAAGGGTAGAGAGTCAAACTCAGGGCAGATTTTATGTCGACATAAAGCTCTTTCTATTTAGAGACATCAATCCAGCAACTAATGGAGATGATGTCTTAAATAGAAAGCTAGCCAAAGAATCTAAACTTTGAGGGAGGAGTGTTCTGTTGACTGGACCATATTGATTATTTTTATTGATTATTTTCTCTTCTTTATGACATTCAGTCTTTACGTAAATAAAATCTAAAATCTAGTACTAAAATCAAATACCAAAGAACAGTTTAGATGTCTAGTTTTTGACAACATGTCCAATGACAGAACACTACCAGCCTGCAACTTTTCTCAGAGGAGCTGAGAGGTCATGCACTTTCTGTAAAGAGGAATGAAAGAGAGACAGTGTGAGACAAGGAGGAAGATGAGGACAACATGAAACCCTGACAGGAGAAAAGGTGAACATACTCTCAAAGAGAGAGTGAAGATGGAGAAAAAAAAAAGTTTAAAAGTGCCCTTATCTTACCAAGAATGTGAGAAAAAGCTCATTAATCAACAGTAACAACAGATCCCCAATGTAGCTATTGACAGAGGCTGACTGCTCCTGAACATCCATAAATCTTTGCAAAGTGCATCTGAAAATAATCCAGACTTAAGATCTGTCTGAGGGTCAGCTCCACAACAATATTTGACCTTATTTGTTAGGTTGTTTCACTGACCATCTAAAACCACTGGCATGGTATTAATCTAATCACAGAAATACACGTTTGTGAATAACTCTGTGGCCAAGGCAAGTATGTGGGTGGGAGAAGCCAAATGACCACGGAGAGATTGACAAGTGAGGCAAATGCAGTCAATATGGCCTTAAGCAGAGTCAGTCTGGGTCTGTCATCATTAAAGAGTGATGATTGGAGGCTTTGAGTCGTGAGAGAGATTTGATCATTTACACCGAGCAGGAAAATACGTCTGCAGGCAGATCAAGCAACATTCAAACTGTGCTGAGCGAAAAAACCCAGAAAAACCTTCATATATTCATGAAGTGTTTCTTTTGAATTACTGAATGAAAGGTTGGATTTTCTGAGTGCATTTTTGTCACTAATGAATTAGTTTTGTAACAGTTATAATATTAGCAAGGTCTTATGATTGCAGCATGTAGCAACATGACATAATAAGGAATAAGTTAGGAAAAATCATTTTCATAATTAAGTGTAATTACATTAAACCAAAAAAAAAATAAAAAAAAATGTTTTTTTATTGAACCTGCTCTTTCCAATAAGCTCATGTCTGCTTTGGCAGGAAACCTGATATCTGTTTGTACAGCACAAAACAGGAAGGTGATGCCGTTAAAATCTTCAGACTTTCAGGGAGGGAGGGATTGAATTGTCAATGAGGTGTCTAATTAGATCATGGTAATCACACCAATTTAATATTATATACTTATGTTCATGGCACATATGAATCTCAGCTTACATACGTATTCAATCTTATATTTTGATATTGTTGGGTGTGAGAGAAGACTTACTGTTGTGACAAACAAGAGCCAACAGACTTCGGTTCAGATGCTTACCATGCAGAGTTGTTAGAAATCAGCAAATATATTAAGGTTGAAGCAAAGCTGATTAGGATTTTTATGCAGTTTCAAGACAGGATGAGCATGAGTGGACTTCATAATTTATCATAATGTAATCAAACCATAAACTTGTATTAGCTTTTTTATTATACAAATTAGTTTCTGAAAACATGCTTTTGGTGAGCTTATCCGAGTAAAATCAAGGACAAATTGTTGTCTTGCACAGTGTTTCTTTGTACTTGATGGTATGCTTCTGGCATTCATCAACAGAAAAGTAACAAAGACTATGGAACATACATTTTAATGCGGTCTCTGTAGAAGTATAAATTCTGGAAATATCTATGCAGCACAATAAATCACACAGAGCAGGATAACAGTAAGTTATCATGCAAATCAACTCACACTACTGTTCAATATAATGTTGCTGCTTTAATAAACCTCTTAATGCAGAAGCTGGTATTTCATCATCCTGTTTCGACTTTGCATATTCAAAATCCTATCAGCACCATCAAGGTAATCACAGAGGAGAATAGGAAACAGAAGTATTTGTTGGTGTTGGTTAGGTATTTGAATTGGTTAAATTCAATTTTTTGAAACCATATACCTTGAATACCTCTCCTGGACTGACAGGTGCAAATGCGGATTCCAAGGCCTGATTATTAAGCTTAAATTGAACAGAAGAGTTATCAAAAAGGAGCTCATCCAAAATATACTCATAAAAATCCTCAGAGCATAATAGCCGCTCCCTCGGAGCTGCTTTTAAAATAGAATGTAAAACCCCCATGATCATATGATATCATGAGGTGTATCATGTAAATATCATATGGTATGGAGATCAAATACATTGACAAACACATAGAAATGGAGGATGAGATGATGATTTTCAAACATAAAATGGCACACAACTAAAGATATCTACTTTGTCATTGCATTAATGATTAATTTGGTTATAAATTGCGTCAAAAAACAGACTTCTACAGTGCAATTAAATCTATAAAAAGCTACATTCGGTTATTGTGTTAAAGTTGTCACTCTTCTGTGTTTATGTGAGATATGCAGGATGCTTGTAGAAATATGTTTACCGTGTCCTGGATGTTGAAGGTGACCCGGGGTCCAGGAGAGGCAGCATCCACACGCACATCTGGTAAATCATCCACATCCCCTATTCTGGAACTGGAGACACAGTAAAGTGACATAAACTAGTGCCAGGTAAGTGCTAAATGACATTTGTACAATATAAATTAGCTTATAGTTGGTTTCAGGATATAGGTTATAGGTTATAGCGTCTAATATCATTACTGCATTCATTCTGAGATATCTGCATAATTAAAATATGAGCACCTTTTTATTTCCCCTGCATTCTCTTTGTAACAAGGTTAATGAGAAATGTTTTTGGAAAACACACAGTGCCAGCAGCACTGGTGTGAGACAGAGATTACATGATCTCTTTTGTTTACAGTAAGTGCTAGATTAATCAACCTTAACAGTGTCATTTCCATTACAATATAACACCAGGGAAAGTGGCTACTCCTGCCCTCTGTTACCTCTGTCTGTCCATCCTTTTTAGAGGCGGCCTGCCTGCTGCTGCTGAGATGCTTTTGGAGCGGTTGTAGCTTGGTTTATAGCCAAGACCCCACTTATCTTTTAGAGAGGCCGCCTGGTGAGGAACAAACACAAAGTCAGAAACAGGTCTTATAAAAGTATACTCAGACTGCTGTGGTGAATACATTGCTATTTGTGGCAGGTAAATAGATGAGAATTCACCCTCATGCTGGAGCGACGTAGTTTCTTTCTGACGTCTCTCCTGATGTCGTTGACGGCAACAGACTCCAGCTGCTGATAGCGTTGGATCTCCTGGTTGATGGTGCCCTCGCTGGCCCCCAATTTCCTGTAATTAAAAAAAGAGGATATAGATAGTATTAACAGGATAGCACTTGTGTAACCTTTTAGAATTATTAATGTCAAATCATATAATGTAAACAAATAAGAGTAAACTAAACAAGTGAGAAAGCCGGAATCTTACTTGAGGTCGTCGATGACCTTGGCCTGTTCATTCAGCTCTCTGATGTCCACCACCCTCTTGGTGAACTTCCTCCCGCGAGCGTCAATCACCTGGTTCCCCATCGACATCTGCCTTCTGGGGTCAACGGTCTCCTGTTGGATCAAAAATAATGATACACATCCAAACACTTTTATGTGGTCAAACTGAAAAAGTCACAAACCTGCTGATCAAACCCAAAACCCTTTTTTTAAAAACAATCTCCACCAGGCAGTTGCTGTAAATAAAAATGCATCCTTCTCAAATCAGTCTCATTAAATTTGGGTTATTTTGATCTCTATGATTCAGTCAGAGTAGGTTATATGTAGTTCAATCAACACACCAGGGACAACAAAATACAAAATGGCACAAAACAGGAAATACCACCACCACCATCACCACTACATTCAAAGTGAGAGAGGAAAGCATCCTTGCCACAGGCAATTGTGTAATTTAGACTAATTTATTTCTTTTTCACCCATCATTGAAGCTTAATGAGGAGGGCAGTGAAAGCAAATGCTAAGCAACACTATTATCTACTCTGCTATCATGCTATTTAGCTCCAGCATAAAACAGCATTGCTCAGCATTGTGGAATCCACAACCCTAATTTGTGACTGATATGTAACGCCACCTTGGAAGTGATTTTGTCAGCCCAGAGAAGAGTTTAATACTGTGGGGTGGCTACATACACAGGCCCAGGAGAGAGGTCTTTGGGCCCTGGCATTGCCTGCTTGGGGGCGGGGCGATGCACAGTTTAAGTAGTCTGCTGGGACAGATACACTCTGAGGCCTGGGGTTGAGGCCCAGGAGGTGGTTTACCAGACGCCTCCTTAAGGTCAGCCGTGGGCTGAACAGGTTCTCTGGACTCTGCAAACAACGGCAGGGACAGATGGATGGACAGGTAGGAGAATGGACGACTCGGGTCAGACTTTACCTTCTGATGCTTTGTTTTTAAAAAAGTAAGCTAGGTAAGATTTCTTCACATTTATTGGTGAAATATTAAAGGAACAGTTCAAAATTTGGGGAAGTATGCTTAATCATATTAATTGTATGTTAAATATGAAGTTACCACCAGCAGCCAGTTAGCTTAGCTTAGCATGAAGGACTGGAAATAGCAAAAAACAGCTAGCCTGGCTCTGTGCATAGGTAACAAAATCTGTGTACCAGCACCTCTAAAGCTCACTACTGAACACATCCTACATGGTTTCTTTAATCTGTACAAAAAGCATATAAGTAAAAAGAATAATTTGTGGTTTTATCGGGCATTACATGTAGGACTATTTCTTGGCCAGGTGCAGTGAGTCTTGTTGTCACCATGAGATTGCCAGGCCAAGCCGAGATTAGTCCCACACATAAGGCCCCGTAAAACCAAAAATTGTCACATTCAAGGTGCTGGTACCCAGATTTTGTCAAGTTTAGACTGAGCCATCCTAGCTGTTTCCCCCTGTCTCCAGTCTTTGTGCTAAGCAAAGCTAACTATATATATATATATATATATATATATATATATATATATATATATATATATATATATATATATATATATATATATAAACATGCACACTGTTTGGACATTTCCCAAATGTCAAACTATTCCTTTATCTTGTGACAACCAGAACCAACAGACTCAAAAGCTTCACTACCTACATTCAGGGTTTTCTCTTCTTTTCTTTCTTTTATAACTCTCTAAGTCTAAAGAAATGATTTTTAAAACATCTTCTTCCAATGAGAACTTTCTCATTGGAATCACAACAGGACATCTGATCTAATTGTCAACAGTTGCATATTTCTCTTGACATAACACTGTGTCATAATAACTCATTTGAAAATTATATTTAAATAGCAACAGGATTGTCTAATCTAGCAGTGGTGGCAATAGTATATCAGTATACTTCCTATCTCGATTTGAACCCAATACTGACTGACCATGTGGATGGTGGGTGACATGCTGTCAGCCTCGTCCTCATCTGAAAGGTCCGCCATGTTGACAGAGTTCAGGTCAGCAATGTCATCTATGTCCTCCTCGCCCGTCAGTGATGTCAGTGTGTTACCCAGAGCATTGAGCCTCTTGCCAATGTTGGGGTCCATGTGAACGTCAATGCCGCACATTTTCCAAAGCACATTGAGAGTCCATGTACCAGCACTACTGCTCTCTGTTTTGAGGAAGAAGAAAGAATAGCAAAGGATGCAGATAAAAATTAATGCAAAATAAAAATTTCAGACAATTGTCTCATGTTTATTGTGGAGCTCTAGGGTGTGATCCATATTTTTAGGACCAGAGCTTAGTTAAAAGAACTTGCCTGCAGATGGCTGCCCTGTAGTCCTGGAACATACTTCATATGTACCATCAGGGACTATACCTATATACAGACCACAAACAGATGCATAGGCAACATCCAGTCAATATTTCAGAGGTGCTCTAGCTTTTAACATTTATTAAAGGCTATAAAACTGAAGCATATTGTGCCACTCACAAGCATTCATGACCATGTCCCCTCGGATTTCAGGCTTCCAGTCGTCCCAGGAGGTCTCAAATCCCTCGGCGAAGCGGATGCAGAAATTCTTGAAGTGGCCTTTGCTCACCAAGGACTCTGAAGAGCAGGCGGTGATCAGTGTGCTCTCAATGGTAAGAACCAGAGCTGAGCCCGTGTCAAAATCTATGCTGTGGTTGGCCTGGTGGAGGAGTGAGGAGAGGGAGATGGGTTACCCGAGCCTCGGCTGAGGGGGAAGTACATGGAAAAAAAACCCACTTCCATGTATTGGGAAAAGGCAGAGTTAGCTGGTAACACTTCATTCTGCTGTACTATGTATCCATGGAAATGTAATTATGGTCCACACAGATCTTTTCATGTGATTTTAAATAGATCATATTTTGTTAGAATACTTCAAATCAAGGTAGACATTAATTGCAAAATCTGCAAATGACAGACCATTCATACATACTCTCACTGTACTCTGTGGACGTCTGAGTGAAATGTTACCAAGCTTTTTGGTTTGTTAGATTGGGTTTTACTGTCGGATGGGAAAAGATTCGCCCACATTACCTGAATTTCTGGATTAATTCTGTATTAATCCTAAAATTACAGTCTGATCGTCATCTCAGTCATAACTAGAAGCAGAGGAAAGTATGTCTTATCTTATAACTATTCGATTACCTGTCATTATGACTCAGATCACAATCAGATGACAGTTTTGGAGCAATTCGTGCAGGAATCCAGGTAATTTTCAAAGGTCAACATGCGTTCTCTTAAGTAGACAGAGCCTGCCATGTGCAGCGATGCAGTGTGTTATTAGATCTAGTGTGGGTATATATTGTTGGGTATAAAACTTTGTAGAATTTCATGGTAGTCTGAAAAATCTCCATTTTAGTAACAGATAAGCAATACATTGAACACCAACTGGCATAACCTCTTTTTTAGTATTAAATAATTACACACCTCAAAAAACACCCCAGACACCAACTCAAGCTTCATTAGTTGTTATGCCAGCGCTGTTAAAAGTGGTGTCACCCGCGATTTCAAGAAAAGAGCACTTGTGATGCAGTGTACTTGTGACAGATTTCATGACAGATTATTGATCACAGTAAGTCATTGTCCCACAACAAGCCATCACAAGAGATGTAATAAATTGTAGGTTACTTTTCGTGCATTTTTATGCCGGCCTACTGATGTGCTGGCCCCAGCTTCAGAGTGGATGCCCTCCGTAACTGGTACTTGTCCTCTCTATGGAAATAAGTGTGACATAACAGCTGGTATATCTTGTCTCTAAGGACATTCTGTGAGTATAACAAGACATCTGATACGGATCATTCATTGATATCCAGTGTTTCCCCTAGAAATGCACTAATGCACTAAATCAGGTAAATTTTTTTAGCAAAACAAAATTTCAGTTGACACGTCAGTCTGAATCACTTCACATAAAAAATACATTTTTGAAAGAATTATGTTAAAAAAAAGTTCTACATTTGAAGCAGATAAACAGTAAAATACATTTTGTGGATAAAAAAAAATAAACGACAACACTACTGCAAGTCTCTAAAATAAAAATGTCTACCTAAGTCTATTTTACAGTAAATCTAACATATGTTGCACATATGCCTTGTCATTAAAAATAGGCCAGCCAGCATGTACTTATGTTATGAGTCTGTATACGATCAGAAATTGTTTGCTTTGCATTAAAAGTGTATATTGTTGAGGTCAGTGAGAGGAAGAGTGTGTGGAGGTGTAGACATGTTTAGTGGTCTGCTTGCTTAGCAACAGTTACAGTAGGGGAAACACTGATATCAAAGCTGATAACAGAAGATCATCTCTTTTTAGGAACATACTCTTCACAGAAGTACATGTTTCTCAAGGCTATTAATAAAAGAGAAATAAATGTCATGAGCACTGGTACAGTAGGTGCTGCCAAATGCCAGTGAAGAAGAAGATGATCAAATGCAGTATTGACATAATTTGATAATTTGAGAAAAGAGGCCAAAAATTATTTCTGCATGTTATACTTCTTTTTAGTTTACACGAGATTCCAAATGAAAGCCTGTTTGTTTCATTACAGTAAATGAAAGCTACTGACAGAAGGAGACGCATGTACATTTTATATGCTACACAACACATCTGCAAACCTTGGCTTTACATGAAGTAAAACACAGCAAAAAAAAAATGCAACCATGGTAATTAAATGCCAATGGAAGATGCGTTAACTCTTTGTAAAAGGTTAGCTTTCTGCTCAAATTATTTGCCATAAACATCAAAATAAATGTGGACAGTTTTACCTAAATGACCTTAAAGCTAACAGACAGCAACCCTGCTATTGTTTATACACTATATCAAGTACAATATATATAAACTTGGACATCTATGCCCCGAAGTTTAGATGTAAAATATCTTAACGAAACTGATGATAGACCAAAAAAACCCCCAAAAAAACCAAGCATAGCAGATTACCTGGGATGTATTGGTGATGGGTAGGCAGATGCCCAGGTCGTTGACCGTCAGTTGAAGGAAGAGGGTGCTGAAGGCCTGGGCTGAAGTCTGCTGGATGCCTGGCAGCTTGTCCACCACCTCTTTTGTGGCCATGTGGATGTCCTTGTTGAGGGCCATGCGCTGCTCATTCCAGTTGTCATATGCTGCCTTGTAATTCAGCCAGAAGAGCACAGCTGCAGAAGGAAACACAGGTGGGTAGAAAGAGTTTTTAAATCTTGGATGTCATGTGAAGAAGTCACAGAAGTGTTAGAGACTTCCAGTTAACTGAAAAACCTTTATGAGGTTCAGAGTAGGGCTCAAGACATCAATACATTTGGTAGATTTTTGTTTTTTTAATATTTTTTTGTTTCTACATGATGGATGTGTTAACTCCAAGAGCATACGAGGACTGTGATGTGATTTAGAGAAAAAAATGAACTGAACCTCTGTCAAATGCCACTGGTTGGGCGAAAACAATTGGTCTGTTGAGTGTGATGAGGACAGCTTCCTTGTCGGAGGAGCCGCTGATCTCCTCCTGTAGAGCGTTCCGCAGACCGATCCGCGTTCGGAAGTACGCCACCTGGTGGAAGTCTGACCCAGCCTCTTCATACACCTGTAAAATGACATGGAGTCAGATAGCCATCTACTAAAACCAAGCAGGTCCTAACTTTATTTAAGTATTTGTATTTTGTGCTTTTTTTGTGAAAGTTTCTTAAAGCAGGGTACTTATTTCACCAGTCTGAGGCTGATCTGTACCTGGTGCTTGACAATCTGTCCAAGGGCCAGATTGAGATCTACTTGACATTTCCCAAACAGTTTAAGGTAACTGCTGCTGCCACCGGGCTGAGCCTTGCATTGGATCCTGTTGGATAGCTCCAGCTCGATCAGACCCGTCTCAAAGCGCACGGCTCGCATGGAAGGAGTGGTGGCTGTCATCTGGATTCCCTGTGAAACAGGAAAATGGCTTTCAGACAATCATAGTCAAAATAGAACAAAAATCTATATCACATCAATCATATATCAAATCTCAAACCATTCCTGGTTCTGTTACTTGAAATAATATAAAGTTTGGTCTTAAATCTTCACCGGGCTGCTTCTCCCAGTGCGACTGAGATGCTTTTTTTTTGCATTTTCATACAAAAAGAAACTGAACATGAGATACCTTGAACATGAGGCTGACAGAATAAAGCAGGATTTTTGGCTTGTCTGCATCTGCTGAGGTATCGTGTTCATTCCACAGTGGGATAGGTTGTTCTCCTCCTGCAGGGACAGGAAGTATACAAGTCAGCCTCACAAGTTCCAACAGACTGTTGTGAAATAGATAGTGTGTGATGTACTTGTGTACCTACATATGTGAGTTTCTAATATCTGCCAAAGTTTCCCATTGGAACTTCCTTTCAATCCCCTGATGTGAATACTTGCCATACACCATTCTCATTATTCTTTAGCCTAAAACGGCCCAAAACACTCACTTCTCTCTCTGTTGGGCAATTACATCGATTAAGCTTAGTGAGTTAAACAAATTACTATCAATACTGTTGTGGAAATAAACATGACTGGATTTGTGCATGTGCCTTGGGCGATGGTTTGTGTGGAATTTTTTTTTTTTTCAATGACTTAAGTAGTGGCTGTAGGCTATTGAATACTGTGGGGAACCGTCAGATGTTTAGGATTAGATTAACTTTATTGATCTGAGAGGAAACTGAGCCATTACAGCAACAAAGAAAATTATATAGTTTCGTAAAGCTTCCATGGTAATGTGTAGGTTTTTTGCCTTATAATTTATAAATGTATAAAAACTTAAGTATGAAAAAAATGTAAAAATGTGTGTTGGCTTTTGGTACAGTACCTGACACCTTCTGAATGACCTCATTGACCTCCTTCATGAAAACCTTCTGCAGGAAGACCAGGTGGTTGAGCAGGTCTGTGGTCAGGTTGTGCTCAAAAGAACCAATCTGCACGCCAGAGGAGACAAGTTAGTGCGGGTTCAAAATCATCACAGGCTGCTCTGTTAATTCAGCTGGGCAGCTATTCAACTGTTAATCACTGCCATGGTATGCAAAAGTAAACCATCCCATCAGGAGCCTCCTACCTCAGCCACACAGCGCAAGTAGTTGCCTTGGAGGTAGTTCCCCTGCTTTGCTGGGAAGTCGTCGCCACCCCAGCCCTGGTCTGAGTGGCTCTCGTGGTCCTCCATGATGTACTCTCCTGACATGGTGACCGGGGGCAGGGTGAGGCTGGCTGAGGGTGGCATGGTGGACATGTCCACTGGGGACACTTTTGACTGGAAGCAAAGCTTGTGGTTTGGCAACTCAAAGGTGAAACTGGTTTGTGCTCCTAAACACAGGAATGAGTGAAGAAAGGAGAAAGTATTCCTCAAAATGGATATTAAAAACAGAAAGACAAGGCAAAAGTATTTTGTATCCAGTTTGTTTTTTTTTTTTTCAATAAAATGTCATTTTGAAATTCATGTATGACACGTCAGAAAGAGCGTCATTGACGCTCAAGCACAGGAAAAATGAATCTGGAAGGAAAACTAGACTGTTCACCAATTAGTTCAAACTATCATGGAAATCAAGGTCGGATCTCTTTTCTCACACACACCTGTCATGCCATGGCTCTTCATGCGACCCATTTTATACTCTGCTTTCAGTGAGGGCAGCAGGGCAGCCCCGATGGTGATGCCATCCATCATGGCGCTGAACTTGAGGACGATGGGCTTCTTCTCCAGTCCTTCAGGAAGCTGGGGGAACTCGTTGGCCTCTACGGGGGTCTGATTGATGCTGGACGCCTTGTCGGAGGGTTGTGGTGTGGGGGTGTCCTCTCTGTTGGGAGGTGGACTGCAGGGGAGGAAAAAAAACATTTGCTCACTCAATCACAGTTGGCTAATTATCGACATAAGTGGTGAACAATGTTAACAATGGCAGTGGATCCACTTCAGTTCACTGAAAAACTGTGTGCTGAGTGTGTTAATATGCAGAGCTTTGCAGAAACTGGCTCATATTCCTGTGAACATCAAATAATGGAAAAATTGTTTAACATCCTAAGCACACCTACAACTCTATAAATATATTAACATAATTCAAAATGTTACCATGGAAACAGGCCATACACAGGCTTTGAACACAGTTAACTGGCAACAGTGTAGATATATTGAGGTAATCTGTCACTTATGTAAATGAAAAGTTCTTAGAAGCTTTCTATCACAAATCTAAATATAGCTACAAGTGTACAGCAGTTTAGCGTCTGTCTTGCGGTATTTAAAAACAGCTAAACGGAGCAGACTTACCTGTTCGAGGGTTGGCGGATGAGGTCGGAGATCTGTTTGGAGAGCTGATGGGAGCTGCGGACCATCATGCTGTGCAAAGTAGCGGGGTGCTGAGGGATGTTAATCATGATGGCCCCCACTTTGAAGACAGCTGCGTTGTTGGTCTTCAGTCCCCGCTGGGCGCTGTACAAGGCCTGAGACTTGGCGATGTTGCATTTCACCACGGTTCTGAAACACAAGAGGAAGTTAGTGTTAGCGAGCAACAGGACTGTCAACGTTGTTTCTCTTCAGGTGATATGAATGAAGGTGCATTTTATGTGGGATTACTACGAGGACATCAAAAAGCGAAACATCATGCAGATTCGGGATGGCAATCACGATTTCTGGACACAGGTAGAATGAGCAATCATGACACTGACGGAGGTACATGTTCCACTATGAATAATGAATAAGGTAATGAATTGTACACTATGGCAGCTGAATGCATGGTTGCTTATGTAGAAAAAAAAAAGTGATCTGGACTCAACAGTTTCCACATTTCACAGTCTTATGAATTTATTATTCAACTAACTGAAATAAAATGTTGAAATACCGGTCTGATTTTTCAACATTTTGTCAGACATTCATGAGTAACACTTAAGGCGTGAGAGACTCACAAAGAGCTTGCAAAAATTAAAAAAAACCCAACTCCCTGCTTTCATGAAAGTCAACTGGAATAGTTCCCCTTAGGTCTCTGTAACCAATGAAAGTGGCTTCATACACACACACACACACACACACACACACACACACACACACACTCAACCAGGAGAGTCCTGAGTGAACGTTCACTGAGAATACACGTAGATGATAAGTGACTCAGACAAATGAAGGATGTGCAATTAGGGCAGTCGTGGTTTTGATTGACTAATGCATATGAGCCCTGAAAGGCAGCAATAACATACAGAAACTCTTGTTTAGCTGTGCTGGTGGGAGATGTTGGGAAATCCTCCAGTCTATGCAAGTAGTTGGAAGAGAAAGCCAAGGAATGTAAAAAAAAAAAAAAAAAAAACAGAAGAAGAAGAAGAGCAGAAGAAAGTGTGAAACAGTTCTGAGATAGTAAAGTAGTTAAAGTGCAAAGATAAGCTGAGCAATCACAGAGGACTAAAGTTAAATTTAATATCATCAGGAAACTGAATCTGGAAGAAAATATCTGAAAACAACCGCTGACAATCTGCTAATATGACACACACCGCACACTTCAGTTGTGATCCGATATGTTTACATTTCGCATTGTTGCTGCTTATGATTCAATTAATGTCCTTCATCTGCACGCTGTGTTACCCTGAATCAAACAAGCGGGTTGGTAAATACGCGAGTGGCACTGTGATTATTTTTACTTACATCTGAATGTTGGGCAATTTTACACATCAATAACAACTAAACGGTACAAGGCTTCTGTCTGACAAACACAAATTTAATCACATGGGTGCATTCAGAGCATACTGTATAAAATTAGGATTAAGCTTCAGCGGTTTTATTTTCACAGTGGGAGCATCTGTTAAATAGAATGAGATGAGAAAAAAAAAAAAGCTTCCTTCTTGAGTGGCATTATAGTTTTAACTGAATCAGAACACTGTGGAGATACATCAGCGTGTTTCAATGCATGACTACGAGGCTTGTAACATGATTAGGACGGTTACGCTTTGAGGAAATCGCTTGCAGTAAAAACAAAAACTACCTGGCTGGAAAGAAGTCGGTAATTGGTTCGCGCTGAGCACCAATGCTTGTGGAAAACACTTTTTTGCACCACTTTTCTAAACTCAGATTTTCAAAGATACTTATAAATTTGACATTAAAGTGCATGTTGTGTTTGCATGCAAGTTGCAGCATGGTATCACTCTATATGTTAGCTACCACTGTTAAAATCAAATCATCTTTCTCTGAGGCAACACAAAAAAATAAAGGAATATTGAATCAGAACACCAAAAACCATTATTATGATTTTAAATGATTGTTACCAACTCAACTAATTTGAGAGAGATACAAAAATGAATGCACGCACACAACAATCAGCAAACTCTCATCTAGAGAGGGTTAAGATCAGTATAATCTGTTAAACATGTTAGATGAGGTAACGATTCAAAGCACGTCTTTCTTTTGCAAGAATTCCTTTCAACATGAGACATAAAAACCTTTCTTTGTACTGTAAATATATATATATGTACACATTGTTACTTAGAAGAACTGAAGGTGGGTTTGTACGTACTGTATGTCAGGTGTTATGCCCTCCAGCAGAACAATGTTTACTCCTCCTATATGAGCAGATGCACAGGTCTCAGTCATTTTCTGATGCAGGATATCTGTGGACACATGAAAAGAAATATTAAATCAAACAGAATAGAGACATCAGGAGGAAAAAGTTCATCTGCCAAAGACTGATAAACTACTAACTTTTTCACTATACTGTGTACATGCAATAAGTTTCCAATTATAGTTTATGTATGAAATCAATCATTCAAGACAAAACTTTTACTTTATAACTTTAAATCTTGATGCCAAAAACTGAGATTGTTTTAATTGATTTTTTTATTCATCCCCTGAAGACTGTCTTTTAATGCTTGATTCATTTAAGACTCTCACTGTGAGAGCACATTAGGGAAATTAAGATATGGGTAACCAGCTTGCCTGAAGTGACAAAAAAAAAAAAAAAAAAAAAAAAAAAAAAGGAAAAAGCAAACAACACACTGATAAAACCTTTTATGTTTGATTCGCATCGCCCACCTTTCATCTTCTCCTTTAGGGTGAAACTTCCATGGATCTTCTTCAGTTCAGCCTCCATGGTCAGACCGCCGATGTCGGCCTCCAGGTGGGTGCGGTTCACCATGCCGATGCCGAACACTATCAGGGTGACGTGCTGCGGCTCCGAGCTCACCAGGCTACGCCGCCTCCCGCCTGCACCCGGGGGCTTGTTGGGTGTCGTGGGTTCCTGCTGCTCGTTCTCGAAGATCACTTTACAAAGAGGCTCCGAGGGCCGACGCCCACCTTCTGCAGAAAGGATGAGGGAGAAAAAAAAGAAAAAAACAAGTCAGAATGAAGGGATCTATTTATTGGAAATATTTCTTTTAAGGATAGACGTTATTTGTGTAGAATGATTGAAGTACACCGTGATCTAATGATTGATGAATTGCAGCTTTCCTTCTTGCTGACTGACATAACTTTAGCTTGTGACGACCACTGCGCCGTCATTAGCCAAAAAAAAAAAGACTGAGCAAAGTTTTAGTCCCCGAGGAGCCAATTCTATCCCTACATCAAGGTGTGCTCTTGTGAAACTTTGTCCCACCATTACACACTACTCTCTTATATTTAATGAACTCCTCGGGGGGAATGTGAGGTCGTAACATCAGCAAAAAAGTAATATCAGGAGAAAATGACCATAATAATACATCACTAACTGAATTAAAATACAGCAGCAAGATGTACAGCTAGGGGAAGTGTGCTCCCGATGTCAGTTCGCAGGCTGAGACAAAAAGGGGCTTCTCTACTGAATGCTAATTTCTTGAAAAACAGCAGATGTTGAAAAAGTATTGGTTTTTGTATGGATACATTTGTTTAGGTGAAATTAACATCCTGTGTGCGATACAGCGATACATTTTGAGAATATGAAGAAGAAAACTGATACATCGGTAAAAACAGAAAGAAAAATGAAAAAGGGTGCAAACGAAGTGTAAGGAAACGATGGATTGAAAGAAGGGAGGATGGAAAAAGCAAAAAATACAGAAAGATGTTGTGCAAATAATGTGAGGAGAGAAGGTACGGGATGTAAAAGTGGAAAGTGAAGCAGAGAGGAAGCGCAGGGATGCGATGACAGGACGGAAATAAGGAACTGGCTGACTGTCAGATGCTGATTCCCACCTGAGAGGCAGTTCTCCGGAGAGCTTTTCTCCAGGATGCCGGTGGGATCGGAGATGAGGGAGTAGAAGTTGAGCAGCTTGTACATGTTCTGCCAACATTCTGCCGACGGCTCGCTCTGCTCTGACACCGTGATGGAGTCAGAGTCGTCCATCTGGATGGCCATGTGGTCCGCCACGTCACGGGAGCCCTTTCTCGACACCTGAAGACGTTGCGTAATATTCCACGTTATGAAACGAATAGAAATGTCACAATATGCATCACGGGGTTAAAGGGTAAATAAAAAGCCTGGTCAGTTTATTTATTTCTTCTTTTGCTGACCTGCTGTTTGCTCGGACAGTTTAGTTATAAGCTTGTAAGCAGTCACGGCAGTTAATGAGAGCTTAAAGATGACGACTTGCAAAAGGAACCTCGGTATAGATGGAGGTAACTCATGGAGGTTATTTCAGCAGACAGGAGATTCCTAAGAGACCTGGTTTAGATAATACAGTACCTGTGAAAACTACTTGAAGTCTGTCTTGAAGTCTATCTGATGAGATCATCTTTTACTTTAATAAAAATCTCCTCACATCAAAAAGTGCTTAGCTTCTCAAAGTTTGAAGCTGATGTTCCCACCGCCCAGATAAAATAACTTTCCTTTAAAAAAAACTTTAAAAGCAGCAGTATTCTGTCTGGCTGGGAAGTTATGTTGGAAGTTAATAAACTGTGGACTGAATGATAGGCTTAATTTTACAAACACATCACAGTATGGTTTTGTGAATGGTGCCTGTTCTGAGAGGATTTTATAATCTACTGGCTCCCTCTAGGGTTTGTGTGTATAAACTGTCAGTTTCAGACTGAATTTTGTGATTTTACTGATCGTGTTTAAGGTCTGAACAGGTGTGGCACTAAACAATATCAGAGACATTTTAACATCACATCTGCCGGATCATAAACTGAGGTCCTGGGGCAGTGTTGGCTGTTCCCACTGCGGCGTTTGCCAATATCATTATCTGACAAGAAACAAACTTGGGTGTTTATGTTGTCGATTTTATACATTCAGAATGAACATGAGCTGTTGCTTAGCAATAGAAATTCCTTAAATCCTTTAAATGATGTCTTTAAATCTATGTTTTTGAACTTTGAAAGCTTTGAGTCCTTGCTTACAAAAATGTCTGTTATCATTCTTGTTACCTTAGAGGTGCGTCGCTCTGAACGTCCGAGTGAGCTGCGTCCCCTGGGCTCTCTTCTCCCCAGTGTGTCCATGCCTGATGGAGGTCCGTTAGGAGGTAAACCCCCAGCCACCCCTGCTCCTCCTCCACCCGTTCCTCCCCCTCCACCCACTCCTCTCTTGCTCTTCAGGGTTTGCGTTCCGCTGCGTCCTGCGCCGTTGAGGCTTCCCCGGGAGCTGCGGCTAAAATCGGACGACCTGAAGTGGCGGTACGGCCGGGCCTTGAAGGTGGGTGTCGGGGAAGCTGAGCCGGCGGTGTAGCGGCTCAGCTTGATGTCCGTCTGCGTGGCCTTGATGTCGTCGATCATGGTGCTGAACTGGTGGATGAGGCGCACCAGGGCCATGTCCACGCGCTGGCTGATGGCCTGGCAGGCTGTGGTGAAATCGCAGTGGAATGTGTTGTACTGGCGGCGGTTGAGGTCGTGGAAGGAGAGCGGGGCTGCGGTGGGGCCCTGCGGAGCGCTGGTTGACTTCTCCATCACCACTGCGTTCAGACTGAATGTCTCAATCAGCAGCGCTGGCTTGAACTCAAGAGGAGGGAGGTTCACCATGCCTTGTCTAAAAGATAGAGCAAGAACAGACAAAAGGTTATGTATGTATTCAGCAGACATTCAGACACTTCTGTTTCAAGGGAATGCCACACAAAAATGACAAGAAAGAAAATGGGTAAAAATGAATCTCACTTCTTCTTTCTTGTTGTCATTTTTATATGTAGTAATTCAGATTTATTTTACCTCCTGGATCTTTTGTTTTTGCGTTCTTTTGAAGGGTCTGAGTCGACTATGTCTGCTCTGAGACACTCAAGGTTGCCAGAAAAAGACAAGTGCTCTCCAAAATACATCTTGTAACTAAGAGGAGTGGTGTCTTGGGCCTGGATGCCTGTGTAGCTCAGCAAAGGCTTGAAAACAACCTGAGGGGGGAAAACATAAAGGCACAGAATGACAACAGGGTTTTAATGATGAAGGATGATGACTGATAATCAAGTGAACATTTGGATTAGCCACTTTTTTCCCCTCAATGGACAAATTTGGCTATTAGCCAATAGATGTATATTAAGCCTAAATATTTTGCTTGTTTTCTTACTAGCGGCATAAATAAAAACTTCATTTAAAAACTATTTCTAAAGCAATTCAAAAACGACAAATTCACATTTTAATATTTTTCAAGACGTATTAATGAGCTGCCTAGTGATGATTTAAACACAATAGCGAAATGAGAAGAGTGCACTCAGCACTCAGTAGAGTGTCGGGGGGCATGTATAGTCTCAGTTTTCTTTAAGATGCATAGAGTAGTGTGATGGTATTGTAACTAAGCGTCCTCCTGGGTTCACCTAACTGTATAAACTTAAAAAGGTAAAAATAAGCAGGACGGTAAGTCCAAACTTCTCAATTTAAACATTATAATTTATTTAGAACATTTTGTTGTAACACACCACACAAAATAAAACCCCTCCCTACCTCCCTCTCCCCTCCCAAACAAAGAAGAGTTGAATCTCACTCAGCTGTCCCTCCTTTACAGTCAAGATGGTGGCGAAGCTAACAAAAACAAGGATTTATTCATCTCGTATCATGCCTAACTTTAGAGGAACATTACATATCGAGTATGGAATTAATCTACAGATGCTCCACTTCAAGATGAGACCAAACTTTTCTATGGATATCAGTTTTTGAGCCACGACAAAGGCCGAAATGTGACCTGCAACAGACTTGTTTTGAGCCTAGCTGATTGATGGAGATGCCTTTTGCTGCAGTTGTTGATCACATGCGGCTCCTACTGGCCGGTTAAGTGGAGTAAGAAGTCAGCAGTGAGTGGCGGTATAAAACGTGTTATAAAATAAGTTTTCACAATTCACAATTGTGAACCATTGCACACAGGAGAGATCCTTGAACATACAGTCATAAATGTACACAAAAAACATTAGAATGATAGGTCCACTAGTATGCAAGATTAACTGCGGAAAGTTACAAATGCACAGACACGGACACACGACCAAACACACGATCTCCTTCAGGTTTACGCCTGGCAGAGATAATAATCAGACAAATGAAGAAGCACCTGAGCGTCGGCCAGTTGAACAGCAGCTGGACACTGATTTCCCTCCTCAATGTCGGCCATGTCATCCTGGCTGGTGCTATGCTGGGAATGCTGGGAATGGGTCCCATCCAGGGTGTTCTGGTCGCTGGACAGCACCGTGTTGAAGTCTGACGCTGAGGGGATGGTGGGCAGGTTACACGTCCCGCCTGAGGGTGTGGAAGAGAGGTTTGGGATACATGTACTGTAAGATCGGGAGCTAGTACTGCTGATGTGTTCTCATCAGACCATGTGAGCAGAGCGGAGGTCGTCTGAGCATGAGCATACACTCTATATATAAGCAGCAGTGAATCAAGTGCTGTACAGTGAAACACTTTAGCTCCTCATAACAAAGATGTTATAGTGAGTTAAACAGAAGGCAAACTGGAGTAACAATCACATTACAGGAGGTGTTAAGAGGAACTTTATGGCTGTTTTGTGCGCAATTTGGAACTCCTAACAGCCAGATCACATTCAGTTAATTTGTTTGTGAGGAACTAATTTGCTGCGCTGTCATTGGCTGACACCTTGGTGAGCCGATGATGACAAAGCTTATCGTCTTGGACACGAATCCAGCCGTTACACACTTATAATTGTACCCACACAATCAGCCGTGTTCTGATAAATTGTGAAGTCAAGATATATCTTTCCAGCGATCCATGCGGGTGATTCCAGATGATGAGCTACCATTGGGAGAGGATGAAATAAATGCAGGGTGCAGCTGTTTGTTAACTCAGGAGATGAGTGGAAGTATAGAGGAACAGAGGGTGGGAAAGAGCAGTGCTGTGAGGGATAAACAGCATTTCAGGTCGCTAAACTTCAATAACATGCTCTGGTTCTCACAGTATGTTTGGCGGAAAAGTATCAGTAAGGAAACGACATGACATACAAAACAAAAGCACCACTGTGTGCCTGTAGATCAGTTACAAGGCTACAACTTAAGTCTAATGACACCACACACCGTTTTATATCATCACGGCCATTTGTACTGACCGGTCAGCATGTTGCCACATTAAATGACCACTAATTAGCTGTGACGTATACAGAATTCACTTGTACAAGGAAATAAGCTCTGGTGTTGGATCGGTACTCAATATTGGCCAATCATCCAAGGTTTGGTATCCACATCAGTATTGTGTTTGCTAAAGCTGCTTTGACATCTTACCTGAATGGCAACAAATAAAAACATCCCATCAGAATAAGTTGAAATATGCTATAATCATTAAAATTCTATACATAGTGGCTTTAACCAACAACATCCTATACAGAATCTGTTGTTAATGATTATGAAATGAATCAATTTCCTCCAGAGTGAATAAGGAATCTTGTCTTATTCACAGACTGACAACATAGCAGTTCTGCTAAGAGACACAGAGTTCTAGGTGACTATTAAACTAACAAGGGGAACAAGCTACTTTACTCAGGTAGCTACTGTGGCTAATTAGTTCACCAACAACATCAGCACAACACCGAGCGACAAATCCCTGACCTCCTTCTGGACTGTTAAGTGTTGGTAGTGGTTGGTACACAAAGTGGTTGACAGGAGAATCCAGCTGGTCTAGTAAAACAGCAACATTAAACGGATATGTAACTGAATTCTTTGGCAGTTATAGCTACTAGAATAGAAGAAGTGTGAAAGTTTTGATGAGCAGTATCTATTCTAACAGCATTATAAAAAAATATTTTAATTCAGAAGTGAAAAAAAAAAACGCAACAACCCTCCAAGTAAAACCCTGAGTCCACCGTGTCTCACCTGTCTGCAGGCTGTTGTGCTGGGAGCGGTTGACCGGGGAGTCCTGGACTCCAGCCCCACTCCTGTTGCCCACAGCGTTGGACATCCAGTTGTAAAAGCTGACGGAGGAGGGCTCTGACAGCAGCGGGTGCTCTGTCAGCATGTCTGTCCCTAGGCTGTTTCCTGAGGGCAAGAAAGAAGAGAGTTGGTTTTCAGAGCACATTAAATCATCGAACAGGTTACAAAAAAACTGGGCAGACTGCTGTTCACATATCATCTTCATCCTGCGTCATAGAGGCACATGTGCTTGATGTAAATTTAAAATTTTAGGGGAGGATAAAAATTTATGACGAATCGTTTCCAAACTCTGACTCCGTACAAACCAACAACCTCATAAAAATCATGTTTTACAAAACAGATTCAAAATGTGCAGATAGAATGTTTTTCTTTCCACACTTTGTTTCAAGTTCATCTCCAATTCTATAATTAGAAATCACATTGTTGTGTAAATTGGCTGAAGATCATCTATATTTGTATATTTATTCACAGTGAGCATGAGCTCAGTGAGAAAATAAACACACTGGTTTGATATTATTCACATTATTGAACACTAGAGGTCAGCTTTGCAGCAAAAATCACAAGTAGGCTGTTACATGTTGTCATACAAAAAAAAAAAAACCCAGCTCACACTTGTAGTCAGTGGTTACCAGACCTTTCTACACACTGCAGGTAGCAGCGAAGCAACGCGGCAGTGATCCCGGCATGAGTACCTGTGCGAGTGAGGGAGCTGCTCTTGGCTGCGGTGGCGGCAGACGGTTCGTTCCTCTGGGGCGTGCCCTCCAGCAGGTTGTGCAGACTGCGAAAGCTTCCCGTCAGATTGCTCAGGAGACTCTCCTTCCTGGGGCTGTCCTTGGCTGGCAGGCCTGCACGGCTCACATGGGCGGGTGAGTCAGCTGCTGTGTCACCGCTGGTGTAGCTCAGCGACTGGTAGGGATGGGAGCCCTGGGTATGACAAACGTACATATTACTGAGAGGAGGTCATGTTCACGCTATGCCGCTGCTGCTGGCTTTTTTTCCCCCCTATTTTAAAGACGAGTGGGATTCTTTTTGTCTGCCGCTATCCATTGTGGAAATAGTCCAAAGTTGAGGTAATAGTTTTTTGACAAAAGAGACAAATAGCTTCAACATACCCTGAGATAGGAGATAAATAATCACTCTTTAACTTGGCAGAGAAACTGCAGTGTGAAGTGTCATCTTAGTGTCGGCTGTGATCCCTCTTGGCGCTCTAACAGTGTAATCACCCTCATAACACTGTCAGGACAATCTCCTTCCTCGAAAGTGCTCCATAACGTTCTCTTTAGTGTTTTTAGTTAAGTGTATTTAGATGTATGTACTCTAGAATGGGTAAAAGTAATTTCTCTTTGTTTAAAACTCTCACAGGCTGCAGTTACAAAAACTGTAGACCGCATTATGGTTTACATAAGGTATGTTAAGGAAATATGCTACATATGAATATATACAAATCAGTACAAGTATGGAAATGTGTATGTATATGTATTCGTTACATTTATTAGGCACTCCTGTACAATCTAATGCACTGGATTCATAACACATGATTGGGAAATACAGACACACGTGATCTCAAAGTTGTACCTTTATTCTGAGTGCAGACTCGTTGTGTGTGTGGGACTTGGACAGTTTCCTCATGATCTCCACCCCGCTGACAGGACCAGAGTTCGCTTCTTTTGGCGGCGGACGACTGCATGCTCCCTCCAGCAACATGGTGTGTTCACTCACTGTGGCTTCACAAAAATGACATAGAATAAAACTCCTAGAAGAACCATGTGACCGCTTGAAAAGTGAGATCAGAAAACTCGTATTGTAGCCATCTCTACACCACGTTTCTGCCATTAAGAGATAGTAGTCCATTTATCTCTGTTCAAACACAGAGGTAAAGGTTAGGAGTTTCACGGTCCATCTGTGGTAACAGATGGGTGGCTCAATATATTTTTAGCACGCTGAAAGCTGTATGTTCCCACCTGCATCATATTCAAATTCAGCCCCATCAGCGCTGGTGTCACTCTGCAGTGCGGCACCGTTGTCCAGGCCTAAGATCGTCTCACCCAGGCTCTGCTGGGGCTCCTTGGGTTTGGTAAGCTGATTGGGCCTCATCAGACCAATAGCCTTGAAGCCCTGAGTGACCACAATGAATTTCATCCATTGTCTGGCCAAAGCTACCAGACCCTTCTTTAGAGTGACTAGAGCTGGAACCCCATCATTCTGTGATGGAAAGGAGAGGAGAAGAGAAGTGGATTAGTGCCATAGTTTCACATTGGCAAGGGATCAATTGAAATCATGAAGTGGAGCCAAGAGCTCTTAAGACCACTTAAAATAATTGGCTGTGAAATATTTTGGAAACATTTGTTAACATATAGTGAACTTGAGGGCAAAGTGGTCTAATAAAATTATTTTATTAGTCACTTAACTGTAGATAGCCAAGTTGAGAAGGCTTATAAAAGTGATGTGACTGAAAAGAGATTTAGAGGCCTTGTACTAACCATGGTGGCCTCCTCTATGACAGAGTAGTCAGCCTGTTGCAGATAGCGATGCAGGATGTTACAGAGCATACACGAAGGGTTCTCATGCAGGTAGCGAGCTCGTTTAGTCACACGGTTGTACTTGCTGCGGATCGGGATGTGGATGCTCTTTTTCTGTTGAATGACAACAAAGGGTGATGAGAAAGTCATAAAACAAGCTGATAAAATGTTGGTTTTGTTTTTACTGATTTATTAATTCAATTATGCGTGATCACGGGCTATCAGGTGCATATATTTATGTGTGTGTCCACAGATGTGTTGCTGACCTCGAGAGCTTCTGTCATGATGCAGCCCATAACGGCACACACACGCAGCGTGCCCTCCATGTCCAGTTTGCGTAGAGAGGATTTGAGCTGATCGATGGGAACCAACCAGGCTCCGATGGCCGGCGTGGCCGTGCTGAGCAGATTCAACTGCCTATAATCACAACAGAAAGTCAGTTCATCTATATATCCTGAAATATACTTTTGTATACTTAAATGGTTTTTCTCCTCTTCCAGATAAATTGCTAATAGCTGTAACACTGTTTTGCAGCGGTTTCTCTCACAGCGGTTAAGACTTTATTTCTGTCCCTTATTGGCTGGTTGAGTTATAATAAAACTCAGATCCAGAGCTCCTGCACCTGCCAGTGAGTCCTTTCAGTTTGATGACCTGTGAGGCTGACAGGTCTGCATCAACAGCAAAGTTGATAGTGGTTGACAGCAGTTGCCAGAGGCACACAAGAGAGGATTTTCATGAAAACCTCCTGCAGCAGATAATATTGCAGTCAGGACAAAATACTGCTGCCACATGACTGACACCAAAAGCAAACAACTAGTGAGTTTACTGTACTTCAGCCAGACGATGCTGCAATGTGGTGGCTTGTTGTCTGAACTGAGTTCACCCTATTTGTGTAGTTTTATCACAAATCACTGACTTCCTGTACCGACATGAAAGCATTTTTATAAAGAGGTCCATGTTATGTCAGTGCAGTCATACCTGGAGATGGCCTCCGAAGGTGAACGCACGTTGGTGGGAGCAGCGAAACTGAACCAGATCTCCCTGATGGTCAGTTTCATGCTGCTGGAGTCAGGTGGCGGAGGCATGAGGGGCAGATCTTTCTTCAGGTCGTCTGACTCAACACCTTCATCCTACAGAGCAGAGGAGAACCGGATTTAACAGGTGGATGAGACTGACTGGTGCGAACGAATTCCATACTGCATGTTTGGTTTGGATTTAGTGCTGTCCTCTGTAACTGAAGCCGCACTGCGTCACTGATTATAGTCTATCTGAAGAACAACGCATGGTTGTGAGCATGACAGTTGCTCAAACCCAAATCAAAGACTGGCAATTGGATTGTGATATTTACAGTACATGTTTTCGAAGGAAAAACAAAGAAAGTATAAAAGGAAATGTATGAATTATATTCTGTGATTTTAGGCTGAGAGTGACAAACATTTTGCTCAATCAGAGCTCTACTACAAGCTTTGATTCTCTGTTAACAAGTGCATTGCATTTTCTATGACATTTAGAAATTTGTTAGCACATACAATGACTAGATAGATAGATAAATGTGGAGATAAATTCCACAACAAACTAAAATTTGTATTTCAACCAAGTTTGGGCTCGTTAAGTTTCAGGATTATGTTGTATTAAAACAGAAATAACACTGGTTGTGTCTGGGCGTTTCCCAGTATCTCACCTGGTCGTCTGAGTCCGAGTGCTCATTGACTTCAGAGGCAGGGCTGACAGTATCATGTGGCAGGTTGTCATCAGATACGTCAGTGCTGTAACCACTGCCTGTCTGGGAGCCTGTTGAACCATTGGACTTAGACATTCCGGTCTTCCCCCCAGTGTCTGAGCGACCCATCACACCGAACGCATTGTAAAGAATGGCTCCTGACTGACGACCCCCTGCAACACAAAGTGTTATATATTCAAATATAAGTTACACATACTCAGAAATCTGTCTACAATATATTCTACATCATTCTTGATGCGACTCATCTTTAAAATGTTTCACATCTCTGGGTCTCATTGTAAGTGACGGCTCCTGCACGAAGAGTTTGGGATGATTTACCTTTGACCGTGAGGTTCTCGATGCCACATTCAAACATGATCCAGCCCCATTTCTCAAGAGATGTGGTGGAACGGCCCAGATCACCTGAGGTGGCCTGGGCATCCGTCTCATCTACCATTGAAAACTCCTCCATTTCCTCCAGACCGAAAAGCACTTTGGACTTCTCAAAAGGGATGGCTGTGATGGCACATGTGCCAATGTCTACAGGAAGAGAAGGAACAACAAAACTCTTGGCACTTAGAAGGACAATAAACCACTAGAATGTGATGAGAATATGATGAGAATATGAACATTTTAAAATATCATTAAACCACACTAAATAAACAAAAATTCAAGGGGTCTCAATGTTTTTCCCTGGAACTCTAGGTCTAGTAAGTAATACTTTGCATTTTGTGAAGAGACAAACACATGACATGTAAACCTCGCAGTGTCTGACTTCAAACATGGTCACGACAGCTCGATCAGGGCTGTCATTCTACAGAACCAACCTGTGGAGTCGAGGCCTCGGAGCTGGCTGTGGATACGGTGGACGTTGAGTCTAGCGGCGATCTCTTTGCCTTTCTCGATGCCGGCGTTGGAGCGCAGCGAGCCAGACGACTGAGGCTGCATCTTGGTGGCCGAGGCGTACTTCTCCAACATGACGGACGGTCGGCCGTGTTCTGTGGTGTTGGGAGTCTCTTCTACAATACCCCTGAGAAGAAATAAATAAAAAAAAAACATGTATTTGTGTAGGTCCTTTGACACAAGTTATGTGGTAGTGACATTTATGTGCATGTCAGATGTTGTGGAGTCAGAAAAATAGCTGAATTAGTTGATTTTGTACTCTGAACACTCGCACTGAAAAATTATGAGTATTTAGTAGCTTTTGGGAATTGAGAACTGATTTAGAATCAAAGAATAGAAATCAAATTGAATCATTCACAAGTTCTCAAAGATTCACAACCCCTCCTGGATCTCAAGCGGATGGCATTCTTAAAAAAATGACTTCCATACAATTTTAATTTACAGCAGGCGTGTAGTATAAATCCTGTGCACATATGTATACTCCAAAAAGCTTAGTCATTGTGCGCACACACACACACACACACACACACACACACACACACACACACACACACACACACACACACACACACACACACTCACTCTATTGTGACATGAGTAGTTGAGGCATTACCTGTTCATTCTGAACTGGGTGGCAATCCTGTCAAAGCACAGTGCCACAAGAGACACATGTGTGACACACTTACTGGAGCAGGACGGTGACCCCTCCTCTACAGAAGCCTGCAAGAGGCAAAGGTTCACCTGCGCGGAAAGAGAACAAAACAAAACAACAAGTAAACCAAACTGAACTGAATCTTACAATGCTGAAAAATATTCTCTTCTAAAAAAACAAGTTTAAAAAAAAATCTGTAACTAAGGTCATAAATTATAGTAATGCCGAATTGAACCTTCTTAAAAAACAATTATTGCTCCACAGGGATGAATACAATAATAAACAGATTAGTCACACTGTATGTGAGTACTTTTCCCGAATGTAAGATTGTTTTAGTCTTCTCTTTATGAAGATATACAGAGGGCAAAAGTAAAATCAATAATGCAATTGTTGCAAATGAAAGTAATGTATTACATATCCACTTAAACATTTTGCGTAACAGACTTTAACTTCTCTCCAGTGGAAGAGAAAGAAACATGATTGTGGTGATACAGGCTGTTACAGGCTGCATTTCAAACCTACATTTGTGCACTTTACAAATAAAACAAAAATATATGGCTTAACTATCATTATTCTACATAAATGCTGAATGTACTGTATATTCATTAAATGTAAAGTGATCTACAGCAGTGCTCATGATTCTGTGCTTGCTCCTGAACCTCTCTTGGTCAGAGCACATTTTCAGGAACACTCTTGGTCTCTCATTATACGGGGTCATGGGTCTTACCTTGGGGATGGAGACGTTGGCTTGGAGGCCCTTGATTTTCACATTATCTGGTTTGACAGACAGGTCTGTCTGGCCATGGGAGATGTTGAGCGAGCCAGGGGTCGTGCCCTCTGTCTTGGACAGCTTGTGCTCCTGCTTGCCTGCTTGGCTCTGTGTAGATCCAGATTCATAACAGTGGGAAATCAGTCGTTGGGCAGCAAAGCCAGTTTTAATTCACTTTTAAACTGGGTGGATTTTGTTAAATGACTAACATTTTTAAACATTTAGAACAAAAACACTCACACATTAAACTCTATTGCTCTGTTCTGGGTGTTGTTTTACTTACAGACTCAGTGACTGTGGACTTGCTGATCTGATAGGCCTCATTGAGGACTTTCCCATGCAGGTCGTCCAGAATGGCAGCAGGATGACGAATACTGGCAAAGTGTACCATAGACTCAATGTACCTGAAACAGAGCAAATAAACAGACAGCTGTAATAAAATAAAACATTTCAGAGCAACATAAATGTTTTATTTAGTTGATATTTGTTTTTTTGTAAAACAGAGACGTCACAAACACAAACTGTTTTGTGAGCATTACATGAACTGATTCAGAATGGCCTTTCCAAATATAATCAAATTTACTGTCAGTAGAGATGTTGGCCACTCCTCAACCTCTAAGCTACAGTTTATTAACTCCACACTGCACTAGCCAAAAGCTAAGTGCTTGTAAGAACATTGTTAACCTAGCATTGTTAGCCTATAGCAAACTAAAGTTTCATACTGGTAGAAAACCAAGAACGAGACCAGACTCTGAAATACTGTCAGCAGGATTTTTATATCCAATATGTGGTATGCATAGGGATTAAATTGGCTTAAGGTCAAATCTTAGCCTCAGGCTAAGAATAACCCTCAACTCAGAATGTGCTGTGTGAGAAAGAATTATGTCAGCTACTGTATTTCTTTTGTATTTTTAATCATGTTTTCCACACTGAGATTAAACATTTTGTTTTAAAAGAGACATAACCAACAAAGCAGCAAAGACAAATATTTATCTTTTAATAATATTTTAAAATCAGTAAATAGTTAGATTTTCAACCACAATCATAAAAAAACACAACATGAAGGTTGGTATCTACCTGTCCAGGGACTCAGCCACAAGGGGTGTGAGCACCACGTTGATGGCCCCCTTCACCTCCACAATGGCTGTTGTCCTGGTCTGAGCTAAGGGCTGCTCTAGAGTCCAGTCATCTGTTGTTGTGTCATCATCTGTGTTTTCCATGGCTCTCTTATCCAGGGGAGTATATGGTGTACTGGAGAGGAACATATGTACATCTCTTATTATGCATAACAATCAAATAATGTAACACAGGAGAGGTTGAATGTGGGCTGTTGAATATAATGACACGTAGAACTACAAAAAAATATATTTTTCTGAGCGGATGTGGTTTTATTGTAAATTTAAAAGCTGATATGGTCAACAATTTGGCTTAAATACCTGTTGTTCTCTCCCATCAGCTGAACTCCTCTATCCAGTAGTGAGCTGGCTGAGAGGCCCTGCTTTATCACCTGCAATGCAAAACCAAATCCTAAAACTAATACACTAGGAACTTCAGCCAAACACACAAATTAAAAGTAAAGTTTATAATCACTTTAATACACTAAGACAAAGACTGTATGTCATGGGTAAAAGACCTTAAAGCTGGGAACGGAGAGCTGGTCAAAGGAGGCGGAGCTCTCTTCGCTTGTGGGCGTGTCTAGATCTAGGGGGCGGTGCAGAGAAGACTTGGAGGTCCTCTTATTGGTGGGCTGCTTGACAGACCAATTGGAAACCTGGCAGAGATGAGGTAAACAGACAAAATTAGACAAAAGAGTCAACACAATAAACATATAATATGTTAATTATATGTGGTGCTGCATAATTTATGTGTTTTATCATCACTTGTGCTTTGGATCCTGCGAATCAAACATTCTGAGAATCAGGAAGTTGTTTTTATCAGATGGGAAGCATAAAATGAAGCACTTGCTTTGCACGTGGAAGTACTTTTCACCATGATCCTCTTATCACAACACAGCAAGTGTATTTGCAGAGGAAAGGGGCGAAAGTGGTGGATTCTTGCATCAAAACAAATAATTTAAATAAAAATGAATTCAGCCCTCTCGCATGTGGGCTGAAGATTTGCACAGATGTGGACCGCCGTGACAGATGTTACCTGGTAGTGGGCCAGGTAGCTCTGGTAGCACGCCATGACGTGGGGCTGTCGGGTTACGGGGCCAGGTTCAGCCGTCTTCTCCGCCTCCACTGAGCTCTCTTCCTCCATAGCCAGGGCTGACACGAAGGAGGCCTGGGATGTGTGGCTGGGCAGGGGCTGGGGAGGCAGTGGGGGCAGCGTTGGGGGCAGGGGCAGAGGACGTGGCTCGGTGATCAGCTCCCCGTTGAGGACATAGGTGAGAGGACCCTCAACACTGTGGTAGATGGAGCTTCGGCTGAGAGGAGGTCAAAACATTTACACATGAGCATCACATGAACAAGCCTCGGTGTGGTGTCAGCCAGTTATTGTTTTGGCGGCAAAAAGCCTCATGTTTTGTGACATCACTGGAAATGTTTTTTTTTTCTGTATATAGTTCTATGTTATTGAATTCAGCCATATGTTTGCACAGGCTTGTGCCAGAGGAAACTTTTCATGAGACTGAATTGATTATTTGTGTTCGTGTGGAGGCTGTATCAATCAAAAGGCGCGCTGAAATCAATGAGTGAACATTTTGGGTAATAGAAAAATGACAAGGTTGATGCCGAACGAGACTGCAATCCAATTTGCAAAACACACCAGCATTAAGTGGCTGCCCATGGATCAAACATCTCATTTGCTACAACCCCACTACATCACATCCATCCTTGCATGATCGAATCAAAGTAATAAATGGAAACTGCGACGTGTTTAGCTCAGGGGCGAGTTACACGATCAAATGCAACACTTGCTGGGTGTTAAACATAAAAGTGTCATTACACGGTTAATGAATGCCTGCGTATTGTGCCATCCAGATATTTTATAATCATTGCAGTTGTCGGTGTGAGTCATCAGAAATTATTTGATGCAGTCGTTTAATACCTGTTTTTCCATTCCAAGCGATGTTTCCCAAATATAGGCGACGTGTTAAAGACCTTGCTATGACAGTAATTCAGACCTTAAATTCTGTTTCAAAAGGAGGAAGGTCTCTATATTACCATGATACCGTGAAATAGCTCAAAGGCAAAAACAGATTTTATTACTCTAAATGTGGAATATTAACACTAAAATCCCAGCAATTGAAATTGCAGTGTAACAATCTGACAATCTGGAGACACTTAATGAAAAATCAAATGCTTGGACACATCACAATCATGAAATGTAACTCAAAGGGGCAAAATCCTTCTGAATGGCTGCTTTCACATTTTTAATAAGGGGTAAGACTTTAAGCCGTCTGGCAAGGTCAGGAGTTGCGAGATAGGTCATTAATTCATCTGCTCTTACAGATGAGAAATAAGAGACTCTTTGATGTTACTGTGAGCTGTCTAGAATCTATCATCACCTTGATCCTGTGCTTAACCTTGGACTTGATCGGACCATCCACTTATTCTTCTCTGAGTCCTTTAACTTTGAAAACTTTCGTGAGCTCCACTGAAGCTGAGCTCCATTAATAGACTCAATACTTCTAAAGTATGTTATCATCTAAGCTGACCTGTAGTTCTCCATGTGGTACGGGGGCTGCTGCGGCTGCTGCATCTGCTGCCTCCTCTTCTTCTTACGGCCAGGGTACGTCCCTGGACCCTCATCAGCGCTGCTGATTGGCTCGAAGTCCTCGGCGGCGGAGAAGTAGGCTTCGCTGTCGGCCACAGACATGCTGGAGTCGGCGGAGCGGTACTGGTGGAAGGTGTTGGAGTCTGCTGAGGGTGTGAAGGGAAAGGAGCCGTAGCTCCTACGCTGACGCGGTGAGTCCAGGACGTTCTCATCGCTGCGGGAAACCTCGCTGCTGAACTGGACGCCTCCGGACAGCACTGGGGGAGGCTTGTCGGTGAAGACGGCAGCTGAAAGGCTCTTGGTACTGCCCAGCCGACCTGACTGTACAGAGGACTGACGCTTGAGAGGAGAGCAGAGGGGGGAGCGCATTGAAGAGCGCTCCTGGGAGCTGTTGGGTGAGACTGGCGAGACCTCTGGGACCTCCCCTAGGGTGCTGTAACAGTAACAGGAGCAAACATAACACTTAGAAGACATTACAGACTGTATATGGACATTTAAATGAAATTATTATAATGAAAGAGTAACTACAACCAGGCTAGAAATCCTGCTTGTGCCACCCTATTGTGTTTCCTTCATGCTGTCTGCTTATATTTATGTGTTCAGTATTTTTTCATGTTCAAACACACTACATATAACACTAAATTTAGTATACAGCATTAAACACCCTATCATTATTATATTACTCACTCAGCAGGGCTTTTGCCGTTCACGGGGAACATGCGTTCCTCTGTGCTTGGTGAGGGAGTGTCCCTCTCTCCAGCCAGCAGGGGCAACGCAGCACTAGAGGAACTATTTTCTTCAGAGGAAGAGGCAGAGCTGTGGGAGCGTTGGGGCACCTGGAGACTGAGGTGACCACGCCTCTCAGGCACCTCAGGAGGCAGGCATGGCGAGTGTGTGTCCGTCTTCAGTCCTACAACCCTCCCTGACAAAACATTGATTTGGTTTAGTAAGTATTGATGCAGTCGTGAATCTTACTCTCAAAGGTCCCCCTATGTGAAGACTAGTCTAAAAAAATATCAGGAAATGTAGAATATATCTTGCCAATCCATACCATCCACTTTGGGTGTCTCCTTGGTAATAATCCACTCCCCAGGCTGTAACAAAGACTGGCCATAACCCATGTCCATCTCCGTGCTAGAAGAAGAAAATGCAGATGAGGAGGAGGGCGTCAACTCTTCCAGCTTGAAGAAGTCCAGACCCATGTTGGTACCACCAAAGAACCTGCAGCCTCCAAGGCAGCCACAGCGGTTCCTGCTGCGCTTGTTGCGAATGCCAGCCTCTTCAGGCCACAAGAACCAGAGTCTGAGGAGAAGAGGGAGACAAGGAGAGTGAAAAGTAGAGAAAGATGAAGGAAACAGCAAATGAAAACAGACAAGATTCTGGGTTTGTGGGAAGACAAAGAGAAGCTTTGTGGTCTCAATCAAAGTCTTTCCCAAAAAATTCATGCAGAAGGTAAAATTTCCCTTTCCAGCAGCTGATATTCCATTGGTACCTTTATTTTGTACTGTTTGGTTTTAAGACACACACTCCTACAATGTGCATACATAGATAATACATACTTGTAATACAGATAATACATACCACATCTCACAACCCAAATAGTAGTATCTTTGGTATATTTGTTTACAATAATAACTGATGATATATCAAACTCCAATGAATATTTGTACTGATAATGATGCCTTGTACACCTTTTATAAGATTTTGAAGTGTGTTGAATTTATTGTCACAGCAAGTGATCAATCTCCTGGTTGATTATCAAATATCATAAGCTGGATCCATGTATAAGACATGATGACTCAATGAAAGCTGGACTCTTGTTTTAATATACTGTATCTACGTCATCATGATTGGTATCAGTGACTCATTATACAGAAGTGTGCTACAGCGACTGAGTTTCAGCACTGACATTTCTGTAAAAGATGCTTTAACATTACCAGTGTCCCTTCAGTAAACTAAAGGGTGCTACTACCTGTAAGCAAATTCACATATAGAAAAAAAAAAAAAAGAACAATAGTGACCAATGATCTAAACAAATAATGCCACAATGCTGAAAAGCTGCTGTGGGCTAGCTGAAGAACAACTGTAGACACCTTTATCCCACTCACAAAAAATGTGACAAGTGCACAGAGAAGCAAATAAGAGATGACAGTTTGTGCTTTTCTACCTTTTGGTCTGAGCATCATGTAGTTCCAGAAAATGCCTCTGGACTTCACATTTGGCAGGGTGGTCAGCAGCAAGGGCAATATCTGCTGTGATGAGGTTCAGGTTGACTGAACCTGCCTCTAGCCAGACAGAGCGTCGTAGCAAAGGGGGCTGACCGAGACCTAACGGCTGACCGGGACCTTGACCTTGTCCAGCCGGCTGCAGCCTGGTCGCCTCACTGTGCTGCTGCTGTTGTTCAATGTACTGCCGGATGTTTACATCCTGCACCACAGCGCTGATGCCCTCTCCCACTGCCTGGTTATGCAGGTTGCAGTTAGCCACGCGAATGATACCCGTCTGGGGAGGAACAAATTTAATAAAACACATTTACACATCAAAAAAATCTAACAGCATAGTCCACTTTTTCCACTATATTTAAATTAAATAAAAACATAGTTGGTGCTAATAACCTTGATGTTAGCAGCACAGCCATGCTCAACAACGAAGAGGTCCACTCCGTCCATAGCCAGTCGGGTCATGGTGTACTTCAGCTCCTCTGATGTGCGACAGTGACCTGGCAGGCAGCTCAGCTAAAAGACAACCAGAAACTTTTCAATGGTTCTGAGACAGGCAATCTCCTATTTCTCCTGTAGCCATAACTGCTAGTTGTCAGAAACTAATGAGGGCTCTCAGGCAGTTTTTAAAAATATCCTTGTTAGTATTCGCACGCAAACAAGACTTTTTGCGAAATAGACTTGTTTTCTTTCAACACGGTTTCATACGTCAACATGGTGTTGTTGTGTATGTATGCTATGTATGGCTCCTGTGAGTTGATCAATAGGTTTGTGTTGTTCAGTTTCTCCAACTATGTGAAACAAAGTGTGCTTTCTGAATCATGCATCATTAGAGAGACACGGTCTGCAGTGGCCTCCGTTTATTATCTCATCATGTTCACATTTCCTTTCACATTGAACAGGTCTGACCAACATTTAAATCTCATGAAAACAAGCCTTCAGCCATAACGAGCTAATTCAGTAGCTTCAGCTTTAACAAGCTAAATCAGTAGCTTTAGCTATAATGAGTTAAATCAGTAGCTTCCGGTGTGAGATGCAGACACACATAACTGCTAATAAGTTCAAAACAAGACCAGACAGCTACAGCATCAGAAATTCGGCACAGACCTTGTGCAGTAATTCATGGTATACTGCCTGTTTGTACCTTGGCATCACAGATGCGACGGTCCACACCATGTTGGCAGATGACAGAGGGCTTGGGTTGTTCTAGCTGGAACTCGCGGGACACCACGTGGAAAAGATAAGTCTCACCCCACTCTATCATACTGGCCACCTAATAATCACACACACACACACACACACACAAGAACTTTAACATCAATAAATGTTTACTGTAAGAGCAAATGCATTATGAATTCACAAAGGTGATGTTTATTTAGAAAACACATTCTGTCAAGTGCTTTAAAACACAACTGTACAAACACACTCTCCCACACAGCTGACCTAAAGATCCATGACATAATCATAATCTACATGAGTCTGTATTTAAACTGCACACATTATATCCCCTCCAGATTCCACATCACCGTTTGACATTAGCCAATAACACACATACACACACACACACACACACACGCACCTGTGGAACAGTAACCCTGCCGGTGAGCCCCCCAGCCTGCATGTCAATGAGCCAGGCGTACTCCAGCGTGTCACTGCCCAGTGGGAGGCCCTGAGCAGAGAACATGGCATGTGCCCTCATCTGCAGGCCTGACAGACTCAGGTGGCCGTCCCTCAACACCCCGTCCGCTGTGGGACGCTGTTGACAAAAGAACAGATTCTCACACACTCATTTTTAAACTTGCATCACTGCCTCGGGAGGTTAAACCCACAGAAATTGAAATGACATGAAGGAAACGAGGTGTGTTGCTAATAGCAATCTTTAGCTAAAGTGAAATCCGTGGCTGTTTTCCACAATCTCTTTGCACCTGCTAGAAAGAGGAGAGAGAGAGAGAGAGAGGGCTACACGTTCTGCATCAGGGAATAGGAAAATATATTCACTCTAAACAGCAAATAGGCTCCGACTCATGGCTAAAGCTTATAAATTCTTTGCGGTTATACAATATGCTTGAGCTTATGCAAACATGTGGCAGGTACTGCCAACCTGTTTCACATTAGGTAACACTAACCGCAGGCTTTATTGTTTTCTAAGGACTGAGTCACTCTTTCAGTGACCAGATTAAAGTGTAGTTGTTTGTGTATTAATTATTTAGTCCTTCCACACGTGAGGCTTGACACACACAGTTAAAGTCTGTATTACTGTGCTGTATAACACTGTCTTGCTTAGGCTTTTAAGTGATTAATACAGAGGCCAACACGGTCCTGTAGCCACAGGGATAATCGTGTTATTTTTTTGTGCTTCTGTATTCCTGTTGCAAAGCCGAGACACAAATTGATTTTGAACGTGCTTTTATACAAATGAAATCTACTGCTTTTGTAGATGTCTGCCCTGCACGGAGCCAAATGGAGCAGCGACAGGTATGATGTGTTTCTGACCTGGTAGTTGTCACTGATGAAGATGTGAACGGGAGACAGGAGCAGCTGAAGCATCGTCTCCTTATAACCCTTTTTCATCTCAAAACACAGCCGCTCCAAGAAGCCTGATGGACCTTCGGGACCCTCGCTGCTGCAGTGCTGGAGGCAAGCGAGAAAATAAGCAAAGACATAGATGCATGCGTATACAGATCGAGTCAAAACATAAGGCTGGCAGGTTTGGATTAAAAAACAAGTCTTTGCAAACACAGGAGACAAAGGTTTAATGAAATGGAAACACTTTACGAGAATGTTCTCCGTTCATACTGCAGATGCATTATTCATTGTCTTTCCTTCATTTTTTATAAATATGCATACAGTATCATGATATTTTCTATCTATTTGTAGACTGCATGTCTTGCAGCATACTCAAGTGAACATTTTCATCACTTTTATTTCACACTGTAGTGATAGAGTAGTTCCATTATCTTTAAATCGTACCCAATTTGCTACACTTCTATACTTATCTTTCTCTCGCTCTCTCTTTAAAAAAAAAACCAAACCATTAAACAGAACTATTGGCAGTCATCAGTCTTACCATTGGCAGTCGACCGTGGACTTTGTAGAGGTTGATGTGCACAGTGATGTCCCAGGGCCGCAGGTCAAGGGGATGGATGTCTGAGGTTCCCTTCTGTTCGCTGTCCTCCATGCCCAGAGGAGACCAACCCAGACCCGAGGAGGTAGAAGTGGATAACACAGGGCTGGTCACTGCCTCCTCAAAGTCTGTGTACATGTCGTCCTCACCAAAGTAGTTTTCCTAAGGAAAAGGTAGAGGGGGAGATTAGGAGGATGTTTAATGGATTATAAAACGCGTTACACCTGGGCTTTCCTGGTGCTAACGTTATCCAAAATCTAATCTTTATAATTAAAGTGGATCACTAACTACATTGAGTGAAAAACATGAGAGCAATAAATCTAACCAAAGATGTCACCAAAGTCAAGAAAATTAAGAATATTACTATTATTAAGCTTATTCAAAGATTTCTGTACCTTGATGGAGATCAGTGCTCGGAGCAGAGGCCCGTAGAGGATGATTTGAGAATCTGGGGACATTTCCATTTCCACATGAAGTCTGTCGGGGGGCAGCTCTGACGGGTCAGTGGGCACCCGACTGTGTGTAGCTGAAGTAGACGTGGAAGTGTAGCGTGGCGGGGCGTTGTGGGGTACTGAGGTGTGCTCTGGGGGCCGCAGAGCTGACAGCATGGACTCCTCCATCTCAGACACTGGTGAACAAGTCGGACAAGATTAAGGTGAGAGACATGTCTTTTAAAGCAAAGATTTCAAAGACCGTCAAAATTCCTAACGTAGTCCGCAGTCTTATGGTTGGCTTTAGAAGGAACAACTGAGAATTGGTAGTAAGACGGAGAGCTTACATGACTGTTTGAGTTGCTCATCAGCCTTCTGGGGATAAATGGGGTGCCAGGTGTAGTCGATGATGAGCAAGAAGTTGGGTACACTCCAGCAATCTACCCAGCCAGCTCTGATGTAAGGAAAGAAAAATGTATACTCAGAACACAGTCATAATGCTGAGTTTATCATCATTTCAAGTGGATTTTCCAGTTCATCATTTGCTTTACGAACCGTACAACTCGAGGACATACAGTACAGGCTAAAGGCTGCAAATGGGTCACGCCTGATTTCTCTGCAGCATAGAGTGCACCAGTCCAGACAGAATTCGATCGTAACCTCCCAGGGGGTAAGCGGGTCTCTCACAGCGCTACATCAGTAAAGTCTGGCTCAGGGCTATACATAATAAATGATCTGCATGTTAAGTTATCATGTACAGATTGCAAAATGCATGCGCTACCCAACCGCAGCGTCTCTTTTAACCTTCGCTGATCTTTAAGTGGAGAAGAACTGTAGTCTAAATCAAGATATATTGGTATGACAACACTGCTGAAAGCGCTAAGACAAGGCAGAGTTTATACATCTTATCTCTATCGCCGAGATAGTGATGTAAAGTTAGTTTATTTTTCACTCAACTAAGGATGCTAAACAGAACTGACCAAAATTTAAACTGTCAAAATAGCTCTTAGTATATGGTTGGACCAGCCAGTCACATGAGTCGCATGTTTTACCTGCAAGACTCAAGAGATGTTTTAATGCTGTCATTCATCATTTGTGATGTGACAATGTCAGAGAAATAAAAAGCTTGTGTCCTGGTATTAGTTCAGTTATTAAATCCAAACACACCCCGGAGCGTCTCTCCTGCTGGCTGCTGACAGCACTGTCAGCCGGAGAGTCGATCACTCTGGTTGGCAGAGAAGGAGACGGTAGAGACGCCGGAACGTGTCTGTTTAAACAGGAGTTGAGCCGACATCTCTACATTTAACACCGGAGCTGAGAGCGTCAGAGCTCAGAGAAGGAAACACAGTCACTCTGCGTAACGCTGCTGTCGTCCGCTTCCATCGTCTCGCACTGATTCATTTTGAAAGAGCGACGGCCCATGAGGAAACTCCAACACTGGACCGGCCGACCAATGGTGACACTTCATCACTCACTCGCTCATGGACAACTGTGGTTATAGTGCTGGTCTGTGGCTTGTCCAGTCAAAAAGGGATATTACATTTTATACAAAACCAACAGAGGCAGCCAAAGCATAAAAAGTTAAGGTTATGCAATGTTTCTCTTCTTCCTTTGCATAGATGTGAGTCAATGTTACGGTGATGAGTCATCAGCCCTGCTCTTTGCGAACACTCACTTTTTGCCCACAACTAGAGAGAAACTATTCCCAGGTTTAACTCACTCTGCGTGGGTGATGTTCCTCCATCGGGACTTGGCAGGTTTGGGAGGGGGAGCACCTTGACTCTCTCCTGGCATGAACATATCTGGGGGCAGCTTGACGTTCTGGTAGTCTTTGGCGAGGGTGAGGAGGGGGTAGCGACTCGGGTGGCACTCTGGAAGGGACAGTCGCATGTCTGTATCCTCCGCCTGAGGAGGTCAAACGCACATACACAAACACACCCACGTACACAAAGTTAGTGTCAAAGTATACACATCTGTGGGCGAAGAGCGAAAGCATCTGAATAAAAATGAAATGAAAACATACAGTATGTGCAGTCGTACTGCTGTGAAACAGGAAAAAATCATTACAAGTAAACTCAAAAACCAGACGTTTAATTGACTTTTAGTTTTGGAACAAATCATATTCACTTAACGCATGACTAACCTTCAAGCTGAAGCGGGTATTGCAGGTGGTTGGAACAAACTCGTTGAAAGGCAAAGTGAAGTCTATATTCAGCGTCTCGCCGCATGCTGCCAGGTACACTATATAAGATCAATAATGCAATTGATTAGTCTGCACCATTTTGGGATGGGAGTATATACTGTACAATATGTCATGACTTAATAGAGTCAAAGCATCCTGTCATGTACATTAGTCAGCGTTATGGAGGCATTAAGTTATCGATTACTGTCATGGCTGAATTATTTCCCCTCCATTATTTGCAGCAGTGCTAATGCTAATGCTAAAGACATATACAGAGGTGAGTCTATTTGTTACATAGCAAAACTATAAAACGACTGTATCATCCAATTGTATTGTTTTCTAGGATTTTATATTGCAATTTGTGCTTTACTTCAAAATATGTTTAAAAAAAAGTCATACATCTTTAAGTAAATGGCTTGTTAGATGAAATGACTGTAAATGTAATTTCAGTGCAGAATTATGGGTTGTCATCATGTTAAAAGACAGAATAATTATAGAAATTTTCTTTTTTCTTCTTGTTCTTTTCTTTACTGTCACACATAGATATGTGTACATGTCTATATCTCTACACAGAGAGCCTTGCATGCAGAAAATAAATAAGCTGACTTCTACTACTCTTATAAAGACACATTCTGTAACTGAACACCCATTTTAATATGTTTAGTATAGTATAGTTATCTGCATCTAGAAGAGCATCTTCATCTTCCTCACCATTCTCCTGCTGTTTGGTGGAACAATCAATCCAGTTGTGCTGGTTTGCCGCCCAGATCATCTCAAACTGGTGGAAAAGGATCTTGAACTTCCAGGAATAGGGAACAAAGGAGTAGATGTCTGGGGCACTGTCACTCGCCCAGTCCTGGATCAAATCTATAAAGATGGACGGGACAGTGATGAGGTGGGGAAAAATAACAGTGTTTCACCTTCCGAGCTCAGATTGTGTTTGTTTGTTGGGAGACTCACCGGTGAAGAAGTTTTTCTGGGCGTAGATGAAGTGATAGGTGGCCTTGTACACCTCAATCTCACACTGCCACGACTGAGGCATGTTCCACACCCGAGGGTAGCTGGCTATCACGTGGAACTGAAATGAAGGCAGAGGCAGAACAAGTTTTCACTAAACGGCAGAGCACTTACTATGTATATGCCCGTTTGACATTGCATTTGTATCTCTCTCCCTTGCATCTTAAGTCAGCTAAGAAGTGACCATTTTCCAAATTTATCTCCAAAACTTCAGCAGAGGAGCTTCTTGTATAATTGCCTGCTACTTACAGCTAACATCTCAGCCTCCAGAAGAGTCCTGTACTGCATGCTGCTGGTGGTGTCAACGTGAAGCAGCTGACCTTTGATGGTGGGAGAGTAGCCTGAGGGCAGAAGAAGGAAGCGGAAAAGCAGGGCCATCAATTCTCAAAACACAAAGCTACAGCAAAGTCCTCGCAACTAATCCCATTTACCAGCAAAACTTGAAAATCTACTTATGTTAACTAAATTCACGGGGACAGAGGACAGCATTGACTGATGACTTATCTGCTCAGTGTGATAAATGATTACATGTCTCACAAACTATCAGTGTTGAGATTGTAACATTTGCCTGAGGTTACTGCTTTTATTCTAAACATGGCTTCTAAATATTTATGATCCTTGATCTTTAGTCTAGTCTTTATTATAAGGGTGGAAAACTTGATTCTTACGTAAAAGCTCACTTTAAGTCTAGATGAAACGGCATTTTGAGAGTATCTAACTTCCGCATCGTGATGTATTTCAAGTGAAACAGGACAGACAGGTAGGACATAACACTGGGAGGAATTTGATGTGAACGTTCATAATCATCATAGTGAATCTTATCTCTGTGCCGCTAAAAGTTGAAGACTGATTGGTTGACATTGGTTGGTTCAAGCCTACATAAGCACACGTCATATTTTGTTTTACAGGGAGGAAAACATGATTGGATTTTGATATAAGAATACAAAGTAGTTGGTTTTTGTACTTTTTTTTGGCATATATTGTTAAATATGTGCACAATATGACTGAGAATGTGAAATTTAAAAAAAGCAAATAGCAAAAGTTCTTATTAGCAAAGACTAAACAAACTTTAGTAAACTTAAGTAATTTTAGAGTACTGTCATGGTAACATTAATTTCACATGATTATACAACGATTTTAATAATAGTATGTTTACATTTTTGACAACCAGGTTAACATTTTCTGTGACCTAAAAAGATCTTTGTTATGGGCCTAAATAATAAACAATTCATGAAACAGCAGAATTTGATTAAATTCCACTTATAAAGAAGCCACTGAACTTCCTACATTTACATGTCAAATACAGTAAATAAAGATGCTAATTTGCTATGATTAGCTTTAAGAATATCTCTGTCTTCTTCCTGACTTTTGGGAAAGTTCAGTAATTAGTCAGTGCATCAGATTAATACCAAATGAAAGAGAAAACTAACAGAGTTGACATGTGTTTCTATATGAAGAAGACTGGTCCACAAGCGCTGATGACCCATGAGTGGGACACCTGCTGCAACAGATCTGAGTGCTGACGTTTTAATTCACTGGTCTTACCGTTCTCTCCTACAGTCATGGGGATGTTGACTTCCAGGTAAGAACCGGCACCTACATTCACATGGATGGCATTGGTTTCCTATTAACGGGGATGAAGACAGCAGAAGGGGAGAGAGCAAACAGAGAAATCATGTATGCTGTCAAATTATTAGAGTGAGTGCCTTACTGTCTTAAAAACAGAAGATAGTCATCTAATCTAAAAAATGTGTTCAAAAGAGGTCATAAAATGTTAATCTTTCCTGACTCAAGCCATTTTATGTTTTTATTCAACATGCATTTATGTTGTTATTTAGTATGCACTTCACATACTTAGCTTTGTGAAAAAAATCCCTGCACTGCTTCAGCATGAAAATTTTAAAAAGCATAAAACATGAACCAATATCAATAGCTAAAAACACAGGGAGGCATAAAGACAAAGACAAGGGAAGCAGCAGGGGGACGAAGATAGATCAAAGGGTTTGGCAAGAAAGGAAGAAAAAAAAAAAAAAGACAAGAAAGCACACGAGAGCGAGCGCTAGAGTCACCCTGTTTTTGGTGAAAAGCAGATCGATGGTGGCATCAGCGATGATGTTCATGCGGAGCTCAAAGGCCTGGATCTGCCTGGGTTTTCCTGGCTCAGCCATCTCGGTCACTTTCATGGCCTGGTAGTCAGCCGGCAGGAAGAACTTCCACAGACAATCCCTGTGAAAAGTGAGCGCTCGTGTAAATGCAAGACCACATCTGTAAAGCCCAAATCTAGAGCCTTAACAGTTTGATCTGTTAGACACAGTAGTTAGAAAACTTTATGCTTAAATCTCACTTCACCTGAATATTAGGGCCAGGTTTTTAACAACAGAGCTTGTCTTTTCATGGTAATTAAGTAGAGAGTTTGTGTATTTATACATTCTGTTTACTCACCTCTGACGATCTGCCCAGGGGCCGTAGTTGAAGTCAGTTCCCTTTCCACAGACTATGTCCAGACCCCAACATGGAGGCAAGTCCTGCAGCTTATCGCCCTCACTGCATGTCTCCGCCTCCTCTCCACTCTCTTGCTCAACTGGGACCAGACCTACACACACGCACACACACACAAAGATTTCAAGCCCTAGAGCATTCTGACAATAAATATTGAACAAAAATACAAATGTAAGCAAAGCCTTGAAAACAATCTTGAAACCAAAGAGCCCCTTTACTTTTAATGGCTTACTTGCTGACATACTGCATATTTACTCTTAAGTCCTTTATAATCAGCCAGTCACTATCGATCAGTCGTTCAAAGGCAAAACACAGTATGTCCAATAAGGTGAAACAATTCTGTGAGTGTTATTACAGAGAAAAGACGATGGATTTGGGCATTTTTTTTAGAATGTGTGAATGTTATTATTTATTGTATTTATTGAGACCTTGTACAGTTTTAAACATAAATGTTACAATTTGATGTACTGTACCAGAGTTAGCTTATTGCTAATTTTCATGTGCAGTACCTTCTGCAGGTCACAATTAAAACATATAAACAGCACAATAACAAATAGTACAAAGCAAAAAACACACAGGACACATAATACAAAACACAAAGCTACACACAATAGCACATCACAATGTCAACTACAAATTAATAATGTAAGCTTGTCAAATTAAAAGCAAGATTATTTGCGTTGTATGTGTGTGTGTGCATACCGGGCTCATCTTGGTAATAGTAGATGTCTACATCGTTGGACTGCATGACCACAAAGCCTTCTCCCATCAGTCTGGGGGGCCTAGAAAAGAAATCCACAAGGGTACAGAGAAAACCCAGTTTTCATTAAAGAACCAGTGTGTAGGATTTAGTGACATCTAGTGGTGAGGTTGTAGATTACAACCAACTGAATGCCCCTCCACTCACCCTCCCTTTACAAGCGCGTAGAACCTACGGTGGTCACAAAACTCGCAAAAAACACGAAAGCCCCTCTCTAGAGACAGTGTTTGGTTTGTCCATTCTAGGCTACTGTAGAAACGTGGCGGTGCAACATGGCGGGCTCAGTGGAGGAGGACTCGCTCCCTATGTAGATATAAAGGGCTTGTTCTAAGCTAACGAAAACGCAATGATTTTTCTTTTCAGGTGATTATACACTAATCAAAACATACTTATGAATATTATATTGCATTTCTGCCAAGTCTGTTCCACTAGATACCACTAAATTCTACACACTGGTCCTTTAAGAGGTTATGAACTCTGTAGCCTTTAATTCTAAATTATTACATGTAGGATCACAACAGGTTAAGTGGACACTACAGGTTAAAGTTGTTTTTCTGATAGAGGCAAATATAATCAACATGTCAGAATTTCTCCTGCTCTACTTAAGAACTACCAAAGCGCTAATTAAATAATCAGCGCTTATTGAAGCTCAACTTTTGCATGAAAACACTCTTTTTAAATTCTTAAAAGCAATGGCTTTCCTCTTAAATATTGTTTCTTCATCTCACTGGATATTCCAATAAGGCTTTAAGACACTTCAAGGACTGTTGGAGGTTGAAATCATAAGATGGATTTTCTAGAGGCTACAGTTGCCAATTTTTTACTCAGAGCGACTCTAAACATCACTGAGGTTTAATGCAATTTCACGCTCCATGTCGATTCACTCTGTTTAAGTGCAGATACTGGTTCATGGCACCGTTAAAGCTGCCAGGTCAAAAACAAAGCACTCTATCAACATTTTGATATATACACATCTAAAATATATATATAAAATTGTAAAAAAAAAAAAAAAAAAAAAAAAAAACTTCTGGAGCATAGCACGGCAGCAGATTTACTGTGTTTTTTTTGTGTTTTGTTAAGTACAAACAAGCACAGGGATGTAGAGTGAGTCCTCTACTTTTGTTTAAGATTGACGTCATACATATCGCAGTACAAATAATCTCATTCATTATACAGTCATTATACTAATGACTGACAATATACATGTTGAACTTTTCTTTAGGCAATAGCTTCATCAATAAAAATGTTTTGGGGAAAATACTTCTCACACCGAAAACAACAATTGAAAAATTAGGTTGTTTACACATTACAAAAGTTGCTTTGAATATATAAATACTACATTTTCAGAGTCTGTCATATTATTCAGTCTCTGTGGCATTACTTTATACACAATTCATCCATGAATTTAAACAGCAAAACCTCTTGAACCACAAGTTTTTGTGATATTACAGCAAGGCTGAAATAAAATTTGAAAACAAATAAAATGGTGCACTGTAAAAATAAATATATGACTTGGCCTTACTCGTCATTCTGCATGCCCAGGTAGCGTGGACTGGGAACCAGCATGACGCGTACATTCTCCAGCGAGCCTTTGACGATGTGCATGAACTGGTCGAGGTGGCTGGATGGTGGCTTGGTGGCGTAGGTCAGGAAGGCATCTTCAAAGTTAACACACAGAGTCTGGGGGAGGTGGTGGTTCCCAAACGCCAAACGACCCTACAAGAGAGCAAACATACGTACATACATACTATATACTATTTCCTGAAATACACCTCTGTCCTTTATATTTTTCTGTATCTCAGTGGTGTCCTGATGGTATGAACTTGTGAGGTACTCACCGTGCTGATGTTAACTTTGATGACAGGGATGAGGGAGCGCCAAGAAGACGTTGGGTCTGGATTTTCTGCTTTGATGTTCACACTACAGTGGACCAGAAGACATTCAGCCTTACAGCAGTTTAGTAGAACTACATTTCCAGTCTGTACAATTAATTTGGCTGTCAGAAGGAAATGATAATAGCTCTCTTCTGTGCCTGCACCTCCATCGCATTTCATGATGATGGGGGGAAAAGGGATTGTATATGTGCAGCCTATTCCTATTGCTTGTCATTAAATTTCAATTCATAAATCTTTTTTATAAGATAGTACTGTTTCCTGCTTTTTTGCATTTCCAACCACACCTGAGGAATTGCTCTTTCACATTTACTACTGTGCTTCTGAAGTGAAGTCCAATACTAGAGAGAAAATAAATTACCATACAATACTACCTACGCAGTATTACAATAATCAAGACACAGTTTAGTGAATGATAACCCATGTAAAAAGAGATTTGTTTTCATTTCAAATCCCACCATTTTCAGATGATTGCTAGGTAAAATAAATTAATTCAGACATACTTCAATTTTGGTTTACTGTGAGTTATGATAACAGAAGCAAGATAAGTATTCAGCAATCAGGAATGTGTATTGACCAAAATATTATTTTTACTTAACTAACATCTACTTAACTAACTTCAAATCAATGTTGGAGACATGTCTTACTTGTCCCTAAAAAAGACTAATGCTTTCAAGGCAATCGTCAATGTTGTTTGATGAGGCCTTGGTCCTACCTTTCCAGGGTCTTGTTTCTTTCCTCCCGTCCCCTTTCTTCATCTTTCTTGTGCGTGATGAGTGTGGGCTCCAGGCCAAAGGTCTCCTGCAGGCGGGCGTAGAGGTCGGTCCGGTTGTAAACATGAAATTCAAAGCCGTTGACTGTCACGTAAAGCCTGGTCTCTGCCTTGGGGTCTGGTGATAAAAGAGAGAGACAAGTTACAATATTCTACATTCGGCAATCTTAAAGTTAAAGTAGGTTATATTAAAATAATAACAGATGCGTGTTTTCCTCTAAGCAAACAACAGAATGAGGAGGACAGTTGCACTCTACTTACCATGCTGTTTCTGTTTTGGGTTATACATTTTCCACCAGCGAAATATGAGGAAGCCATCCTGTATCCTATTACGCAGAAAAAATAAAACAATCAGTAATCAAACTCTAAGATTATAGATGAAGCCAGGAGATTCAGGAGGTCACATTACCTGATAGACATGTCTTGGTTGATGTAGTAGACATCTCTGAACATGACTTTTCCTGACAGCACAGAGAAGGAGAAGGAGCCTACGGAGGAGGTGCACACATATTTTGTGTTACAGATACAGAGTACACGTATAATATTTCTATAAACAGTAAATAAACAACAGTAGCGTTGATTACACTGACTGAAAAAGTGATATCATGGCAGTGTAAATCTGTTTGGATTTGTTCAATATATTTTTGAACTGAAGTTAACACACCAATTAATTAAAATGTTACACAAAAGATGTAATTAGACAGGTTAAAATCTGTGTTGCTGGGATATTCAATCATTCTGTCTCTCTCTTTTTTTTTTTTTTTTTTTTTTTAATCATAGAAAAGAAAAATACTTGATTAGGATCTAATTGTACAATAAGTAGGCCTGAGAATGTCACTGAGCAAGAAAGATGTGCAATAACCTGAACATGATTTGCCATCGTTAATCCTCCTCATAAAACGTCTTTTAATTATTTCATGCCAAGAGGGTGACGACACCTGAGCGGTTGAACTCTAATCATTCCAGCTGACACTCATGTTTGTGGTATTTTTGACTTTTTTTTCCGCTGACTGACTAAAGACAGGATGTGTGACTGGGCCAAGGTTCTCTCACTAGGGAACTTGTCATGGTCAGTGCTTCCCTCTTTTAACCTGCTCAAGAACTTCACATGACCGAGTGTTGACAAGACACACCTTTAAATAAACATGTTCAGACCTGTTTAGGATAAAGCGATTGTCTTTTCCGAGCTTTTGCAATGCTTTTTGTAAATGCCACCTGTGGACAGTAGAACTCTGTGGAACTTAAGAGGCTGATTTGAATAAACAGATTAGTGGCCACACAGGTGACTGCTCACTTTGTTGTGACACATGTTGGCAATGAGGCCTTTACTAAAATTTTAATGCTGCCTCGGTAATTGTTCTTTCTCTATTTTCTCTCATGTCGGCTGCAGGTTTCTGTCGACGCATGCAGCTGAGATGCTAAATAAATGAGGTGAATTTGTTAATTCACTACCAAAATAATCAACAAGCATGTCTCATTACAAAGTAAGCATCAACATGATGTGATTTGGCTTCTCTGAAGGTTGATTTTGGGGCTGTAAACTGATTGGTTCTGTATTATTACAGAGCAGATGCACCAGATAAGCCCTAATTAACTCTTTAGTGAAGAAGCCAACATGTTTTTGGAAAGAACTGATCGATTTGCTGAAAAATAATGGCTGAGTTACACTTGGATTTAAGGTCTCAAGGTGCTTTAAATCCCAGTCTGTGTCTAGTTTATATAGAGAAATTCAATCTGTTATTGGTGGCAGGTTGCTGTACAGACTCTACGGAGATAAACGCTAATAGAACCTGGCTCATCATGAAATATTCAGCAGGCCGAGTTAACGCCTTGAACTGAGAGCTTTGGCAGCCGTCCTCCTCCCTATTTATCACCGTGTGACAAAGCTCCTGACGAACACACCGATATGAATGTAGCCATCCTTGTAGAGTCTGTTGATGATGAGGGTGAGGATGAGGCCGATGTTGCGGGAGTTGTAATAAGTTAAATAGATGATCCATCCACAGGACAGAATGGTGGCTGAAAGGCAAAAAAAAAAAAAAAAAACAACAAGGTCTCAGTCAGTCAAAGATGATCAATTATAAAGTGACTTGGGACACATTTTTATTTACAACAGTGGGATGTTTTAGACATTTACAGACTATCTACAACATGCTTATGGTCTGAACCAATATGTAAAAGTGAACAGAAAAGTGTCTTTAATTGTTGATCACTTGTGTCTGTAAACACAGATGGGAAATAGGCCTATAATTTAATCACTAATGCTGATTTTGCATCCATTAAGTCAACTCTTTAATTATACATGTGTACTGACTGTTCCTTTTATACAATGTGCCAGATGCTACGCTTCCTGATGAATAAGACCCATCAGTAAAATAGACTGGAAAACCCATCATAAACTATAACCAAAAATGTTTTCATCACTTTTTACAGAGTGTAGCAATGCAGATGGATTTAACACAGTAACTGTTTACTCTTCCAAATCTGGGCTAACAGCTGGGTTTTACTGCAGCACTAAAAGCTTTATCTGATTTTTTTTTTTCCTTTTCCCCAAAAGAGTTATTTTCAAGTTGAAGATGTTGTAGTCATACAGAAAAAAAGGCAACTTCCTGTAAAACATGAAATATCATCGGCCTACCGAGAGCTACACCAGGACTATGCAATAATTGTAAAACTATTATTTAACATACTTTAATGAGACCAAAAGAAGATATGATATCAAACTAAAATGCGACTTGATCTAGTGTTGACAGCTCTGTGCTTTACATATGAAAAGTTACGTAAAGTCTAAGAAAAATCAATCATTGATGTGGATATTTCTTACAGTACAGATGCAGACCACTCACCCACAAGTAGCCAGATGAAGTTGGAGTTGTGCTTGGTGAGAAAGTCATCCAGGTCACCGAAGCTGGGGAAGGTGCTTTCATTGTTTTTGGAACCAGGCCCATCCATGGCTACAGGCTCTCAGTCTGATGTCTAAAACTAAAAGAGTTCAACTCAAGATTATTTCAAATGGCGCAGGAATAAACTCATATAAATAAACAAACAAAACAAACAGAATTGAAGGAAAATTAAAAGACAGAAACTGGGTTCTTATGAAAATTGTGGCAGATGGAATTACAAGGCACAAATAAAAACAATTAAACCACTTTACTGTTGAAATGTCCGAGGAGACAAAAATTTTAAATAAACCGACTCACATGTATTCACAACAAAATTGAAAAGAATCAAAACAATTGTAAAATATGATGATTCTACACTATAAAAACAAAATGCAAGCTTCTTCTTGATAAAAGTGTTATTCTAATAAATGAAATGAGTTATATTTTCCCCAGGTAAAATATGTCTTAAAATCATAAATTAAATGAACACAAGAAAATTATTAGTTGAAATAAAGAAAATTAGATATAATTTACACATCAAATGGCCAACAAATGTTGATATGAAGTAGACTAATAATGCTCTACCCCGATCCACTGACAACTGACTCAAGTCTTACACTTTTATTTTTAATTTAAGAAAAGAGACTATGCTGTATGGTCGGGGCTGACTGAACCTGCTCACTATAACAATTTGATGGATCACTTCACTACACATTCCAAACTTTAAAAAAAAATGCTTGCTATGCATAACGCAACACGTGACCATGGTTAGTTACATACCTAGTTACCCTGACCTGCAACTACTTTGCATGTCATGAAGACATTGGCTGTTTCGTGACGTGGACTTTGCTTCTTACAAGGATTACTTTATTCTGTCTGTTTGTGGCAGGGTATTGGCGGAAGGAGGTTGCAAATGCGTGTGTGTATGTGTGGCAACAAGTGTTTACTGTGTGAATCCAGTCAGCCCATGCTTAGGAGTCAAAAGCTTGAATGCTGTTACACACAAAAAGACTCACACACACAAACACAAACACAAATCCTCGACTAATCCACCTTAAATGACGTTGGCTGTAAAACCACAGTGAGCAAACCCAGCTTACAGAAAACGCAGTGTTTCTTAATCTCTCTTTTTGACAGGTACTTCATTTTAGGAAACAGACAAACATTATCTGTTATATTTGACATTTTGTACTTAAACAGAAGATCTGGATCTCACCTAATACTTAACATCAGCTACCTGCCAGATGCTAATCCAATTCTGGCTGTGACAGTTGTGTTTGTTTACTACAAAAAGCTGAATTAGGCACTAAAACAGTGTCAGTATGAGATTTTGAAATCACAGTTACCTCACCTAAATGTACCCTGAATGTATGTTTATATCTCTTATACACTACCTAGCTGTGATTCAGTCCATCTGAACGGATCACAGCACAGATATTACTGAAAGGCAAGTTCAGATTTGAGAAGTATGTTTCTTGAGTTATGAGATATGAGCACAGATTATGCTGCCAATCCCAGAAAGATCAGTGACTCATAACAGTTACAGAAACCAGGGTGTTTTCAGTTTTGGTTTGAAGTGTTTACATTAGTACAGGAGGGAAGGTTACTATCAAATACAGAAATTATCTTTAACTTTTTAGCTACCAGAGGTGTACCCAAACACATACACTGTACACATCAGACAGTGCCCATCAACAAACAAAATCAGAGGACATCTGAGTAACTGTTTAATAGTTAAGACTATTCATGTAATGCTGTTGTCGTTGCTCTTGGTGTATTCATGTTCAAAACAACATAGCAGAAGTAGCTGAATATACAAGAAATGATTATTATGGTGTAATAATGATGTCTGGCTGATTTCATTGTGCTCACAGTACCAAACTGCATTGGAAATTTGACCAAATCTGACCTTGCTTATCAGCAAAACAAACACCTTGTTGAATACACAAGGTGTTTAAACTCATACCTAACATACACTCATACCTAACATTTCATCCAAATAGCTTTCGGTGGTGTTTGGATGTTGTATTTTGCTTAAACACGACGACCATGATGATGATGACAAGGAGTCATTAATAACATCACCCGAAACAACAGAACAGCAACTCATCGAGGCTACTTGGTTGTTTTTTAGTTTTGTTTACACACTAGTTACAATCATCGAATGAGTTTTCCATCATTATAAATAGGTTAAGATTAAGTTCAACTCGACCCGGCGTATACAAATTGCTAAATTAACAATGCACTCGACTTCAGACGTAACCTGTAACCCCGAACCATACCTGGAACCAGCCATACACCTTGCTAATCCCAAGTCTTGAATAATTTCCAGAGCATTGTCCTCAACACCTTTTACAACGTTACAACTAAATACTGCTTCGTCAAGCATAGCCAGCCTCTTAGCTAATGCCGTTTTAGCTTGTGGATAATGCAGTTAACCGCTAAATATCATAACGTTAGCCCCAAGGCTAGCTAGCTAATGACAGCAGGCCGCGCCCTATAACTTCTCCTTTTTAAAATTGTGAAAACAAGTCACTTAATGATAGTAAAATACTACCTCGATGCCCTCGGGAAAGCATGTGGTTTCATCTTTGCTCCAGTTGTCCAGGAGTTGCTGTCCTTTTGTCGTGTCAGACATGGGGATAGCTAGCATCCTCTGTTGAATATTTACCTGGCAGACGGCCAGTTAACATCTCTTCCTGTTGTGACGAGGGCAGTCTTAAAATCAACCAATAGGAAAAATGGCAAGTCAGAAACTGACCAATTAGAGGAAAGCGTGAGGTCACGCACACTCTTGACAGACAGTTTTTTCTACCTATCTCTAAGAATGTTTTTATAGCAGTGTAGTGGGATTTGAGTGGCGCTGTTTTGATGCTGAGTCGGTTCAGTTCTGTTAAAACCTCAGCAGGAACATTTGCCCCAGAAACGTGTTATTCTATATTTATTAGTTTTCCAGAGTAGGCTATGTAATAATAATGATGATGATGATGATGATAATAATAATAATAATAATAATAATAATACATTTAATGTGCATTATTATAAACAGCATAAAGAAAATAATAATGATAAGAGTTGAGATGAAAGAGCTTTCCGGAATAGATAGATTTTTAGGCTTTTTTTTTTTTTTTTTAAAGAGTCTAGGGTCTGTGCTGTCTCAGATAGTTAGGAATGCTGTTTCACAAGCGTGGTGCAGCAGAACAGAAGACTAGATCCCCCACGGTGCGGAGCTCAGTTATGGGGGCCTGGAGGAGCAAGCTGCTGGCAGATCTGAGGGTGCTGGTGGAGGTTTGGGGTATGATCAGTTCCTGTATGTAGGGAGATGCATGAAGGATTTGTATGTGAGTAGCAGGACTTTGTAGTCAATCCTGAAGGAGACAGGGAGCCAGTGCAATGAAAGCAGAATTGGTATTATATGTGCGTGTTTTCACAAACTCATCAGGATCCTGGCAGCGCTGTTCTGAATGTAGTGGAGCTTCTGGATGCTCCTGCCAGGGATCTCTGAGAAGAGGGCATTGCAGCAGTCCAGTCTTGAGGAGATAAAGGCATGGACAAGTTTCTCTGCATCTTCATCAGTTAGAGAGATGATAGAAAGATATAATACACAACCAAAAACAACTGAAATATAAAAATGGATATGACAAAAAGTATAGTACAGTCAAACATATTTTTTCACACACTCACACATCATATACACTTAAAATAAGAGCAACTAAACATAAAACTTAAACTTCTATTCCTAAGGTGAAGAATGGCTATTTTGAAATAAAATAAATATCTCATTTGTATGTAGCTTTGGACAAAAGTGCCTGCAACATGAATAAATGCAAATGTAAATAGATTTACCCAGAAGGGAGATCAAGGTTTTTTATTCTACATAAACCAAGAAGAAATCCATATTCTGAGGAATTTCTCAGTGGAGCCTTTCAATTTGTACTGTGTTCTTCCAAAAATGCTGAAACCTTTCCCCTATTAACAACATATTATGAGGAGGGGTTGTAATTTTCAATGTGAATCTATCTGAGTAGTAGTACAGTAACAACTTAACGACTAAATAAAGCCTATCCAAGAGAAGTCTCAGAGTGATCTCTCTTGTCATCATATTGAAAAAGAAAGTGTAACAAGCTAATGAAACCAACGCTTTATATTGTGTTTCTCATTCTACTGCCTAAATTATTTTAAATCTGAATTTGAAGTTCTTGCAAAACAAATAGTATCTGACAATATTTTGTTATGTTTGCAACACTTTCCCACTGATTTCCATCAGGCTAGTCCCGTTTTAAAGCATTTTATTCAAAAGAATTATAACAACAACTCTTTTGCTGCCATGCTCATCCATTCATTTTGGACATTTTCAATCCTATATGTTGATGAAGATTTGTCTGTTTGTATGTTTGTCTTATGCTCTGAGTCTGTTAAAACCAGACTCACACTGAATGCCTGTACAAAATGTTGTCCCAATTCATCCGGTGGGTGCTGAGATATTTCACAGGATAAATAAAAACTTTGACCTTCTGGTAGTTCTACAGGAAAAGTCAGGTGGTCACCAAAGTCAGAGGGATCCTCTGGGAACCATGAATCTCAACATTTCATGGTAATTCATTCAAAAGTTGCTGAGAATGCAGATTTCAGCTTAGACCAAAGCAATGGATTGAACAATTGGCTAATATTGCAAAAAAATGTCACACATACAGTATATGAGACAAAAAATATATGTTGTGTTTGTCAACATAGGCGTTACTTTCAAAGCTGCTTTCTCTATTAATGTGAGCCATTCCTGTGATCAACTTCATCTCTGCTATTATTACGTCAATATTCAGCTGCTTCAATAGACTGCTGAATTGCTCATTTTGTAATCGATAAAGTGGTTTGAATGTTAAACTAGCTGGAAACTGTTATCTTATGGCTAGGGGTCCAAAAGGAAAGAATTCAAGCAAGCATTTGATTTCCTTTTCTTTTCAAAAAACAAGCTAATATCAAAGTACCAGAAAACATTTTCGGTTCCAACATCGTCTGTGTTATCTCTAAGAATTGCCATAACTCTAGGGTACTGCAACAGACGGTTGTCATGTGCCCCTCCAGTCACAACAACAAAGCCTCCCCAAAGCAGACGTAGGAGTTGTTTTACTGAAAAGGTGCCAGACATCAGGCTCAAAGCTTTTCCCTGCCAATCAAGCCTCCCCCTCAAGACCAACCTATTTGGGTTGTGGCTTAAAAAGAAACTATATCTCACATGAATTCTTTTTCTTGTCCTTTGAATGTTATTTCATCTTAATTCCTGAAGGAGGTCCTTGGTTGCAACACATATTCTATTAGTAATTAAAGGCTCCTTCACTTTTTAAAAAAAAAAAATATATGCAGCAGTTCAAGGCCCTCTAGAGGACACCTAATTATAATTTTCTTGCTTGAGGCAGCTTTAGACAGACTACGATCTTCAAGCTGCCTTTTTTTTCTCCCCATCCAGCGGTTTAAAGAAAGCAGTTTACTCATAGATTATATTATTTATGAATAACCACATCTTGGAGAAACTGCGGTCAGGTTTTGAAGGTGTCCATAGTTCATGAACCACTTCAGTTAAAGATTGTAATTACTGCTGCCTCACTAATAAATTCAGTGTTTCGCTATATTATTTTAAAATTTAATAGTCTGGCCTCAATGCTATTTTAATGTTATTTAATGTTATTCAGCTGCAGCATCTTGAAAAGGTGCTTCGAGTCACAGATACAGATCCCAAAGGGCTCTGATGCTTTTTATCTGATTGATTGATGTGATACATGGTGTACTCTCAGGGTTAATTTGATTCTGTTCGTTGAATGTCTAAATATCTGCAGTAAGAGAAAAAAAATAAGGAAAAAATATACATTTGGCACACTCAGCTCCATTAACCTTGTACATCTGGTTATATAGTTGGTTAGCCATTTGCCAGTAGGAATCAGAGAGTTATGTTTGAAGGTTTCCGTTTCCATCAGCAATGCAGTAAATCCTGTTGTGAATTAAAGACCAGACTTAGGAAAAAGTACATTTTAATAAATATAATAAATAAAGACTGCTGGAATTAAAAATGACCAGCAATACACTCTAAACTTTCATGGTCAGACTATAAATTTTGTCTGTATTTAGTCATATCATTATTCATTTCACAATGTCTTACTCATTCATCTATTATTGAACACATTAAGTCCCCGTTTGACTTGTGAGTCCTGTATTTTGAGTCAGGGCTTAGCTTAATATCTGGAGGTCATTAAATCTTTATCATCAGGGCTCTTCTGCTTTGGATCTTGCACTCTGAGAAGCTTTCACATCATCATTTTCTCCAAAATCAATCCTTACTTCATTGTTATTCAGCTTACTTTAATTCATGAGTGACATTTTTATCAATTCCAAAGCACATAACAATAAAGTGTAAAAGATGATATACTAAGCTGGTTATTACTCTTTATTGTTCTTTGCCCAATATGCACAAGTTGATGTAAATTAGACAAAATCCTCTGTTAAAACAAAGTAAGCAATAAAGTAGAAAAGAAAGGGAGCACAGTGGATAAATGTAGAAAAGAGAACACGCCTGTCATTTGATGCATTGTTCTATATTCAATCAAACTGTCTGTAAACAGTAAAAATGTACATATAGCACAAACTCATCAACTCCACATATTACAATGTCAAAACAAATAGTATTTTTGGCCACAATTCTCAAAGCAAATAAACTAAATGACTTGACTTTAACACCACGGAAAAGTTATGTTTGCTGTAAAGCTGGATTATCCTAACGACAAATAGCTGCATCATTGCTGTGGGAGGAAGGAAAAAAAAAAAAAAAAAAAAAATCTGTGCAAATCCATTTTACGCACAGCTGGGTAAATGCATTTAATGACACTCACTGTCAGCTACAAACACAGGTCTGCTTTGTCAGGAGGGATTGTGATAAGATTTCATTTACAGTGCTTTTGTCCTTTTTCCTTTAATGAAATCTCCGTGCTTTATGACTACTCACAACCTTTTAGTTGCAGCGTAGTGCAACATTCACGTTCAGCACACACGTTCCTTAATTGAATTTTTGAAAAGGTTAATCCACAAGTTCAAAAGATTCAAAAGGCCAACTGAGATCGTTGTATAACACGGGCAGTGAAGAAACTAATAACACGTTATAATAAATAGAAATTTAAATTAAATTGCAAACATCCAGGTGGGCACCTCAGCCAATTTTAACACCATAAATGAGTACAGACCCTCTATGAACAGAAGGCATAAAATAATTCAAGTCTTCTAAAAACATTAAAATCATATCATACTTACAGTTGATCAAGGCAATATATCAAAACTTTAATTCTGATGGCTCATAACAGCAGTGACAATCAGTCTTTGAAATCATGCCTTGTATTGATAAAGACACACACACAAAAAAAGGCAAAATGTTCTTTTCATTTCAGCCAAGCAGAAACAAATGCTCAGGCTAATAATGGTAGTCTTGTATGAAGAGTACACTGGTGCATACATTCATGTAACGATAAAACAAACCAAAAACAACACAACATAAATGTCTGTTTCCTTCCGTGACATAGTGCAGAACAGAGTCAGAAGCTCATTAACACGTCTCGCTCCTGCATGCTGGTGTAGAACGGCTTCCCGAACACGAACGAGTGCAGTCCTGCCCTCAGCTTCTCAGCGAAGGCCATTACAATGTTCAGGTCTCCTTCCACCGTCAGATCCAGGTCTGTCTTTAAATTACGCAAGGATCGAAATGGCTTCTTCCCTTTTTGCCTGTGAAAGCAGGAGGGGAGACACCGTGGTGTTACTGTTAACAACCGACAATACCCAGGGTCAGAGGCTTTGCATTAACATCTAGTTGGGTTGCAGCTGTGCACAGGAATGCCATGCCACGATGAATTATGTATGCTGCTACAGGACGGCAACTGAGCATAAACAATCTTGTCAAAGCACCTGTAAAATAGCATGCCCTTAGACCTCGGGCTGTTACTGTAGCAACACCATAACCAAGACCGCTTTAATGCCTTCGTACGCAAACACAAATAATGGTTTTGTTTGTGTGGTTAGTGTTGTCTCGGGAGTGAGATATGTTCAGACATTTCCTGAGTTCAGGAACAAATGAAATTCTAAATAACATCTTTGAAACCCTTTTATGTATCAGGAGAAAAAATTCAATAAGAGCAATATGTGCAAAATCATGGTGACATTTCCTGCAACGTTTAGTCAGAAAAATCAGTTATATAAGAACGAGTATTTGCTGCTTTTCTTTGTCTTATATGACAATAAACATCAAAAGAAGAAATTTGATGACATCGCCCTGTGACAGGCATTCTTCTGATTTTATAGGCCAATTGATTAGATCAGACAACAGTCAGTGGATTAATCAATAATGACAACAGTTAGTTAGTTAGTTGAAGGCCTATTCTATATCATAATTTACATGAATTAGTAAATGATTGCATATGATATTTTAGCATGTCTGATGTGTTGGTTGTATGGCAGAATGCACCAAACTGTTTTTCTGTATTTACTTTCCTTCTTAATTGTCAAATATGTATAAGCATATACTGCATAATTTAAAGAAATGTCTTCTATCTGAACTTAAAAGTAAACTTATAAATAAATATCAGTGTCCAATAACAACTGTTCCTAGACACATGAAAGTTTTAAATGGAGACTGCATTTGGCAATATGAGTGACTCCTTTCACATTACACATTTCATTAAGTTTTACTATAAAAAATATTGATTAGTGCAGCTTTAAAACTTGATATGGTGACACAAAATAAAAGTTGAGTTTCAAAAAACGGGATAAAAAAAAAAATTAGATTAAGCCAACTTTCTTGTATGTGTCAGAAGCATTTTTCTGCACACAGACTTGTTTACATTTACTGATGCAACTATTCAACCACTTTCAGTAACTCCGGTGTCTGATGTAGTGCTGTGCCATCCAGTTTCTATTATGCAGTGTCAAGATGCATTCGCTTTAGAGTTGAAATGGCCTTAAAAAGGTCTTTAAAATAGAACATCTACATTAAACGCCTCAGAGCAAGTGTACCAGGACATTGATAGTGAATACTAGTTACAGGACCAGAGGTTACAAATATTCCTGGATGCTGAAATGCTTATGTACAATAGAGAAGCATTTGATAAAGAGTTCAAATGTCTCCTATAAACAAAATAAAAGCATGTTCATGTAGAACTAGAGGAATCAACAGGGAGTGGGAAGGTCATTTCACTACTGGGGAGCACAGAAGGAGATGAGTCAAGCCCAGATGGAGCGATGACCAGGTCGCCACAGGGAGGGTGGGATGAAAAAATTTGGGTAAGCTGAAGACAATGGAGGACCGCAGCGCCTCAGATGAATTGAAAGGGCTTAAGAAGGTGCTTATGGAGCCGAGCCAGGAGGTGGTTACTGTAACCCTGATGGGATGAGAGCGTGACTAGAGATACAATTATTTCTAGTTCTTCTTTTTACAAGGAACTGAAAAGCTCCCCGGAGAGGTGGGTAATTCGATGCGTTTAGTAGTGTAAAGCTACAGTGCTGGTTTTTCTAACATGTATTATTGTTAAATGAATGTTCTGTTAACTGCCTAAATGAAAGACTCATTAATGCAAAGTCTGGTGTGGGGCCATCAAAAGCCACCAGGTCACCTTGCAACGTGGCATTCAGTCTCATTTCTGTGCCTGAGGGCTGAGCAGAGGAAGGAGAATTTCTTGTCAGTGATAAAATGGTGATCAGAAAACCATAATTCAGGGCATTTTCAGACCAATACTTTGCTTTGGTCCGAATCAGTGGATGAGTTGCTACTTTGTTGCGTTTTCCCTTTGGTTTGGTTTGATTTCACACTGCAAAATTTCAAGTGAACTAAAATGTATCAACAAAAACCACGAGGGAGCTGTCAATCCGTGGTCAGAAATCTCGTGGGGTTGGCAGGGGGAGAAAGGTTGTTTTTCTTCGGGGATAGTTATCCAAAATGGATCATCAGCAGAATTGATATTTCTTCATAATTGCGGTCATCGTTTGGGCGATATACCAAGCCACGATATGTGAGCAGAATGGCACATTTGAACGCACTTCAAGGTAACGTCTAGAAAACGATGAGTGTGAAGACGTGCTGCCCTCAGTGGGCTGAAGAGAAGGGAGTATAATGCACAGTGCAGCTGGCTACAGGAGCTGGTTTAATCCAAAGAATATGCAATGCTTCCTGCAGTTGCATCAAATCTAGGTTGGACCATGTTCATAATACAACCTGACCATACCAGGACCAAGACCACCACTTCAACAAGATCTCGGTCCAGTTGGTCTGCACTCGATCGCTGTGTGCTAGTGATGCGTGGATCATAGTTATATCCACGGGCACCGCAGTTCATCCACAGATCGGATGGACTGGGTTATAAAAATGAACATTCTGATTAATAGCGGATGGGTTACGAGTGGGTGAAATAATAAATCATTAATGATGAAAATATTAATTACATTCTTTAAAATGTAAACATATTTTAAACTTCATTATCCCACCACAGCACAAGAGATAAGCGCGTCGCCCCATTAAGAGACGCTGTGCGCGTTTTTGCATGAGGCCCAGTGGCGTAACTTTACTGATTTAAATCTCCAGACACGCTGACAGGATCAGTCAGGATCTAATGTTAATTAATGTTCTTTGTTATTCTCCACATCCAAAAGGTCATATACAGTTCCAGGTTCATACAGTGAAATTGTTTGGAGTAAAGCAGCTGTCCTTCTGATAAATCCTGAGCTCCATCAGAGCTGTCTAAAAAAAATATTTCAGAAGCTAAAAGCTTAATTCTGTTTCCCCTGGAGAGTTTCCTCTGTCCTGTCAAGTTTATAACTATATTTTATAGTTTTGCTGCTTAAATGTCCCAGGATATTTGCAGCAGTGACATTACTGCGTGTATGGAAACATTTACAATCACTGAAAGCAGCCTCTCTAATCTTCAAAGTAAATCGTTAAAGTTTGTGCTTCTCAACATAATTTAAAAGGCAATATAGCCTGCAGGGACTAGTAGAGGTGGAGTGAAATGTCCATGCAGGTGTAGGTCTCTAAATCGGAGAAAATAATTTGTTCAGGTGGGTGGTGGGTGGATGATTTATGCGTACATGTGGATTCGGATGACATCAGAGCCGATCCGCGCATCACTAAGTGCGTTCACACCTGCCCAAACGAACCTCACCGAGGGGGTAAACGCTCCAGGCTTCGATTCAACCAAACTAAACAAGGCAGGTGTGAAAACGCCCTTAGAGTTTTGATGATGAGGAGGAGGGACAACATCATCTCTGGCATCGCTAGTCTCTAAGAAGTTGAGCTGTGGTGACTGAAAAGGCTGTGGCACGTGCTTTACATCATTTTCAACACATTATTCACCAACCGCTGATGCCTTTCACACCCATAGGCATACTGTCATTCTGGGAGGATGCTGAGGATTCATCACCTTGTGCACCAGCTGCCTCTTCTCAGTTTCTCCCAACACCAATCACTCACATAAACCATAATTGGGAGCCTGATTTTCACATTTTGTTATATACTACTATATATGCAACTATACAGCAATGAATAAGAAGAAACTGTTACTAGGGTACCAGTTTCTTCTTGTTTATTGATTGTTTTGTCTGACCGACAGTCTAAAACCAAATGTATGAATCTTACAAAGACATAAAACAGGGAAAAGTATCCAATCCTCATATTTGAAAAGCCAGAACGAGCAAATGTTCAGCATCCTTGCTTGATAAATGACTACCGTTTAATCAGTTATCAATATTATTAATTTTACAAGCCTAATTCTGCTTTGCATAGCTTCAGTGGTGCCACGGGGGTGCTACATTTATACAGTCCTTTGCTCTTGTTTGAACTGTGTAACTTGTATTCATTATTAGTTCACCATTTCACACTTTCCGTTTCCTGTGCATGTAAAGCCTGATACACTAAGTAGATAAGGTCTGCAACAGCACTGATGCAAAAAAAACCCCAAAAAAACCACAAAGTAGTCTTTGCAAATCCATTTAGCTGGTTGTAAACTGAAGGACAGATTTTTGTTCTTCTCACCACATACATATACATGAAGAGGTCTGTCCCTTCTGAAGGACAGAGATGTTAGGGGAATATTGAAATTATTCAAATGTCTAAGCTGCAGAGAGCTTTAAACTTCCCCTCTGATTGTGTGAGATATTTAGCAATAAGATAAAGCATGTCACAACCTTTGAGTGTGAGAACAGGACTGCTATTTTTGGTGTCGCAGAGAAACGGAAAGGCAGATCATGACGATAGATTGCTGCTTGCTGTTAAGATTACTATAAAAATATGTAGTAGCTGCTACCTGCTCAGCAGCGCTGACGGACGGAAAGATACTCCACAAAATTAGAAAGAGGTGTTTTCCCTGAGTCTATTTTGTCACTGCTGTAATGTACGAAGGAACAAGTTAGACATTCTTATGTACATGGTTTAATAAAGACAAAAACATTCTTGTCCCATTAGGGCAGAATACCTCTCTACTGTAAGAATGTATAATGTCTATAATTCATAATGTAAAGCAGGAACAGATATCAGCAGACTTCATCCAAACACTACTGCAGATGATTTCACTGACTTACTGAGTTTGTGCATATGAATGAAGCTGGCAGCACTACTGTTTGCTCACACTGTTTTGGTCATGAGCAGTACAGTGAACATAATCCACCATAAAAATTCTGCCCAAAACCAAATAACTTGTCCTTTGGGAAAAAAAAGCACTCAGACCTAAAGAGTTCTTGTGAAATGCGTCACAGTCATACTCGTTCAGAACAGGGTGAAGGATGACTCATCTGAACATATGAGGTCTTTTAACTGTTCAGCAGAATGGTTCCTGCGTTCGTTGCACTACGTCTAACCTGCATTTTATTCCTGCAATGGTTTACTGACCATATATCGCGCTCTGTGTGTTTCTTGACACACAGCTGTTCATCTTGATAAAAGCGTCTGCTTTACGCCAGCAGTCAGCTGAATCAGAGTGACTGGTCTGTATTCCCATACGTTTCTAGCAAGTGCACAGACATCACAGGTGACTGTACGTCCTCTCTGCGTTCAAAAAAAAACATGTTTTTGTTTGGAACTCAGAGTGTGCGCTCACCCTGCACCTGTGTGTTCCTCTCCTGCAACCCCGCTGTCCATCTACCTAGCGGCTTTTGAGATTTGATTCAGCAGGGTCCTCTCCAAGGACTAACAGATGTTTCTCAAGTGGAGTTGGTGTTGTCAGTTCCCTATCATTCAGCGTGTTGTAATTTGTCCTTCTGAGCTAGCTCACTCCCTCACCCATATACACCAAAACCCTGGAGACATGACAAAATGCAGAAAAACACTGAGATGAGACATGTCTTCTACAACTTTAAAAAAAAAAAAAAAAGTGTGTTACATTAGGTCACAGATTTCATGGTGTTTGTGTCCTGTAGTGGTGGTGGTGGTAGTGGTGGTGGTGGTGGTGGTTTGGGGGTGGGGGGATAGTAGTGGTGATTGGTGGTGATGTCGCTATCAAAGCAAGGTCAGTGACTAAAATGCAAAGTCAAAGCAGAAGCAATAGCAGAAGGCAAAGAAGAAAAAAGTATTTTAAAACAGCCTGAAAGTGAATTAGCAGCTCTGGTAATTTGATTTTTCGACTCTCTCTGTGATGCTGGGTGTATGAGTGTGGAAGACTGTTGCCACACAGAAAGCCGTTATTTGAATTAAAGTCTTATTATTGACAGCTCTTACGTTTCGTCCTCGATGTATTTGAGCAGCGTGAGGGCCTTCCTGTGGAGCAGCAGCAGGAACTGGGCCAGGTAAGTGCTCCGCAGGGACAGACCCGGCTTCAGCATGAACACCTGGGTACGACACAGGATGTCAATTAGTAGTCCAGGCTACGACTCTGCTGGAAAAGGTTGGAATAATACACCCCCCTCTGCCCCCCCCCCCCCCACCTTTCTCTTTTGTGCTAACCTTGAGGAAGAAACATATTGCTGTTGTCATGAAAAAAAACTTGTAACCGCAACTCTGGGAGCACTTTCATGGGAACGGAGGATGGGTTGTTACCCTTGGGAATGAATCCTGCTGCTTTGTATCTATGGGATCTACAGACTTCATCAGTGCGATGGGAGCACGTCATTCAAATGTTTGCAGTAGCCAGGTACAAGTCCTGGTCTGTGTTCAATAGCAAGGTGCTTCAAATGAAATATGACTTATGAATTTGCCACTTTCGACTTCACAACACTACACTGTGTTAAAAAAACATACAAACAGGTTTGTCTTAGAAACACCAGATTCACTTCTACTTGATGATTTCATATTCTTGATTTTGCAGTGCCCTTAACAAGCAGTAAAAACAGCTGAAAGAATCGGCACTTGGAATTAACAATTTATACGTCGTTTGAAAGCAGAAAGCGTCATGATGCTCTCTGTGTAAACCATTTAAGAACATAATATCACTGCAACAACATTTCGTAACAGGAATGCATACAAACAGAACAGTAAAGTAAAGACCGTAGGCAAGATTTTTTTCATCATGTTGTTGCTTCTGTAAATTTGTAGAATAAATTTGGTGAACTTTGTCTTTTTTTTTTTTTTTTTATGAACTCAAAACATTTAACTTCCAGAAGAGACCAGGTTTACAACTGTGATCAAAACGGATCAAGAACTGTAACTGTTTTATCTTGGGTATCATTTTCAGGCATGACTTGACTAGAAACCAGCTACACACCTCCCACAGAACACAGCAGGTATGAAAGGAGCATGTTAGAGAGTTCATTTTTAGCAATTTTCATTTTCCTAACTGACATCATATCACTGTGAGCCATCCAAGAAAGATGATTGAAAAACTGGCCTCCAAAACCTGGAACATGATTAATTTAAACAATTATCAGAGTAATATTGTGGTTTGGTAATTTATGCTGTACAATGTGTTGCAACATAGTATTTGGCTCAAAGTACAATTAGTTATGATTTCATAATTACTGATATATTCTTGTTTCTGGGTATTTTTATTTTGGATGATTGTCATTTCATTGTTGTTTCATAGTATACTGAATATGGTTCTTCCTCCTTTTATGGTTATAGCTTTTCTTTTATTGATGTATTCATATTTGTCTTTGATTAGGGATGTTTTTTTTCCCGTTTTTATGCAAACAATAAAGAATAATATGGCAAGGAGTGTTGCTATATTCTTACCTCATCTATAAATGACTTCACCAAAGTGTCTTTATGCATGACGTCTTGAAATATATTCCTAAGAAGAAAGGCAAGGTGGTTATGATATTGGCATTGGGAAATTTTCTGTAATATATAAGAAAATAAAAGTAAGATATTAGAATATGTTTGTGTAACAGCAGATAAATACGTGGCTTACAGGTCAGGTGTGAAGGTTTCATCAGTGTGAATGACCGTGTCAGGCGGTATGTCCTCCTCGCTGTCTGTCTTCCAGAGCGTGCTTAGCTCAGACCGCATGTAGCGGCGCTGGTTGTACGTGTGTTCGTGGCACGGCGGCATCTGCTTGACCGTGTTGATGTCGACGTCGATGTGCGTGGTCGGGTAAGGCGAGTAGAGAACCTGGCGGAAGGGCAGGACGAAACTGCCTGTGGAGTCCTGAGAATGAAAAAAAAAGGGGGGGGGGGGCGCCCATATTGAAAATATATTGTTGTGATGTGTAAGGGCATGTTCATTTCGTTCTGCTTAGTGTGTACAAAACAAAACTTCTTCTATCCCTGTTAAAAAAAAGCAAATGGCATTATGTACACTAAAATAACAACAACAGGGAGTCCATTGCTTACAAGTTGTGAGATATATTAGAACTTCTGATGCTGATATGTAAACATATATATGGCAAAAGAAGCTGACAAAAATAATTTCCCTTTTTGCAAGCAGTGAGTTTTGTCTCGTCTCCTTGTTGTTTCTCCCTGGGCCAGTCTCTTTTATTTCTGCGCTTTAAGTTGGAAATATATAAGAGGATCCTGCAGGCGCTGTCGAAAACTAGAAGCTCCACAAAACAGCCAGTGTGTACATTACTGACTCTTTACGACTGAACTAACAAGCTGCTGTTCTCATTCTGTTCATGTTGAGTTAATGTATGTTCTGGTTATTTGAGTTAAAAAGAATAGAGCACATATTTACATACTGTATATGTTAATGTCTTGATTTGCATATTGCAGCTGTGTGGTTAAGAATAACAACAATATAAAGACAGCAAATAAAGCTACACGTATGAGATAAGATATGAAACGTAAGCAATATGGTAATGACAAATATCTCATCGTAACCATTTCATGTTAGAAATGAGGTCAGAGCAGAACGAGACCGGGCGACATCAAACAAGCAGGCGAAACAGAACGATAACCAGGCTCTAATTCAAATCACAGTGTATAATGAGAGGTGGTTACCTTGAGCAGACCCTGAACAAACAGGCCTGTGTCGTATTTGAAGGAAGCGTCAGCCTTGCAGAGGCGAGAGCATTTCCTCTCAGCAGGGGTGAGGAAGAGGCAGAGTGTGCGGACAATCTGTATAAAGAAAAAAAAAAAAAGGATTTATCTATAAACAGAGTGACAGTTTAACTCTTAAACTGGAGAAGCCTTCAAAATCCAGTTTTTGATTATCTGCACAGTGTTTATGTAATTGATTCAGGTGAAGGAAAAACAGGTTTGGGAGTATTTTTGAGCACAATGGATAAAACTCAACATAACTGCAACTATTTAAGCAACAATGCTGTATTAGGTTTCCATTTTTAAAACATAGGCTGAAAATGTTTTTTTTTTTTTTTTATCTTGATTTTGTTGGTTGTTATATAAAAAAAGTGGTGAATTCTTGCACACTGTCAGCACAAAGTTTGTTCAAGAAGCTAAATTTTGGTCGAAGACCATCATCTAGCATTAGCCTTGAGGCTAGTTGTTAGATACAAATAAAAGTCTTGATTGAATTGTGGCTCAATTCAGTCCTCAAGCCCAAAACAAACTGAATTAAGGCTGTAAGATATTCATTGTTTGTAGCTGCTTCCTACTGTAATATTGATCTTTTGAACAAACAATACATGGTGTGCAATGCAATATCATATTTTTCCTTCTCAGTTACAATGTGTAGCCTCTGTCATTTCATTCAGATTTCTGCTCATTTTAAGTCATTTATATGCTTTCTCATATCACTTCTATCTTTTCGGAGACAGCCGCAACTGTAACTGTGCTCCCGAGCGCAGGGGGGCATTCGAAATACTAACGCAAGCAGTAGCAGACACTGAAAAAAGTGCATGCGTGGCTCATTAAACTTAAAACAACAGCGCAGCACACTTGTAAACATTTTAAATTATGCAGATGCATTACAAATTTGTCTGTGTGTAGCCACTAATCCGGTAAATTTACCTTGTTTACTTTCTCCGGGTTGCTTCCGACCACTATTGAACAGCCGCAAGTCTGGAGATGAGAGCTGATGGCCCTGAACCACAGAGACAAAGATGCAAATTAGAGCCAACTAGCTTCATTAGCATTACTGTAATTAATACTGACAGCTTGTAGGAGTAATGATTGAGACAGAGGAACTGTGTCCTGAGGACATTTAGGAGGCTTTACACATAATCCGTAAATTTACTCCAATCCTTATGGAGTTTGATCGTTTTTTGGCTTTTTGAATGTTAAACCGTCATTTGACTGGTCACAAAAAAATCTCACGTGATTTTAAATAATATACAGCTGGTCTGTTAAATCAGCTATAAATATTCTTTACCATCAAGTAAATAAATTCCAGTTCACAGATGCTTTATCATCTCCACAGGATGCTGAACTAATCCTGTTCAAGTCTGAGCAACTGGGAGCTTCATTGCCGAAATGAACTTTCCAAACTCTCGACACTAACAGCAATTTAGCTTTGGTCCTCTCTCTGGAGGAAACTTCAGCTAAGTGGAGAGCCATTACTCATCATTGGAAGGTTGATGGGTGTTAAATGGGCATTGTTCATCATCCGTCTCCGTTCGCCTGTACCAGAGTACTTACTTGTGGAGGAAATCCTCGTGGCAGCTGTCCCCGATGTCATCATCATTTAGCACCGTGTCTTTTATCTACTCAGCAGGAGCGAAACAAATGAGTCATTTTTAAAATTGGTCTTGACAAAGATACAGAAGTGATGATGGGCACACTTGCAGATACTGCGATGAAAATAAGATGCAATAAGATACACCATCGTGCAACAGAGCAGGAAACACAAGAAGGGTTCTGGGGAGCTTCTTCATGCTCCGTTTTTTTTTTGTTGCATTTGCATATTAGAGGGAACAAATGTGTTTAATCGCACTGGGAGGTAAACTAGGCAGAGAACATGGATAATTTAAACCTCTTGGAAATAGAGGCCATTTGAACAACTGAAACAGTGAAACAACTGAGATTTAGCAAAGTTGGAGACAAAGGCTTTGTTTAAAATTTTACATATTATATTCTAAAATTCTATCCGGTTCTTTTCAGCCAATCACTGCCACCATGATGTTTAGATGATAAATTATTAACTCTGCCTTCTAGTAGACTTAATGGAAAATTATTTATCGATAGAGCTGCAAGTCAGTTAATCCATTAGCTGATTGAACGCGAAGTAAAACAGCAACTTTACTCAATTAATTCAATTGTTTAATTAATTGTTAATGTTAATATTTTTCTTTTCTTGTTACATTAGTCATGCAGTCAGTGAAACACACATAGGTTATGTACATTACAGTGAGCTGAATATTTTGGGGTTTTGAACTGTTATTTGAACGAAACAAGACATCTGATGATGTCACCTTGTGCTACAGAATGATGAGGTACACCAAATGATTAATCGGGAAAATTATCGTTAGTTGCAGCTCTAAACAAAATCAATCCTAAATATTTCGTGCACCTAATTAGTAGAAAACCGAATTACGGTTTTCTACTTCTTTGCCAATACTGTTCATTATTAAAATATGAGAGGATGAGATGATGTGTGTGTGTGTGTGTGTGTGTGTGTGTGTGTGTGTGTGTGTGCTGCTCACATCTATATCCTCTGGTACACTGTGTGTCTTCATGGAGGCCAACAGCTCCATGATAGGGACAATCTCCAAACTCAGCACTGAGATGATGTTGTAGCCCTAAAAATCAAGCAAAGAGGAAATAGTGAACTAAAAGCACTGAAGAAATACTAAAACCAGTGAAATAATAATAAGAATTCTGGCTTTGACTGTGATCTCTAATCTATTGCTTAAAAGATATCAGATTTTAGGACACCAAACACTTTTTCAACACCTTACTTTGATAAATAGCCTATATATTTTTCTACAAAAACCTTATTTCATTTACTAAAAAGAAGCTAAAATATTCATATGGGAATTGTTAAACACAAGCAGACATATAAAAACTTTTCCTAAATTAAATACACACCAAATCAGACAAAACTGTGTTTCAAATCAAACGATGTGGGATCAAAGAATAATTAAACGAGATTAAAAGACTGAGCATACATTCAACGCCAGTTTTCAGCACTCATTGCTACAGATATTTTCTGGTTGCTTGCAAAAAGCACTACAGTTCAAGTCAGCGCTAGGGCCGGTTAGTGTTACTTGTTAGCTGTTAGCCGGCAAAATCAGTGCTCTGATATCAACAGTTTTAAAGCTGCCCAAACAGAGCACTAAGGATGCCAAAATAGGTGCACCAGGCAAAATTTTTTAAAAAAACAAACTACTAAAACCTCATTAATCAATTATCAATGGTTATGATTAACCTAATAATATAATTACTCTTGTCAAGAAGAACACACTGACAAGAGAAACACCGGTCACAAGGTAAAGCAAACCAACAGGAATGTGATGAATATATGTAAAACATATGAGATTGATAAACAGGGCACACACTGATTCAACCTTATATGACTGATCAGTATTGACGGAGTTAATTAAAAGTTGAAGCCTTTTCTCACTATGTGTTCATGTCATTTTGTCTACCCCTATTATAACCTGCTCACTAGCTTTCTCTGCAGGAGCTCTCACAGCTAATTAGCTAACTTACTCTTCTACGTTGGGAGACTGTAACTTTATTATTCTGCCAACGGTGTTGCAATCCATAATGAATAAAACAGAGGTGGATTACTAATACCCCTTTAAAATCAGGAATGGAAGCAGGAATAGGTAGGGTAACAATTTGCCTACTGCTATGTGGATACGAAGAGCGTCTAGGAGTGAGACGTCAAGGGAGCAGTGGGAGTATCAAGGTTACCTTCTGCATCCAGATGCGTCCCTTGCGGATAACGTGTTTTAGCCTCTCCACACAGATGGTGTGTAGAGGCAGGTAGAAGGCCAGCTCCGTCTGAGGCAGAATGATGGACAAGGCACACGTGTTCTTGTCCCCCTTCAGCTCGCCATCGAAGATGAGAGACACGATGATGACGCCCTTCTCTGCCAGGACAAAGAACTTCACGTCCACCGCGCCACACTCGGCGCTGCGCAGAATCTCCCCATTAAGTGTATGATTGGCCAAAAAGGTCACCTCTCCGTCGCTGAGGAACATCACCTGGTCGCCCTTTGGTACCCAAATGTGGCGCACACGTGGACCCAGGATGTTGTCCCAGTAGGCAAAGGTGGCAGCCAGCAGCGGGCATTCTCCCTCTACTGCTACCTCAGACTTCGCCACAGCTGGTGACTGAGGCGGACAGCCGGAAGACATTGGAGTGACTTGGAAACGTGACAGTCTTCTGAAAAGTGGAATGATGTTCAATCTGCATTGTAAATACAGAAAACAACACTACAATTTATGCTTCTAATAAAGTACACCATTATAAAAAAAAACAGGTTTCTAGCCATTGGTAAAAGTAGAACTTATCTTCAATCTCCAAAAGTTTATAAAGCTACTCATCTTACCAGCTACATACTGGAATTGTGTAGCTTTTCAGCTTGAACAGGACATATGAATAGAAATAACTCATCGTAACGGATCTAATAAGGTTTTCAGAGGAAATGAAAGTGATTTGTTTATGGGATGATCTTCGAGTCAGCTGACACTTCAAATGGCTTCTCTTCCTCTTCCAATGTCTAGTTTGACAAACATGAAACTAAAATGAACAAATGAATGTTTCCTGCAGGGATAAGAGAGTCACTGTTCTAATATGGGGCAATTTCATGCTTCACTAATTTTCATTAGAATACTGGAAGTTTACATCAAAGTCCACAATACTAATAGATTATGGCTAGTCTTGTGATATTCTGTTGGATTAGGTATACAAATCCAATAAAACTGCACTTTAGTTCAGTAATATTTCTCATTTTTTCCTTTCACGGCGATCCTGGCAGATGTTTAAACTGGAAGCAGGAGATCAGGCATATCAGACACTCATGTATAACGCTTAACACTATATTAAACTGCTGTTTGATGGGTTTTATATATATGTGTGTATGATTGTGCTGAATTGACCAGCAACTCCTGATAGTTAAATGTTTGTATTGTCGTGAAAGCAGTTAGCTGTGTATATCTGCAGACAAGCAATGCAAGTTAACATTGACAGTTTCTACAATAGATATTGGCGTGACAATTTTTATAAAAACAAGAACAGCACGTAAACAGGAGCAGCGTTACACCTCAGATTTAACTAAATAAATAGTATAAGCTAACTGACAATCACAGAGCAATGCCAATACCTGTATCGAACAGGAAGGAAATAACTTGCTGTCACTGATAGATAAATCAGTACTTTGTGGCACACTAACGCAGGCTTTTAAAACCATGCTAACTCGCTATGCTAAATCGCTCACTAGCGTTGGCCGACACCGCCACAACTCACCCGTTCTGTGTTTTAGATCCTAAGCCGTCACGTCAACGCGTTTCTAGAGGAAGACTTTCAAATCTTGCTGGAAAATCATCATTGCATTTCTCCTGTCACTCTCACAACATGAACGGGTGGTTAGCATTAACCAGCTGCAGTTTTTGTTGTCATCTACTTCCTAGTACGTCAGTATACGTCACCCGTTGATTGAGGTACACAGCGCCCTCTAGCGAACGAGGCGCGGTAGGGGGACAGTAGAAGTCAGTGATGTCATTTTTATTCAAGGTGCCCACCTGCACGAAATTGGTTATTTGAATTCATTTACATGAAGCCTGGTCTACAAATGAATGTATCTGCAGGCAAAACACTTTGTGTTTGCCTTTTCATTTTCTCTTGTGAGGAGGGTACTGTGGGTCTAAATGAATAGCGCCACACTTGACTCTTACAGACCTAATAGCTACTTTTTTCCCCTTTCCCCTTCAATCATACCACTGTAAATTACATTTACATGACATGTCTCCAGAGTACCTGGCCGTGGACATCCACTGGGAGAACTGTGTCGACAGATGTTAAAGTAATTATTATTTTCCCTGAGAATAGATATATCAGACATTTTCAGGTATATCAAGAATTTTATACACCTTTAATTCCAATTTTTCCTTAAGAATGAGCTCATCTATTCAAAAAAAAAAAAGAATTTCCCACTTTCTGACATCCATAGAGCAGAATATGTCAGGAACTGCGGTGGAGAAAAGGGTGTGTAATAGCAGTTACCCAGTCATCCTCTCCCGTTGCAGAAACTTCATTGAATTACTCTGGGACCACTAATACCTTCACACCTATTTACAGCACTATATATTCATCTACACACTGTATACACACTTGAGCTTAGACCTAATTCACAATATTATTCCTAATGGTCTCAGCAAGACACTAATGGGATGGCTGAAGCTGCTGGCTCTAAATGGCTCATCAGCAATTCAGGAGCAATTCAGTCTCTGAATTGCTGCAAACAAACACAATTACACTGAGAGTTGAAAAAGGTAGATGATTACTCAGATGTGCCACCATTCAAGACATTCTCAGTGGTGTCCTGTCAAAATTTTGAATCTTTTCTTCACTTTGGACCATAGCTGGTGTCCATTCTCCTAAGTCAGTCTGGCTGCTATTTACAATTTCTTCCAAGGCCTCTTGTGGGCTGTTGCAATCCATGACTGCAAATCTCACTAAAACTAGCAGTGTGGAGAGGCTACAAATACCAAGCAGCTGTCTTCTACAGGCTTCTGAGCCTTTTCTGTTCAGCAACTCCGCTCTCATGCTAAATCTGTATGTGAGCTTAATCATTTTTATAAACCTCCTTTACAGTATCTTCCTGTTGCACGATGACCCCCCTGAGGTAAACAGTTTGATGAGGTTGGGGCCACATTAGATCAATAGATCAGTTTATCTTTGCTGGCTCATGTCCACTTATGCTTTAGCTTCCCTTTAAGATCCCCTAAATTGTGTAGTAATTATTTTTTACTGGCGCTCTTTCCTCCACATACAAGCCAAAACACCTGTCATCCTAAAACTGAAAGATTTTTTACTCTTATTGCCAAAGTATAAACACTTAGTTCATGTGGCGACTGTATCATTCTCAGGCTAGACTAATTTTGTATCCAGATAGGAGCTGTCTCAGAATACAGAGGACATGTGGAGTCGTCATCTGGCCACTGCAGGTTTTGGATGATAGCAGTACATCAGAGGTTGCTTTATACTGAATCTAACCCCTGGCACTTTCAAAGTCTTCCTATCCTATCTTTGCACATTTTTGCCCAGCTATACTTGTCTACTTCCAACAGGTTACCTTTTCCCAATCTTTTCTGTGTCCTCCTCTAAAAATGTTTGCTGCATTACAAGTGCCCTTCAGTAAAACTGTGAGTCACATGAACAAGAAGCCACCGCAAGTCCGTTTTTTCCTACAGAGCTCAGCAACCGAGGAAACATGGATAACGTGCAGACGGTCAGCAAGTTAGTCAGCTGAAAAAAGTTGGCTCCTGCTGAAGTTTTCAAGGTCACTGACTGTCAACAACCACTCCTAATTGTGTTCCTTCTGGCCACCCCACTGAAGTGATTGCACTCTGTGAAAAGCATTGCAGCCTTACTGATGCAACAGAGCTGAGAGATTGATTCCAACAATCCAAGACTTCCCAGTTGTTTACACAAAGAAAATATGAGCAAAATTATCAAAAATGATACACAACAGATGTGTACAACCATTTTTAATATTATGGTATATTATTTTATGTTATTTAGTTTTACTTGTGGGAATTTACTTCTGATAGATTGTCTATACATGGAAAAAGGTGTTATTCATGTGTCTTATTAACTCTGCCCTGATAAGAACCCTGCCAGGTTGAAAGAGGTCTGTATTTTTAACCATAATCACGCCAGATTAAAAGGATTTTAATGTAAGTCATCGCCTTGCTCTACATAAAAGTGTTCTACATTAAAGTGCCTGAAGATTTTTTTCCCCTTGCTGTTATAATTCTTTTCATCTTCAAGAGCACCTTAAGGTTCCTGGATCTCATTGCATGAGAGACTGGTTGAACTCATAGCTTTTTATATGTCTTCAAAGGTCTCAAAAAATGACAATTGGAGAACAATTACCTCAAATGCGTGGGTCAATGGTAAGACTAGAATTTTGTTCTCTTTAAGAGTAATGGTATATTTCTGTTTATATGTGGTGAATCCTACCATATTACCACAACCACTTCCCAGCCTCCTATTGTACACACATACTTTAGATAGATTATATTTGCCTTTTCAGGAACTTTGTGACTGTATACCGCCACAAAGATAAAATCAAACTCTCTAACCACCCACAAGTCAGAACAGACCCAGCCAATAACCAACTTACTGGCAGTGTTAGCACACTGTAATGGTGTTACTTTATGCCTTGCAGGTTTTCTTGCACCAGGACCAAGGCTTGAACAATCATGTATGTCGACCACAATATCCTTGTGTCTCTAAGCACCACTATTGGAGGTCTATTACTTCCCTGCTGCCTGAGTAGGTGCTAACTGTAATCTTCACATAGTTGGATCTTTATCATTAAGCTAAATAGATGTACAACTAGAACTCTACCTATACATAGGGGCGGCTGTGGCTCAGGAGGTAGAGCAGGTTGTCAACTAATCAGAAGGTCAATCTGATTCCTCCTGTCCTCATGTTGAAGTGTCCTTGGGTGAGATACTGAGCCCCAAATTGCTCTTGATGGTTGTGTCATCATCTTGCATGGTAGCTTGTTGCCATCAGTGTGTGAGTGTGTGTGTGAATGTGAATGGGTGAATGAGCAGCAGAAACATTGTAAAGCACTTTGGATAAAAGCGCTATATAAATGCAGCCATTTGTCATTTACCATATTGCAACGAAATGTGTGGGATTCTAGCTAATAATTTATGATTAAGTTAGTCTTTCTTTTTAAATGTTTGGTCTTTGTTGTACTTATATTATTTTTATAGTCAGCAACTGTTAAAGGAGTAGTCCGACATACTGGGAAATACACATATTTGTTTTCTTACCCAGAGTCAGATGAGAAATTTAATACCACTCTTATAACTTCATATATGAAGCTATAGCCAGCAGCTGGTTATCTTAACTTAGCATAAAGATTAGAAAAACAGAAACAGCTAGCCTGGTTCTGTCCAAAGGTAAAAAAAATAAAATAAAAATCTGCCAACATGCAGCTGTAAAGCTCATTTACTAACATGTTATATCTGATTTGTTTAATTCAAGACTCCAGGAAGTCACTGTGTCCGGCCAAGAAATACACTAGTCTGTCACACAGACCCCTGTAAGACCCCAACTTGTCAGTTTTACACTTCATTTTTGTACATAGTATTTGAAAGCATTTGAAATGCTGGACACAGCTAGGCTAGCTGTCTCCAACTATTTCCAGTCTTTCTGTTAAGCTAAGCTAAGTGTCTCCTGACTCGAGATCCATATTTTATGGAATGGATAGCAGAGTGGTATCAATCAATTAAACTCTCAGCAAGAAAGCAAATTAATCTCTCTCCCAAAATGTAGAACTATATTCCCTTTACAAATCTATGTTTTTGAATCCTTATGCTGGTAATATTACTTGCACTAAAGCTGCACATATTCACACTCTTTAATTTGACTGTTTACATTATAAAATATAAGAATTTGCAGACAGTTTTACATAATTGCAGTCTTTGAGGAATGTCTCATATTCAAATATCTTGTTATATTTGCAAAATGATACAAGATCAGTTCGCTGGACACAAACTGTATCCATAGCTCCAGTTTGTATGGTGAATACTGACCCCTCTATACACTCTTAACACCTTCCTGCATCCTGTCTTAATTCCTGGATTTACTTTTTGTCTGTATGGATTGCATTATACTGTTTTCCTCCAATTTTCAGCCTCTCTGATTTTCTTTGGAAACACACTTTTGTCAATGTTGACCCCGTTCCCAATGACGGTAGAAAGGCTTTAGTTTAAATTTGCATGACTCCACTTTCATCCCAGCTCATCATTCAACTTGGCGAGCAGACTTTCTGTACAGAGTAGAGTTGACTTCAGCTGTCATATCATCCATCTGTCTGTGCTGCCTTTTCGCACTCACAATCAAGTGAAAAAGAATTACTAGTCATTTATCTTAACTTCAGTAGCCCTGGCTCTAAATTATGCAGAATTATGAGATATTTTCTGTCATGATAATCATTAACTATGTGAACCCTTCTAGTTCACAGTTTCATACATAATTAGCTGTGTAGTTGTGAATCCACCAGTTGCAAATGCCCTGACTTGTGTGAAAATGACTTTATAAGAAGCTTGCTTCAGCATACACTACATTTGACACAGCACTGGCTATATATTCCTGCAGCTCACCCATTACATTAATGGAGAGTGTATGGGTTATTTAAAGATGAAAAAACTATCGCATTACTCACCATTAACTGTTGCAAATGGCTGCATATGAACACTTAGCAGTGAGGCTCAGTGGACTGCAATGTCGATCTGTTGGTCATACTCAAAACCTGCTTTGAATTATTGTGTAGTATAGATTTGAGACATATCATCAGTCTTGTTAAACTGTGTAAGTGAATTTCTTTGCAGGCATATTTTCTGTATGTGGGATTTTCAGTTCAGTGGTAATTTGTAAGTGGTAACCTGTCTTTTTTATTTTGACTTGGATATGAAGTCCTTGCAATTACACTCAACAGTATTTCAAGTATGTTTTCATTAATCATTTTAAATTCAAATAAATAAATTACAGCTCATCATTGTCAACTGAGCTTTAAGGTAGGAGTGTTGTCTTGATGAAGGTAGTCAAGTCACTTAATAGCATCTCAGTAAGTCTTTTCAAATTAATCTGTTGTGTGTCTGGAACAGTAAATACCTCATGAATTGCTAATACAATTAATTGGGGATTTTAAGTACAAAGAGCTAAATTGGATGACTGAGCAGTGATCTGAGCTAAAAGCTTTGAGGTTATGGAGTCTGTGGCTGTGTCTTTGTATCTGCGGTTCACTTCATTAGAGTCAATGTTTTTGCTCAGGGAGACGTGATTGAGAGTAGTGACAGCACACCATCTCTTTTCATCTGACATTAGACAGACAGACGGGCTCCTGTTTCCGCCCAGGCCGGCAGCTTGATGCCCACCGCCAACATCCATTAGGATCGGTTTAACATCAGTCCTTTCCCCACTAACCTACATGGCCACGAGAAATGGGGCAAAACTGCCCTTAGAGCAGCCTCCGGGGCCCTCCATGAATCCTTGCTTCCCTCATTCTGCCACCTAACTCCACTCTCCTTTAGAATAACCTCCTATAATATCACAAATACTGAGTAGACATGCTGAGTACATGCTGTGCTGGGCATGATATCATATATTAGACAACATAAAAGACTGACATGAATACAAAATACAAATAGAGTGGGAAGCAGAACAAAAATGATGCAGATGAATCATATAAGATCACCAAGATGTAAAGTCTGTCACGCTCATGATCACGTTGAGCAAAGGCTGATCCTGCCAATTCCAATTACTCCTCAGTTTTTTTAGAAGGGCAAAGTATGGACGGCCTACTGGGCCATAATAAGCCAGATCCCTTTGTGTGGTTTCAAAGCGAGCTCCAGGTTTGAAACAAGGCACAACAACAACGATCTGTGTTGTCATTCAAAAGAGGGAACTTCAAAGAACCTCATTTTCTCTTGCCCAGCTGCACTGTGGCTTGCTGCCATGGGCCAATCATTATAATGAGTTAAAAAAAGCACTTTGGAATAGACAGCTAAACACACCGCAACACTGCCAGCTACTGTACAGACTGTCTCAAATACTGTCTCAAAAACAGATCATGAGATGTTCAAGTGAGCAAGAACAAAGGCGCTTGCTGTCTGAGAGATTATAATAATTATAAATTGATGCATAATGGTCCAAAGATAATGCAAAATGAATATTAGAATATAATATACAGCATTAGGGACATCAGCGTGTTTTATATAAGGAACCAATAGTTTCCCCTAGGTTACAAATTTTAAGTATTGTGGGGAATATAATAACTGTATATAAAAATATCAGCCTATTAAATTTAACAATACATAAACATTAAAAATATTACTCCTTAACCTACCAGAAACCAAAAACTTGACTGACAGACTGGATCACTATAACCTAGAAATTTTATATTAATTTATAAAATTTTATATATTTTTTGTTTCTTAGCGGAAATATGTTCTTGCATTTGAAAATTTGCAGTTAAAACATTTGAAATAGTTCAAATACTGAAACAATTCAAGTTGTAGTTGAAATACAAACATTGAAAGAAGCTGAAATGGCAGTTTAAATAGAAGAATAGAGTAAAAGTTTTAAGTGTAAGTTATGGATGAAGTTGAAGTGAAAGATTTTTTTTGTTCGAAGGTGTTGATCTGAGACCTGAAAGGATTTTAATGTGTATGGCAAATTGCAAGGAAGACTTCAAACCGCAGTCAAAGAATAGGAGATTAAAGAAGTCAAAGATTTACTTTAAGTTCAAACCCTGAAAACAGTTAATGTCAGTTGAAGTGAAGCCAATAAACTGAGCTAGATGTGGAAGTGGAATTCCTGAAAAAAAGTTTTTCGTAGTTGTCGTGCATTGATGAAGACCTGAGACCTGAAAGTTTTGAAGTATCAGATGAAGAGTAAGCGTTGAAATTAATTTCACTTCACTAAGAGCGATTAATGCAGTTAAAATGTCGGATGAAGAGCAAGAGATGAAAGTGTTTCAGATTTTACTTGAAGAGTAAGACAGCAGTTGAATTGTTAGAGACAAGGATAACTGGACTTGGTTGTAGATACTTGAGGATGTTTCACCTCTCATTAAGGGGCTCCTTCAGTTCTAACTAACTGGTGGGGAGTCCCAGGTATTTAACCTCTATGGGGTCATTATTAAGGCCATTGATACCACTTGGTTTATTCTTACTCCTGGCTGTTGTAATGACAGTTGACAGAGTCATTGGAGTCACCTAAGGCCAAGTGTAAATGTCAGTCATTGGAGTTGATGTGAATGGTTGAAATGTGAATGGGAAGGTATGAAAGCACAACATTGCAGGTGGGGGATAAGTGGTGTCGTAGATAGTTTCTCTTCTTTGACGATGATATAGCCTTCTTCATTAATCTTTCAAACCATCTGTCCTCCCCATCCAAAATACATACGTTGTTGTCCTGGAAAGAGTGTCCCTTATCTTTCAGGTGAAGGTAAATTGCTAAGTCTTGACCTGAGGAGCTTGCAGTGTTTGCATCCGCATCTCTGTGTTTTTCAAACCTAGCAACACACTAAGATAGAAACTGGTCCATCCGAAAGACCACAAACGCATGGCTCAGGTCAAGACTCAGCAGTTTACCTACACCTGAAAGATAAGGGACACCCATATCACCCATATGCACATACATTCATCAATATAAATGACACACACCATGCACACAAGCTTCTTTTTTTTTTTTGTACCTTGGCCCACATGTGTCCTCCAACCTCAAGAGTCCTCCGGCTCCTTTCGCCTCCCCTGCTGCCAACAAATACCAAATATGACATAAGACCACCTACTATGGATAGAAAATGGTATAGGCCCTGAGCTATCCCTCCAGGCACATGATCTTCTCGTTTTAGTACTAATTCTAGTTCAGTCAGTTAGAACTGAAGAAGCCCCTTGGATGAGAGGCGAAACATCTTCAAGTATCTACAACCAAGTCCAGTTACCCTCGATTCAACCATCCTTGGATAACCATTACCCGGATGACTGAGAATCTTCACAGACATCTTGAACCGTTAGAAGAATAAAAATCAGTTCATCAGTCAATTGACATGTAATGGGTGAAAGCAGTAGAAGAAATGCTATTGTTCCATTGTTGCTGTCTTCTTACAGCCTTGCACCTCTGTGATGTGCGTATAATTATACCCCTTCCTTATGAAAGTGTCAGTGAAAGTGTAAGTGATGAAAGCACTTACGCTTTATGATGATCAAGAATGGGAGCTTTAAGTGGACTCTTTGTACATTACTTGCCATTATATACTATTTTATAATTGATATTTATAATTATAATACAAAACAAAATGAATATTAGAATAATTATGACATAAAGTATTCAGACTCTAAATGATACAAAGAATCCTTTAGTTTCCCCTGGTGGCTAAATTTTAAGAGAGGAATTTGTCTTATTAATATTATTAATTATTCTTATTATTATTAATATATTAACTGTATCTGATATTATCAGATTACTAAATGTTACATTACCCAAACAATAAATAATTTGGTTTAACCCCTGTTACTGTGTTTTCCCCAAACTTCAGAGAGGATCAATGGAAATGGCCTGAGATTTTAGCAAAGATTCAGGAGCACTATAGCACCAGTAATGTCCTTAGCGGAAAGGAATCAATAGTTGCTCATCTAAATGGAGACTACCAGAATGTATTAGCAGCCAAAGACCATCCCACACAGGTTTTAATGGCAAAATTAAAAACCTTTAGTCCACACTGACAATGTGAATACTTCAAACTTGTGACAGGTTTCACCTTGAACAAGCCTCCATCAGTGTGACAAGCGATGACAATAGTGAACCTTGGACTCTCTTTGATTGTTAATGCATCACCTCAGGTTTGATCAGTTTCCCCTTCAAAAGCATTCACATACACATCTCTGACAGAAAGGGATTTTTATGGGCTTCTGTAATGTCAAACACACATGTCTGTCGTTATATCTGAGCTGACATTATGTCCTTTAACATGAGCATTTGCTGGGATATGATCAAATTAATGTGCTTCACTTGCTCAAAGGCACCAGTTATTGTCCAGTCCAGCCCTGTTGGCTGTGTTTGTGTTGGGATTTCATGCCTCACATGTGCTCATCGTGCTTTATTTGTCATGCCGTGAGCTGTGAGCCCTTTAAGCACCTGCCTCTGCTCTGCCATTTTGCTGCGATTATATCATTTGTTGATACTAGTATTTTCTGGTCATGCATTTGTATGCTAAGTTGACTATCTCCTGCTAACATTTGCTTATTCTATCAGCCTGGGTGTGATGATGCATGATGAAAAGGCCATGCACATGCTCTTTTCTGATTTTGAACCTTTTCTGGCTATGAATCTCAAACTCAGCATCAACCAAACAGCTGGAAATTATTGTGGCTGCAAATTCATATTACCAAAAACTCTGTCTTTAGAGCCTCCCAGCAACAGCTGCTACAGTAGCTCAGTGTACTGTATCTAAGTGTCTTCCTTTCATGTGTCATTTAATACCTCTTCCCATGGCACACAGAGCTCTACAACAAAGCTCCTCTCTCCAAGTTTTCCCAGTCCGTCCTCTGTCTGTGCTTGCAAATCTATTTTAACACACCGTGCCGCATCCGTCTCGCAATATACCACTTCTACTACCAGCCTGCTGTTTTCTAGGGGTGTTGCTTTGTCCCTTGCAGGTTTTCTTGGGTCAAGACCAAAGCTTTCCCAATCCCTTTGAACTTGTTTCCCAATTCCCTATGTCTAAGTGCCAGTGGCACTTGGTGGGCTGCTTCACCGAGAACTCAGATCTGAGCAGTCAGGCGCAAAAATCACTGAATATGCTGTAGAACGTTTTTGCATTTTTTTATTTTCTATTACTGATATAGCGGTCTGTTGTTGTACACAACACTATGTAGTCCTGTTTCACATATAGGTTTTCATCAGCCAATTATCCTATGAATTATGTCCATATTGGACGATTCAGCACCTTGTGATTTATGTCCAATGTCAATGTTCAGTGCCAATGCAGGAAGTAAGTTGTCTTATGTTGTCTTATTTGGTAAGGTGGAAAGTAAAATTGAATTGTGCAGGACAGGGTGATGGATGGGCATGTAGCACATCTGAGTTTTGTGCAAGAGACAAGAGTACCTTGTTTCTTGCAAAAAGCGACAACACTAACCCTAACTGTAACCTTGCAATTAAGGATCGCTTTTATATTGACCATAACCACGATCCTTTCCCAACCTTAACCAAGTGTTTGGACGAACCTTAATCTTACTTTAACCACTGTTTATTTGCCATGTGCAGATACTGTAAAACATTGTAATTTAACATATCTAATGTTTTGTAGAATTCTCAATATCAGTGTTCTTGTCTGGCGATAGGCTTGGTTTTCATTCAAGTTTTGTCAATTTTTTTATTGTTTTAAAGTCAGTGACTTACTTGTATATACAAATGTTCTTGCCCAACAGAGCGGATTTATGTTGAGATGTATCTTTAGGGGTTCATTTATGCCCTGTTGCTCTTATTACCATTGTGCCTTCAGCCACTGTTCAGTGTCAACCCTACTCTTACTTTTGCAGATTTAAATTCCTCTAGACATCCTTCCTATACACTGCCAAGGCATTAAGGGACTCCCAGTCGTCTCCAAACGTTGACAGTCTTTGGAAGCAAGCCAAGCGTAGACAGCCGTCTGGGTTTCTTTTATTCAGGATCAAACAATCAAACAGACAACATGAAACATGCAGCACAGGTACTTCTTCTGCTTATTGCTCCCTTTTTGGGAAAGAGCTGAACAGGCTATAATGATTATTCTGGCTGCTTCTCTCTCCAGACGTGCTTGAAGTGACATTCTGCCGTCTGCAGGCTCAGTCCAACTCATCTAGCAGCACCTGCTGAGACAGGGATGTGTATATTTAGGAGTGGGTGATCCTTGCTACCCCGGCTCACTACAGCTTTTTAGCTCATCATTTAATTTTGTCGTGCAGGCAAATTTTTACATAGTCACAGCTTGTCATATTGTTCATAAATTTCCTTATAGAAGAGAGGCTTATTCATCCCTGCAACCAACTCTGACACACTAACGATCATCAGAGTGTGTCCTGTGTGGTAATGAGCCAAAAGCTGTGCGGTGAGCTTCCTGCTGTCTCAAAGCTTAACAGCGCTGCATATATTTGATTTTAACTTCAGGTTTTTCTAGGCTTAAAGTTACAAAATTTAAACTTTCATCAGCAGATATCTCAGGGGTTTATCTCCTCTACTTATGCCTTTCATTCTGTTGGTAATTGCATTTACCCCCTCAGGTTCCCGTCATTCATTCTGTCTAATTAGCTCTCCTGACCCTCTAAGCATGGCTGTGACCTCTTCATCCGGTAAAGGCGCTGACTTCTGCCTCATCACTTTGACATTTGGCTGACATGCAGCCAGTGCTAAATGGAGGAAGGATCCTTCTTGGGCCAACATGTGCAATTGGATCAAGATATTTGTTGCACTTTCAATGGAATTTATTCGTTCTGGTGTTAATTAAAAGCAGTTATCACATTTGTTGTTAATGTCTAAGGAGGTTGCATGTGGGTCATATCTGCATGTTTAAACAGACTTGTAATACATGTGATTGGTGCAAAACCAACTGCTGTTGGCCAGCCCTCCAGAATGCACCAAATTAATTGGTGACTCATTGACAAGAACACTGCCATGAAAAGACGACTGTGTCTTGTGAGAGCGAATTTCAGTTGAACAATGGGCCTATTTAAAGCTGACTGGGAGGCTTGTTGTAAGGAGAATTAATGTTTGAATTAATCAGCACCTAGCTTTGCTTTTCTTCCTCTGTGATTTAGCATCTGAGGGAGGAAACGGGGCAAGGAGTCATAACTCACAAATTAATCATTTATAATCATTCATCTCACTTGCTGGCTAACTGCATTGCAACCGTAAAAAATGAATTAACATGCACAGATAAGATACACTGATATGTAAATGACATCCTTCTCTCCATCCTTCATCCTTCAAAATAAAGTTACAGCTGTGGGGGTTTTTAAGAGCAGTACTGCAGTGCTGATGCATTTAAACCAGCTTGAACACTTCGCTGCCTACAGGGCCGATGTTCACATGGGTTACATGTAAAGCCCAGAAGACATCTCTAATATGACTGTAATTCTCCTTGGCCTCAGCACAAACCACATGGCATGCCTCCAGGCGCCCAGCTGTAATTTTTTATACACATGTAACGCTCTGCAAAGGGAAGAGTCTTCATAAACTCCCAACCCAGATAATACAGCTCAGGGGAGAAGTCTGTAGAATGACGTCACACTGAACCTTTTCTACACCCAGAGGTACGGATGGCGTATCAATTCAATCCACACGCTGGAAGTCGACCACTGATGCAATGTGATGTGCTTCTTTTCTGTTATTGCTCTCATCTTTCACACTGCACCACTCGCTGACACTTGCCACAAGCTATGTTTTAATGGGGCAGTTCCACAGAGATGAGATGAGTGGTGCTCGACTTTGACCAGAGCAGGGTTAAATGGGGAGCTGATGGTGAGTGTGGTTTCACCATTGCTGACAAGACAGAATAAAATGCTCAGCTCTGTAGCATGAAGCACCATTACACATCCATTTAAAAGGAAATATTGCACTGATGTCACAGATCAACTCTGGAAAAGCTCATGCTAGTTTGTACTTTGATCACACTGACCACCTGAGAGACTAAAGGCCTAAATGGACAAGTAGCATATAATAACCAGTCCAGAGTCTGCAAATACTGTGGTATTTTTAGAGAATATGAGCTATTCTAAACTAGTTAGCTTCTTCTACTCCTTACATTAGACAACAGTGATTATTTAGCAAAGGTACAGTAGAATACAGAGTAGCAAATGCTAAAATAGAGTTTAACAGTTGAACAAGTACAGCAAACTGACCCTGAACCTAAATTTTGAAAAACATTTTTACTTTTACTGTAGAGGCGGCATGATTGCATAAAAAATAAATTCCAATTAGCCTTTGGCAGCATAAATTAAAGTAAACACACAAGTGATTTGAAAATCTCTTGAACTTCAGTGGAAAATTAGGGCTCATCCCAAGGCAATTATGAGTCCACCTCACAAACAGACAGAGTGAAGAGGAAAATAGAGAGAAACTGTTGAGAAAAGTTCCTGGTGAGTTCTGCAGTCAGTCCGAAACTCACACACACTCCACAAACACAGTGTGTACATTGCTAGCTTGATGCAGCCAACAACCAGTTGGCACCTGCAGTTAAGGTCAAATAAAAATGGGAAAAAACAGACCAGTGAATAACATGAGTTGGAAATTCACTTCAGTTGTGGTCTGAACACACTTTCACACTTACACAGGTAGAGGGGAGTCAAAAAGTCAGCAAACTGCAGTAAGCTAATGGCAGTTACACAAAATAGCCACCAAGTTACTGGTTACCACGCCCAGTGGCTGTAGTAGCAAAATCATTGAGTATTGAGCCAGGATGAGTTTTGTTGCTTATAAATATAACTTTTTATATAATGTATGAATACACATGTATAACATAAAGCCCATGTAAATATTTTCATCTTCTTCCTAAATTATGAATTACTTCCTTCCTTCTGGTATCCACTGCTATAGATATATATCTCTGGATGCTTCAGATGAAGAAATTTCCAACACTGAAAGATACCAAGCTGCACGACTTGCTGTAAACATAATTATAAATCTCTTTAATGCTGTTATCTTGAGATCACTTGTTAATTATTCCATTATCTTGAGAAAACAAGCTTTTTAACTCGAGATAACGAGATAATCAACCCTTCATCATGAGAAAACAAAAGGTTGTTTCTTTTTATTACTTATAATGTTTATCAGAGATCAGGAGTGTCATGCCAGTATGCATAGATGGCGTCTTGACAACTGTAGTAACTGATTTAAGCTGAAAATTAGATCGAGGAGTACCCATTATTATTAACAGCACCTTTATTAATGATATCTGTGTCATGGCCAAATGGCAGGTTGATTAACTTTTGGTCATAATATGATGGGATGTTTCATATAGGAGAAGTACCAAACAATACCTTTCAAGCACTTTCATTTTATTGGACTTAATGAGAGAAAGGAAAGTGAGATGGAGAGAGGGAATAAGAACCAGATTTGAACCCATGTCCTTAAGAGCCACCCGAGCAAATGAGAATGAGCTCCATCCATGATAAATCTTGTGATAAATTATTCTGTTATCTTGAGAAAACAAAAAGTTGATTTCTCAAGGTAACGAAATAAATTTACTTGTGATCTCAAGAAAACGGCATTCAAAAAGTGATTGTGAGCACAGTATGGGCCATATTTTTTTTATACTTGAAGGGGTGCAATTATACGCACATCACATTGGTATAAGGCTATCAAAAATAGAAAAAGAGTAATGCCCTTACATTCACTCCAAACCCACCAATTTTAAAATAAATAAAATTGGTGGCTTTGGAGTAAGTGTGCAGGCATTAATATCTTTTTTTATACCGCACCATATAGAGTGAAAATTTCTGCTTGTTATTTCCTAGTTGTACGTGAACTGATTAGTAACTGGAGTTTTTAATCTGTTTTATTAAGAGTGATGGGAAGAGCAATTAATCTACAGTAATGTACCGTAAATGCAAAGAAGGCTGCACTCCTGTATTGATTGATGGTCTGAGGAGAATGAGTTTAACTACACTGCTACAGTACAACAGCTTCTACATTACAACAATACAACATCAGCACCATCAAAACTATCAGGCTACACTTTTATAGCCCTTCTTTGAAGGCCCCCCTGGGCTCATAAGTAGCATGAACCTGCCATCCCTCTGCAGGCTGGCTTGAATAGCGACTGACCTTTCATTTTCGTCTGTACATCATCAGTGAGCCCAAGGGCACTGGGAAGAGCCACTGCACCAAACTCCAATATTTTTTATTAATTCGGGCTACTGTGAAGCATGCTTCAAAACAACATGATTGTCTGGAGCAACCAGACAGTAAAATGTAGCAGTGATCATTATCACAACTGAGGAGAGGGCAATTTGGGACAAGATCATTATCTTATTATGTTAAGTTACAACGAGACAATGCAATTTGTGATAAGCTGTGATTAGGCTGGTTGTAAATTGAGTGACTAGATAAAAAGGGTTTTTTTTTTATGTACTTTGTCAAAAATGTCCCTGGAAATTTGACCCACTGCCCTATCAGAGCTGATGCACAGACAACAGGTAGTCAGATTCAGGATTGTGCAAATACTGTGGTCCAGCCATTGCAACACTACCCTGGACTGACATGAAAAAACAACATTTCTAAATTTTGGGCTTCGGCTCATTTTTAGAATAACAGTTGAATAAAATTTTCTGTAAAAATAGTATTTAGTCTAAAGTCGGTTCAAAGCCTTCACCACAAATAACATTTTGGTGGGGAAACAATCTTTTAATTAATTCAGCAAACAGTAAAATTTGCCTTCAAGAAAACTCCCGAAAAAAAACAGCATTTGCAACTTTCTTTGCAATGAATCTGTAACGATATAACTGTATTTGTATGTTGTCCCCTGGTTTGTAATCTTTATGCACACCCTACTTATAATACTGGAATGTCTGACAGGGATCTGAAGGCAGCATCTCGTTTATCTCTTAGGTTGACTCACAGTTACTGTGTATAACGTATCGATTTCAAGATTCTGCTTCTCACCCTTAAGGCCCTTCATAACCTAGCACCTTTGTATCTTTACAAACTCCCTCATATCTATGCACCCTCCCATATTCTCAGATCCTCTTTTGCCATCCAACACACTACACCATCTGCCTGCTTGACTACCATGGGGTCTACAGCCTTCAGCTGTTCTGCCCCCCGCCTCTGGAACTCTCTCCCACAAGACATTTGCAATATCGACTCTCTCTACCTTCAAATCCCTTCTCAAAACACATCTTTTCAAACTGGTATATTCGGTCTGATCCTGACTCTAATGGTTACGCCCACGTTGGGTTTTGCATGAATAATGATTTTATATTGACTTATTATCGTATATCAAAGCTTTGTTTGATTCTATAATGTCTTGATACATTGCTGCTTGTTTTTAACTGTCTTGTAAGGTGTCCTTGAATGCTTTGAAATGCGCCCATAAATAAATGCAATGTTATGATTATTATTATAGTTAACACACAGCACGATCAGTCCGTCCCTGTCAGCTCAGTCTTTTGGAAGTGTAGGAGGTATTTAAGTAAAGTTGGCTGTGGAAGAAAGATGATCGCATGAGATTTGTGAATTTATAACCCCAACTACAGACCTACCTACCTACCGCTAACCAGCATGTCGAAGATCCCACAAATTCATGAAGATGACTGAAAGTAAAAACCCTGAGCACCTGGATCTCTAGTGTGGCAAAGCTCCTCTCTACCAATCTAAACTCACACTGATGAAGCAGCCAGGCTCAGAGAGTATGGCTCACTTTGATTCATGCTCTTTGATGAAGGTGCGAGGTTGTGACAGATCCTTTATGATGTGTGAAATTATTCATCCAAGGGTGCGTGGCCCTGAGCGTGATCACCTCTTCTTGAGCACCTCCCAACACTCCTTAAGTGTTATAATTCCCTTAAAGTGCTGGCATCGTATATTTACTTCAGTAAATAAATGATGATACAAGTTTTAATCACGGGTGTAAAATGAAGCTAATAACATGGTGTTTCTTTGCCAGATTACTGAGCAGAGGAATTTTTTTTACATTCTAATATAAATTACACATTGTTAACAGCTTGTATGAGCTCAGATCATTAAAGGACTGATTCAGAAATCCTCCATCTACGAGAGATAGGATGTGAGAAAACTCGACAGTAATAGATTCATAACATTTCCTCTCCATCGTTTACAGCACCCTCTCTGTAAAGGGGAACCTGCAATAAAAATAATAAAAGCCTATTTGAGGACTTTGATCTTGTCTTCATATTGCCACAGTAGCACCCTGAATATTCCCTATGAGCTTTCATGCACAAAAGACAGATTTTTTTTTTAACATTAGCATGATAGCATCAAGTGCTGTCTGAAAACGAAAATTTCTGTTAGAGCAGTATGCCAAATTAACATTTCCTTTCATCTGATTGTCAGGTGAAGCACTGAAGAAGGCAGTTTTTCACTGAAGCATTTGGCCTGAATGAGGACATAATGATATGACCTAAGGTAGGTCATGCAGGACTTCACCTTAACTACATGTCAGCTCATGTAATGTGGCATGTTTTACTTGCGCGCAGGCTGTTTAGGCTACATCCACGCTGCAGCTCAGTGTCCCAATTCTGATGTTTTTTCCCTTCATGTGTCCCAGTTTTGATGTTTTCTGATCAGTGTGAACAGCAAAAAGCTGCATGGAGTCGCAGTTTTCCGATTCCCATCTGGACCACATGGAAGTGTGTTGCACAATCAGATCCCAGGGTGGGCAGCTTGTAACTCACAAACCAGAATTTATCAGCACTACCACGACTAGTCCAAACTAAAGGACATACACTATAGGTGAGAGGCTAGTAGGAGAGGTCTGGGTGTTGTTACTGTTAACCTGCACATCCTTATTAGTTCACATAAACTCACACGGGTAATATCCCAGTAGTCATCCAGAAACAAGACTAAAGGTGTATTAACAAGGGTCTATGGGTTTCATGTTGGTCAGCACAGTTGTTACTTCTGACTACTTCTGATTACCATGTCGAGTGACTTTTGTAAAAATCTGCAAGTTACAATGTTGATGTTGCTAGCAGTATGTTTCAGAGATTCAAACACTGTTTTTGTAACAAACCTTGTAGCTGCATCTGTGTGCTGATATTTTGTCAAGGAAATATCTTTTGTGTCTGGTCTATGAGACTAATTTCTTATTGTACTGTGTACTTCTGGAAATTCAGAAAAACAAGTAATTCATTTCATCGTGCACCTTTCATTTCAGGCAGTGCACAACACTGATTGGCTGCTCCCCCAAAGGTCACAAAGACAGAGCCGTCACAACACACCACGTACGCAGTAATGAACGAGGTGCGCATGAAAACTTGACTAGTGCATTAACACCTGTAACAGCTACCTGGTAGACAAATCTCTTCCCCTTTAATTTGGAGAGACTCTGGACAGGGCACACACTGAACTGTCAAAATAGTCTGCACTAAAAATATACGAATATATGACTCAAATACTCTGTATTATACTGATATCATATGAGGAAAAAAGCCATAAACTCACTATTGAGGAGCTACAACAGAATGTTTACTGTATGACATGATATAAATAGGAAAAATAAGGTAAAGCTGGAGAAAGTCATGGCTGTAGGTATTAGTACAATGCCCAATGACAGAGAAATACCATGAGTTACTATAGAACCTATGGAATAGGTTAAACTACTTAAACTACTGGAATTCCAATTTTAGGGGTATGATTAAGATTTATTTCCTTTTGAAAATATACCCATAAATTTGTCATATGAAAACAATTATACAACCTTGAACATTTTATCACAACAGGATCACACAACTTAACACCCACGTCCCTGCATTACAAAGAATTGCCCTTAATTGTTTTACAGTTGTTTTTTCTCTAAACATTTAAAACATTTTCAACAAAAAAACTAAACAATACAAGATTCCACTACAACTTTCAAATTGCCATCTATTAAATAACCACGACCCCTTGGTGCCCCAGGGAAGAATCCGGACACGCTAGCTTGAAGTGGTGCGATCAAAGAAAAATGAGAGAGGGGGGAAATTCAACCTATAAATCTGTGAAGCTCAACTTTGTCTCTTCCCAAAGAGGACACCGGCCAGTAAATCTTTGCCATTGTGTCTGGCCACTGACTCTTTTATATCATATCAAGGGATTTGTCTGGCAGGAAAATCTGCCCATGATTTATTATGTTATAAAATGGGTTTAACATGCCATTTCTATAGCTGGCAGCTTTTTCAGAGTAATAACACCACTGACCACTGTTATTTCTCAGGAAAAGTGTCTTGTGTGGCTGGAAACTGAGCTCTACGGTGAAGACAAAGCTCAGACTTCACATTGTAACTACTGTGTGTGTATAACTTTTCCTTGAGTTTAGAAAAATCCCCATCTAATGTTGGCGTCAATCCAAGGGGGACAACGACCTATTTCAAAATTTATGCAGCATTTCTCTTGAATATATTAACTGTGATTTTGCATACAAACATAGATAGTCCTCTGTTTTACTCAACAGTGACAATACTGTTGTTACAATGACCGAACAAGAACAGAGGCCTGGAAAAATGCTTTGGACCCTACCATTCATTTTAATTGTTCCGTCCAATAAGAAAGGCAATGCGTGCACATGCACAAAGAAACACAAATGCAACATGCGCACACCGATGCACACACACATACACGCACCCACGCACACATGAACACAACACACACCTCTCATACTGCAGCTAAGATGGGTATTAGACAATTTAGTCCTGACATGTTGCAGCGATGATAGTTCTACTGCCACCCGAAGATGTCCCCCGTCACTCCCAGCGGCTCCCTCCTTCACCTTGATGTCACGGTGAGTCGACAACATCATTACTCATCACATCACCACTGAAACACATGCCTAGTGCAGCACTATATCACTCCCATATTGATATGTTGGTTATAGTATTATATTCAATGTACTGTATGAGAACATTATTTCATATAAACACGTCCACAGTTTCATATATCACTTTTATATTCACATGTCCACTTTATCACTAGATCACCTTCATATTGACACCCACTATATTAGTACATCACTTTCGTTTTTGTCACAAATCCACTGTGTCATAGAAAAACATTTTTTTCAGTTGATATGTGTGCACTGTGTTGTTGACGTTGCTATCGTATGCCTCAGTCTGCATTGTTTTCAAATCATTTTCATATTGACCCGTCGGGGGCCACTTGTTTCTGTCACTTCAGCTGCTGCCCCGTTGGATTTACGTGGGACATACTCAATATCAAAGTTGCTCTTATGGCGTCCTTTCCCTCGGCTCCAGGCAAACAGAAGCAGGAAGCAGAAGATGACCACACCTAGGAAGGACAAGCAGCCCATGGCTGTAGATATAATGATAGTCTTTATGTCTATAGGGACTGTCATGTTGTACAATACTGTCCCATTCCCCCAAGTGCTGTTAGAATCTGTGAGATAGTTTGAGCTCCTGTTGATATAGTGAGATCTGTCACCAATGCCCAGGCTCTTCACAGCTAAAGAGGCTGACAGGCTAGCATTGCCAGCAGGGTTACTGGCAATACATAAGTACACCCCGCTGTCATGCAGCTCTGCTGCCTTGATCTCCAGGGTACCATCTGGTTGGACTTCCACCCTACCACTGCTCTTGGCTGTGATGTAGCGTCTGTGAGGAGTAATCCAGACCACTGAGGGCCGAGGTGCTCCTTCTGCCATACAGCTCAGGCGGGCAGGCTGACCCTCATCAGCCATCAGCAGCTGTGTCGTGTTGGGTCCAATCCGTGGCTTGGTGCAGGTCATGTACCTGGAGACCAGAGGTTCCTTGAGGTCACGGATAGTTTTTCCCAGGAGGTGCTCAGGGGCGGCGCACTCAGGCTGGACATCCAGAATCTGCAGGGAGGGGGGCTTGTGGCTATTCAGCAACCAAAGCAATCTGCAGTCGCACACTAATGGATTTCCACCTAGACAAAGCCTCTGGAGGCTGTCTGGTGAGGCAAACACTCCCCTCTCCAGAGAGTCCAGGCGGTTCTGTGACACATCCAGTAGTTGCAAAGATTTGAGGCCAACAAATGCAAAGGGCTCAATAGAAACCAGCTGAGCCCCTTGGAGACGGAGCTCCATCAGATATGGGAGTTGGCCTAGCTCTCCTTGATGGATGTGCTGGATGCGGCAGTAGGACAAGTTGAGATGCGTGAGGTAGGGCAGGTTGCGCAATGCTGTGCCGGGGAAGGCAGACAGGTTAGTATTGGTTATGAACAGCGTTGTGAGGTTGAGGCCATGCAGTGATAGGGGAGGCAGTGTGTCCAGCCAGGGCCAGTAATCAATCTCTAGTCGGCGGAGACGTGATAGCCTCTTAAAGGAGAAGGGCTTAAGAAAACTAATGCTCAAGTAGCGCATGTGCAGTTCAACCAGGCTGTGCAGATGTGCCAGAGCATCAGTAGGGACCACGGTCAGATTAGAACGTTCCAGGGTCAGACTCTGGAGTCCAAGTAATCCTGTAAAGGCCCGTTGGGAGACAAAAACCAATTCGTTGTCACCCACTTCTAGAGATGTCAACCTGCGCAGATCTTGGAAGGCATGATCCAGAAGAACCACCAGTCGGTTGTGGCTGAGATCAAGGCGGGTGAGGTTGGTCAGGCCTGACAGCACGCCTGCAGGAACCAGCTGGAGCAAGTTACTGCGGAAGTTTAGCGAGCGGAGAGCAAGCTGAGAACGAAATGAGCCAGGCTCCACCACACTGATGAGGTTGTCACTGAGATCCAGGTCCTCTAGCTGCTGGAACGAAGAGAAGTTGTCTGGCGTGATGATGCGTAGCTTGTTCTTGCTGAGATCCAGGACACGTGTCTCAATGGGGATGCCTTCAGGGATGGTGGGCAGGCGCTTGCGGTGGCAACTCACCGACTTGCTCTGGGCAGAGCACTCACATCGGGCGGGGCAGCTAAGAGCCGAGCTGGCCAGGAGAAGCAGCAAGGCCCCGCCCAGGAAGAGGTGGCAGTGGTGCAGGGCTGGGTGTCGCATGTCTCTTTTACCCACGTTGCCCTCTGTCATGGCACAGCTTCTTATCCATACAGAGCACCATCACGATCAGGCCCTGCAAGACACAATACACAAAAAAGAGATGTGTTAGAATACTCCATACTTAACTCAGACTGTCTTCACCCATTTGCCCCCCATCCTTTCTACAGTTTCAACCTTTTACACTTTATGTCTCCCTTAACTGCCAAGTCTTTTCTCCCTTAATGAACTATCACTATTCCTGGCAAGGTGGAAATAATGGAATTAAACTCACAGCAGGGCAAGATACAGCAAGAGAAATATCAGCTGCAGAAAAATGTGAGTGTTCATGACTGTGTTAGCACAAAAGGTTGCAGGCTAACTGGAGATGTTTTATGAGGATGGAAGATGTTTCAGCCCGATGGCGAGAAATGACCCTCGTTAGAGTGCAGCAAGGCTAAATGCCCATGCGGGTTTGTTGTGCCTGCATGTGCGTGAATGTGTATTTTTGCATCACTGATGATATGCTGTATGTGTGTGTGTAGGGTTCATGGGGTGGCGAATGGACTATGTGACAAGTGTTTAAACATACAAACATATATACAAACAATACAAATTGAAATGGCATCCTGTGTGTGTCTACAAGTGAATCTAAAGGGCTTACAGCACTGTTTTCCAGGCAAATATAACCTCACCAGTATGAATGGAAACCCACAGTATATATGACTCCTTAATAAGTAATCAACACACTGAGTCATAGCAGCCTTTCTAGTCTGTCACTGACTCATTGTTTCATTTTACATTGAAAACACTGAGTTTCTACATTCATTTCTAAAATGTCTAAATATGGATTTTTTACATCAAGGCTGCATATATTTCATATTTAATAATCAATAAAAAAGCAAGTACTGAAAACAGGGACTGTGAAAAATAACAGTTGCATACATTTACATAATCCCCCACAACTGTTACTATTTGCTTCATTGCTTTATTGCTCTGTTCGTTTCTGTTTAGGCTGCTGCCTGTTATCGCAGATTACTACTGGTTTATGTTCTTTATATTCTATGCTGTATTCTGTTGCACTTGTTCAATTTCACAGCAATCTGTTAAGTTTCATCTCATGTCAAATACATGTGATGCACATTACTTGTAGGCTAAATACCTACTGTAGTCACTGTGAATGCAAACACACAGCTCAAGATAGTAAAAAGCAAGATTGTTATGGCAGAACTTTCTGTTTCACATAACAGGATATCTGCACTTTACTTCTATGTGAAAAACAATAAATTACTGCAATTAAAAATAATTTTGAAGAAAATATTTCTCCTCGTTGGTTGCACATTATATTAGATTTAGAATTGTTTTTGTAATTAAATCCTTGCTTTACATTTAATTCATTTGTTTTGTGAGTGACCATACAGGGAGGGTTTTACAGGAAGAGAAGATAACGACAGGTTAATGTTCAACTGTAAAACATTATATTTTCTGAGAGCCATGCCTCTCTACAGCCTGAAAAGACATAGACCTTGACAGAAAAAACACCTCCCCGCAGCCACAGGTTGTTGAATTGACAGATGGCTATGTAGACAGAGAGGCTGACCATAATTGCCTCATTACCAGTAGTATCTGCATTCTGCTCATGGCTATCTTTGCCAATTAGGTGTGCAAAATGTAAGACACATCTGTGAGCGGTGGAAATTTTAATGCACTGTCATTAAGAGCAAAGAAAAATGCTAGAAATACAAAGTCTGATGCGCTTTTGACTTTCGACTGCTTGCAGAGCTTGCAGAGTCAATCACTGCAAAGCAAAATCCTGCCAAGGTAAGCAGATGATGAGCACACAGACAGACACAAACCGTACTTTGATAGTGAAGTGAGTGACATTCAGAAAATAGCCGAGATGAGGCAGGAGCCATAGAGCATACACACTCACTCTTTCTCTTTCCCACAGCACTCACCCCTCCGCCAGGCTCAGCAGCGGCACTGCTCGCATCTCCATATCTCCCTCTTCTTTCTATTGCTGTTTTATCTCTCCTTCCTCCTGTTCACACATCTCCTACCTAACTCCTTTCCTCTCCCCGGTCCTGCCTGGCCTGGCAAAAGACCCAATTCGTTCATCAGTCCCTGCAGGCTGGGTTTTTATCGATCACAGCGCAGACACATCAGATGCCAGGAATGTAGCCTTTAACAAAGAGCAGGCCGTTGCCACAGCAACTACAAACCCTTACTCCCATCCGCTCTATGTAGTCTGCCAATCAAATTAATGAAAAAAAGGAAGAAATAGAGTAAGGAGGGTGACATTTTTTTCATATTCCTTTACTCCACGCGCTGAGAGAACACACAAATTGAATATATTCCTGGAAATTCAGTGTCATTGGTATAGCGCAGCCTAGTTTAAGGTGTTTCCAAGCTGTCATTCTGACCGCCTTGCTATTTGTCGACCTGTCTTGTTGCCCATCCATCTGGTGCTCCGGTAACTATCTCTGTCTGTCTACCTTATTATCCGTCCACAAGCCTGCCTCTGTCTTTGTGTATTTATCAGTCTGCCTTCGCCCGTCAGCCTCTGTTCCTCTCTGGCTCTCTGTTTAATAATTACAGTCCAGTTGTCTGTTGCTGCAGTGGGGAACTGGTGTGGTGATCTCTCTGAGAGTTGTGCGTCATGCACGGCTCTGCTCAGAGAGTTGGTGTGCACACGAGACACTACAACCTTGTAAGTTATTTAAGCTCATGTGAAAAAAAAAGCACATGATAAAATGGCTATGGTCATATGCTGGACCACTTTTTTGCTTTCTCCAGTTAAACCTTAAAGGGAAAAATGAGTTCAGCTTCTCTGACAGGCCACTGAAAAAATATAATTTCTAAATTGTAAATATATGAGATTTTCAAGATAATTGTCTGTATTTTTTTGCTGTAATCTTAAAAAAAAAAAAAAAAAAATCTGACATAGTTACAGAGAATATAATAAATCAAAATCTGTCCTTATCCAGGTTTCACAGTGAGACATTGATAAAATAAAGATGACTCCCCAAAGACTGTAAATCATGTCCTTGGATTAAAATACTGTTTCAGCACTTACGTACAAGTGCATAACCTTGAAAAATGATGTAGCTTTGATTCCCAAAGACCAGCAGTCTATTTGAAGTCCCAGTGTTATGGAACCCGCTGTTTTCCAACTTCTGTCTTTCGCACCCAATTTGACTGTTATCAGCACATTGAAAAGGTGCTATCATCACACCTGCCCCAAATATGTGAGCTAGTAGGGGCCTACTAAACCTACTAGTGGGTTCAGGGCTGTCAAGTTTCTTCCTGCAAAAACAAAACAAACAAAAATCTATCTAAGAAACTATCTTAAAATATTGTATTTTCCACTGAGAATAAAAGGAATGTCAGCCATTTTTTTGTTTTTGTTTTCGCAGAAAGAAACTTGACAGTCATCTGACAGCACATACATGATAACAGGCTTTCTGTGCCCACTGGGCTCCATCAATATTGGCTCACTGAAATAAATGGGTGATAACAGCATCCTGAACCCAGGTTTAGTCGTCCCCTACTGTTGCATATATTTGGGATAGATGTGTGATGATAACGCCTATTCAATAAGCTACAGTTTTTCTGTTATTCACCTCTGTCACCACAGAATGACTGAATGTCGTTAGTATAGTTATATAAATAGTTGATGAGGACTGACTTAATGTAATTCACGCTATAATGTGGTTTTAGAGAACATGAAATTTTGGTGAAAAAATTAAGAAAAAACTGTTTTACAATTGAAATCACATATAGCAAATCCCTAAACTGTAACTCTGTTGAAGTTGCAACAGATAGCATTTTAGCATCACTAAATCTATAATTCAAACAGTGGTATGATTAAAAGAATTAAATGAGGTCACTGCTAAACAATGGTGGCCTCTGCTGCTTCCACTGTATTTTATATTACGTTGCACCTGGTCAGAATTAGTTGGAGACTTACTGGCTTGCTTTGACGAGGGCTCTATTTTTCAAACAAAACAGAGCTAAAGCTTTTCAGACTTTCTGGAGATGGCAGATGGTGGAAGGAGTGAAAGGCAGATGGAAAAAAAATCACTTCCAACATGTTAAGAATAGAGCCATTGGCTTCATGGGAAATGTGGTCCCAAATGTAAGAGACAATTATTTGTACTTGATTTGTACTTTTTGGTTTTTTTTTTTTTTTTTTAAAGCTGCACCATTTTTTTTATATTTTTCTATATTAAATTATAATGTGTAATGTGAAAGTTGTTACTCATAGTGATTAACTGCCACAGATAATTATCACCCAGCTCTGCAGTTCACTTCAGCTCTACAAAGGGTTTTAGCGTCTTTCAGCACACTGTTTTGACAACAGTGCTTCCATCCACAGCAGGTGGCTGTTCAACAAAAAAAAAGCACTGATAGACATACTGTGTGCTACTTGCCCAGCACTTAGCAACTAGCTGGTGAACACAGGACCATTTAGCAGCTCAAGAGCCAAATATTTCCCACAGGAGTTGGTGGAGATCAAAACAGTGCTAAAAGGAGAGAGAATATTGGACTTCCATTCGTCACATAGCCAGAAATAGACTCCAAATGAAAGCTAATGTTTCTCTGTGTCTGCTGGATGAATAAATGAGAAACTGTTTGCTAACATGTTCACCATATCAGTGCCAGAAAGCATTATTATTATTATTATTATTATAACAAGTATAGGACGGCGAAAAATGTAATTCAAGTTCAAAGAAAGTTATCCCTGGCACACACTACTGCCATGTGACTCTTCTTTCTGAATGGCTTATTTGTATACAGTGATGGCTCTGATAGTCTGACCCAGGCTGACCTGGGTGGCACACATACACCACTGTAGTGGACTTTTCTTAACTCCCTCCGAGCCTGGCCATATTTTTAGAAACACTTGGAGCCAGTTGTGTCATGGGCAAGACGGAAAACCTACAAGATCCCACAGAACTCTGGGTAAATGGTAATGGTGAGGGGGGTCATTGAGAAGGGCAGCCTACAGGGTTGAGCGTTTTGGGATTTGGTTCTGAATTGGATTAGAGTCACAGTGAAACTGTAGAAAATCTGACAGCCGAATAGAAGCTGTAGGGTGATGCATGAGTCACTGTGAGAGTGAATGCGAGAGAGAAGAAGAGGGAGAAAAATAAGAGAGCCGAGTATGAGATAAAGCAGAAATACATGAAGAAATGAGGAATGCCACGCTTACAAGATTAGATAAAACTCTTGTTTGCTTGACTTGAGTATGATTTCTAATGTGCTTTTAACGGAGTAAAGCTTGAGAAACAGATTACAGCTCTTCCAGGAGATCTCCGCAATAGTTGGGCAATGTTCGGTGCACATGTTGATTTTAATCTATGGGCCTATCTGTCAAGATGAGCACCATTAAATCCCTGTTCATTATCACACCACTTGCCAAATCTGCGGCCTTTGACAAGAGCAGAGGGAATATATTTCAGACTGAGGAGGACTTGATTGGACTGTACCAATTAATTTTTAAAAACTACTCTAAATTACAGTATTGATCCCCACAAAATTATGTATGAATTAATAATGAATTTTATTGACAGAATGTGTGTCTGGCACTTTTATTTTTGCCTTTAGGCATCCATTAAATCTGTGCTTGTGTTGTATCTTTGTGAGAGAGATCTGCAGCACTGCAACTTTAAAACTGTTATTAGCACAGTTAGCCCAATATGTGTGGTTAGAGGTATATAGCATTAAAGGCTTGGTTATTTTTTGTGGTTACTGTGCATAATAATCTGACTATAAATCCTCTCTCGTCTTCCCACAGCCTTGCAAACATGAGGCTTTGAATACATTTACGTGGCTGCAATTATTTTGCACCCAAGCTCCTTGGAAAGAAGCCATTATTATTTTACTTAACATAAATCTTATTCAGTCGACTTCGACTACAACCTCGACAAAGAAATTTTAAGCACATTTTCCATTCATTTGCTCCTTTTTAAGAAAAAAAAGCATTTATTTCATTTGTCACTTTGGATCACTGGAGTCATAAAAATGGTACAATGTTCATTCATCCTCTTGTTTTTCCTTGAAGTATTATACCATGTCCCCACCGTTCTGCTTTGCTCATTTCTAGATATAATAGTGGCATGAATAATGGAATTATTTCACATGAGAGAGTTCACATGTAGGCGATTATTGCCGCAGTGTGAGCATATAACATAACACACTCAATATGATAATTGACCTGAAAGGACACTTCGTTAAACCAATCATCCTTTGTGTGTCTATGTATTGATGCACAAACAAATGTTCCTGCAAATTGCGTTAACGACACGCTAGCAGTGTTTTACATGGAATTTGATGGTAATTCAAAGAGAGACCCTGTTGTGATCCGATACACTGAATTAACCAAACACAAAGGATATATATACAATTCATCAAGTTGTCAGATGAAGAAAAAAACCCTGTTGATTTTCATTTTTATGTCCATATCATTAAAAAGAAGACGTAGAGAAAGAGAAGCAGAGGAGCTGCAAGACTTTTAAGCAGAGAGAACTGAGACCGGGAAGGCATCCCTAATTCTGTGTACATTCAGTGATGACTGAGTTCAATTTAATGATAATGCACTGTGTATTCACCACAAATACTAACAAGCCAAATACATTTTCTATTCTGGGGTTTGTGGCACTCTGCGCACCCAATGACCACCCTGCAGAGTGCAAAATGTCAGCAGAGTTTTCAGGATGCTGTTGGGAATCAGAAGTTGAACCGTGTTCTTCTCGGCTAATTAGCGCTTGTGCATTCAAACTCTGCCAATTAAACAGCTCCTTTCTGCACCACTGGCCATGTTTCCTCTGAAGCGGTGCCTTGTTGAGCCATCAACAGCGTATCCTGTCTTCCACCATGTGGCTTGTTGTATGTCTGCTGTGCTGCAGGCTCACAAGGGATGTTGCTTTACCCCGCAGTCTCTGGATTTAGAAAAGTCCAGTTAATACTAGTCAGTGTTTGCTCATACTGATAGAGGGAGGGACGGCATGGTGCTTCTACACCACAGCCTCCAGAACTGAAACAAAGAGCATAGTGACACGCTCTGTAACACAGCCTGCATGCTGTGGACATGAATAATGTGAGCATTACAGTATGTTCCTCCACCAGCTGAATGATGTCACAATGTGCCACTTTTCCCAGCCTTTCATATTAAAACATTTTAGACCTCTTTACATAGATGTGAGGGCAATTTAACATGAATTAAAGTCATATATTAAAGCTGCTCTAATACTTAAATATAAATGGTGGCTCAAATGTCTGTGTAATGTGAAAGTGTCACTGTCACCCGACACCTACAGAGTGTCTTAGCATTGTTCAGCTGTTTGTTTTGGTTTTCCAGCACGCAACTTTACTGTTAAGTTCAGTCTTACTGCTCTCATCAACAAAATGAAACTCAAAAACCTGCTGTACATTATCTGCTCAGCACCAAACGGCAGACAGACAAAGTTAGCAACTAGTTCCCTCAAGGGCTGGTAGAGATCAAAATAAAGCTACATAGAATATTAGTGAATACTGGACCCACATTTGGCAGGTCAACAGAAACAACCCTCGAAGGGAATGCTAATGCTGCTCTGTGTCTGCTGGATGTGTGAATAAACTACTGCAGGCCCGGCACCAGATGAAGTGACTGAGGGACTGTTAGAAATTGCGAAGGGGCAACTTTTTTCATAAAATAAAATTCATTGATTTAACCACGCAATAGCCTCGGAAAGGCTGAATAACAACAGCATAAGGCTACTGTTGCAAATTCGAAGAACAGCCCACATTTATTAATCAGATAACTGACAGATATCTCACATAAGAACATAGCAGAGCGCTAAATATTTTTTTAATTTACGAATGATTCTCTGTCAAAATCAGTAGGGGAAAGAGCGTAGAAATGTCATTGACCGTCCCTTCACTTCCTGTTGTTTCGCTTCTGTCTGTGGATCGCTACAACTGGGGGAAAATGGAAATGGGGCTAAAAGTTATATTTATAACCATGAAAAGCAAGAAGGCTAAGAAACCAAACTAGGTGACGTGTTCTGTCTGTCTATCAATCTCCTCCGCTCCGTTTCAGTACTATGTGGGCAACGCAGCCCAAGCTTAAACCTATGCAAATAGCCTAAAATGATACTGGCAACGTAATTCTTTGACACACCAAACCAGCAGAATTCTTACAAAATAAACCACCAAAATTGTTATGCCACCTCATGGCACTGGGCCCAAGCTACTGTATGCTAACATGTTCAAGTTCAACTTTACAAGGAGATAATATATTTAAAGCTTTTGTGTTTAAAGCTTATTGCGCTGCTTCTACGTGTCAAAAAATCCTGCAGGTTTAAAATCATGTCATTTTAATCTTTGGCACTGTCGGACATTATGAAGTAGAAGAAAAAAATGTTAACTAATAACTGATGAAATTCATGGGCGAGAAGAGGGGGGCACTTTCCAGCATACCACTGAGCAGTACCTCTGCTCCCTCTTGCCAAATATCACTCAAGCAACGGGACTGTCATGTCCGAATAAAGCCATAACCGAAATTTACGTAACACACAGCTATATCTGAATGACAAAGGCTTTAATTAGCCACTAAGCCAGCACTTTTAAATGTTAGTAAGTCATTAATTAACAGTTTTTTTGCTGATGCTCTGCAGTCTTCTTCCAGAGGCTTAAGGACCAAAAAGTCCATTAAGATTGTTCCTTTTTAATTAATGAAGTAGTTTAGTAGCTAATTTATTTTCTGCTTGCCAAATGTTTCCACTTGAAAAATGTTTTTCTAAACATTAACATATACACACTCAAATGTGTAGCTAACGGTCCTGACAACTGCGTATCAACATTCATACTACATTGCATATTATCCTTTATACCACTTTATATTCTACCTCAGCACTGTAGTCATTGAAGGACAGTCACACAGAAATCATATTGTGTGAAATGATTGCTTGAAAAGACACCATTGCTACATTTCAATGGCTGCTTAGCTTTCATGCAAAAGGAATAATCAGATTTTCCACGGTGTGTCGACTGGCATTACGTTTCTCCACCTATCTTGGCAAGTGTTTTGTAGAATAGCAGATTTTTCTCACTCTCTCCCTTGTTGTTGCTTATAAATCAGTGTTACTTGAAGGACACTCACCATATTAGGTTTCTGTCTAATTTTAGTCTCGGGAGGTAGAACTCATCCATTTTTCATGGTATATGTATACCACCACTGATTCATAGGCCCCTTCCCCATTCACCAAAATGAGATTTGTCTTAGCATATTAAACCAGTTTTTCCTGCATTCCTTCTAATAATGTTATCCTCTTCAAACAAGTTCCACATTATGTGTTTCAAAACTGCATGTTTAATTTAGTTTAGATCCAAGTTTCTGCACTTTGCAGGAGTGCCATCCAAGACTTACTGCAGCTGGGTTAGGGGTGAGGATTATTTTCTGTTAAGCTTGTGTGAAATCCTAACAACCATATTAAAAACACCAAAATAGCCCACATACAAGGTTTTATGATACCATAGAAAATCTACACACAATGTAACATACATGTGTGATTTTCTTTTTTCAGTCAGTGAAGGAACTCTTGCAGCTCCCTTCAAAACTTTGTCTATTTCAATTTAGAATGACACCAAACCACGATGGCAAAGAGGCGTCTCCATTTTAAAAGGTCAAGTGTTAACTTACATCTATTCTTTACCTCTAAAAATAAGAGGGGAAAAGGAGCCCGATGATGTTAGATGGTCTCGGTAGTCAATATTTTTATGTTTGCCACAAAACTCAAGGGAGACATTTGTACTGTCCTAGTAGGGGCCTGTTGCAATTATATGGTGCCCGCATCGATCCCGAGTATTGATTAAAGTCTGTTCTTGATTTTAAGATTCAACAGACATTTCTTGGGATTTCAGAGGAAATGAGAGCAATGGAAATTACACTCATTTTAAGATGGCAAGAAACCTCATAAATAAGGCATTTTTATTTAATTTAAGAAGTGAAAAATAAATGATTTAACTACATCTTGTCCCCTTGTTGGGTTCACAAGAGCTGATGCACTGATAAGAGTCAGTAAGAACAGATTCAATTATGGGGAAAGATAACAGGCGAACATAATGCAATAGCCTTTTTGTTATTAACTTTTATAGTGCAGGCTGTATATTGAAGAGAATCAGTTTTCTGCTGTCAAAGCACTAATAAATGAAGACAATATTGGTGCGATGTCAGTTTCCGGTGATGATAATTAGTTTTCACAAATCACAGTTCTTTTTTTTTTCATTTTCAATCCCTTTGATATGAATTGTTTCTGTTTTTACCTGCATGCTATATTTTTAGATCCTTTTTTGCTGAATCTCTTGGGCCCATTCACTCCCAGTTTCAGCCTTCTCATTCAGTCTGAGAAGATGATTCTTCTCTGTGAACGAGAGGTCCACAGTTGACAATACTGTAGCTGCATCAATGGGCTAATAATGAGGTGATTAACTCAAGCATTTTGAAAAGAAGTTCCCAACACTGTTGCATATAAAAGTGCAGATTCAAAAACAGTGCTTGGGGACATCTTACACGACTTTTTACTTGTACTGTTTAGCATCCTACCCTTGCGTCATTGTATAACTACTTTCAAATTTCTTTTAAGAATATATTATCTGTAGTTATGTAAGTTATTGGAAACCAAAGCTGTCAGCTGTGAATACTAGTTTTTAAGTCATGTGCTATTGGCTGCCAAAGGATTTGTGATTATAATATGCTCTCATGCCCAATATTTTGTCTTGAAACTTAGACTGCTCTCATTCCCTGGAAAGCCTCCTCCACTTACAAACTATGTCAGCTTGGGAACCGATATTTTCTCTGTATTCAGCTCAACATTGCTAGGAAGCAATTTTGCCTGTTAGCAATTATTAATAACAAGAATTTGATGAAAGCCTGAATGCTGGGTGGATCTCTGGAGCAGCTAGCTTTTCAAACAGATGTTTGAACTTGCTGCGGCATGTTCTCACTGGCTTCAAACCAGTTAGTATTTAGGCAGTGAGCAAGTGAAATAAGATGCAGCAGCTTCACTTACATTCAAGGCTTCTTTCAGTAACTGAAAATATAAATAACACAACACAAAAACAACATTTTGAGAGTGAAAAACCTATTTTGACAAGTCTATTTGACTTTTTTTTAAATCAAACTTGAGGTAATCACATATTCATGATCTTTGAATGTTATACCTACTCAGACTTGATATCATATTTGATATCAACTTTGAAAAGTTTCATGTATGTGACTGTTACTTTGAGAAATTTCTCCCAAAGGTTCTGAAATCCCACAGATGCTCATGTTTCCCCAACAGAGTTATGATTTCTGTTTGCCTGAGGAAGTTTTTGGCTTAAAATGGAAATATATTTACGATGACTGCAAAATACACGAGAAACGAGAAGCTGTAAATTGCTTGTGCTAATATCAGTTTGTACTGGGAACATGAACTTGCTCCTGCACCCTCCTGTCATTTTCCTGGAGAGCCGTTTAGTTAGCGTCATGTCTTTTTACATCAGACCCTCAACGAGGGATTAGGCAGTCCTCACTGGCACTGAATGACACGGGGGGGATTAGCACTTTCGCCTGTCACCAAATCATTCTGACGGATTAGCAATCTCCACTGTCACTCCAGAGAATTCACTCCGGCTCTAAACGAATTCAAGTCAGTGTGACAGCCAAGGTGACATTGAAGCGAGAGGGAACAAGTCATTTTCGTCAACCTCCTCTGACAACCTCTGGCACGATGCTTAGCATGGACAATGTTAGCATGACGGACATTTAGTGGGAGGCGTTAATCGACAGCATGGACAGCAGCAGTCAGGTGGGTTCATGTGTTGTCAGGTACTCTTTAATGAGTAACTCAGCTACAGATCAAAGTTTACTTTTGTCAGCAGCACAGAAGGAAATATGAGAATAAATTGAATTTAAATGGTGTCTGAGCAGAAACCGACATTTAAAAAAACCCAAACAAACACAAAATTAACCCTAACCCTAACCCTAACCCTAACCCCAAACCATTCTGAATCCATGAATTCCCAAAGCTCCTGTCAGTAATGAGAAGTGTAAGGGATTACAATTTGAAATTCAGTAATTCCATTTCAGTAAATAATCCCAATAACGATCTGCTATTTTGACAATTTGGGGGTCGACTTGTTTGCTGTTTTACTGGTAGTTTGATGGAGGGTTGATATCAGTTTGGTCTCTGCGTTCAGTGGACAGACTAATCTGGTTCATGTGAGCTTGCTGCAAGGGCTGGAGGTGTGGAGACACTAGTAGCTGCCACCAAAAGAGGAGAAATATGACTCGAGGTAACTCTTAAATTGTCTTATTTGCATGTTGTGTTTTCTTAGCAGTTTTTCTAACATTACTCACTGGTAAGGTTACATTCAGGAATCACAGATTTAGTTCAGGGTGTGAGAATAATGGAGCTCCACTCAGAGGACGGGACCTTGTGCAGTCACTGGGGCTAATATTAGACTAGCTGATGATAGTCAGTACATACCTCCAAACTGAAGGATGGCTGTCTCTTTGTCTACACAGAAGATGTAATGTGTGGCCGCAGAGGCTTTGACCCTCTAAACCTTTGACAGAGCTTGACTGAGAAAAAAACAACGGTAAATTAGTTACTAATTACTCAACAGCAAAAGTAATCTATTTAAAAAAAGAGTAATATGTAATGTATAACTGAATACATTTTTGAAGTAACTTGCTCAACACTGGTCAACAGCCTCCCAACACTTTCTACATAGCATTTCCAGCTCATCTACAACACTACGCAAGCCATAAAGCATTGTTCTTTAGCTAACAAACAAATTATTTTTACATTCATGTATTTTGCAAAGGTGATATGTTATATGACCACATGTTCCTATTAAACATATTCATACAGGCGTTTTCATGATATCCCCCAAAAAGCACACATTTTTATATCATATCCTAATAAAAATGACTGCTCTAACTTTGTGCCATTACTAAAAAAAATGTTACATTCCCCGGTGTGCTCCAAAAATGCCACGACATGGGTCAGATGCATAAAAGACAAAAATATGCACATGCATTCTCCTCTTGGCACATTGGAATGAGACACCTGACACCTGTTTGCATATCAATACCTCTGCCATACCGGATTGTGTCACATCGGTGAGGTTCTCCAGTAATGCCAGAGCAGCTGTCATTATGCACAACCATTATACACGGCTGTGCCTATTTATAGCAACAGCTGCATATTAAAAGTAATTCATCATGTGTACCTATTAACCATCATTGACGGTGATATCTCAAACATTATTTTTAAACATCAGAAAGATGATCATGAGTTTACTTTATAGTGCCAATATAGACAGACTTTACAAAGTGCTTCACAAGGACTGATGAAATTAAATGCCTCAGATATAAATAAAAAAATATGATAAAACTGATCACACAGTATTTGGATGGGCATTTTACAGATTGCTGTGCAGACTGCAAAAAAAGACCCAGTGAAAATGGCCAACAACAACAAACTATGTTTTATTATTAGATTCTGTCTTTCACCCAATTTTTCATCTCCACCTTATCATATCACTCTCAGATTACTCTAAAACAAATATGCATGAGGTGAACATATTTTCACCACACATTCTGTTTTTATAAATACCAGTTTTATATGTGTATATGGAAGTTTTTTTTTTTGGTTTTGGTTCAGCTCTTTTTGAGTCAAGGTTAAGTAAAAAATAATTTGCTTGAGCTTACCCATATGGTCTTTGGTCCACACAATCCATAAATTTACATAATCCATATCACATAACCCTACTTATTACACCCTTTGGTCTATAAAATGTTAGAAAGCATTTACAAAAGTACAGAGTGACATCTTGCAATTGCTTGTTTTGTTCAAAATCCAAAGGTGTACAATTTATAGCACAAGCATAAAACAAAGGAAAGCATCAAATCCTCACATGTAAGAAACCAGTGAATGTTTTGAATTTTTACTTCATAAAATATTAAAATTCTCAAAGGAGGATCCTCAGTCTTTCCTACAGATGATTTCTACCTTCATTGTAACAGTTTGTACTGGCCACCAGTAAAGATCAATGATTACTTAATCCCCCCGATGCAGCTCTTCTTTAGGTGGAACTATACCTGCAATACAAGCACTGCAGTACACCGTTTGTGGATTTCTCACCACAACTGTGACAGAAGCCTTCTCCTGTGATTTGTTTACGCGGGAATGCGGATCCTTAGACTTAATGTAACAGCATCAAATTAGTGTGTGTGTGCGTGAGAGAGAGAAACAGAGAGCTTACTGGATGCTTTCAGAGGATAATACCTGCCTTTTACACCTGCCGCATAATTGGCTGTCTCCAAACATAACCAGAAACTGGCAAATAAATGTGAACTCTCTGGGGAATGGAGCGGGTTTGGACCAGTTAAATGTTCGCTAAATGCTCCGAAATCCCAGGCTAACTCACATTCACATGCATTCATGAATATTCCAAAACATTATGATATCCACTTGAAAGCCTGAACAATTTCTACTGCTGCACAATAGCTATTGGAAGACATTCTGTGGCTTAGAAATAACTTCTATTATTATGTGTTTAAACAATGTTTCCTTTTATGTCATCACTTAAATAGCTGGTATCCTAAAAAGCAAATCTTCAGGGGAAGCTAGTAGTTTAAAGACCATCCATAGAAAATCATTCAGCCCAATTCCTTTTTAGAGAAGTGAAGTCCAACATTTTAATCCCTCTGCAGACTGTTTCATCCCAACATTATGAATCTTACAAATCATACCATTCAGGAAAACCCAAGCATATGCCACAAAATCAATATGGAGAGGCTGAGGACAAAGGGGCCTCTGTAGCAAAGCTCGTGTCTTACACAGGATGGAGAACTACTGGTGGCACGCATCCATTAGCACCTCATCTATTTTCTATCAATAAAACACAGAGGAGCAGAGTAAATAGTGGCAGCTGCTCTGGCTACCACAGACAGTTTTATAGCAAAGGATACTCCTGTTTTCTACTTTTTTTTAAAAAAAAAACCTTTCCCACGGCCCTTTTCCCATTGCTGTAAAGGTGATGTTAGACAATAATCTATCAATCTGTACAGTGCAGAAGATTTTGGGGTGTGCCTTTTTCTTGCAGAACCTTGGATTTCTTCGCCCATCCCTTCAGTATTTGTAAAATTGGGCCATGGACTTAATCTCCTTTATAGAATGTACTATGCCTAATAGTGACCCAGTATCCGAGGAATTATGTTCACATTGGATGATTTCAATGTGTATGTTCAGTGCAAATTCAGGAAGTAGTGTGTCCTTTATGAAGACATGCTGAAAGTAATGGTGATATGGACCGGTCATAGCAGTGAATGTTTTCTCTCTTTTTTTCTTACTGACTTTAAGAATATTGACATTTCTTGTACAGATATTGTAAAAAAAAAAAACTAATTTGAAATATTGTTGTATATAATCAGGGGATTTGCAGAATTTTTTGAAATCAATGTTCTGTCTGGTGATAGGGTTGCTAATAGCACGCACCTTTAATTAAGTTAGTTCATTATTATTCAGTTGTTTATTACTGTTTATTTGATTTTAAGTAGCTTAATTTAATGAAATGTATTAAGTAGGTAAAAATGTAAAATACATAGAATACTTACAAAAAATGAATAACGCTATTATTATTTACTTACTGAAAAGTCAAGGTTCCTGATGGCAACTTGCCATTCATTATTCAGTCTCAAGCCATGCATTTCACCAGCACTGATGCTCTTTATTTATATGAATTTTACCTGATAAAGGTGAATTGTTGTTAATAAAGTGAGCTCAAGTGATCAACAGAGTCCTGGAGTGCAAGAACTTTGAGGTGTTACTTGCTCATTTCACTAAAATGCCCCAATAGTACTTCCTATTGCAGGAATCTAGGCAACATTATGGGAAGGAAAGGGTGCACATAATACATGAAGAGATTATGATTTTGGAGAGATAAGTGGATTTGCAAATTATCCTCCAAATACGGCAAAGCTCTGTGATGGAGGATCCTGCCCATGTGGGAATGCTGAGTGTGCTTAGCACATGTCTTGTCCACCTGAGTGCACCCTGCTTGTTTCCTCTCCTTTAATGATCCATTAAAACTGATCAATGACAGGAAACATTACAACCACTTAGTTGTTCACCGTAATAGTATTCTTACTTCTCAGAGACCAATCAGCGGCAAATTGCCAAAGTAATTTTCCTCCAAGCTCTTGTGACTCAACAAGCCATATCCTATTTGGTGTGTTTGGAGGAGGATAGTGTGCAGATCTTTTGTTTTGCATTGGAAAATTGCTCAGGAGGAAACGTTTAATGGATCTAACACATTAACATCATCAGCAGCCTCAACAGAGCACAATGCAACATATTTCTGTATAAAGGCATGATGCTGACTTTTTTCTCTACTCAGGGAAATTTAGCACTCTTTGTTTTTCTGTTGCTCTTTACACCAACATGTAACCCTCCGCTGAACGCTAGCCTATCTCTGGGAGGCATCATAAGGCATTCTGGGAAATTAACGCAGAACTTACTTAACTCTATAAAGACAAGGCTAAAAAGGTAAATTGCAACACTGCATCGATAATGAAATTCCTTCATGAACTTAACAACAGGTTAATGACATACTGCACATCACTGAAACGTCTGAGGGTGGAATTATAAGCAATTCCCTCATGAAAACTTTGGCTGTAGGCAAACTTAAGAAAAACACTCCAGCAATCATTCTTCCTCTAATGAATCCCATGGTGAGCTACTGAGCAAACTACTGTATGTCTCCAAATAGAGAACAGGCTGATAGCCAGAAACTCCAAAATAATCTTTTCAGTTTATGAAGTTGTTGGCGTCAGCATTTAACAGCTGAACTTGTTAAACAAACTCTTCACGTCTTTTTTACTGTATACAATCCCACCTCCCTCTTCCCTCCCAGCATGACATTTACACCTTTACACCGGATACTGAATTGTTAACACAGGGTCTCACTTTTTCTCTCTACAACAAATATCACAGCATCGATCCTCTTGTCTCTGTCTCGACACCTTAATTTCATTTGTTTCTGCTTTATTTCATCGCAACCCAACACGTAATTAATTAATGGTAATTAATACCAGATGGAAGGCTAGGTCACAGTATCATTTTATGTAAAAAATGTATGTAATATTATAGTATATACAGTATTACAGTAACATAGAGTTTATAGTTTCTATCTATAGTTTGCTGTAGTAAGTGAGAGCTGTGTATCTGTGTGAGAGCACGCTGCTGGCCCACTAACAGTGTGTGAATTAAGGGACAGTCTTCTTCTGCAGTGGGCTCCATTTCCAACTCTGCTATGCTAATTAATCCCCAAAGCAGCTGACAAATACAGCAGGGAGTAATGCTTCCACATTTTGCAAGATTAGGGAAATGCAACACAGTCAGGATGTTCCCTCGTCTAATTGTCACTGTCCCAGCAGCAGCGCTCCGTTCGCTCACACCCACTCCAAAGTGTGACACTCAGATGGCTCCGAAACATTTGTTCTGCAAAAAACTGACTCTCACCAAGCACTCTGTGCTCTTTGTGCACGTTTCCCCACAGTTAAACATTTTCATTTGTTCCAGTGTGTTTGCCAGCTGGATTGCAAGAGTCTTACAGCATTACAGCGAATGTACTTGCTTTGGCAAAGGAGCGTAAACATTAAATGACTCAAAATTCATAGAGCATGCATTAGTGCTGCACTCTGGAAGATGTTTCATCAGATCAGTCTGAGTCACAAGGTGGAGTTGAAACATCCAATTTGCAAAGCTCAGATGCTTCCTGATTGCCCTAAATTTCTGTTGGTTTACAGATGTAAAATTCACCCTGAAACTAAATATGTTACTTTGATTGTCATTATTTAAATTTCAGTAAAATTAATTTAACTAGTTTCACTTCAGGTGTAATAAAACAGTTTTGGGATTTGGTTCACTTTTATTTTGATTTATATGAGATAACATAACTTTGCAGCTTTTCCTTTATATTTGCTAAAGATACTTTGCAGCTCAAATCATTAATGGTAAAATGATTTTCTATTAACATTTTTGCTTTACTCACAAAAGACAGCATCATTTTAGTTTAATAATATTAATTTTAGTGTAAAAAGTCAGTTCATCCATATTGAAAAAAAGGCACCTAGACCTCTTGGATTCTATAGTTTCAGTTTTATTTGCTGAAGTTTTCAGATTTCTGCTGCTGAGATTTAAGCCACCGCAGTAATACACTGGAGGTGAAAAGAGTCTGAATGAAATTACTTCTGCTGCTCCTTTGTCATCCTCCTCTCTGCCTGTCTTAGACAGTAAATATGTTTTCTGCACAGTAAGATAAAGTGAAAATTATTGATGAAAAGTCATCTGTGGCTGTCTCCAGCATCTTTTGATGTATTCAGGCAAACAAGCCCACATCAGTACAAACGTTTCTGCAACTAAAGTTCCACAGTCAGAAAACTGTGGAAAACACTTTCGAAAATATTTCAGGTCGCACTCTGCATGGGAATTGAGAGGCATGCTGGGAAAAACACTTCACTCAAGTGACTGTCTTAATCTACCTACGTACTGTAATTATATAAACCTTCCAAAGTTTAATTAACTCTTTGGTCACTTACTCAATGCCAGATGCTTGGACAATTTGTTGCGGGTTCTCATCTGGCGTCATTTGCACATCTGGTACATACACAACAGTTTCAATAGTGAACATACAGTCAGTCAGTCACTCAGTGAGGGAGATTTAGTCTGTCTGTCCATCCCATTTAGCATATTAAACAACATGACATAAATATCTTTGATAACTTCTATTTATGCATATGCCACCAATGTATGAAAATACCTAATAAAATGTAAACTAAAAGCACAACAACCACTTCCAAACCTATCAAGAAACTGAATGAAAACTATAATTATCCTGATTGAGAGGCAGCTCTGCAGACTGCCTTTGTTTCAGATGCTCAGTGTGGCAGAACACAGAGGGACACAGCTTTTGCAGGGGCACGTGGTGCTGATGCTGTCATCCTAAAAAGCCACTGAAGCTGTGGCTTTGGCCGTCAACTAGCCGCATGGCCCTGCGGCAAGGAGTGTGCTCTCAGACAGCAGATCAAGCGGGGCGCTGGCGTCCACATAACGGAACAGCTGAGAGGCCACAGGCACCACAACTGGAAACACACAGGCCTGGTGCTACACTGTGGGTTTAATGGCCTTTGTGTTCTTTGAAGTGCTTTATAATGATAAGGGGATGAGTGCATTAAGACTACAGCTCACTGGGCCAATTGTATTGACAGGGTAGTTACTACAGTATAGCAGGTGTTCCCTGGGAGCGCTGCTCTGTTCCCTACCCGAACAAACAACCTGTTTGTGTCTGCACTCACTGTTTTTATTTGTGCTATTACTGAGCACTCCAGCAAAGCCATCCTGCATCCTGTCACAGAGGGGAATAAAGTCATATTGACCATCTTGGATTGAAACAATATCTGTTCTGAAATGCGAAACAGCAGGCAGGCTCGTTCCTTCTATCATACATGACAGGCAATCAGGAGCTGTTTTTATTACCACGCATACGTTGTCAGGAAATCAGTATGATTTGTGCTTGTCTATCACCTGGTGTCGTTTATTACACTGTGCTTGGGCCAGGAAGCCTAATATGAACATTATCTATTTATAAAGCAGTTTTATCTCTCTAGAAATAAAAAATTTATGTTGCATGATAACCACCATGGTGTAGATGTTGCGTTATCCCCGCTTCAGAAGGCAATGAAACGCTTAAGCTTATTGCTTGTGATGTTTACTTTATCTTTGTTGCAGCAGCAAACACATCAGAAGCCACCGCATCTAATAAAGCAATGCATGATGGAGGAAAACACAAAAGCAAAACAATCAGTATAAGCCTCGCACATAGGCAGTTATTGCACATTCCGATTCATTTTCCTAGTCGAAGAGGGAGAAATTTAGAATTCAAGGTGGCGGATGATCTTATTTTATTTAAGTCAAAACATCTCAATTAGGGCACGCTCCCATTCACCTACCACTCGCTTTCATTCTCCGTATCAGATTTGCTTTGTTTTACGCCGTGCTATTCGTGCACTTTAAATGACATTCCGAAATGCCTCCCTGTTGACTTTTGGCATCATTTCCACTCTGTTATCCAATTCAGTAAGGTCTTTTATAACCTGTCCGTGATTATTTCTGCCTTCTTTTGTTTAGTTTTATAAACCCCCTCAGGGCTTTCATTTCCATCATCTGCACGATGTGTAATCTATTTTTCTCTTATGCATTTCTATTATTTTTTACTGTATGTGTGACTAAAGTAAATTTGCAGAAGCAGAGATGGAAGGAGGCAGCAGGAGAGAGGTCGGGGAAGCTAATGATAGAATATGGGCCAGATGCAGGCAGAACTCCTGGAGATGCAGGGTTTCGGGTCTCACTGTTAAAATAAATACCAAAACGGAAAGAGACGATGGTGAGGGCAGGAGGGTCGGCAGGCGCTGTGACCTTCAATCTGGCTCTTGGCTTATGTCACATTTAATTCCTCTACTCAACTGTCTGTTTCCATGATAGTCACAGCAATGCATAAAACCAGGGTCCCATTAAAATATGTTACTTTCCTGATAATCTGGTGGGAGTTTAAAAAAAAAAGGTCTGTGGATTATCCAGAGTAATCTATGACATTGTTTCTGGAAAAATACATTGATGTTATATTTTTCAAATGTCATTTTTCAATGCTGTGAGCGTCATAAACAAAATGTCATTCACCTCTATTGTATTGAGGTAAAGGCAGAGACAGATGGATAAAAATATGTGTTTTTTTTCATGTAGTTTGGTTGAACTGACTCTTTAAGTTACTGATGTTATTATTGTATTTATAACTATAAGACAGTTACAGAGATACTACTATAAATTGATATTATCTTACTACAAGCAGCTGGTAAGTTTCGTGAATTAGCTATTCAACCACCAGGACCAGACAATAGCAAAAAAAAAGCACTAATTCAGCTTTTTTAGCTAACGTTTAATAAACTATTATCATGGACAAATTTGAGATATTGGATAAACTCAAAATTTCTGTGGTCGAGCAGAAACAATGCTGTTTTGTTAGGTTGTAAAGAGGTGAATTTGAAAATATCTTCCTTTAACTACACTAACATGTTAATAAATGTACTGCCTTAAAAAACACACCCGGCTCCTTTTACAGACTGTTCTTTTAAATAATCTAGAAATCGGCTTCCGAGGAACAACTCATGTCAACCCTCCTCTGGGAATGTGATAATGCCAGAGGAAGGGAAACCCGCACTAACCTGAGAACTCCATTGTGCTGAAAGCCCTTTTCCCATTTTACTGGCATCTCTTACAGGAGTGTGTCCTCTAGAGACCTGCCTGTTGCTTCATTTTCTCATTTCTCAATGGGAAGGACGTCTGCTATTATGTGCTCTTGACATTGCTGAGAGCTGAGCATGTTTATATATAGCAGCAAGAGTGACAGGCACTTATAAACATTTTGACTTTAAGCACCTCAAAGGTGTTTTCAGTCAGTCGGCAGAGTTTCCTCTATCTGCTGGGTGCCGCGAGACAAAAACTGAGATGCAAAGGGTCTATGCTGACTTTCATTAAGGCAACGGATAACCTTATTAGTTATTAATGCAATGTGTAACTGCAGCAGGTCGAGACTGACATACCAGTATGAACACTGCCCACTTAAAGACACCACATGTGGCATTCTAATGTCAAAGAAATGATGAATAAGGGAGACATTTTTGAGAAAAGGGATAACAATAGATCTCTAAATCACAGTAATCACAGTTCATTTAATACAAAAAAACTTATGTTTTAAAATATTTATAAAAAAAGAAGCAATGTAGCTCTTGCACTATTAGCAACATATCATCCCATCTGTACATCATCTGGATCCATGTTCAGCTCTGTTCCTGCGTGTGTGTGTGTATGTGTGTGTGTGTGTATATATAGGTTGACATATATGTTGACCAATACAGTCTATTGATTTTCTGATAAATGGGGCCGATACTGTAGGCTTTCATTAAGAATCAGCTTTTTACTGTTGTCTACGGTAATGGATATGACCCAGTTTGACTGATCACGCTTATGGAAAAAATTGATATGTGTTGCTTGTGGGAGGATCTTATTGATTTTAATACATTTCAGTTGGATTACATAACCATGAGTGTGGTGTTATTGTTATTGTTATGATTATCACTATGATTTTTATGAGTATAATTATAGCAGTGGGTATGCTCATTATTGCAATTATTGCTGTGTTTATCATTATAGCTATGACTGCTTATCCTTGTAGTAATGGTTATGATTATTTTAAAGGCTTCAGCAGACTTCCTGTTTTAGAGTCATTTCCACACTGCAAATATTATTTCTCATCTTTGTTTTTCTAGGAAAGTCACATGACTCTCATTTCCGCCAGTGTCCTTCACGTTCACACATTAATCGGTGACACTGAATACCTGCAAAAAAATAATGGCTGTTGGCAGCTTTGAGCCAGTTTTGGCATTCGGCGCTGAAACCCCCCCCCATGTGGGTCGAACCCTTGTGTGTATTTATATGTGAGAGAGAGAGCAAGAGAGTGTGTGCAGTAGGAGGTGCAACATACCTGAGCAAAAAATAGGCTCTTTTGAGTGCTGGAGCATAATTCTGCTCTTGTGAATTTCCCACGCACCACTGTTACATTTTAATCATGCACTGGAGACAGGGGAACCTTGAGTTTGTTGAAACTGACGCCTACAGAAACCTGCATCTGCAATGCTAATCACACTACAGCAAAGGGCCCCACAGACTAGCCTTGTCTTCCCTGTCAAACGAAAAATTCGTCTCCAGTAACAACCGAGCACTCCATAGCTTGCTGCATTGCTAATGTGTTGCGGGGCTACATCTGGAGAAAGCCTTCAATGTCCCATTACTTTAGCCAAATCTGTATTCAGAATAAGATCACGGAGATAAAGTGAGTCAGTGTAGTGGCTCCTGTACTGGTCGCATGGTATCATTTTTCTCCCATGATGATACATGTTGTTTCTATTTTTACTACTTTGTGATGTTACTTGTGTGTATTTACAGCACATCCTTGGTGCTGTTTTATCTTTCATCTTAATTTGGGCATCTGTGTATCCCATTATCTGACACCTCCTTTACAAAACAGCTAAGCTAATGTATTCACATATATTCAGATTTTTGCAAAATTATTCTTACTTTTTACTTTATTTAGCCGTCCAGTCATTTTTTAATTTGGGCAGAGCAATGATCAGAAACCTGAGCTGCACCCTGTTTTTGTGTCTATTTTGAGAATACTCAGAGAGCTCTTAACAACATCTAAAAAGCAGTGTCAGTTTAGGAGTGCTTTCATCTCTGCAATCCGTAGCACTTTATCACGTCTTTGTAATTCAGCATTTGGTGAACTTTTCTCTTGTATCCACTTGTTGCAGCCTTTGTTTAAGAAACCCCTGAGCTACATAAAAGTCCTCCTCCATACTGCACCTTATAGGTATAGTCATAGGGGCTGACATCTACGCATCCTGGATAGCTTTTATTTTTCACAAGGATTTAATCTTTTTAGGAAAAATTCTTAGAAGACGTCATAATTCAAAGAACTTCCTTTCAGATTTTACCACTGGGACCAAATCTTAGTTCTCAACAGCTTTGTAAATATGACTCTTGGTGTGTGATCACACAAGTTTTTGTGCAGAACATTCTTTTCAATGAAAGTGACATTTTTTTGTCTTCTGCTTTTGTGCTGATGTGTATTAGGAATTGTTCTGCTTTAGATGACTGCTTTGCTGCAAGTTAGAAAAAAAACCTTCACCTCACAACTTTCTACTGTCATGTTAAATGAGAGGTGGGCTTTACAGTATTCTACACAAAGAACTGCAGGACTAAACCCAAATGAATGATATATACACAACACACAGCAAAGCACAAAAATGCATTGTATATACATGTATCTGATTGTTGAAGTCTATGAAAAAGACATAGCTATAATCCACTGAAAACTCCTTTTGTCTCGCTTTTCTTTAAAGGGGACCTAGTAGGCTCATTTCCAGCTCTTTACTTTAATTCTGGGACTCCACTAGAGTATATTTGCATGATTCACGGTTCAAAAAAATGCTTATTTATCTTATATTGGCCCTTTATGCTTATTATCCTTTATATTGGGGCAGCCATTGTGGCTCAGATGGTAGAGTGGGTCGTCCACTAATCAGAGGGTCGGTGGTTCAATCTCCAGCTCCTCCAGTCCTCATGCCGAAGTGTCCTTGGGCAAGACACTGAACCTCAAATTGCCGTGCCACTGGTTTGTAAGTGTGTGTGTGAATGGGTGAGTAGTAGAAACATTGTGAATGGCATGTGTTGTCAAACCGAGTGGTCGGTAGAGTAGAAAAGCGCTATATAAATGCAGTCCATTTACCATTTATGCAGCCCCTCAGTTCAGCCTCTGTCTCTTAACAGGCAGTCTTAGCTCCTGTCTCTTTAAGGCCCCCCTTCCAATGAGCCCCCTCTGTTCTGATTGGCAAGCTTTCCAGAGGCCTGCTGAGGGACAGCATGTATCAGAGTCATGTTAAGTTACTGCTGATGAAAACCCAACATTTCCTGCTTTACTGCTAAAGCTTTTAAATGACTAAATAACAGGAGACTTTTATTGTGAAGAATTTACAGGAAATTAAACGTGTTCATCACTGAATTAGCAGAGCTTTGTTAGCAGCGCTAAAAATTTGTTGGCAAAACAACATATGGAGATATTTGGAGCTATTTGTTCTACAGGTCAGTTAGAAATAATGCAGGGAGGAATAGTACAAGCAGAAACAGCCATAGCGATGATGATGTTTGATGAAGAGCTGCAGACGCCCAGCACATCTCTAAGAGGTAAACTACTTATTTTACTTTGCCCAGCACTAACAAATGAGCGCAGCAGACCAACACACACTGCAGCACTTGTGGGTGCGCTGTGCGTGGAGCAGATGACCATATAAAGAAATCTATCATGAGTTGATGTTGGCTCAGGCTGAAAGTAGAAAAAAATCGAACGTTCAGAGCAGCCTGAAGCCAGTGCTTTTTGCTCACAGGGATTACTTCTATATAGGTTTATCTCATTATTTGACACTTTGGCCACATTTAATATGACAATCCAACATTGTAACATTATATATATGACTGAAAATGAGGAAAAGCATAATAGGTCCTTTTTAAAAAATAAACTGTTGTAGAGCTGCAATGAATTGATTAGTCGATTGACAGAAAATCAATTGCCCAATATTTTAATTATTGATTAATCATTTTTAGTCATTTTTGTTAAGAGAAAATGTCCAAATTCTCTGGTTCCATCTTCTCAAATGTGAATATTTTTCGGTTTCTTTAATATTTTATGACACTAAACGGAATATCTTTGGGTTTTCGACTATTGGTCAGGACAAAAGAAGACATTTGAGGACTTCCGTACGATGCTTTGGGAAACAGTGAACATTTTTCACAATTTTTGGACAACAAATGATGTAAACGAGCTCAACTGTTGTTTTAACACGTCCTATAAATTACATTACAGCAGGACTGTTACTATCCTCCAAGTAGCCACTAGTTTGAATTAATTTCAGTACGCTGTTAAAATCAACTTGCAGACACTTGAAACACGCTCAACTTTCGTAATCCATGACTTGTGTTCGCCACCTTATCATATCACACAATAATACAGTCAACACGTGTCATATAATGTTAACTTACAGTACAGTATGATGTTGGGAAGCTGCAACATCTCTAATAGGAGAGGTGATTACTGAACAGCATTCATTCATTAGTTCTGTTGCAGAAAAATAAAACTCAGAAGATAATTATTAAGCAATTAAAGTTGTGTGTGTGAATTTGCTAGGTCCTTGCATTAATAATGGTGCTGTTCGGCAGCCAGCTGTTGTTGTTCTGTTCTTAAAATAATACATTTCTGAATACAAAAAATATACTCTCAATAAACAGACATGGTTGACTGACAGACAGCTGATTCATCTGTTACTGTAGTTACAGGTTGTTGCAGCAGCAGCACTTAAAGCCAGCAGACGACTTTGCTTAGTTGGCTTCAGCAAAACATCACTCCGGCACACTTTGCATCTTTCAGCCTTCCAAATCTCCATTTGTTTAATTTCACTCATACTGTATTTCCACCATATGAGAAAAGACAGAAAATACAAGCTCTCTAGACGACAATACAATATATGCCAATGAGATATCAGGTGTATTCGATGTATATCTGAATTTGTGTTTGTAATGGATCCTAATTTCTGCAGTGGAGTGAAGGGAGTAATGTATTCATGTCAAATATTTAGTGATCACACTTGTTGCTGTGACGTGTGACCTCTGCAACATTGCGGTTCACAAAAAACGCACAAGATATATTTCACATCGTCGGTTCATGAGCTTGTGTGTTCAAGCTTAGATTGATTCCTTTGCCTGAAATTGGATTTCTTTGATGTGTCAGACAATTTAGGGTGTTTACAGTTTGCTGTGGGTGTGTCGTATGAATGTAGCCAGATGGTGGTGAGCTGCTGCCTGTGGAATAGAAGTCCAAAGAATACCAATTAGGCAAATAAGTAGAAGTAAAACAGAGCTAAACTGTCAGTGGATAAAACCCAAACACTGGCGTTGCTTTTTTTTACATTGGCACCATCTGAGCGAAGAAAAAGTGCCAGGAAGATGCCAGCTGGTTTGTGTGCAGCCTCATCGATGGGATGTGAACTCATTAGTTTACTCATCTAGTTGAGGATATAGAGGTTAAGATTTTGGTTATGGTTAGTGTGAGCGACTAAAGAAGCATGACATTTGTTAAAAAGCAACCAAAGTCAATAGGAAATGATCATGATGTCTTCAAATGAGTTCAAACACACAAACACTTTCATGCACTTGATCTTAAATGTACAATCCTCCCATATGACGCACACATAGCCATGACAAGTGCTGCGAGTTACTTCCAAATGAACAGAGGAGGTGGCGTGTGGTAGGAGAGGAGTAGGAAGCCAGTGAAGAGAGTGCAACACAGGAAGGAGAAAACAAACAATAGGGAGGTGGAAGGGGGGGCATTCCCACCTTCCCCTCTTCTCTCCATTATCTCCTTCCCATCCCCCTCTCACCCTTAACGAGGGATAGTTTTCTCCTCGCCTCTCATCTCTCTCCTCCCCTCCGTTCCTCACCATCTCCAGGGACCAAACACACCCCTGACAGGTTGCCATGGAAACGCCTCACACACACTCTCTCCCTCTCTCTCTCTCTCTCTCTCTCGCAGACTCTTTCTCTCTCATACAGACTCTCTCTCTCACACACAGACACTCTCTCTCTCTCTCTCTCTGTCTCTCTGTCTTGCAGCGGTTAACGCCTGTATCCTCTCTCTCCTCCATTAGCATCCCTCTTGCTTGGAGACAGCAGGGGCGGCAGTTGTTGAAACCCCGAGGTACGGCAAAGTCTCCGCACCTGAATTCATTTGTCACAAGAAAACTTCGAGAAAAAAATACTTTTATATTCCAGATTTATGGGCGCAAGATGTCAGAATTTGGTCCAAGTGATAAATTGTTGGACACAGCTCACCAAACTATCTCATATAAGATGAAATATTGTTCCTGAACACCCCTTTTATTTTTAGATACCTATGGCTTACAAATGCATTTCTGCCAATATCCCTTGAGCTTTGCTCTCCATTATCAAGATAAGAACAACTAGATTAAATTTGCACACAATTACCGTGGACATGCCATGCTCAATTAATGCTCATGGAAGTCAGACAAGAGACAGTAGCTGAGTCCCTCAGCTGGAGCATAACTCATTTATAATTCAGTCCTATTTCTCATACTTAAGGTCAGGACAGAAGGTTTTTTGCAAGCACTCATCCGCATGAAAGGATATATAGACACTATATCACACCCCCGCAGGCTTTTAGAGATCCTGGTCCACTCTGGGGGGTACAAAAAAAAAGGACTGTGTTCCTCTACTGCAGGGCCACTTTGACTCACAGCAGAGCACCAACCGCCAACATCATACAGTGCATGTGTCATCCCCGCTGTGCAGCTCAGGGAGGGTTTTATCCACCTTGTGAAGTGTGTTGGTGTCATCGTGTCACCCAGTGTACATATACAATCTCTGTGCTGCAACAATCCTCACAGGAAACTACAGTACAGTCACATCCACAGGCGTCACATCATCCATTCACCCAGGCTGGATTTTACACCTTTTTTTTTCTCTTTTAAATTTTAAAAATCTCATTTAATATCACTTAATTGGTTCTCTTTTCATCCCAGAATGCTTGGGGGGGAAAGTGTCGTCATCCACCCAAACTCACACAGTGAATTGCACCGCATTTTCCTCCCTCAACACCTACATCACTCCGAAACTGTGAGGCAGAGCTTTTTTCTTTTTTTTTTTTTTATCTCCATTCATCACCACAGACCCCATGGGGACCTCGTCAGGCCTCTTGTTTATTTATTTATTTATTTATTCATTGAATTACTTGCCACCTCCCCAAAATTCCTCACACCCTTTGCCCAGAGAGGGACTACGCCTATTAGTCTGCTGATGAAACCAAGTGTCAATATCTTTTTTTTTCCTGTGAGTTAACAGCCAGTTAATAGTGAGTCGTGCAGGGAAAGATTTTCATTCATCTTGGCAACAGATTGAAACCACAGGAGCACCAAATCCTCAACAAGAAAAAGCTGTAAGACTGTTAAAGAGATTCAGTGCTCAGTCTAAAGTATCATGAGTCTTACCTTTTACCTGCTCCTCCACATGCCAAAATCCACCTTCACGTTTTACATCACTGAGTGGGAGTCCGAGGCACACACTCTGACTAACACACACTCACACACTTGCACAGACTGTCAATGCAATCCTCTTTCTTGAGTTGGTCTCCTTCCACTCTGTCTTCCATGGAAAAAAAAACTACCTTCATAAAAATCCGTTTTTTCTTTTTATTTATTTATTTATTTTTTATCTGGTTATCTCTCCGGTTACCCGGCAGCTCATCCTTCCTGACGGAGGCTCCAGGTTTAAGGAGGCATCGGCACCGCACTGGATGACGGCGGGTAGAGAGAGGCAGAGAGATAGAGAGGAGAGAGAGAGAGAGAGGCAGGGAGATGGAGAGGAGAGAGAGAGAGAGAGAGAGAGGGAGATGCGTCAAGCCAGCCGCAGCTTTAGATGGGGCTGGGATGACTTCGTCTTCAGAGTAAAAGCTTGAAACAAATGCAACAGTTCAATAACGAGTTATTTTTTGACATGGCTCCTTCTGCAAGTGTTGGAAAAACCTGCAGTATTGTGGTTGTATCTGAGGCTACCGTCCTGCTGCTGTGGTATGGAGGATCAAACCAGACGGAAAAATAATGACTGAACTGAAGAAGTGAATTGATTTATTAAGTGATCAAATACATTAAGAGACCAATAAAAATTATAAACAATGCGCAAAGACAAAATATTTATTTACACTCACTTTATTTCTATTTTCCTTCAGTAGAACTTATGTTCTGCAATATTTTCTCATGGGGTGTGGCCTATTTACTTTTCAAGTAATATGCTAATGTTTGCAAATGTTTAGCTTTGATTTTTTTTAATTGATTAATTATGAGAGCATGAATTCTAAATCATTATTAGTTGTACCAGTTACAAAGCACACCACTGCTTCACAGGACAGATGAGTAGCTTAAGATAAGGATTAGCTTATAAAATCAATGTTATATCTAATATGCAGCATATTTATTTATTTAGTTAAACTTCATTTAGCCGTGTAGTCTCATTGACATTGAGATTTCTTTTTCAAGAGAGGCACAAGAACAATTATGATCAGACAAACACGCAGTTCATATACAGACAATCACACAGTTCGTATACAGAAACAACAGGTGGACAGCCACAATCTAGTTTGAAAACTGCCTAATCTGAAGATGTAGGAATAAGCAAAAAGATAAATCCAGGACAACACAAGAGGAATTGCTTGAACTGCCCCATTTTGTGCATAGTGAAGATAAAATATAATATGCAATCCAATTTTTAGATGTTGAAGTTAAATTTTATGAATCCACCGTCATGAGGAAAGTCTTGTTCAAAATAAAGTCTTCTGAGGGAAAATAAATTTAACAAGACAAAATGTGGAATTCATTTAAACATTTATGGCAAGATTTTCAGGAATAGACCCAAATGATAGATAGAAGATAGAAGGTAATAAGTGTAACCGGCAGAAGAAGTAGCCACACTAAAGAGTTGGCAGACTATTGGGGAAAAACTCTGATCTCTGATGAGCTCTGATCACATGCATCAAGTTATTTCTCCTCTGTTCATTTTCAAGATAATTCTATTTATTTCTTTGTCTATTTCATTCTTTTATTAAATAATTTGGCATTGATTTATTTATTGCTCAATTTATTTGATCATTGTATTTGACTATTCATCAATTCATTAAAAAATCAGGATTGGTCCTCCATACAGTTGGACATTTGACCAAGGTATTTAATCTAATATGAATTGTGAACTTACTGTATGTGAAATTGATGACCATCAGGCCTACTTATTTAGTGTTTTTTTATATGACAAAGTATGATCATTTTCATGCCAAAACATGCTCTCACTGTAATAGGACACAAAACTACAGTCAACCCCAAATAAAGAAAAAATAGAGAGACAAGAAAAAAAAAGATAAAGAAAAGACAACAATGATTAACACTCATTCTTGTGTGTGTGTGTGCAGTCAGATCAAAATATCACATTAGCATTAGCTCAAAGGCTTTCTACAGACAACCAGTATTGATCAGTTCCCCAATCATTATATCAGAGATGGGAAACGCTGACACCCAGATAAACGTATCTGATTTCTAGAGGAAAGGTCAATATCAGGCTCACGTATCAGCCACAAACCCTGATCTAATCTTTCATGCTAGAAGCAGCATTTACTCCTTTATTCAGAGAGTGGAAATCCTGTCACCTTAGACCATCTAATGTGTGCAGATGAAGAATTAAATAATGTTTTTTGGTGTTTTTGCCACAAATCCATTTCCAAAGATCTGAAAGCATATCTAATTTTAAAAAGCACTTGATATGTTTAATAAGTTTTTATTTTGAAAGTTTCCACAGGAAGCCCTACATTATATTCTTTCTGGCTTGCCATCAGGATGGTGGAAATCCAGTCTTCCAAGTTAATCAGTCTTCTATTACCAGTGAACAGCAGCTCACAGCATGGAGCAAAAAAGAGAGGAGTGCATGTGGGATCTATTGTGTTTCTACCTCCACTTCTCCCCCTTTTTTTGTCTCTTCTTTCTTTGTCACTGTGCTCGCTGTGACTTAATCCGAGATCAGCTTTTATCCAGTTTTACCCTTTATCCTTGTTTCTCATGCACACCACACTTCCCCTTATCTTCCCCTTATTTGAATCTTCTGTGACATACTCTCCCCTGTAACTAAGTCACAAGGGACCCCCGACGTACATGTGGCATAATGAAGATATGAGGTGTGTGAGTGTTCAGATCTATCCTTATGAGGACCAAATTTCATCAGGAAGACAGTATAGTGTGAGAAAAATCCCAGGTTTGACATATATTCAGGGTTATTTTGTAGTATGGATGTAGTTTTTTATTGAATATTACATTTAGGATCAGGTTAAGATTAATGAGTTAAGGTAAGGAAGGAGTTATTTTTGCATATAGAGGTAATATTAAAACAAGGGTCCATAACTAACTACTCTAAAGGTGTGCTCAGACAGAATGCAATGCAAATGTTAGAGTTGGCATGACATACACAGTCAATGGAAATTTGTGAGTGGGTGCGCCCGGGGTGGTGTGAAATGAGGTGAAGATGCATTTGCACAAGTTAAAAATGTTTAAACTTTTTAAAAATGTGTGCCTCTTATCCTGGGGCACTGAAACTCTCCCACACAGTTGGTGCATTGCTAGCTAGTTAAGCTAACGTTTGTATAGTCAGTGTATTGGCTTGGTTTGTTGCGAATAAACACAGCCTGCACAAACAGACCAGCAAAAACTTGGTGATAATAGAATATTTTTTATCTCAACACTTTTGTGATTAATGATGCCCTTTTCTTATGTTTACCAGCTAGAATTAGGTTTGCACTCAAAATTTGTACCAATTTTCAGCAATCATTCATACAGGGATCAATAATACCAGAGGCAGAAATGCCAATTTATTCACTGACAGTATCCTCGACAGACCAGAATGCAGTGAAGCCACAGGACAAGTTGGGTTATAGATGAATCTAAAACCTCTTTAATTGCTCATATGGTTCAAGAAATAGTTAGACATTTTGGAAATAAGCTTTTTTTTTGCTTTCTTGCCAAGAGTTAGATGAGAAGATGAACACCACTTTCATGTTTGTCTATTTAATATGAAGCCAGGACATAGTTAGCTTCGATTAGCAAAAAAGCAGGATGAAACAGCTAGCCTTGCTCTTTAGCTAAGATAACAGAATCTGCCTACGAATGATGACAAGTTGTGGTTTTACAAGATGTAATGTGTTAATTAGTGAACTTCAGAGGTGCCTGTTAGCAGATTTTTGATCTTTCGACATGGCCAGGCTAGCTGTTTCTCCCGGCCTCGAGTCTTTATGGTAAACTAAGCTAACGGTCGCCTCTCTCTATATACCTATATGTAATAGACTGAGAGTGGTATCAATCTTTTCATCTAACTGTGAGCAAAAAAGCATGTTAAACTATTCCCTTAACATTACTGATGTTTACATGCATGTAAAACAATGCATGTTGCTTTGATGGTTAACAAAAGGCATTCTGAAGTAGAGAGGGCACCTTAAAGCAAAGTGAATATATTGAATTAATGGTATTTAACATTATAAGCGACATTGTTTCTTTACCTTCCAAGTGCAGGATTAAGGACCAAGTGTAGTCAATGGGAGGTCCTCACAAATATGGAAATACGATCTGTGTGTGTGTGTGTGTGTCTCGCTGTGGGGAGGATGGCAGGAATATTGATTCCACTGTCTTCATTAGCATGTACCTGTGGGGCTAACGTCTCTATGGGGTTCTGGCTAGACAACCTAACACTCCGTTTCTCTCCCTGTGGTGAAAGACGGGCATACCACTCCCCTCCTGTGCCGCCTGACACTTTGGACTGAGAGTGAGACCAAAATAGAAGCAGTAAAGACAGAACCGGAGACCAAAGAGGAACAGACACAGTTCTGGCATCTATGGCAACCATGCTGAGGAAGAAATGAACTATAACCTAAAATGTCTGTAGCTCTTTACACTTTTTATTGCTCCATAATTCATCACACTTCCAGCTCTCGTGATACTAACATCAAATGATTCCTCTCTCAGTTTGATGCATTGTCCTTGTTTCACCATGTTCGGTTGTAAAGCAACTTTAATTACATTAAGTTGTAAGGGCAGTATAAAAAAACTCAATTTGATGGATTGAAAATTACTGTTACACTTCAATTAAAAAGAAGGAAAAACATAATAATCACATTAAATGAGAGGAATTAATCCTCCCATTAGCTTATTTTCTTTTCAAGACAATCCTTTGAATCAACATGCAGAGCTTAAATGAGGGTTTGGGAATTTAAATAACAAAAAACTATTTATTCTCAAAAGCTTTGACAGCTTTGTCACAAACATGTTTCTCCCCCTAGAAACAACTCAATCCAAAATATCAATTAAAACAGCCTTTGCGTGTAGGCTAATAGGGTGCATAAGAAGCCAATAATATTTTCTGTTATTTATGTTTGTATTTTTGTGGAAATTATATCTATGTTTGGATTTATGATGCCAGTTTCTCCATGTGTTGAAATGTCTATTGGAGCCTGTGGTATTTTCATTAAATCTGTGTTGAACTGCCTGTATGTCTGAAATATCTGTCATGGTAACATACTGGATATAGATGAGGTGATTACTCCTCCTGCTGTACTAAAGATTTTTCCTTTTTTTTTTTACCTACAATTGTAAGTGTTTTCCTCTCTAGCAGACATAAAATTCCTTGTTTCCTTTTTCAGATTGTTTTGGTGTGTGTTCTGTACGCAGAGGTGTGGACCCAGAAGCAAGACTGGTAGACAAGGCATACGAAGTTAAAAAAGCTCGATAATCAAGGTAGTAACAGACAGTCAATTAGCAGACAAAACCAAACAAGGAGCAGGCAGGCAAAAACTGGAAGCAGGCAGGAGTCATGAACACACAGGCAGGTATAAGTGGAACAGAGGGCTGGAACGTCAAAGCTACAGAGCACAATGCATGATCTTGCAAATGCCTAGGGAAAGGAGCTGGTAAACTGTAAATACTGAGTGGCTAATGAGGGAATGAGAGACAGATGAGCAGGTGGGTGTGGGAATTGGGTGACAGGAGATGGCGGGAACACGCTGAGGGCAGCTGCTGGACAGGTGGAGAATGACAGGAGAGGTTAGTGACTGAGCCGTGAGAAATAATGGACAACATTTTTTTGCCAATCCTACTTAGGATTACAATATCTAATATATCAAAAATATAACAAGGCATCTTTAGGTAACACACAAGAAAAACACCACTTGTAACATATTCTTTCAAGTAACCCTGTGTGTCTAATTGACAACAGCAAATACATTTTGCTGCAAATGTTCAGATGTTTGTACTGAATGTGTCAGTTAAATGTTAACTTATTTGTTTTCCTACAATGTCCGCTCATAGCAACTAAAGCATGATTACCCATCCCCACCCATGATTAAGATCCCACAAGACTTAAAGGATATGGTTGGTGATTTTCTATGTTTTTCTTATTGTCAATGCATTTCATGTGCAGAGCCAAACCAACAATGAATGCATCCTACTTACAAGTACTGTGTGTATATCCAAAGCCTGATATTTTATATTCATATGAGCCACACATTACACTGGGTGACATATTCCTTCACCCCAAAGTGTGGTTACAGTGGTTTATTTAGAAATGGATCCAAAGACTAATAACATCAATCACATTGTCAGTCTTAGGGGAATAGTTTGTAGTACGGCAGACACCACTTTGTGGGAACATTCTGTTTATGGAGATTTGCTAGCTTGTTGTACTACATATTGCAACCTTTTTACTTTGTATTGAGGTACTTTGAGAAATTTACCATGTAGCACAAAGTCAAGAGGTTACAATATCTATCAGCAACCAGTGAAGCTCTATAAACACAATCACATTCCCATGCAAGCTCTGCCTTACAAGGAACCACTCTCTGGAGAATGAAACAGTGATTCCTGTTATTATAATACTTATTATATACTTATAAGTAGATCAATTCATTGTTGGTTTAGCTTTGCAAATGATGTTGACACTAAGAAAAATATAGAAAATCGCCAGCCTTATCCTTTAAATTTAACATGATGAAGGGATTTTTTTCCTCATCTTTCTCCAAGGAGCCAGCTCCCTCTTTGTGTATCATCCATGTTTTAAAAATCTATTTCTGTTGTTATCTTACCAAACAAAATATTGTGTGGGTCAATGTGAAAAGGACAATAAAAATGTAAAAGCCCTTGTTAATGTTAGTTATTAACCTTGTGCACCAGGTGGAAAATCAGCCCCTCATTAAAACTACAAAGAAAACCAGCGAGGCTAAGTCCTGAGAAGTATGGAGCTAGATAGTTGATTCAGCAGAACATAATTAAGCAAATAAATATTGCTTTCATTTTTCTTTTACAAACCATTTTGCTAATGATGAGGTTGTTAATAGTTAAGTATTCTGGTCATGCCTGCACCATTTCAGACTGCAGCCAAAATGTAGAATGTTCTCCAGACTGATTGCAAATAACAACAGCAGCAAGGCTATAAAAATAAGTGACTTGCATCTTGACATTTTGGATTGATAAACAGGAAATATTGTTCCTCTGTATTAATATTCAGAATGATTAAAACACTGAGTACATGCCATTTTCTTTTTTTAATGTAACTCAAAAGGTCAGATGAGGAGACTGTAAACTTAATTTGAGAGTGACAGCCCTTTCATAAACGAGGAGCGTACACTGCCAGATCTGGATGACAGTAATTATGCCTTATGAAGTAAAAGTCACTTTTGCAATAATCTAATATGTCCTGCATTAATACCAATCTGTTTGCTTCACCCACTCTCTTCAGCAGGCTCATTATTAAGAGGATGAGGCTGGGAAAAATATTTATCACTATGGCAAGAGCCATGAATTTAAAAACTAAACACAAAGAAAAACCCAAGATGCATTTGTCAGATTCCAAGTTAAACTAACTCATAGCATGCAGTATTGATGTTTATTGTGGACCAACTAAAGTAGAGTATTTGATCATTAAATTTAGACTATTTATTCACCCGAATACACTAAGTTAAACGAAAGTGTGCAATGGAATGGAACAGTCAATGGAAGATATCAACTCTTAAATACATGTGAAAAAAATATAATTACAGCTTAATAGCTAAATTAGTACTTCTGGTGTAACTTAAAAGTAAAGTAAGAGATTAATCTAATTTGAAACATCTAAGGGGCTAAGTGACAGACTGCAGGTCAGTCCCTCTTCTCAACACGACTTGCTTCCACCGCCCCAGAGCCTGGCGGTGACGAAGCCTCGAGTCACAATCATCTGGCTTAGATCATAAATGTCGCCTGTACTCACGCAGAAGTTGTGCAGAAAGGCAGAAACAACAGGGACAGAAGGCACACCATTTGGTCTCAACTTCAAGGCTGTGAAGAAAACGACTGTGCCATCTTGACTTCATCATGCCGAAGGTGCTCTGTGTCAAGTGAGCCCTAGCTGGGACGACGCTGGGTGTACATTAGTGGAATCACAGTCCTTTGGTATTATCTATTATGTACTTGAGCACATCAGTGTTGTGGAAAGATGGGTATCCCACAAACAAATGTAGTAACATTTGGGATTGTTATATAAACCCCTATACCTTACACAGGCTTGTCTTGTGCTGGCTTATCTCTGGCTGATGCCTGACCAGCCTCCTGGTGATCTTGTGTACTACAGTGGGGTTGCATAAGGCTGGAGATGTTAGGATGTGTGACAGCTCGCCTTTAAACAAACAGCAGCACCTCCAGCCGATGTGCTCAGTCTGCCACGGTTGTTGTTACTGTCCAGGGGTTGAGTCAGGTTGTGTATCGCCATGATCTGGGCAGTCAGAAATGTGCTTAAAGGTCAGGCTCCAAACTAAATACACAACACATGGCTGGTTCAGTCTAGTTTATTAGATTTTTTTTTTTTTCTTGGTAAAAAGTCCAATGTGATAGCTGAATGCTGTAGACTGAAGAAATTATTTTCATGGGTTTGCACTGGACTTAGTCTTTTTAAAGGAATTGTTTGACTCTTTAGAAAATAATGATGTGACTATATATCTGTACGCCAATTATGAAGGTAGAGTCAGCAGGTGGAAACAGGGGGGAACAGCTAGCCTGGCTCTGTCTAAAGGTACAAAAATAATAATCTGGCTATCAGCACCCCTAAAAGCTCACTAGTTAACACATTATACATCACATCTTTAATACATACAAAAACCAAGACTGCAAGCCACTGCACTCAGCCAAGAAATAGTGCCAGAATGTAACTCCCCATAAAAATATAACTATCATGTGTTAATTAGTGAGATTTAGAGGTGTTGATAGGATTTTTTTCTCCTTGCTAGCTATTTCCCTCTGCTTCCATTCTTTAGGCTGAGCTAAGCTAACTGTCTCCTGGCTCTGGCTTCAGACAAACAGAGTGGTATATATTTTGTCATCTAATTTTGTGTGTGTGTGTGTGTGTGTGTGTGTTTCCCAAAATGTCAAACTATTTGTGAGACACCATACATTTTGAATTTTTAATAAGATATAACATGTCATGCTAGCCTCTGCTTCCATTCTTTATGCTACGCTAGTTGTCTCCTGGCTCTAGCTCCTTATTTACAGTCCAGATATGAGTGGTATCTATTTTGTCATCTACAGTTTTTGCAAGAAAGTGAATAGCAGTACAGTATTTCCCAAAATGTCAAACTATTCCTGTAAGGGAGATGCTGAAACAATTCGGGTGTATGAAATGGTGAATTTCATGTGACCCACTATACAATGGAGAAAAAAAGCAAAAGCTTCATCCTTTAAGCTGGACATTGAACAAAGATAAAGAAGGAAACTCAAATTTCTGAAATTTTACACCACTACAACACACACACAAACACACACACACACACACACACAGAGCAGCAAAACCCGGTGACCCCCTGTAATAACAAGCGGATGTGCAACATGTGTAATGAAATTATTTTACCACCGATGCCTGGTAAATGAGGACATGTAGACTGTGATTAGAGGATGAGGAGTCAGACCACAGAGCAATAAACAAATCATTAATGGAACGACATGGGAGCAACTACACTGAGCTCATAAAATATCGAGCATATCGTGATCATTTCATGATTACTGGCAAATTTAAAACAAGTAAGTCGGGGTCACATCTTTTTTAACATTTTGTTTACATGTGAAATGTATTTACAGGGCAACAAGGACATGGCATGGAAATGAGCATGAAAAATAAAATAAACCTTATTTAGCCGTCTTTCCCTATTGCAACACTGTATAACAGTGTTTATAATTACTTTAACTGTTCATTATCTTGAGTTACAGTCTGAATATTGTATCATTTCAGCAGCAGTCGTGTAACTAAAGCTAAATTCTGCACCATATATGTCTCAGAGGAGCAATTAAACAAAAAACAAAGCCAATTTATTGTGCACATTAAATCAACACAACCCAGTCCTTTATACAGTCTCGCACAAATGCACTTGTTTTGGAATTACTGAGAGATAACAACCATGAAAAAGTGACAACTGGCTCCGAGGTGGGCGTTGAATGGTTGGAGGCTGCACCAGTTGATGAATGCAAGCCAAGTGCACAAAGGCAGCGACTGACTGCAAAGTACTGGAGGCATTAAAAACAAGCAGCGATAAAATGTCATTGTAGTTACAGAAATGGAGCTAAATAAACTTATTGGAAAATAGTCAATCGAGAAACATTATCATAATCTTAATATCTGAATAAATTTGAAAGAAGAACATTTCTTTCAAATCAGACTGACTGACTGTTACTGATTGTATTTTTTTTTCTCATCTTTTCCAGTAAAGGCAAAAAGAGCTCAGTAGAACATTACTATTGGGTTAAGGTTAGGGCTTCCCTCTTGGTACATCCATGCACTAGCAAAAGCATTCAATTGCATATTTGTACTTTATAGAAAACAAGTATTGTATCTTCAAAAAGAAGGCTATGTTTTGAAGGATATCTGTGCTTTATCGATGAAAGCAGCAATAATGCTGTTGAAGTCTTTATAAGACCAGTAGTGGTTTAGAGGTTAGATAATCTGTGGAGGAGAACATATATCTCTTGAGCTGTGTTTGTGCCTGCAGATATCACATAATTTCATAATTTATTACTAACTAATATTAATATTTTACTGTTTAGCTCAGTAGTTTTGTCATAACTTTCTGTTTATTTTATCTTTGAATTGCTTCTCCCAAGGCTTCTTATATCTTTTAAGCCTACTGAGACATTAGCTATGTCCCAGTTCCATACTACATTCTAACTATACACAGTATTCACTATATGCTAATTATCATAGTATAATGTTTTTGCAGTCAAGACAAAAAAAAATCTGGGGCGGCGAGTTGCTTCTTTATTTCCTTTGTGCACTCGATTGTGGGACAAGACACTCACAAATCAAGCATTTTTTTTTTAATACTGACTTTTTGTCAATTTCCAGTGTTAACCCTCAAAGCGTTCATAGAATTCGTATTAGTGGAATTAGGGAACAGCTATTGTATGTGATAGTGACCTGTAATAATAATTTTGTCTTGAAATATATACAGTATGTAGAGGAATAGGCAACCCGATTGTGAAGAACCTGAGCTTTAATTACAACGAGTGACACCCAGGAGATGTCCCTGATTAGTTAATTTTTCTTCTACTTTGCTAAATTAACAGCTTAAAGCTGCACTAATCAATATTTTATGTTAACAATGGATAAGATTACATTGTGTAATGTGAAAGGAGTTGCTCACAGTGACAAACTCACAAAGAATTATCACCAGACTGTAGTTACCACCAGTTTATCCTTTTTATCTCATTGTTTGGTTTTATGTTGGTCCGTAACTTACGTGTTTTGATTCGGTCCAATTGCTGTCATCAACCCTGTTTCCAGCTACAGCAGGTAGCTGTTTTCAGCTAAATAAACTCTCCTAAAACCACTGTATCCTGCCTGCCCAGCAGAAAACAGCAGGCAGACCAAATTAGTGTTCAACTGGAGAACATACTAGAGAATTTAGTGGCAAAACAAACATATTTCCCTCAGTTGGTGGGACCAAAACAGCACTAAAAGGAGAGTGAATAACAATCACGACTCCAGAATTAATTAACGTTGCTCTGTGTCTGCATGATGTATAGGGAAATGATTGCTAAAAGATTTACCATGACAACTTTATAAGGTGATAATATGTCAACATTTGTCCAATGTCTTCAGCTTGATTTGCTGCCCCCAAGAGGCCAGAAAAAATGACTTAATGCAGCTTCAAGTCTTTGGTTAGAATAAAAATCTGATGACCCTTAGTAGTCCTTGGCACATATTCTTGGCTTATTTATTTGTGTAATATGTAATTATGATTACAACTACTATAACCACTACAACTATCATTACAGATCAAAAAAGTAATGTTTATGTAGTCTCATTCACAATTAAGACTTGTGCTTGGGAACTGCAGTCATTCAACCAATAGCAGGAAGAACAGCCCTGCTGCTGTTTGTTACTCTGGCAGTAGATTTTGGGCGTGGCATAACGAAATGTTATGAAATTAAATGGTAGGAAAATATTCACCTCAGTGAATCGAGACAACAAATTAAATATGACTACTGAATCTCTCGAGCTTATTTGTCACAGATGAATGACACGGGGAGTGCACATGAGGCTATTATTACCAGGCAATTTAATACATAACTGCCAGTGCAAACACCATGAAACTTCACAAAAGGCTATGCTAATTATTTCTAGTTTGTGTGAACCCTGCCAGTTGTGACCTCACTATCCTTTGAAAGTTAGATGAATGCACAGATCAAATTAATGAGAAATTCTATCGATTGAATATCTTCAATCTGTTTCAAAAGTGCTCAAACTCATTGACTGACCCACTTGTTTTAGGAGAAATAAACTTTTAGGTTTCTTTTCCTCATTTCTTTTCAAAGCAGTGGTTTTCCATCCTCTGGATTTACAGCTCTACTCCAGCCATCTAATGAGGGACTAACTGACACCTGTGTTGCCTGGTGAATGTAATTAACTGCAATTAACCACCTGGTAAGATAGATAACCAGTAGCACTCTGGGTCCTGAGGACAGGATTGAGAACCACTGTGTTAATTAACACAATACACACTAAATGTCAATTTGTCAATTAGTAAAGTAAAGTAGAAAAGGGCAAAGTGGTTTGTATCAATGATTAAATGAGAAAAAGTCAGATTCTTAATGTTACAAAATGACCAAGGAAGGCAGCTAGTGGGGAAAATAACAATGGCTGAAAGGAACAGTTTGATATTTTGGGATATCTTACTGAGAGTTAGATGAGAAGATTGATACCACTCTCATATTTTTTGTTTAAAAGATATGACTGGTGATTTTCTATGTTTTCCTTATTGTCAACAAATCTCATGTACAGAGCCAAACCAACAATTAATTGATCCTAGTATTGTATGCATATCCAAAGCCTGATATATGTTATTCCCCTGTCCAAAAGCTATTAAAAGCATGTCAGTGCACCACAGCATTGCACTGGGTGACATGTTCCTTTGCCTCAAAGAGTATGGGTACAATACTTTATTTAGAAACAGCTCCAAAGACAAATGACAGCCATCATCTTTTCAGTCTCTGAAGAGTAGTTCAGTGTTAGGCAGACACTACTGCATGTTTCACTAGCTTGCTGTGCTACACAACCTCTTGACTTTGTATTGAAGTTCTTTGAGAAATTTACAATGTAGCACAAAGTAAAGGGGTTATGATATGTAGCTCAACAAGCTAGAGAAGCACTGTAAATTGAACTACAGTCCCACACATGTGCGGTCGTGTCTGCCAGAACTACTCTCTGGCCACTGAAAATGTGATGCTGATGAAATGCTGTTATTAGTCTTTGAAGCCATTTCTAAACAAATGACCGAACCCGTACATAAGTTTGAAGGAACCATGTCATCCAGTGCAACAGTGTGGCTCAGTGACATGTTTTGAATAGTTTTTGGACAACACATGGCACAGAGGAATACAATATATCAGCCTTTGAGTACACACAATACTTCGAATCAATACTTTGGATCAATTCATTGTTGATTTGGCTCTGCACATGAGACAATAAGAAAAATATAGAAAATTGCCAGCCAGTAATATAAAGCTACAAATGGCTAACTTAGCTTAGCACAAAGACTGGAAGCGGAGGAGGTCACTGTGCCTGGCCAAGAAATAGTCAGGTACATAATAATGATAATAATCATGTAGTTAAAGTTTTTGTATGGATTAAACAAATGAGATACAACAGAGGCTAGCTGTTTCCCCCTGCTTGCAGTCTTTGTGCTGATCTCACACTGTAGATTCATATGTAACAGAATGAAAGTTGTATCAATCTTTTCATGTAACTCTCAGCAAGAAAGCGAATAAGCATATTTCCCTAAATGTGAAACTGCCCTTAATAAATATGTGGCCAGATACTAAAATTTCAGGCTTTCAGAACTCACGTTTCATCCCTTTTCAGCTGTTTGGAGTCAGTATTGAAGCAGGACACAAAGTAGGAAAATTGCTCCTGGGACCAGAAATCTCATGCAGCCTCTCGGATCTCACAGGCAGTTGAAAAGCAAGAGAAATAACTAGGTGGTAGTCCAAAGAGATCAATAAAATGGTAAAAACAATCCTACACTGCTCTGGGAGCCAGCAATGTGAAACACGGGGATAATATGCTGTTTCTTCTTAGTTGGCTGTCAGGAGTTTACTGGCTCAGACAGGTGTACAGGGAGTTTGGATCAATAACAAAAACCCCCACGATGTGTACGATGGACTGCTTTGCCCTGCATGACTGTGTTGTCTTTATGTGTTGATGGTGTCTCAAGGGTCTTTCTATATATATGTTAAGTGCATGTGTCGAGGCTTTAAATGTAATCCAAGTATTCACAATCAAGATCACAGACTAGGCTAACTGCCTCTCTGATTACCCTTCCTTCATTTAATCTGGGCTAACAAATCCCGCCATTGATCCTTACATTACTGGGAGAGAAATGAGCGCCCAGATGGTCCCTGGGGAAATTGATCAGCCATCTACAGAATGGTGAGCTGATAAAGCATTAAGCTCCACAAATGGCTGTGGAGATCATTTACTTGTAAGGGTATTACACAGTGTAATGTCCTAATTATAGCTGCTGGCAACCTACACCATATATAATACATAGATTTTTTATGTTAAATTACTGGGGTGCTCTGTTTCTATGCATTACTATTCACTCACACTGAGAACCAGATTGCGTCAGCCTTTACAGTCATATCAACATACACAAAAGTTTTCCATGTTTTATACTTTTATTGATTGTCTGAAATTCCCTCCTCACCTTTGCACACACACAATAGATTTTTCACCTTATGTTTCTGCTAAGTTAATTTCTTTTCCTCTGAATTGTGTGCTGCCACCATCGAAGCCCCAGATAGGAAATATCCCAGTAAGACAGACAAGACCGCAGTGCAATCCAGACAACAGTGAATTGTAAATCACTGTCTTTTAAGATGAAAGCCTGCAGGGTGTAGACTTGAGGCTGTAAACAAATCCATTCCTGTACTGCCCACTGGCCATGGGATTGCAGCTCCTTCCAGATTTTAAGTGATGGACAGCAGTCCTGCCTGCCACAGAATCAACAGAAATACTCAGGCGCAGTCCTAAAACAAGTCAACTGGATAAATATTCCACAGTAATAATATTTTATGTTTGGCTGTTGGTTTTGTGTGCTATTCTGCAATTCTAAAAAAAGTAAGTATTATAGCTACGAAACAGGTTGCTTTAGCAATATTTTTCTTTCGTAAGTGTATTCTGATTTTAGCCTCCATTATGTATTTCCCATGCTGGATTACGTCCTTCTGTCCGATTGATTTGACCTGTTGTGTGGCATTGGAGGGTTTGGGATTTTGATAAGCGCCTCTGACTGGAAAACAAGGAGGCCCTGCGGCTACCGCGGCTGACTGGAGACTGAGAAACTATGCTCAATTCAATTTACCACATTGACTGCATTCATTACTGCCAGGGTTAGTCTGTAACCCCATTTAATAAAGTGACCATGTCAGTGGCCTTGTGTTTACCTGTCTGCACAGACTGGGACGTCCACGTTCACAACAGAATAATTAAAAATATTCTGTTGGTGGGCAGTTTTCAGTGAATGCAGGATGCAGACAAACTTGCATTTATTCCTCAAATGTTAAAATAGTTACACTGCATATTAAATTTACAAATAATATAATGTATAATGTACTGTATTATTTTTTGGCACTGATGCAAAACACTAGTTCATTAGTAGTGTGAATGTAAAATTAATGATTGTTATTGTTATAACTGTCATTGTTATTCATTCCCCATTTTAATTTAATAATATCAATCACAAGAAGGGGATGTACATAAGAGAAGCAGATGAATTACGGACTAGTACAGACAGATTTTTAACATCCGAGACATTTTCGCTGTGGATTGGGCAAAAGGCTTTTATAACATTTATAGATGTTGACAGTGAGTCCTAACAACACTACAAGAACTGAGTATCCAGATCAGACAACTTGAAGTTCCAATTTCTGATTTGATGTAACAAATCTGAGCAGTGGGACTGCTGTGAGAAAGTGTTATTGTTGAGCTTGACATTTCAGTCTTGACCATGGAAAAAAAAGTAGATAAAACAATCTCAACACAAGGTCCACTTACTTGGTTGTTCTGGAGAAGAGGACTGTCATGAAACTGTAGATATTCCATTTATTTTATTATTTTGAACACCTCTAGTACCAGAACTTGTCCAACTGGCTAAAACAGTTCATGCTTGACCTTGGAAACCGATGAAGACCTTGTGATATGGCCTAAAATAAGCAAGTAAGTGGACCTTAAATTGTTTTGTTCTTTCATGTGGAATTCTGCTTTTTTTTTAATGTCACACGTACAAGTGTGTATTCTTCTTTTAACTCTTGATATATCCCTTTTTTTTTAACTGTGGTCCTGGGAGAACTCAACTCTGCTTTTGTGGAATGGGGGGATGTTTATTTTATTAATGTGTTTAATGAAGCAGACCTTCACTTCAGTTTGTACATTGGCATGTACAGTGGTTATTTGATTTTAAAGACACCTTTTTTCAATTGACCACAACGTCCTTACATATTGTGTAAGTAGTAATTTGTTTATACAGGTGTTAATATAGTAGATTAATTGTTTGAATCGCTGAGTTAATTTGCAATATTAAAATTGGTGTATTGCAGCTTGCTGTAATTACTGATATTAAGCAACTGTTAGCAAAAGTTAAATGTTCTGTATGGTTTCTTGAGTTTTGTAATGATTTTCTCAGATTATTTGAAAATGCCTCCACTGATGTTTGGTTGATTCGTGTTCATCATGCACCAAACATTCGTTCAACAACGTTCTTGAGAAGGATCTTACATGGGAGATCATCTGGCCTTTAAAGGTTGCTACAACAACCATGTCACAACTTCAACAAGGACCTAATGAAACGTCTACAGTCACTTAACGCTTCATCAGATCAAGAAGGATCTAGTTGTAGATTCTTCGCCTGCTGGCTTTAAGAACGCCGATCCTTGAGACTGTGATGACATTTGTCATGCTGAAGTGACATTTTTAAAGTTGCCCTGGTGGCAATGAACTGAGAAGGGAAACCATGTTGCCCAAAGTAACCTTTTCTTTCAAAGTTCTTTATGTACTGACATTTTAAGGGATCTTGGGATGATGGGGTGGGGGTGTTGGGTGGGTTTTGAATTTGGAGCTTTCACACCAGCTAGGGCTAATGGTAAATCCTTAACTGCCTGGAAGCTGAGAGATGTACTTTTCCTAAGATTAATTGTGTCTCTTATAGTATTTTATTTTACATGGTTGGAATGTCAACCATTGGTAGAAAACTATTAGATGGTCTACTATAAATATTTTTAAATGAAGTGAGTAAAAGTAACAAAACCTTGATTTACAGGCATCCTCTGCTTTTTTTGCCTTCCAATTCAAGGTATATTAAAGTCAATCTCTATTAAATTGATGTCCTACAATACAGCACTGACACATAGTAATCATTTATATCAAGGAATGTACCCAGTACAGAAATCCACAATTTAACAGCTAATAATTGCAAAACCAATGTTTTAATTATATTAACACTCAAATTAATATGAGTCATGAAATACTTTAAAAAGGCTGATTACGTGCAACAGTTCAAGGCAAAAAAAAAGCATAAAACAAAGGCCTAGCAATCTAATAATATGCAGGCAAATTAATATAATAAATTAAAAGGGTTTAATGTCATTAAGGATTACAGCAAACCAATGATGCTGTAGAAAATGGGAAATATACATTTGTTTTGCATTTCAGGATTGCTTGCAATTAAAAAATAAAAAAAAAAGAAATCAACACAAATTTCTTTAGAAGAGTATGAAGCACTCTAAATGTCAACCACTATTAATACCTCTCATTGTTAGTGTTTTTCGTGGGGTTTTCCCTGTGGTTCAAGTCCTGGGCAGGTTATGGAAACATTTGGCATGTAGTCTTGGATTAGGTTTTTCTTCCAGAATGCGTTCCGCAGAGTCTTTGCAGCAAAGTAAACATACGCACCAACAACAAATAAGACAAGAGGATGAAAGAGGCACATAGGGGCATTTCTCAAACAACAAATTTGTTCTTGGTGGTTGAACCGCTTTTGGTAGCTGTGTCTGCGTGAGATTGGTAGCCGATGGTCATCTTCATGGGAAGGCCCAAGCGCTCCTTGTAAACTCTCCTGTTGAGGGGAAAAATGACACCGTGAGAGGATGAAGAGAATGTTATTATGAACAAAAACACTCCAGCTGACACTGAAGGACTGCCTCACCCTATGTGTGTTACAGCTTCCCGGTTCTCGTAGTCTGATGTCCAGACGGCTATTTTGTCTCCTTTTGTGCGAATGTTGACCACAGCTCCGCAGACATCGTCGCTGTAGTCGTCAAAGGCCTCTCCGACTAAGCACAGGAGCTGGTGCGGTGATGGAGAGGAATAAAAACTATTGTCACAACATGATTAGGGCTGCTATTACTATTACTACTATTGATTATTTTCATCGTCGCTTAATCTGTCGATCATTTATTTGATTCATTGTTTATTTGTTTGGCCTATAAAATGACAGAAAATAGTGAAAAAATGTGCATCACTGATCCCAAAGCCCAAAGTGACGTCCAATGTCTTCTTTTGTCCTGACCAACAGTCTGCATCTCAAAAATATTCACTTTACTATCACAGAAAACTAAACAAACCAGAAAATATTTATATTTGAGAAGCTGGAATCAGAGAATTAATCAATTATCAAAATAGTTGGTGATTAATTTAATATTAGTGACTAATCGATTCATTGATTAATCAGCTCTAAGCGTGGGATCATAGGGGCAGTAAAATATTACGTAACATTTGACATTGACATCATTACTTTTTCTAGTGACGAAGAACATTAGCCCCATGTTTGACATACTCATCAGAACTTTCCGGCATTCAGATGATCAAAATGTTATTTTACCACACAGTAGATGACATACTATCAAACTAAACCAATTACACGAGACAAGAAATGAAAAGCCATGCACAGGACTTGTGCTGACAAAACAAAATGCAAGGATTTGGTTGATCAGTCTTTGAGCTCAGTATCACCAGCCCTGATCAAGGACTATATGATACAATACATGATCTTGCATTGTTATCTCCCAGACAGAATGAAATTATGTTATGTTAATTTGCTGTGGGAATAGCGTTGGAAACACTAACTCACTGGATGGTAGGAAATTTTCTTTGCAAACTACAGGCTGGAAAAACAACATCAGGCTGCTGCAAAATAATCTATTCTGATAAGATTCTGGATTCTTTTCTGTCAGCGTATACTGTACAAACAAAAATCAAAGATGCTGCAGGATTCCTTTGAGCGCTCGATGCTGCCACAGATGGCCTGAAGGAGTATAAATGAGATTATGTTTTATTCACTGCTATTGCTGGAAGGAAGTATAGGTGGTTCTAGACTCTGGAGACTTTTCTCTGTCAGAATAAATCAGGTTTTTGTTACTTTACAGCCTCCTGACCTGTAGGGCGCTAAGAGGATTCCCTTCCATCTGATGACTTTGTACTTTCAACATTCTCCCAGTGAGACGTTTTATGTGCGGATCTGTGACTGTAATATCCAAGTTCCAGCCAATATCCATGCAGGACTGTAATTTGTTGGTCCTGGATCAGGGCTGAGCATCACCCTTCATCCTTCATGACTACCTGGTATCAGAGCTCAAGGACTTTTCATTCAAAACTGTCAACGATAATTAAAAAAATGTTTTTCTCTCCAAATAAACATATAATTCAGAGTGAATCTCACCCCATTCCTGAGAGGTCACAGGGCTACAGTATTGACAGTACATTAAGTGCTGTTTGCTCACTGGCAAGTCATAGCTTGCTAAATGTCTGTGTATCACTGTCAGTGACCTTTAGAGCAGCAAGAGAGTACACCACAACTCTGCATGATCTGCCGACTTAGCTGCAAGCAATCCAATAATTTTAATTCCCGTCATTTGACTGTGATTTGACCCCTCATCATCAGCTCTGTATATAGTCGATGACATAGCAGATTTTCTTATGAAAAACCTTTGTGTCTTAGATGTAGATGCAACAGGATGACAAGAACATTAAAGAACATGATCACGCTGCAGTTCAGTTGAGTTGTCAAAGGTATGAGTGGATGTAATCACCCATTTTAACATTGTGAAAATGTAATGATAGAGTGGTGGTAGAACTAATTATGGCTGCCAGCAGGTAATAAATATACTGCTTTGGGAACAGGCTCAAGAAATGATTAATAGTGTCACTTGTTTGAGTAGGATACAAAGCACAGCAGCCCACAGTCAAACCTACAGTTTCCAGCCAGAAGCGGTCCAGGTCTGATCTCCTCTGCTGCTTGTTGAGTGTGATCAGCCAGCGCCCGCCACGCTTGTTCCTCTCATCCTCCCACATGGGTTCAATGCCGTCCTGCAGCCATAGTTCAGATTGTCAATACACATCACAAACCATCGCACCAAAACTTCAAAACAGCCTTTTTTTTTTTTTTTTTTAAAAAAAAAGGTTTCAACATTGCCTGTAACAATCTTTTCCAGCTCTTCAGTAATCCCGGCAGAAATTCTTGAAATCTGATTAAGAGTTACAGCTGGAATACTAAACAGGTACCAAGAACTCAATAAGTATCAAGGGACGATTAAATATTTGGTAAACATATTTTTCTCTGCCCCTCTGCTTACACTCTGCCTCAGAATTCAGATTTGTATTGCAGTGTTTGTTAAAAAACTGCATTTTCTAAGGTTTTAAAAGTAAAATGTGAGAAACTTTAACTTTCTACAGGTATTAATGAACTAATTCCACTAATTACAATTAAAAATACCAGTGGTTAGTCTTTGACGGAGATGATCCTGCTAATGATTTCAATAAAAGTCCGATAATCAAAGGCTTCAGTCACATTTGATTACTGCCTCATCTCAAACACAGTGTAATTAGTGGCTGCTAGCTGCCCCCTGCTATTCAACTTACTAAACTTCCACCCACGCTACTCATTTTCTATCATCACACCTGGTTAAATGAGCTCCTTTGCTGATGAGCTATGAGTTGGTAGAGACAGATATAGACAGAGAAAAATCCTCGCAGACGTTTGTCTTTGGTTGCTGATCTTTTGTTTCGACTTTTGCGTCAATGATTCAATCTCGTAATGTTCTGTTTGCAAAAGCTTTATTTGCTTCTGTTGTCTTAAAATCTTGCAGTTTTTCTTTATTGATAAACTGCTGATACAAAACTTATATTCTAATTTTAATTTGATGCCTCTTTCCTCAGTTGTAAACAACATTTTGGCTACTATTTTAGGACTGAATGGATGACTTTTCCTTCCTGTATTTACAGTGTAAATGACATCAGCTGCCATGTGAGGCTCAGGCTTTCATTTAGTTTGCATGATTGGATGTTCGGGTTTTCTTTAAGGCTGCAGCTAACAATTATTTTCATTATTGTTTAATCTACAAACCATTTTCCTGATTGATTGATTAATTGTCTATAAAATGTGGGGAAATGGTGGAAAGTTCTTGTTCAGGTCATCGCTTCATGTTGTTCTTTCCAACCAACAATCCAAAACTGAAAGATATTCTGTTTACAATGACACAAAACAGAGAAAACATGCAAATCCTCACACATTGGAGGAGCTGCAGCTACAGAGGTTTTGCTTAGGAAACAGGCTCAAACACTAGGGCTGTGCAGAGATCCCAGTATTTGTATTTGTATCTGTATTTGTTGAGGCAGCAAAATTATTTGTATCTGTATAAATAAAAGTGAAAAGAGGCTTAAAAATCCTGTTTTTGTTTTTATTACACTTTTAATTTTAGAAAATTATTATGATTACTGAGCTAAAACTCATTGCAGCCAGACCTATCTATTTGTACACCCATAACACAGAGACAGCACACCGTGTAAGGTGTAGGGAGGAACTTCAAAGGCAATTATTGCTTTGCACTTTTCATTTATTGCCTATTTTTTACAACCTGACTTTGTGGAAAAGAGAAGGGGAATAACAGTTCATGGAGAGTCTTTGAGAGCATTTTGCTTGTGTCAGTACTTGTATGAAACAAATATTCATATAAAACTCACTATTTGTGCTTTGCTGTATAATGTATTTGTATTCGGGCACACCCCTATCAAATACATTATGTTACATATTTTTGTCAGATTTCATGTCAAACAATGTAAATGAGACTTTTCACTTTTAAGGAATAATGTTTTATAGCCTTTTACATGGTTCCTTTATGAGTAAATATGAGAAAGCGAGAAAATGCTGTTCTTGTACATAGTGTTAAACAAATTAACAATACAGCAATATGGTGTGTAAAATATAAAAAATGACCTCAGCACCACAGATAATATTGACATACAAAAGTAACAAAACCCTGTGTTTAACTACTTTAATCTGTTACTGGTCTCCTCACTTTCTGTACATTTACATAAATGGTAAATAAATCAAACGTACCTTAAAAAGAGAGTAATCGCAGCCTGACATGAGGTTGCTTGACAACTGGATATGGTTGTAGAGACTACAATGAAAAGAGCACAGCATTAACAAAACAAGTTGATCTAACAGTATTCCAAAAGACAGCACAAGGATTTTACTGCTACAGTCCCTCCATGCAAGTAAAGGAAAACATAAAGACAGAGAAAGCTTTATTGCTTCTTACGCCCAGAAATCTTCAACTGTGTCAAATTTGGAGATGAGTCGCAGGTTGGCCTGCCATGTTTTGCTCTTGTCATTCTTGAAGAACCAGAGAGACCATCTGTTGGGGTGAAAGCAGAAAGAGGAATTTGCATAAATGTAACAAGCCCCTAATTAAACATGAGGTAAACAAAAGTAACCCAAAACCATTGAGCTTTCAGAGCAAACGAGGGACGTATGGATGCACCTGGATGCTGCTGAAGCAAACTGTTCAGTAAATCATACCATCACTCTTGTGGTCCAATTAAGTGTGGTGCTGTGTCATACTGTTCCTCTTATGGCTCAGGAACTGCCTAAAGCTCTTTAGGTTGAGGAATAATAAAGGAAAGTGACTGTTCAAATAATTATTAAGCCATTAAAGCAGCTAGTCTATCAGTGGGTATGGGCGGGTGTTTTTAAATGAGAGCACAGTCCAAATAAATTCCAGAAAGGGGCAGGGTAATGAATGAATGAATGAATGAATCATCTGATACAAACTCAACTCTCATCAGGTGCACTGTATTTGCACAACAGACTGTCTGATAAGCAAATATGGCAATTAAATAGTCTTCGGTTTATGGCACATTTGTGTACTCTTTCTTAACCTCTCAGATAAAACATTTGAATGTTTGATGATCTGAGGAAACATGTATTGTACAGTGCCTTTGATGGACCTCTGTAGGGTGTTTCTTTGCCTTCCAGTGAATGCTGGGAAAGGCTCATCCACCCCATGACCCTGCAAAGAAATATGTGGGTCAAAAAAAATAATTAATGTCAGCAGGCTAATGTTGTTTGACCTGTGCTTAGCTGTGCAGAAAATCATGTTTGACATGCTAATTTATACAAACTAATGATAAACAATGAGGGCATTTCAGTAATTTTGTAAGAATATTTTCCCATTAGACTTTAACCTACCGTTAAACCCGACAGTCAATGTATTTCAAATCTCACAACTGAGCTATGAAAAAACTAAAAAGGTTTAAGGTACAACTTTTCTTTTATCTGACTGGCTTTCTGTTGAGTTTGCCTTTTCTATTTGACCCTTTTGAACATAAACATCCTTGTGGAATTTAAATATATATTAAATATTCATTCAACGTCTATTGGTATTCAGCACCGTCAGGAGCTGGAGCCTATCTGAGTTTGGGCTGAGCAGGAAGCAGTGAAACGCCCTGGACAGGTCACCAGACCATCACAAACAATCAGTCTTTCTGTGGGGAAATAAAAAGTCTCCAATCCAGCAGACTGCAAGTGTTTGTACTGTGAGACGAAATCCGCTTCAATACTTGGAAGAACATGAAAACACACAGACACAGGGCCCGAGCCACAGATAACACTGCTACCCACTAACTGTAGGCACAATGTGATATCAATATGTTGTACATTACATACAGTATATTTATATATCATTACATTTGTTACTTTAGGACAAGTCCAGAGTTAGAGAAATAAACAAAATGTAATCATATTTATTGTACATGTATTGTACATTTTTGGACAAGTGAAGTTGAAAATATATAAAGTAACCAGACATAATCTATCTAGAACATGTCTTAATTTGGAGGAATTACTTTCTTTCCATCTATTTTATTTTTTTGACATTTTGCTTGTATTGTGTGCAGTGCACAGACAATTTTGTGAATTGCTCCGCTTCACTTGGTGAACACAGCGTTCATTGTTTTTCGGTGAATGGTCAATTCATGTCTCGCTTTCACTTCTGTATGAGTCCGTTCAGTTGTATGCAGGGAGGGTTACTTTGTTCTTGAGTGATGCTGAGAGATCAAACAATAGTATGATGTAAAAGTCACCAATCTTTACTTTGAGGTTGGTGATGCATACTGTTCACCTCACTTCACATTCATATAGCTCCACATACTCACGTCTGGGAGCTGCCCAGCACAGCCAGTGGGTGACCAGATACTGGTGTATCCGAATGTCATGTGTGAACACAGCCGGTGCGTGACATTTCTCTGTTCTGCCTTCCACGTTAAACTTTTAGAAAACAGCTATTATTTATTTGAATTACATTCTGACCTAACTTGTGTTAGACAACCAAGACAATTCAACAGGGATGCCAAAGCAATACATAGGTACTGACCATAGCCCATTACATAAAACTGCTAAGTAAAGCCTGATTTTACACAACTGTGACTTAAATTAAAAATAGGAAATAATATTAAGGTTGGTATTCAGGTGCCCAAAATAACATTAAAATTTTTTTTCTTGTTGTAATCATTCCTCCTGTTCATACTGACCATTAGAAGATCCCTTCATAATGCACTTACAACTGAAGTGATGGAGGACAAAATCCACAGTCCTCCTTCCCTGCAAAAATGTATTTAAAAGTTTATCTGAAGCTAATATGAAGCTTCAGTCATCCAAATGAGTCAAATCAAGTAGATGTCTTTCAACGTTACAGTCTTTTTAGTGCCAAATTCCCTCTTTTTGTCACTGTACTTCCACCACAGCTTGACAGTGAAACACTGTCCGAGGAAACACAAAGAGGCTGTAAATGTGGCAGATATCCACTTGATATGACTAACTCAGACTGCTGAAGCCTCATATAAGCTTCACATCAACTTTTAATGCATTTTTGGGCCTCATCACTTACATTGAAAGCACATTTGAACAGGAGGAATGATTACAGCGACTATGTTTTCATGCACACTAATGTTCCACTATTATTCCAACTATGACAATATTCCGAATTTGATACAGGTCATGTAAACAGCATATTCCGTTTGGATATTCAAAATAAGACTTTATTCTGAGTGTAGCATTTTCCGATTAAGACGGGGGATATGACAATGTTATTTGGGTTGTAGGAGCGTTCTTTGGACATGTATACAGCACATTTGGAATATGCGTCTCAACTGAGGTTTTTAACCACAGTTTGCGACACATGGTCCTCTTGCCTATTTACCCCTGCGCAGGCAAAATGACATATGCTGGAGCAGGAAGGCAGACAGAGGAGAGGAATGAGAGGAGAGCGGAGAGCTGTTCAGGGCGGGCTGCAAAAACGGAGCCCGCCTTCTCCACGATGTGGGCGGAGGGGTTTGCTTATTATCCTGACTGATGGTGACGACTTGTCACACTCAGCACTGTAGTAAACATCATGGGACAACCTAGGGACTGTAACTCTACATTTACAATCTCAGTCATATCAAAACCACTTATAAATATCAAGCAGCAACTCAATAATGTTTTTCACCTTACTGGTTTACTTCATTGCCCGCGGAGATCTTGTGATTCCTGTTCCCACTGGAGCAGAGGGAAACCCTGAAAACCCTCTGCATGTAAACAGGAATATTAGTGGAATATGAATTGTCATTAACCTTGTTAACAGCTTCAGTGAGGAAAACCTCTTTCACTGTTCATACGGGCACCTCAAAGTTGTTTCAAGACAGACTTGAAAAATTGTGAACCCATCCCTCAAGTCTATGAAAAGTCCAAAAAATAGTTTAAAGTACTTCTGAGAGCACAAGGCGATGTCTTCAAATGTCATGTTTTGTCTGATCAACAGTCCAGAACCAAAACATATACGATTTACAATGACATAAATCAGAGATGATAGTAATAACGGCATAAAACACCAGCCATCTGTGACAACCCTCTCAACTGTGTCTGTCTGTTACTACGTTTGTGTGGCTGTTGCAGGTACTGGAGGGGGGCGTGGCAGAGTGTCATCAGCAACACCTGGGGCTCTGTGTGCCAGCGCTACTTCAAAAACCCTCTTGGAGCTAAGTTGCTGTGTGCTCTCCTCCCTGACAGACCCTTTGGTTTTTGGTTGGCGTTTGGCTTGTGTTGCTGCACCGTACGACATTGCACACTTCCCCACTCATGCACTCACCTACGCTGCTGATCTTACTGATCACACACGCCACCGTTAGTTTAGGTTCTTCTCTGTTATTCCTTTTTCAATAGTTTGTTAATCTGCTTGGTTGTTTGTCCTAGGAATATCTCTTGATGTAAGAAAAAAATGGTTCTTGATACAGCGGGTGTTAACGCACAGTAAACCTTCAATTTCACGTTTTTTCCGCTTGCTCACAAAACTAGTATACAGTGCAGTGATTTCTGCAGCGCTGTGATTCAAGTGATTCATTGATGCCAAGTGAGTGTCACTGTGCTGCTTCAGAGAGTGACCTTCTGACACTGTACCCGCTACACCGTTCTAAATAATTCAAATGTCAGATCAAATATGTGTGTTCTAAAGTTTGCCTTTATCAGATAGACACTGGCTGCCTCAAATATATTTTAAATTGCCACCGTAAGGAGAAGAGCAGGCCCTCACTTGTTCTGGAGGGGGTGTTTGATGTAGGCCTCTGGGCTCACAATCTCCTGTCCGGTCTGCTCAGCTCCATCTTCCTCAGGCTGGGGTGGACTTGGGTTGGTTTCCTAAAAAAGACAGTTGGGCAGTGGGGAGATATAATACATATATGATGTGTATATTTACTATTATCAATGCAAATTATGGTTTAACTGGAGAAATTGCTCTGTAACCTGGGCTGGAATATCCATGTATTGCATGCTGAGGGGAGGGAAAGAAAGGGGGGGTGGGGGGGCACCAATGTGAAAAAAAAAGAAAAACATAAATACTTTTCATGGTCATAAATGGCAGATACAACATTTATAAAGCACTTGATTTAGCTTTTATTTATCATTATTCTTATTAACAAGAATATGAATAATAAGAAAACAGTTGAAAAGTAGCCGCTGCTGTGCATGTGTCGGCACCACAGAGGCCTGGAGAGTGAGAGAGGGACGCTGTTTATTTCAGTGATAACAGTAGTACATTTTATTACTGGTAGAAAATGTGTTCAAAGACCATTTCACTAGCCCGGCTTCCTGTGTGGAAGTCCATCTTCGTATCCCTGAGTGCTACGGTTCATTCATTAGTTAACCGTTTTATTTTCTGTTTCACAAAGGCGAGAAGGAAAATCAAGTCCTTTATAGCCTAAATGTTGTATCTGCTGTTTCTGAGCTGCTGTTTATGGATTTGGAAACAAATATCAAATCATTATTCTGTTTTCATTCCATTAAGAACAACCATAATTTCTAATAGCCTACACATTGCAATATATTGTCTCAATGTGCTGTTCCTTATCCCTTCACATCACCTCATCTGGCGCTCTGTAATCATTCAGCTGTTGAAATGGTTGCTTGCAAACAGTTGATATTGGGCTTGTCTTATTTTGTATATATGTGTGTAATAACAATTTTAGACATAATCTGTAATGGTTTTGCATGTAGTCCTCATACAGGCCATTTATGATTGAAATAATGATATTTAGCATGATGTGTTGCGTCATGGTTAGGGCTAGTATGGTTTTTGTAGGCCCGTGTTTATCTATGGTGTCAGCTTTTTTGGTTATGTCTTACATTTTTCTGTAGTATGTGTGTTGAGTACTTTAGCGATAGGTTCATGTATATCTATGGTCTTTATATACCAATAGTAAATTTCACCTTTTCACGTGTAAAGTGGGAGGAGGGGCGCACTTCAAGTGTGGTCACCCTAGGGCACTACACTGTGTTGATCCGGGCCTGCCGGTAAAGGTTACGCGACATCTAGTCTCTGTATGTCCAGCTGTTGATTAGGTTAAATTACATTAGTATACCTTTAAGCAATGGCCACTAGCCTAACAGCTAGTTGGTGGTACAATTAAATACAGTTAAAAACTTAGACAGTACAAAACTATGGTGCCTTTTTGGAAACTTAAATGAAATTAGAAATATCTTAAATATAATTGAATGACCATTAAAATTACTTCAGTGACAGACTTGTTCACTAACGAAACCCGATATGAACATCTGGTACACATTTCACTGTGATGTTACTTAAGTTACTCCGCAGCTAACATTAGTCACTGGTGCTGTAATTATTAATACATTAACCCTGGTTAACTTCATTGTTAGACTGGGCCGCATTTATCCCCAAAATGTTTGCTGGTGAACGGAAAGAACACTGCGCAACATTTCCTTCACATATTTGCTCATTTAATGCTGCCTTAGTTAGGACAAAGTTACATACCAGCTATAACATGACCTCAAAACCTCGAAATTTGAAGCAATTTCATACACTAAATAGTACTTCTTGGGGAAAATATAAACTTTTAGAATTGTCTAACCGTCAACTAACGCTAGTTAGCTAAATGACGTTAACCTTAGTTACTAAAATAGTTAACGTTGCATCGTAACTTAGAGGTCGGCAGAGAGCAGCGTCAACTCATTTTGACAGCTGAAACGTTAGCTACTAAAACAATGTTTGTCTTTGGTGGAGTATTCTACACGCCGAATTTACTAAAAGTCTCTAATAAGTAGACGTGTATTAAATTATCGTTAATCAAGTATGTACTTTTACGGATAACCCAAGCTACGGAAAACTTGGCTAATTTCGGAGTGGGACTTGGTGTAGTAACGGCACGTCGGTTAGCCATAACGTCAGCTTTAAACTTAGGAGATCTCCACTCACAGGCTTTCCTCTTTTCACGCTTCGGTCGCTTCACAGAAGACAAACTTTAAACAAGTCAAAACAACCCGTGTGAATGTAACAACAGTCAATTTTCATTTGAGGACTAATGCTGAAACGTGTCAATAAAACTTTAAAGTGTGACCTCGCCCTGTAATTAAAATAAGATGCCCCCCCCAGAATGTTTTAATATATTTTTTGGATTTTTTTTAAGAGAAAGTGCTCACCGGTTCGGCGGTCGCCATCTTACAAATCTGTGTTAGGACAGTTTTCTGTTGATTGGACTGAGCTGTGCAACGTGACGACCCCGCTGCGCACATGCGCTGTGTGCCGCCGCTGGCTGGCTGATCCTCCGCCGACTCCACCCCTCCTGCAGACGGAGGCATGGCGAGCACCGAGACTAGAAGGGAGTGTGAGACAGACGGCTGCAGCAAGGACGCCAAACTTCAGTGTCCCACATGTATTAAGCTTGGTATTCAAGGCTCCTATTTCTGTTCACAGGTACTGTTGTTTTTCTCGACTCGCCCAGTTTAAATATCGCTTGTAGCCACGCAGCAAGGCCCCTGTGTCTTCTCACGAGGCTGCTAACTGTCAAGCTAGGCAGACATGTGTATGTGCTTGGTAAACCGCTAATAACGTGTTTGTTTAAAGTTGGCGAATGCCCTCAGGTTGTGTAGTGTTATACAGGTGCCTGAGGATGAATAATGCAGTCATCGATTGTAACTGATGCTAACTGTGTAACAGTAGGCCGAGGGAAAACATTTAGCTAGCTAACGGTTGGCTGGTTAGCTATAAAGTCATTAATATAACGTTCTTATCCAAAATGAAAAGCTTATAGAGTAAAAAAATCGTGTATGAAATAATGCATATCGTCTAGCTTTTAATGTATCTCTGTAATACAACAGGCTGCACATAACGTTTTTTTGAGTTATGTAGTGCTGCGAAGTTAATGCTGCGTGATATCACTCGCTTCCCTCTGTGACCAGACCCCATTCACAAATCTCTAAGTTTAAAGATGAATCGTGTGTCGACAAGTCGTCATACTTGGCTGAATATGACACGATCAATTGAACAATATTACAACCAGTAGTACTGACAGACCTGTTGTCACTACAGTTGTCTTTACTTAAATATGCAGGTGGCTTGCAACAAGTAGTGTGAGGTACATCTGATAGCTGATACTGTGTTGGTCAAGTCTGTGGATGCTGCCTTGTGGATTATCTGTCTTGCAGCAGACACTTAAGTCTTTCTCAATAAAGCCCACCTTAAATTACCCTATTAACTAGTATGGTGTGGTGCTCTCTCTGCAGAAGAGCTCTGTTTTGAGTGGATCTGCTGTAATGTCCTTTTGAGTCAAAAGTTTTATAAATAGATAGGTTGGATGGCAGATGAAGTGCTCTTGTAATGCCATGGTATTTGACCCTAGAGGCCTTTGCTGAGACTGCAGTTTTGGCTTTGCTACTGGACCCTGCTCTATATATTTCCAGTCTTTCTTTCTGCTGTTAATAAAGTAAAATATACCAATAAAAATAAAAAGCAACTGCAGTGCGATTGCGGTGAACATACTTCCAGAATCATTTTTTGAAACGTATCTTTCTCCAGGGTACTTCCTATACTTAGTTTTTTAGTTAAGTTTGAATGGCTTCTGTATCAGAACAATGTCAGTGACCATGAATGACATTGTTACACATTAGTCAGGTGTACTTTGGACCACAATTTGCATGGCATCAGTAATAATTAGGAGTGTCTGTCTCTCACTGAACCTCCTCATTTAGAGTTTTTCTGTGTTTTCATTTCCAGGAATGTTTCAAGGGGAGCTGGGCATCTCACAAGTTGCTGCACAAAAAAGCAAGTAGGTATCACCGATCACTGTTAGTTGTGTACTTAGATAGATAGATGGCAAGTTCTGTGGTGGATTCGTCCACAGTATATTAATAAGTTGCTCGTTACCTAGGGTAATAGTATAGATGGACCAGTTGAGGTTTTAGAAACCAGAAACTGGATCTATAACGTGGTATGTCGGAGCCTGTTTTATGCAAGTGAAGAATAGATGATACTCTCTGACTGTGAACTGGCACAGTGGTGCCAGATGCTTGACACCTTGTGTTCTGTTTCATTAGAGGAAGACAAGAACCAGAATGAGTCCAAGAACTGTGTGGAGAACGACATCAACACAGACCCATGGCCAGGCTACCGCTATACAGGAAAACTACGCCCTTACTATCCACTGGTAAGTTCTTTGTTGTTAAGAAACTTTAAAATTTCACATATTATTACATTTTTAAAATGAGTAATCAAGCGCAGACATGCATAAATGATGTCACTCTTTGTTTCCAATCGGTTGTACTGCTCTTGATTTGCACATTTTGCTTAACATTTGGTGTATCATTTACCACTAACAGCTGTAAGTATGGTAGCAATTGGAAAGAAATCTTTTTGGTACAGATGAGTTTTCTTAGACAGGTCACACTTTGGTACTAAAGGGTTACAGTACATCAACCCATTCAAACAGACAGGATAAATGCTAGACGCCTCTACATACATTTCAAACTTTGGAGAAAAACATGAGTATATACTGCTACCTGTTGCTACATATTTGTTTTGAATATGTCAAAACAATTTTGTAACACTGATGTGCCTCCCAAAAAGAAGGCAGGACACCACACAATAAGAAATGTCCGTTCATATTCTTGATTGCTTTACGTGATGATCTCTCTTCTTGGCCCCTGATGTAGACTCCCATGAGGCCCGTGCCCGGTGACATCCAAAGACCCGACTATGCTGATCATCCCAGAGGTAACCGAGCTTCTTTCACAAGGAAATACATTGTTAGTTGATCATAATGCTTCATCGTCCATTTGGAAATCTTTCGGAAAGCTGTCCTTTTTTTAGAACTCACATTTTTTTGGCATGCTACGCTGTTGTAGCTTTGTGCTCTCAGAATTGTATATAGCAACAACATCATGCATTTAACTGTTTGAAGGCTGTGTTTACAGAGACATAGCTACAACAGCCCCAGGATCACTACAGACACTTGTTTAAAAATTCAAAACACAAGAAAAAAAATAAGAGCTGATAAGTGTTAGAGGTATTTATTGTCTCCTAACACTGATGGATTCCACCAGCAAAGCTGTCATTTGATTTTTCACTGCAGTGCGTACGACTGGACTGTGATGTTCTGTTTGTCTGTTCAACACTTTGCTCCTGTTGGCCAGATTGTGAAGAAAGATGTGGATAAAAAAGTCAATTTATTATCAAAACCTACTGCACTCATAATCATAGAATTTACTGAGCAGATTGATGCTCTCATGACGATCAGTTCATCTGATTTTAATGCTCCCATGGTCTTTTTTTTTCTAGCGCCAACCACAGATCAAACTACAGTTTTATCACCAGCTCTGTTGAGACTCTAATTATAACAATTATTTTTTCCAGTTTATTCATATTGTGGGATGTACTGATCAGGGGCTATGTGGGGCATTAAACTGCCAGTCTTGTTATTAAGTAAGAATTGTGCTGCTTGGTAATGATTGATAAGCATTAAAAACAATTTCCACACAGTGAGCACATTTCTCCACCGCTCAGCTCCAAAGTGGTGAAGGGCTAATCATAAATGAGAACCAATGAAATGTTTTTTCCTATCGGCCGAGTGGAAAGTATACAATTAGGCCTTTTTCACACAGGAAGTTAACGAGCCACAGCTCAAGGTTTAGACGGTGTCACATGTTCTGCTTTTCTTTTATAAGTTTTAGGTCCTCTTAGGGGAAAGAAATGCAACAGCTCATTTCCAACACGCAAACTGGTAAAGGGGTACTTGGGTTTACTTGGGTTCAGATAAGCCAGGTGAGGAATAGTTCATTTACAGGCGATATTCTGATTCAGAATATCTGACAAATTACATTTCCTACTAATCAGAATCATCTTTATTGGCCAAGTATGTTTACACATATAAGGAATTTGACTCTGTTTTAGTGGCTGTCAATGGACTTACATAGAATAACAACACAACAATCTTCAGAAATACACACAAGGAATAACTATATACAGGTGAAACTGTAAACCTGTAGACAGGATACAAATAGTGCAAAGAAGTGAAGAGTGTGCAGTGTGCTGAGATGAATATTAAATGGTAAAAAAAGACCTGTTTCTTTATATAGATATATTAGGTAATGTTCAGGTTGCACAGGTAACATTTCCATTTATGAATAATCTATTTCCACTAAGTAGCGGGGTAGTGTACCCAAACGCTACATCACAATTTATCGCTATAAGAAAACAACTACTCAGAAATGATTGCATCGCACAGTTTATTTCCCCCTGATTTCCCCACCGCCGGAACGTCTGGCGGGGCAGTTGACCTCTCCCAAGGGACGCACCCGACACTGGAGGCCCGGTCAGCGAGTGTAAGCTGGGTTTTTGCCAGCCTCATTCACCGTCTTTGCCTCTCTCTATTGACCTCTATGGCGGATGGCTCCCTTCCATTCATTTAATGATACTGAAGTTTAAAAGTCATTATGTATAAACGTGAAAGAAAATCAATATCAGCACCACTTTTCCTTTGTTGTTGTCTGTCCCAAAACTGCACTCGCCTACCAAGCAGCGTATAGTATGACAATATTTGGCCTGGTTTCCAAAGCAGTGTCGCCTTTTCAGTGACATCATATCCAAAGTGTTCTGGTTTGTAAAACAAGGCAGAAACAAGACCTTCTGGTTTCTGAAACGTTTAGGTTATGGGAAGCTCCAGGTTTACAAATCGTTAAATTTTTGTCCTGGAACCTCTGAGATCCTTAGATTGACAACATACCAGTAGGCTGTGATGGCAGAGATTTGATAACGCACAAGTGGTCATTCAGCGCTTCATCCTGTTGAAGGCCTGTCTCAGTGTGTTACTTTAGTCCGGACAATGTGGTCATCCATGCATGTGGCTTAGAGATAAACTGATAAGTCTGTGTATGTGGCTGAAAGCTGCACAGAGCTGCAGGCTGAGATGTCTATTCTCATTTGGATTGGCAGTACTAGTTTCCCCTCACTGCATGTAAATGTATTCATCATTACAATGAACAATTTGATTTGAACTCCAGCTGTCTGATACGTGATAACTGGTCATCTTAAATCTCTTTATTTCTTCTTCATATACATGTACAATATCATGTCACGCAATTCTTCATTTTCTCTTCTGATGTTCCAGCACGTAAGAGTAAATTAATCTTCCATAGGTACCTCGACCCTGATGACACTTCTGTCAGCAGATGTTTTACAGTGTTGAGCAGCCCAACAACATGTCACTATGCTGGCAGGTCTGCTGACATACTGTGTGGTTTTTATACCTCTTCTCATGTCAATTATAAGACACCCGTAATTGTAACCTGGTCTATTTACATCTATTTCTCTGGGCAAGCCATTCATAGTGCAACCATGGCAACCTCTACATCCTTGTCATCTGACTGCATAGATCCATACTCAGGTAGTCATGGTTACAGTCTCCTTTCATTCTCATGTGATGCCGTCTCAGTGACCAAAGCGCTATTGTTACAAGCTGATTTTTCTCAACAGCGCTGCTGTCAAATCCAGCGTTGTTTTTAATAGATACATATCAAATGTTGATTATTACCGTTATTACACATCAAATGAAGTGAACCATAACGTTATGAAGACATTATGTTGTGCTCACTGTTTGATTTTTTTTCTCATACCTCGTTTCTTTTTTGAGCAGCTGTGTCAGAGCGTAAGTAAGTGTAATTGATTGTTGCACTCACACTGTCGACTCTTTGGGTCAGAAGGAGGGCTGTATTTGACTTGTGCACAAACCTGTCTAAAGTCCGTGTTGCCAGGCAACTGTTCATGTTCATCCAGCAATCATCATGTTGAGTTAATAAATTATAGATCAACGAATTGTTGATGACTCCAGTGCTTTGACCAGCACACATTTAAATACTGCCTTATGCGCTTTTCAGTTTAGTAATAATGTTATCTTGTTGAATCTATAGTTGAATTACAAGTAGTTTTATTTATGTAACAACAGTAACAGTCCTGCTCTGTTCCTCTGAGTCGTCAGTGTTGGTGTTATGATAATGTGCTTCTGCTCAGGTGCTGATGCTGTAGCGTAGTCTCTGCAGGAGCTGCCAGTTTTCCATAGTGCTGACAGATGCTTTTAGGTTTCTTAGGAATTTGGAATGTATACCAAATTGTGTGCTGTGTGTATATATAATGTACGCAAGGAATAGCAATATAAATAAAACATGAAATAACAAAACAATGCAAATGATTCATAATAATATAAATAATGAATGATATTAATAAAAAGAGTGTTTAAAGTGTAAAGTATTAAATATGAAAATAATATATGAAATGAGTAAACCATTAGGAAAAGGCCCAAACATGAGTTTTAATGAGGGATTTCTACTGTAACACTATGCTGACATTGCATGCCTCCAACAAACCCAAAGCAAGGAGTTCCTCAATGCAGCATGAAAGCAATCCTCCACTCGCTCTCATCTGTTGGAGAAGTTCACAGTTGTCTGCGTAGGTTAGGTTTATTCCGATCTGACTTTGATTTGACTTCTTTTGATTTGATTCAAAAGAACAAGTCTTTCTTTCAAATTTCAGAAATCAATAATTGAGGTTACATATATATATATTTAATGTTCACGAAATCAGGTTTTGGTTTAGTCTGTTCCAGTGTATTTTTGTTCTGTTTATTTGACAGGGACGATGCAAAATGCATATATTGCACCAGATACGCCGTAGCTCAAAAGCCAACTCTCATGAGATGTGTGAACAGCTCGAGTAGTGTAAAATTTCACACAATGAAGATTTAACTATACAAGTAGTAAATATAACAAAACCAGCGGCTGCGTATGATCATTTACATTTTGTTACTTAGACTGTAGACATGGCTTCTGCTCAGACTATATATAGACTTGGCTAGATAGATGGATAGATATGCCTTTGTTCTGTAGAGGGTGGGTCTATTGATTCATTAGTGCAAAGTTGGAGCTCTTCACATGACTTGTGCTCATGATATAAAGCTTATTTTAAAATATCTGCTTGACCCGTCAAAGCTTCCAGGAGTCAGACACCTCAACAGGTAAAAGTCAACATGTATACTCAACATAAAAATCAACATGATACTTTATTATTATACTTTATTCCCTCTCACAGCCAGAGAACTTGTTGAACAGCTGCTTCTGATGGGGAAAAAGGAATCGATTAGGAGAATGTAAATCCAGCTGTGACGGTCCACAGTTAATGTCGCGTCTGAAAATTGATAGACTGACAGCAGCTGTTTTTACAGAGTCCCGTTTGAGTCCACTCCTCAGCTTCAGTGAGTATCGACATGTGAATAATTCCAGTCGTCTGTCATCGTCTTCTTCCCACAGGAATGTCTGAGTCCGAGCAGTTTCTGAAGGGGACGTCACAGATCAAGATCCTTTGTCCCGAAGACATCGAAGCCATGAGAGTGGTGTGCAAGGTGACGAAGGAAATTCGGATCGTCTTTTGTGTTAGATGTTGTGACTTTCTTTGTTACTGTGTTGCCATGGTTGGCGTTTTTAGTTTTCCATCGATTGCATATAAGGTTTTGACAAATATGTCACTTGCAGCTGGCACGAGAAGTCCTAGACATCGCAGCCAAGATGGTGAAACCGGGCGTTACAACAGAAGAAATCGACCACGCCGTGCATCTGGTACACACACACACACACACACACACACACACACAGGTTTTAAATCTGGGATGTTGTATCTTTTCTGTTTTCTAATAATACAAATATGCAGCTTCAATTCAAAATAAAAAGAGAAAATAAAATTTTGTGAAAATAGTTATATCTGGATAATTTTGTCTTCTCCCCAAATAATTGTTTAAAAAATCTATTTCAGCAGCCACTGCTAATAAACAACTAGTGGATAGATGTAAACAGAGCCCCCTGCAGTGGAGCATCAATCTAACTTTAGTTAAATTCTTACCATATCCTGACATTAAGTACAGATACACACCTTAATAACAATAATTATTATTATCTTTATTTATCTAGCACTTATGAAAACAAGGTTATAAAGTGCTTCACATAGAAACTCAGCTATAATAGAATAAAAGTACTAAATGGGCAATATAAAAAAAGCCAGCCTGACAATAATTAAAGATAGTGAAAACCAGAGAGCAGAATAACTAGAATCAGGTGAAATCAGAGAAGGCGGTGTGATAAAAGTAAGTTTTGAGCTTAGATTTTTAAAGAAGCCAGACTCAGCCTGTCTTATTTCCTCAGGCAGGATGTTCCAGAGCCTCAGGGCTCTTATTTCAAAAGCTCTGTCCCCCTTAGTCTTCAGCTGAGAGTCAGCATGACAAACAGAGCCTGTTGAGCAGCCACATGAGGGGGAAAAAGGGGTCACTCATCTTCATTACATGTCACCCACTCTGTCTTCCTCACTTGTTGCTTCCTCCGTTATCCATTTATTTCCACGCTTTGTCTGTTCAGGCTTGTATAGAAAGGAACTGCTACCCCTCCCCTCTAAACTACTACAACTTCCCCAAATCCTGCTGCACGTCTGTCAATGAGGTCATTTGCCATGGCATCCCGGACAGAAGACTACTACAGGACGGAGATATACTCAACGGTAGGTTCATATGATTCAGGGCACCATATCCTACTTTCTAACAGCTGTTTTTCCTCATTTTTCATCTTATCTTAATCTTATTTTTGTACATTTGTATGTTTTTGATTAACAGAATTCATTTAAACAAACCCAACGTCGACCTTTTCTTAAAACGAGTTGCGTTTCTTTAAGACTTAACAAATTTCTCTCTGTTTTGTCTTAATTTAAAGCCAAACCAAGTCTTTAGATATAGTTAAGTTTTGATGTAGGCAAATATTTTATTGCAGAGAGAGGGGGGGAAAAGTTTTCTCCTCCATGACAAATGGTTGTACTAGCATCTTGAAATGGTGTCAGCAGGAGTTTGGCCAATTTTAGCTTCTTTATTAATATTTCTGCTAAGTAGATGTCTTCTATCCACCACTCCCCTCAGAGCGTCTGATGGAGTACTTGCCAGCAACTCATCTCTCGCTGTGTGGCCCGACAAGACAAATTGTTTCATTAACCTTTACCAGTGGGGCATTGCTAGTCAAATTCTCCACTCTCTATATTTCTCCTTAAGTGGGGGAAAAGTCCCAGTTTGCCCACTAGCAATTCCAATCTCATCAGCAATTTTTTTTAAAAGGACGTTCTGTTTGGCCTTGCAAACGGGTGCGTTTTTATTAAAACTGATGTTCACCCGCTGGATACATCAATAAATGTTTATTCATAACAGAAGTCTCTTTGTGTTTGAAACATAATAGAATCCATTTTGTCACGTAACACAATAGCGCTGACATATTCCCCTTTCTCGCTCACGCAGTGGACATCACCGTCTACCACAACAGTTTCCATGGTGACCTTAATGAAACCTTCTATGTCGGAGAGGTGGATGAAGGAGCGAAGAAGCTGATCCAGACCACCTATGAATGCCTTATGCAAGCCATCGACTCTGGTAGGAGCCTCAACCTTTATTTTCATTCATTTTTTCCTGATGTTGTACGCACACAGAATGCTTCACTACTGTACTAACCAGACCTTCACTATGGTAGTGTTTCATACAGAGCTAGACCGATTAATTGTGCAGGCTGATATTAGCTTATTGCAAAACTTTCAGTCTTAACTTTTAAGAGAGCCTTATCAAGATTCCCAGTATCTCTCAGGCTGTAAACTACATTTCATTTTTACAACGCTATAACCGTCACGCTTTCTTCTTTTTACAGTGAAGCCTGGCGTTCGCTACAGAGAACTAGGTAACATCATCCAGAAGCACGCCCAGGCTAACGGCTTCTCTGTGGTGCGGAGCTACTGTGGCCACGGCATCCACAGACTTTTCCACACCGCTCCCAACGTGCCACATTATGCCAGTGAGTAGCTACCTACCTGCTCGGAAAGATACAGCTCCATTTATAATGTGTAATGTGTAACAGGGTGATTTATGTTTTCATTCATCTCCCAGAAAACAAAGCAGTTGGAGTTATGAAGCCTGGCCATGTGTTCACCATTGAGCCCATGATATGTGAAGGTGAGTGTTATCAGTCTGTATGAATAATGAATATAAATAACAAAAGAGTGAAATAATGAATATACATTTAACTTAATTGCTGTATTTAAACATTTTGCAAAGTTTTAGCAATCACATAAAACAATTATCACACTGAAAATAAAACATACAAGGATGAAATTAAAAGACAAAAATAGATGGTAAATTACAATATCATAGTAAGAAACAGCAGTTAAAGCATGTTTGTAAAATAGCTGAAGCACCTCAAGTTCACTGTTATTTTCATCAATTCAGTCTTTTTTTCTGTTTTTTTTTTTTCTGACCAACACTCCAAAACCTAAAGGTATTCAGGTTACTGTCACTTTAAGACAAAGAAAAGCAGCAAGTCCTCACAATTTAGAAGCTGAAAATAAGGGAATGTTTGACATTTTGCTTGGAAAAAAAAAGACAATCAATTATTATAAAAAAGATCTGCCAGTTATTTTTCTGTTCGTTGATAAATCGACTAAATGCTTTAGCTGTTGAGTAAGAGCTGAAACCTTAGTCATCTTTGCACTCAAGCCTTGACTTAAGGAATTCAAACTGTTTATAAAACTGGCTCATGGGAGGTTAAATGATCTCTCGTACAGCAGACTCAGTCATGCTTTAAAACAGATCATTACGGTCTTACAAACCACTTTATGCCTTACTGGTATCTGGTTAGTCAGTGCCAGACTTGAAGTATTTGTTTCAACAACACTGTTTAATTGATAGATTGTAAACCAAAGCCGTGTGTGTGCGCGTTATGTCTCAGGTGGCTGGCAAGACGAGACGTGGCCTGACGGCTGGACGGCGGTGACCAGAGACGGGAAACGCTCGGCTCAGTTCGAACACACCCTGCTGGTGACAGAGACCGGCTGTGAGATCCTCACCCGCCGCCTCGAGGACAACGGTCGCGCTCATTTCCTGACTCAAATGTAGGCTGGACCGGAACCCACCAAGGACTGGACTTTCCAGACACATTGACACTCAGCACTGCTGGGTCTCACATACACACACTCACACATCTCAAACAAGAGGCACCACTCCTAGAGCTCAGTTTAACTGTGGCTCTCATTGTTCTTTGAATTAAATATCGGTCCCTCAAATTAAATGGAAGTACTTGAATGTGTCTTATATCAAATGTGGATTGCTTTATTAGTGAAATGAAAGGAAATATTAAAGTATTTATAAAATTGGGTTTTTCTTAGTCGTCAGGCTTGACATCAGGCCTTGTCTGACCTCTGGGTCGTGTCACCCAGAGCTTTTACTGGCTGGCTAGTAGTTGTCTGTGGTGTGTGGAGCTCAGGGTGAATTCAACTAGCAAGCTCTGCTTTGCTTCTTTTCTCTCAGCCTCTGCTAACTAAATCAGATTTCATATGAATTTACCAGAGATGGACGGAGAAGAAGCAGCAATACTAGAGACAAAGGAGGCTTCCAGGAAACGGGGTCAACAAGTCGCACAGTCTCTCAAAGTAGCAACTCAGAACTCGTTTTAGGTTTAGAAAATAACACCGGGCTGAAAAACATATGGCAAGTTTGGATTTCAGGCAACAAAAAGCATCCTCTGGCAGCCATATTGGATATCTTCAGTTCTTATGTAGCAGAAGCAATTAGGAAAGTTTCTTTACACTTATTCTGTCTTTCTTAGGTGAGAAGATTGATACCAAATATGAAGCTGCAGCCTGGAGACAGGCTTAGCTTAGCATAAAGATTGGAAACGGCTAGCCTGGATCTGGGAAAAGCTAACCAGCACACCACCACCTCTAAAGCTCACAAATTAATATGTAATATCAAGTACAAAAATGACATGTGGTTTTTTTTTTGGGGGGGGGGTTGAGAGCTAGACCAAGAAATTGTTTGGCACATAACACCATAACCCATGAAAATGCGATATAACAGGTTAATTAGTTAGCATTGGATGCTGGTAGGCTTATTTTCTTACCTTTAGACAGAGTCAGGCAAGCTGTTTCTCCGTTTCCAGTCTTATGCTAAACTAAGTTAACATCTTATGACTGTAGCTTCATACTCAGCAAAATAATAAATGTTAATATCCTGAAGCTATTATTAGTGCTCAGCCAGATTTCCAGTTGACGACATCAGCTGTGGTTGCTAGGAGAATCGTGATGTAACTGCAGAGCATCTACGTACTCAAATTCTAAATGAGAAAATAACATTGACATTGAGCACAAAGTCGTTCTGAAGTGCTGAACTTGTTAATCCTGCTTTGAGGAATACTCTTTTGGTGTATCATGTCTCAAATAGCCCTGGTGTAGCAAATTGAGCCTTAATATGTGAATCTAGGAGTTAAAACTTGCCGGATGTATCAAGTTAACTGACGTTTCCCCTTATCTCGACAGTCACCATTTACCTTGATGTGGGGATTCTCCTGGTGTGAGCAGCATTCATTATTTCTACATTTTTCAGAGGACTAATGTGATCACAGTTTCTCTGCCATCTTTGTATTTCTTCTAATGGAGTAATAAATGACTCTTGTGTAGCTCTGTGTGGGTGAGTTTGTCCTTGAACAGATTGGTGATTTAAATCCTGAATGTGGCTTCATTTATCAGCCTTTTATTTCTAGAAACGACTATCTGGCTTTCTGTCAGCCTTAATTCAGTTTAAACTCAGTGGAAAGACAATAATAGTTTAATCTTAACAGCAATTCAGATGTGATTTTAACACCATTTGTGTACTCCCAAGGTACGCCGGTGTGACTATCAGTAAAATATTTAAATTCACAAGTTACAGTGGAGGTTCTCAATGCTTCTATCAACATAATAAATGGCTGTTAGGTACACAAACATCCAATTTCATTCAAGTTTTGATTTTAAACTAGTGCCGCTAAATGCCGGTGAAGCATTTATTCTGCAGTGGCTGTACACAAGATTATTGATGTCATACAATAAAGTTAGTGGTAGTTGTTTTGATACAGATGGGTGGCTCAGTTCCAGCGCAAACAGCTGTGATTCAGCCAGAAAGAATTACTCACTAAAACTTTTTGCGACATTAAGAAGTAGCTTTCCAGACTTGTTTATAATCCAGGACCACCGTAGTATATAAATAGACTGGTAAAAATTTGAGTAGGTGTTTTTTTTACGGCACTCATTTTGAATTGTTAAAGCAGGGAAAGGACTGGTTTAATTACTGTATTTTAGTTCCAACTCCTAATGCAAAGTGAGTAAGTAAACTGAGCTGCTAAATTCTTACCCTTACATGCAAAATGAAGTTTCAATGCTTATTATTCAACAAGCATCTCCCCTTATTTTAACAACATGAACCTGGTTACAAGCATTGCAACATAATTATGCTAATCACCACCACCATACATGTTGAGTGTGTCGCAATTTCTGTCCTATTGATCACTGTCAAAATGTTGCAATGTATTGAGTGTCCGTCATGGTCGTGTAAATTGTGTTTTAATGTTCACTGTAATGCTTTTTCAGCATTGCAGTCGTACTGTTCTGTAGCTTACTATATTTTAGATGATTAAACTTACAAGTGATTCGAATATCTGAAAAAGTAACCTGAAGCAGTAAAGTGCAATCACAATCATCATTTTGCCTTGTATGAATGAACAGTAGGATTTACTGCAGATTACTTCAAACAGTAAAAATCATAGTCTAGACGTCATTTTTACAGTAATACACATTCATTAAATACAATGAAAGACTCAAAGTTTTTACAGCATTTCAAATACTTTCCATATTTTTTTTGTCATTGCTATTCCAAAAATCTTGAGAAAATTACTACTGAACTGCACAACTGTGTTTGATGAGAATACCTCCTTAACAGAATTATACTCAGCAACATAAAAATCACAACACAAAACTGCCCAGAAAAGTCCAGCCCCACCCCATACTTGTCGTAGAAGTCTTTTAGTCCCATCGTCAGTCCGTCGTCAGTCACAGTTCAGTGTCCCTGAGGGATTTCATTCCAGAGAACAATGTCCTTTCATTAGTGTATTGTACATTTCAACAGAAAGGTGATCCAGGAAAGGTCTGCACAAGTTTATGAGTTCCTGGACATTTCCCTTGAGTACAGTGTTGGTTTTTTTTCATGCGGAAACACATTAAAAACTTCTGTATACCACATGGTGGCAGTAGGAGGAGCGTCCTTAATCCATTTCAACACAACAACACAAAGTAGCAGTTTATTAAGTAGTTTATGTTTCAGAAAAGGAAGTGACACACTTTAAGCAGGTAGACTCAATAAAAAGAGAACTGGTTCTTTCTTAATGTGATAGATTAGGATCCATCTTATTTCAGTAAACCATTATAAAGTTGTGATGCTTTGATAAACTCACTGTGTCATGTAGTAACTTATTTGATACAGATGTTTTCAGAAGCTCTCATTTGTGTGTTAGGTGGGATTTTAAGGCCAAAATTTTAAGTGTTGTAAATTGAAACAGTTGTAAAAATTGATCCAAAGCAATTGTAACATACTATTATAACATTAACCATGTCTGCATTCTACTGGGTTTTTACCAGATCCAGTTCTGCTATAGTGAATGGAATGGAGCCATTAATAATGTCATGTTACATGAGTGATTTTCCTTCTATGACAAGTGAAATGTGTGGAAAAGATTCATAGAAAATCTGAAATAGTTTGAGGTTAATTAACTCCATTAAAATTAAAGGCTTACAATCCTTTAAACTGTCCATGTCCATATATCGTATCCTGCGCTAGAATCCTTCATCAGTTTGCCTCACAGACTTCAGACCAGTCTGTATCACCACAGAAATACTGCAGAAGTAGAGCATGAACTATGCCTGTTGACATGTTTAGCTTAACAAGGAATGGCATAGCTGAGTATGAGGCATCGTACTAATTTTCACAAGTCAGTTACAGTTTGAGTCAACATTTAGGAAATGAAATCGAAAAATTACTCAAGCTTAGAGTTGCTTAGCTTTACAATGAAGAGTGTGTCTGACCCTTATGAACCAATCAGATCATTTTCCTACACAAAATAGCCTAGTACTCAAACCCTACAGGTAGAGTAACAATACTTTTGCAAGTTTTTAAGCAGGCTAGACTTTCATCTGCACCTCTCACAACTTCATCAGGCCTTGATGTCCATGCTTCTAAAAAAAGAATCCCTCAGCAGTCCCTATCAATTAGCAGCCTGGCAACACTAGCACCATTTGGTTGTTTGTGGTTGTACTTATTATTCATTCAGTTTAGATCAAAGAATATTTCTGAATAATCTTGTTTTAGTTTCTGTTTTTCCGTCTCATAATGTTCCGTGTATGCATATGTGTTCCTTCAGGGGGGGAAACGCTGATCAAAGAGGTTTCTGACTGTGCATTGTTCAAATAAAACAGACTTGAACAGGGAGCTGAAAGATTATTTATTGAACTGAGCAGAGTAAACATGGAGTGGGATCGTGGTTTTCTGTGCTCCGCCGAGTGCAGCATCTAGAACTGGAGGACGACGCGAATGCTGAAAGAGAAACGTGGGATTAGACTGAGGGTACAGCATCACATTTTTAAAAGCTTAAAATACAGTACTGATACAATCAACACTCGTCTTTGAAGGAAGGTCTCTCGGGATGCAAACTTTTAAAAAAATCCTGCCTCACATTATTCATCACATCTCAGCTTTGTCCTCAACAGAGGGCAGCGGTGACGCCTTGTGAGGCCTCCAGCAGACAAAACCCAGAGGGACACCAGAGCACTGCGCGCATTAACATAACAATCAACTTCAAAATGTGTCTGAAAATCAAGGCTTACCATTTTCCAGCATGCATGAGATCAAACCCGTCGGTGATCTTCTCAAAGGGCAGAGTGTGAGTCACAAATTCATCCACTTTCAGCCTCTTGTTCATATACTCCTCCACTAGTTTGGGAACACTGTCGACACTCTTGTAACCTGGGAAAAAAGTGTAAATGGGCTTATCAAGTAGAGAAAAGTAATGATGTGTGTTGCATCAGGTAGTTTAACAAACATTTTAAGCATTTTTTTCCCACTCTTGGGGACACAAAAACAGTTTGTCAGTGTAACTGAGCATGATGTGAAGCAAATGTGAATCAGACTCCTTTCATATTACAATACAGACCCATTTTTCAAATGATAAAAGATGTTTGTACTTGAAAAAGCAAACAAGACATCATGCTCCAGTTTATATACAGTTACACAACTGTGCTTCTGCAGTAGTGAGAAACTGGAGAATAATTGGTCTAAATCTACACCCACACATTTTTAAGCCAGAGTCACAAAGCATTTATTGTAGAAAATGAATGATTAGTTTACATCAGTGTACAGTATGTGCTCATTACGTGCCCCTGCATGAAAGATGGGTTCTTTCTTTGTTGCACAGGTTCCACTCAACAGTTTCTTTCATTTCAATTACACCCACCTTTTGAAAAACATTGCAATCATTCATTATATTCATCTTGAATGACAGGTTGTTGATTTGGCAACCTCCTCCCATTATCTCAAAGCAGGTCACAACTAGTTTGTTACCTCCAAAGGCAGTGCCCTTCCAGGTGCGTCCAGTCACCAGCTGGAAGGGTCGGGTGGAAATCTCTTGTCCGGCTGCTGCCACACCGATGATGACGCTGGTGCCCCATCCTTTATGGCAGGCCTCCAGGGCTGCCCTCTGCCACCATGAGACAACATCAGAGCAGTGTCAGCTTAGTCTGATCCAAACAGCACCACAATATTGGCATAATATTTATAATAGTAATAGTTTATCTTAAATGTATTCTTTTTTAAAGGTATTCCAGAGTGTCATAGAATTGAGGTGGGGTTTGGAGCTGGTCAATCATATTGGATTATTATTTACATGACTGTAGTCCCACTCACCATGATTGCCACATTGCCCACACATTCAAAGGAGTAGTCCACACCTCCATCTGTCATCTCTACTAGGACCTCTTGGATTGGCTTACTGTGGTCCTTCGGGTTCACCACGTCTGTGGCTCCAAACTCGCGAGCGGTTTTAAACTTGTCGGGGTTGAGATCAATTCCAATAATCCTGGTGGCCCCGGCTGCTTTACAGCCCATGATTGCTGCGAGGCCCAGTGCTCCCAGGCCAAACACTGCACAGGTTGACTTGGCCTCCACCTGCAGGGTGAAGAACAGGAGAGGAAAGAGCAGGTCAGCGTGTCACTGCTGCTAGAGGAGAAATGAGAATGCCTTAAATTAATGTTACATAATGAGAAAAAGAGCAAATGTATTTTGCAGGTGCATGCTTCTTCAGGCTGGCTGTGTTTTTCCCTGGCATCAGGTAAACACTGTGGGTACCTGCAAGTTCATACCAATAAATAGATACAAAATCTATGGTCAAAATTGTGACACATGCCACAAACCAAAACAAGACTACAGCCATACTAGCAGCTCTGACAGACTGTACTTTAATAGTAACAGCAGATTAGACAGCATGCTAAAATGCTTACACTGATAATTGTGACATGCTGTTTAGCTAGCAGGAACAGTGTTTACCATGTTCACCATCTTACTTTGGCCGGTTAGTGTGCTAAGATTTCCTAATAAACACTAAATACAAGGTAGCTGAAGTTGATTTAAGAAGAGAGTTTTGGACCAATTAAGATTTGGACTTGATAATGATGCTTGATTAAAGGTTGAGGATCACAGTATCAAATTTTATGGCATCCAATGGTTGTTAAGAGATTTCATTCAAAACCACAAATATCAACCTCATGGTGCCACTAGAGGAAAAGTCAGGGGATCACCAAACATCATCTGGGGAGCATTTCATGGCAACCCATCCCATAGTAGTTGAGATTTTTCCAGTCTGGACCAAAGTGTTGGACCAACTGACTGAACAACCAAGTGACATGGCCACTCCTCATCTAGAGCCGCGTTGCTGAAGTGGCTTAAAAATACACCATACATTAGCTACCAGTCAAAAACTGACAGTCACAGACTTAAAGGTATTAAAGAGAACTGATTTGGCACTTGATCCCATTAAGTTTGGTTTACATTTGAAAGGGAATCAAAACTAGTGCCAGATTGAGACTCCTTGAATTCTCCTGTGTCCTCCATAAATATATAGCTTTGAGGAGTCAAGTGTGGGTCATGGAGAGTGTGATGGGATAATCGATTTTTTGACCAAAATCAATGATCCAGAGCAAAGGTGATTTTGTTTTTTCTAACATGGCTTAAATATCCACTGATCATGTGACTGAAAGGCTATGCTAGGTGCTGGTAGGACAGTTGTATTTTAATACAAAAATAACCTCTGCTTTCTAATATCATACTAACTTTCACTCATACTATGGACCTTCTTTAGGCATACAAGGCAAACAGAAAGAAACAACACTAAGAGGTAGATATAGACATTCCAGTAATTAGCCCAAATGCAGAACATCTGTGTGTCCCTGACCCATGAGATTGTGCACATGGGTACTGTTGCCCAATGGCATGTATGGACTACAAAAATGGAGGATAAAGGACACAATGAGAGATTGAGAAAGGATACAATGTGGGATTGAGAAAGACAAAACACATTTAAATAATAATAAAGACAATATCAATGCTATACGATATAAACTATGGTGCTAAGAAAATGTGCTGTCCAACATATTCCATTCACATTTCATTATTCATTCTCTTTTGATTTAGTTTTATGATTTTTTTTTAAATTATTGAACAGACACTTATCTTGGGTACAACAGTTTTATGGTTTCCATATCAAACATACCAGCCTGCTACATGCTACAAATGCACTGTATCTATAGCATATGTGAACAAGCCTATTTAGAACAGTGCTGATAAAACAGTGTACAGTATGTAAGACTTGTGACTGGCTGAGATGACTGATCGTGGCACAGTGATATTAGGCTGACTCACCTTGGCAGTGTTTATAGCGGCTCCATACCCAGTGGTGATGCCACAGCCCAGCAGACACACTTTGTCCAGAGGGGCCTTGTGGTTCACTTTGGCCAGGGAGATCTCAGCCACCACTGTGTACTCAGAGAATGTGCTGCAGCCCATGAAGTGGAAGAGGCTCTTGCCCTTGCAGGAGAAACGGGTCGTCCCATCTGGCATCAAGCCTTTACCCTGAGTGAGCCTTAAGAACAACACACAAGCACAGATTTAACTGCTCTGAGGTGCACGAACAAGGCAGGATAGATTTTTATGATTACCGCTGAACTGCAATGCTGCACGGAGCAGGACATTTACCTGATCTTTTGACACAAGTTGGTTTTGGGGTTCTTACAGAACTTGCACTCTCCACACTGTGGGACATACAGGGGTATGACAGTGTCCCCTGAAATACAAGCACACTGACATTTTTGAACACTTACACTGCAGTAATCTTTGGAGTATATCAGAGAAGAGAAGAGAGGAGAAGATAACCTGTTTGAAACTTGGTGACTCCCTCTCCGACACTCTCCACAATACCAGCACCCTCGTGGCCCAGCACTACAGGGAAGACTCCCTCAGGGTCGGAGCCACTCAGTGTGTAGGAGTCAGTGTGACAGATCCCTGTGGCCACAATCTGAAAGAAAGGACTGCAATCTCATCCATGCTCAATCCATTTAACACTAGTGACACTCTTATGTTAGAAATCTGCTAACATGTGGGGAATCAAACAGTGGTGGAAAGTAACTAAATACATTTACTCATGTATTATACTTAAGTACAATTTTGAGGTTCTTGTACTTTACTTGAGTATTTCCATTTTATGCTACTTTATACTTCCACTCCACTACATATCAGAGGGAAATATTGTACCTTCCACTTCATTACATTTATTTGACAGCTTTAATTACTTTTCAGGTGAAGATTTGACACAATGGATAATATAACAAGCTTTTAAAGTACAACACATTGTTAAAGATGAAACCAGTGGTTTCCAACCTTTTTGGCTTTTGACATCTTACAAAAAGCAGTGTGAAGTCAGGGTCACATTTCAGATGTCTATGAGTTGTTAACAGCTCCACCAAATAGTGATTTTTCCTTCTAAACGTCTCACATGGCTTCATTTCAATAAATGTTCAAAAAATCCAATATTTCACCAAAAATCAAAGATTGGAGAAAAAGTCCAAAAACTGAAAACAGATTTGTGTATCAGAACTTCGTTTTTTTTCCTTTCCTCTCCCATTAATCATCTCACAGCCCCTCAGATTTATCTGGTGACCCTTTAAAAGGGCTCGACCCCTAGGTTGGGAACCACTGGACTAAACTAGCTAACTGTATGTGAAGTAGTTCAAACCAGCTCCACCTCCAGCAGCTACAACAGTAACATGCTGCTCTAACACTGATGCTTCAGTATTAATAATCGAATGATGTCATATATGTTTATATCTTATGTTTTGAATCTTCTACTTGTATTATCTGTTTTTATTGTAACTGTTTTTGAAAGGTGCTATATAAATAAAAATTATTATTATTATTATTATTATTATTATTATTATTATTATTATTATTATTATTATTATTATTACATTTACTTAAGTAGGATTTTTCATGCAGGACTTTTACTTGTAATGGAGTATTTTTACATCGCTGTATTGGTACATTTACTGAAGTAAAGGTTCTGAATCCTTCTTCCACCACTGGCAACAGATCAGCTCAAGTAGAAGTATTATTGTTTTGCAAGAATTTCTTTCACTCAAAGTTTAATTACTGAATATTGTATTAAAATAAAGGACAGATCTTTCTTGCTCAAGGTAATATTAGTACACAGTATCAGTACAGGTCACTCCTTTTTTAACTACCGGAAAGTGTGCAAAGTCCACCGTGGTGTTGGATTGTACACACTAAGTGAGAAAATATTAACTACAGATAAGCATGTAAGAGGAGCAGGTAATTGTATGGTTTAGGCTATAAATAGTATACATAGTGCATATATAGTAGCTTATCTAATATATAGTATATTGTTATCATTGAGGGTTTTTTTTTTTTTTACAGCTTTCATCATTACAGCATTGCCTTTATCTCATTGCAACATTTTTATCTTGTAAACCCATCAAAATCTAATTGCAAACAAATCATTACCTTGAGGCGAACCTCTCCAGCTTTAGGAGGCGCCACCTCCACTTCCTCCATCACGAGGGGTTTCCCAGCCTCCCATGCTACTGCAGCTCTGCACCGGATTACCTAAAACATCCAACAGCTTCAGCTGGCCTGTGATCACTCAACGTAAATACTCTCTTGACATTTAACCCATTCAGTGCTAGAGAGGAAGTGGTGTGATTCAAAGGGTGGAGGAAAACAAAATACAACTTTCTCCTTTTACTGTAGACTACAGAAAACATGATCAGTTCCTAGATCTTAGATCTGTTTCTCAACAGGCTGAATATAACAGAATCGAACTTTGACCATTTTCCCTTCTTGCGCAGACATGTTGCAACAATAGGAAGTCTCCAAAAAAGTCTCCAATGACTAATTTTTTGTCTATTTTAGGATGTGAAACAGTGCAACAGAAGGATTGCTTCTTTTTTGAAACACTTGTTAAATTATAACTAATGTTCTCATAAATAGCAGACTAAAATCTACCCTCCACACCCTTCTTCTTGAACTGTAAACATTCCCTCTGCTGCATAAACACTTTACAGAGCAGAGGACAAGTCCTGACAACTCTAGCAGTCTTTTGTGTGTAGAACGATTCGCATTCCTTGAAACATTTACAGAAGTTCATTATTCTAATACAATTCCATGTTATGAGAAGTCAATGAGCTTACCTTCCCTGTAGTTGCCATGCTGTTTCACAACCAGACTCCGACAACATTAGGCAAGATTGTAGGTATTATCAGAGTTTAGACCAATCACAAAGAAGGGCCCTGCCTGTGTGGGTTGTGTCCAAACACTTGCTGCTGATCTTTCTACAGGCCTCATTTCCCCTTCCATATCTCTAACACAAGAGCAGATAAGCATAGTGAAATAAAAATAGAAAGATATTATAAAATATCTATAAATATATCATAAAAGACCTACGATATACCCGCCTACTGCTGAAAGCTTCCTTTGGTCAACAGGGGGCTATTTTACAAAAGCAGAATTCAGAAATCCAGGATAACAGAAAAAGTGAGACTCCAGGCAGTGTATCCTAGCTTTATATGTTTCATGTTGGCCAAGCCAGATGAAGGCAGGTGTAAATAATTGACATAAATGTGTGTTCACAGCTCTCTTCAATGGACCATGAGGTCGATCACAGATTTACTGATGCAGAAATGGAGAAGTGTGCAGTGTACCTTTCACCTAATGAGTAACAGCTACTATTGGAAGCTTATTCATATTTATATTAGAGTGTTTATGTCTGATCTGAAGTGTGCACATCGAAATTCTTATCATACCTACCTTTATCTCTGCATTTCCTAGCTTTTACATTTCATACTGTTACTAGTGTTCATACTGTATATATCTAAGCATAGTCATACCTACCCTTAGTATTTATTCTATTTATATATTATACATATATACATTATACTACGCTAAACTGCTTCTTTTGCACTTCTGGTTAGATGCTAAGCTGTATTTCGTTGTCTCAGTACTTGTACTCAGTGCAACGACAATAAAGTTGAATCTAATCTAATATATGAGACATAGATTTCATGACAGCTTAATTTAGTTTCTATAAAGTCCATATTTAAGAGTGTGCCATTTGGTTGAAATGATCTAGGAAAGGGTTTAAGATGTAGAAATATATTTTTTTCAATATTTATTTCAATTTGTTCTTCTAGTATAGTTAGTTGTATTTTATTTATTCTTCTTTTTTATTAATTATTCAATTAGCATTAAGGGAAAACATACAAATTCATTTAAACCCCATAAATATACAAAAATACAAAAAGTAAAAAAAACAAAAACACAAGTCACAACTTTTACAATATAATAATTGTAGTTGTAGTAGGAATTGTATTCCTTTAACCCCCTTTTAAATTGAAGACAATAACTTCCTTGATTTTATTTAAAGGTTACATGACTCATACACACAGGACTTAGATTAGATCACATTTTCACTTGATATACTATATATACAGTATATATACACAGTATATCAATATACTAGTATACTAATTTATATGTTATAAATTGTCTAGAATAACTAGATTTCAGTTTTGAAAGCAAACCCCAAAAGCTTAAAGCTACTTTGTTACCTTGAGTTAACTATTTTCTTGTGATAATGGGATAGTTATCAGAACAACATAATTATCTTGTTATTTTGAGAAGATTAATATTGTTATCTTAAAATAACCAGGTAATTTTGTCATGGCATTCAAATTCAGTCTTCCTTGTAGAGGTTGGTGCATTTTCATGGCTGGTAACCATGCGGTGCATCCAGGGCACATGTGGAAACAGGACTTTGAGAGGACTGATTTCTACACTGTGCATTATCATATCACTAGCAATCATAGTCAATCACAGCGGCCCCTCTCACTATCATAAAATGCTGCATACTCATACATCATGATGCACTGACAGTTTAAAGGGGCAGAGACTCTCCCAGGATGTGCAGAATTGCAGGTATAAATATAAAGCATTAATATGCTGCTAAGGAGCAATAATGTCTACTTTAAACATTTTAAAATTTATATCACATTTTAAAAGCACAGCAGAAACCAGGTTCTTTGTGTGTATTGGTGCATGATTTTATATGATCCAATCATGATTCTGTTCTTCCAAATCAATGTTGGTCAGGAAACCTCAGGTCTACCTGTAACAATTAAAAATATGAGGTTGAGGTGCTTTTTAGAAAGGAGATAACACGCACAATTATTGGCCTGGTTTGTGTTATTTCTGTGTTTGTGTTATTTCTCAGCAGCCTAATACTGATTTTGCAAGATCGAATCAAGGTAACAACAGTGAATCTAGCGTGCGTTAACCCAAATAAGTTTATGTTTTCCCAACATAATGATTTGAGATAACTGGATAAAAAATAACAATTACAACCATTGCTGGTCTCGGCTTCTATAGAAATCAGACAGCAATCACGAACTGTAATTTCTTCACCATAAAATATCACATTAGCCAACATCAACTATTATTACATGTAGTTATTTTGTCTCATATCCTTTCTTTCTTTGTGCCTGCATGGTGTTTAAATGAAATATCCTCTCCTTCATTATAAATTCCTCCAGAAACAGGCAGATGCACTGCTGGGGGACAAACCCTGGAACTGGTCCTGCCAGAATAATTACAACGCCCAGTTGAGCAAATATTGATAAAATTAGGCTGGTCTGTGTAAATAAGAGCTAAAACTCATTTGACTGACACTTAAACATAATGTAATAGAGCCTTCAGAGACATGACAGACAATGCTGTAGACACATAAATGCTGTGACTGCAACGTACAAAACAACAAAACCAGAACATAAACAAAGAAGCCACTGAGCTCATCTGTTTAGACCATTTGTTTTGCTCTATAAACACTTTGACATGTTTATCTTTTGTTTTTGTGAACACTGAAGATGATTCTCACAAACAAAAATCTGCACATAGTCCATTGAACAGTACTGAGTGTTCAGGGTCAGGCATGTATATTGTGTATAATTTGAAAGATCTCTTTATTATGTGCATTGTGTTGTGAATATGTTCAGTATAATATTCAATATAATATCGTGGGTAGTTTCTGGAGTTACTTTGGGGTCACTGAAAGCAACACAATTATAGTCTTAATTTGGAGAAACACTCAGGACAGTTCGGATGCTGTGGAGCAAAAACAAAAGAGAAATTAGCAGACCTGCACCTATTAATATAATATTAGTGTAGAAAAAATAAGTGTAAATAGAGTGTAAATCTACCATTTGCTGTGCTTCATTAGTTCAATGGCATCATTGACCTGGTCCAAGGTCATCTTGTGAGTGATGAACTCATCCAGCTTCACCTTCTTGTCCAGGTAGGCTTTAACCATCTCGGGCACGCCATCCTTACTCTTAAAGCCTGAGCCACAGAGAACACACACATCTCAACATAAGAGCTCATATAAATCTTACTCCAGGTTGAATGATTATAGAGATCAAGCCTACAGCCTTTTAATTTCAGGAGGAGGGTGAGTCATTGTAATCAGTCAATAGTGATTCTCAAATTTGACTGATGGGAGCCTCACCTCCAAACATGGAGCCCTTCCATGTGCGTCCAGCGATGAGCTGAATGGGTCGGGCAGTAATGTCGCCTACCTCTGTCCAGCCAACCAATACGCTGACACCCCAGGCATTCATACAGGACTCCAATGCACTGCGCTAGATGAGGAGAAAAAGAATTGAGTCAGAGGGTGCGTAACAACAAGGTTTCAAATCTCTAGAGCAGCTGAGGAAACTGAATAAAAGTTGTAGTTTTGATAGTTAGACAACACCTCTTCATGGGAAAGAATCCTCAATATAATTAAACTTCTTATACTAGATTACATCAAATCTCTATGCAAACCTCACTGTCTCCCTTACCATGACTCCCACATTCCCGACACACTCCAGGGAGTAGTCCACTCCTCCATTGGTCATCTCAGACAGCACTTGGCTAATGGGTTTGCTGTGATCCTTGGGGTTCACAAATTCAGAGGCGCCAAACACCTTGGCCTTCTCAAACTTCTCTGGGTTTATATCGACAGCAATAATCCTCTTGGCTCCTGCAGCCTTGCAGCCCATTACTGCAGCCAAACCCACAGCTCCCAGACCAAACACAGCACATGTGGAGCCCGGTTCCACCTGCAGAGACAAAGACTCTGGTCAACATGGCACTTTGGGTTGAATTTCCTTACTGCACCATAGAGTAACACACATTAGCTCTCCCAGTTTACTGTGTAGCCACAGTCAGTGTGCTATACCATTTCACATGTCTGACTTAAGAAATTATTACACAGTGGTTTGGGAGGAGTTTATTACAGCCGTTAAAACCTTCAGTGAAACCTGTCTCAAATGCTTAATCCAGTAATATTGCTTCAGTGTGGATATTAACTTTTAACAATACATGTTAGACTATCTCCAACAGTAAAACATATACACCTTAGCAGTATTAACTGCTGCTCCAAATCCTGTGCAGACCCCACAGCCGAGGAGACAGACTTTGTCCAGAGGAGCAGCAGGGTCGATCTTCGCCACAGCAATCTGGTTAATCACAGTGTACTGAGAGAAGGTGCTGGTTCCCAGGAACTGCAGCACCTTCTTGCCCTTACAGGTAAACCTGGAGTCTTCTGCTGCCATCAGATCATAACGATTAGAAGCCCTGAAGAAGATAATTTATTGAGGTAAAAATACAACCTGAGAATGATCTTGTACATTGTGCAATGAGTATTTGTGAACACAAGCAAATCCAAAGATTCAAACCGATGTTATCCTGTGGTGTCGTCTGACAGCACCTACAGTAAAGTTGCTCCACTGTCAGAGACATAGTGGATAAAATCCATAGTATAAAAACCATCAAATGAGCCTATAAATTCATGAACACATTCTGGATGAATGAAATAAAAGATGAGAAGGAAGAGATTATGACTGGAGATGAACGTTGACTGAGCTCACCATCCTTTCTCACACTGGTTTGTCTTAGGACTCTTACAGAAGCGACATTCTTTACATTGTGAGATGGTCAGAGGGATCACCTTGTCTCCTGAAAGACAAAAAAAATGTTGTCAAGTGACTGTCAAATAAATTTTAGGCCATCATACAAAATGACAAACAAATCAAATGTTAAACAGATTTGTTAAATATCCCTTCCCTTGGTCTAACAGGGATAGAAACACAAGCAATTACACAAATTACATTGTTTAGGTTGTAAGCTTTAACTGACCTGGCTGAAATTCAGTGACTCCAGGTCCCACGCTCTCTACCATGCCGGCTCCCTCATGACCGAGGATTGCTGGGAAACCCTTTTTATGCATGCCCAACAGGTGGTTGAGGTCTGTGCGGCAAACCCCGGTCGCCACGATCTACAGTGAGGACAGCAACCATACAAATGCAGCCTTAATACAATGTAAGTTTATCTTGTTACACATCCAGCAGACACAGAAACACAATTATCCCATTACAGTCCCGTGTCTAGCTTCATAATGAATATTATCCCAATGTTCACTGGCCTTTTGGCCTCACAGTACATTCACTGTTTACCTACTCATATGGTTTTTATATGGTTATATATGGCTCTTGCCCACATAGACTGGACATCCAAAAGAATGAACTAAAAGAAACCAAAATCTGCACAGAACGGCAGAATTAGGTGTTCACTCTCAGTGAGTTCAATAGTATTAGTGACCCTTTTACGTTACATTGAAACATATGATTTAATGTTAATGTCAAAAATATCAGTTAATGTAGCCTCAGAGCTGTATTAAGCAAGACAGACTAATTCATGTTCTGAGGATATATCTGGAACCTGTTCACCATCTCAACCACACATCAGTCGATATTTAGTTTGATGATATCTCTATATAGAATTTCTGGGTAGTGAAGATCTAAAAATTTGCAGTGACCTGTCACTGCTAAAAATTACATTCATTCACTAATTCTTATTCATGGGATCAGTATAAGGCAGTATGTGTATGTACGTGGGTGTGTCTTGATAGTGGACATCTCTCACCTTGATGCGGACCTCGTTGGCCTGGGGTGGAGCTACCTCAATATCCTCAATCACCAAAGGCTTGTTGGGCTCCCAGGCCACTGCTGCCTTGCACTTGATGACCTAGAAGGCAGACAAACCACATGAAATTCCCCAGCACGAGATTTCAGGAAGGACACACTTAACCTATACTAGGTTGAGCTTCCCGAGAGTTCAACACTTGTTGAACTCTTTATGTACTCAATTCTTCTGCATCTCACACTAATCTGAAAGAACAAGGGTAAAGCAATAAAAGGCAACATGCCACATAAGCCAGAACCATAACATAATGTTAATATCCTCTGTGTTATAATTTCAAGAGAAGCACACATCTAGAGGTGTAAAATTTACATACATGCCACTGTGCAAATTTTCGTCAAAGCAAACATTAAACTATTGAATTTCATGTATTCATTGGACATTTTTTAAGCTACATTTTAACTGTAGAGTACAGTGGTTTCAATGTCTCAATGTTGCTCCTGGAAAAAAGCAAACATTCATTGTAAAGCAAGAGTTTGAAGTCCACACATTATTATTTTGGCAAACATGAGTTTTATTGAAACAATATAATTTAATGAATCATCATTTATCAAATGGTTTTTCCTTAGACGTTTAAAAAAAAAATTAATTTATATGACTGTGGAACTACAGAAGATTTCTGGACTTCTTTTTTGGCCTACTATCCTCTCATCTTTGCCAATATCAGCAGTTACACAAAACAGTCTAGATAGTCTCAAACTACAAGTCCAAACAGAACATGTGATATTTTATTTTTATATATTACATATTTATTTATTTAAAAAAAAAAAAAAACATCACAGTTGTCAATATGAATACTCACATATTGCATTATACCTACCTTACCAGCTGTGGCCATTTTTGCTGCAAAAACAAGAGAGGAGTTGAGAGAGAATAAGCTGCAAGACCTGAGAGTGAGGAGGAGAGAACTCAGATTGAGGTTTATATACTGCTGCGATAAAAAGCAGTTATGCAAACATTCAGATGGGCGGGGACTCTGAATGATTTTTACTTTACATTTACTCACTAGTTATGAATAACTGTAAAAACACACATTTGCAGGCATGTTATCAGTTTCTGATCGTCAAATCTTGACAACAGATGTGGAGCTTTGCACAAACAAGCAGCAACCATTACAAATGATGACTATGAACCATGCAAATACACTGTTTTTTAAGGTGAAACATTTTCTTTGTAAAATATTTTGGAAACCACCACCAAAACACATTAGACTTTAAATTAGCTTCTGAGACTAACAATTTTTGCAAAAACTGTTAACTTATTGAGATATTTGGGGGTCTTAGATGCTCCTCTAGGAGAAGATAAACATTAAACTGTAAGCCAAAAGAATAACAGACAAATTAAGCAAAAACAATTAATGTGGAGAGAGTTTAACTCATGATGTTGTAACTGAAATGTCTAATTTGTTAGTTTATGTTGTAGTGGAACAGCAACTCCCTGTAAAAGTAATATTTGAGGTAGAAAAAAACAGATACTGAAAATAAACATGCCTAGGCAGCTCTGATGGAGTTCAGGGGTCATCCTGCAGACTACTGTTAGGTTACAAATGATTTCACTGGTAAACTTACTGTTAGACCCTTAACGATTCTGTCCCCCTGTTGGAAGACTGAAATAATTAATGATATTATTGATGCTGTGCCATGTGTGTAAAAATCAATCTGTAATGCACACAAAATGTAGAGAAAAATGAAATATGCACAGCTTGTAATTTTGAGGAGGAAACTATGTTTTTTGCACTCTGTGTTGCTCTCTTTGTTTATTACAGAGCAGTGTTGGCGCAGAAATGTGGAGAAATGTCTGATGTTCATACATTGTCCTTTATTCAGAAGTAGCTTATATAACCTACAAAGCATTCATTCTTTATCAAGGAGTGACATTTGGCGTGAGATTTGTTTGGAGTGGCAACTCTCTCTGGAACAATATTTAACCACACAGCTGGTCTGTTGCAGCTGAAACCTGTAGCTGTAGCAGTTACAGTTGTATACAAAAGTTTGTGCACCCCTTGACAAATAACATATTTTGGTGATTTTTTAGTTGAAAAACGTAAACACGGTCTTTCTAGGATATGGAACATAAAACACAATATTTTCAGAAAACAATGCATAGTTACTTTTTAAGTCATGAACAGAATTAAATAAAAACATCATTGTGGCATGTGCAAAGGTTTGGGCACCCTACATAGTCAGTACTTAGAAACACCACCTCTGGCAGATGTTACAGCTTGCAAACACTTTTTGTAGCCAGCTAAAAGTCTTTCAATTCTTGTATTTGTGATTTTCTCCCATTCTTCCTTGCAAAAGGCTTCTATTTCTGCAATATTCTTGGGCTGTCTTGCATGCATAGCTCTTTTAAGATCTGCCCACAGATTTTCAATTATATTTAAGTCAGCTGATTGTGGGGGCCATTCCAAAACCTTCAGCTTGTGTCTCTTGAGGTAGTCCACGGTGGATTTCGAGGTATGTTTAAGATCATTGGAACGGTGCACCAACACTCCTGAGTCTGCTAAATCTTCCTACAGTTTTTTTGCAGTCAAATGGGAGTTTTGATTTGCCTTTCTGACCAGCATATGAGCATTTCTCTTGGTGAGTTTTCTTGATCTTCCAGATCTCATCTTGATCTCCACAGTTGCCCTAAACTGCCATCTCTTAATTACATTTTGCACCAATAACTTTCATTTTCAGAGTCTCACACAGCTGCTTAGAGGAACCCATAGTTACTGAGTGTTCGCACAAGGTTTGAAGAGTATTTGTAAAGCTTGTTTAGTTTATTGGATCCCCATTAGTTGCTACCAGGATAGCAACTAATCTTGCTGGGGTCCACATAAAAACACATAACACCAAAACACATCATACATGAACAATCCCACATACTCTACCTCTCACCCAAAACCCAGATCCCCCCCCCACACACACCCAGCACTCCCCCAAATCACCCCATACCCACACAGACCATCCCAACTTCAAAAGAAAATCACAGCAACAGTGATAATTATACTACCAATAAACAGAAAAAACGAAATACAATAAAACAAAACAAAACTCTGTTTTTACCAGAGGGAAGAAAAGCACTTACACATCATACATCAGACAACAGACAACAGTTCACGTTCATAATTAAACAAACAAGCACTACAGGGAAGACTCCCTCAATTAAGGACTGTGACCTGACCCATGCTGAATCCATTTAGAACTTACTGATGCTACTATTTGCCTTGCACAATGTAAATGGAAATATTTTCACATGTGACCAGGAATATCTAAGAGTGCAAAGTACATGGCAGTCACTGTAAAAATACAAAATGATAAGTGGCAAAAGCACAGGGATTTCTAGAGGATCTGGTCATTACATGCTGCATATATGGATCATGACTACAGTAACTTATCTGAGCTGTCATTTTTATTAGAAAAAGGAGTTTTACAACTTCCATGATTGCAGCATTGCCTTTATCTGATCATAATTTAACTTTTAAGTAGAGACTGAAGAGTTCAATTCAGCATTTTATCTTGTGTACCAATAAAATCTTATTTGAATTTGTGAATGTGAAGTAATCTTAACTTGAAGTGCACCTTCACCTCCTTCATCAAAGGGTTTTCCCAGCCACCCATGCTATTGCAGCTTTGCGCTGGACCATCCATGATACAACATACAAGAACTTTGGCTGGCTTGGCATCGCTCTAGATAATAGATCTGCACATTTTCCATGAGAAAAGAGTAGGCAGGCAGAATTATGGTGTGTAGACATGGAAACCAACATTAAATAGTTTAGTTGTGATCCTTGTTTTTAAAGTAGAGAGTAAAGTGTAATATCTTCTTATTATCTACTTATTATTTACCAAAAGCTTAACAAACACTTTAACATGACTAAGAGTCCACAGCCATGCAAGTAGCTCTGCTGTGCTTTGAGCTAAATGCTAAATGCTGCACACTTCATACCAGTGAGAAGAGCACAGACAAAACCACAAATACAGGAATGGCAGAAACCAGTGTATTCACATTGGACCCTACTGTGTTTATAGACACATATGCAACTGAGATAGACACTGATGCCTTTGACTTTTGATCATAGACCCTATGCTCCCCCACCAGTAGGTGGCTCTGTTAGGGGGTGAATAGGATATAGAGTGCTGTAAGAATGACAGAAGTAGAGAACGAGGGAGCCGCGAATCCTGTAGCCATATATGCTACCGATGTTAGCTGTTGCTGAGGACTGAGTAAAGTTGCTCGACAGTTCGTTCGTCTTCTGTGATTCACTCAGTAACATAACAGATCCTATTGCTCATAGTTAAAAGCTGATTAAGAAAAAGGTTTTCAGGAAAAACATTTTTCGGGGGATTCTTTATAAGTATATGCCCCTGGTGCTCCTTAAATATTGTCTCCTTTGAAATCTTAGACTAGAATGCAAAGGCACTTGTGGGGGACAAATCTTGGAGTTCGTCTTGGCAGAATACTTACAACACTGTCTGCCAAGTTGAACAAATACTGATATAACTCGTCTGGTCTGTGTAAATATTAGAGATATGCAGAGGGCGAAGTATTTGTATTTGTATCTGTATTTGTTGAGGCAGCAAAATTATTTGTATTTGTATTTGTATTTGTATTTGTATTTGAATAAAAGTGGAAAGAGGCTTAAAAATCCTGTTTTTGTTTTTCTTATGCTTATAATTTTAGAAAATTAAAGATGAAAATTAAAGTGATGTCTAAATTAAGAAATATGCATCATGTAGCAGGTGGATGTGACTCCCCTCATTGAGACCTGCCGATAGACGTAACAGCGGAGCAGAGGAGAGAGATAGTAGATAGTGACTATAACTGACCTGCTCGCTGGTATTTGACATGTTTTGTTTTTTTCTTCCCAAAAACAAATAATTTAAAAGATATTTGTATGAAACAAATATTCGTGAAAAACCCACTATTTGTGCTTTGCCGAATAATTTATTTGTATTCGGGCACACCCCTAGTAAATATGTGCTAAAACTGATTGACTAACAAGAACCCTTTTTGTCACTTTAAACACAATACAGTAAAATTCAGTAACATGACAGACAATTTTGTAGACACACAAATGCTTTGTCTATGACATGCAAAACAGCAAAACCAGAACAGAAAAAAAGGAAGCCACCCATTTCATCTGTTTGGACCATTTATTTTGCTCATTACACACTTTATTATGTTTATCTTTTGTTTGAATGAAAACTGCAGATTATTCTCAAAATCAAAATCTGCACATCATCCACTCAGTACTGTTGAGTGTCCAAGGTCAAGCATATATATTATGCATAATTTGAAAGATCTCTTTATTGTGTGCATTTGAGGTCATTTGAGCAACACAATAGTCTTATTGTGGAGAAACACTCAGGACTGTCCGGATGCTGTAGAGCAAAAACAAAACCAGAAGAAATCAGAAGACTTGCTCTTATTAACTCTTAATCTGTGAAGCTAGTGAGTAAATCATAAATAGTGTAGAAAGTATATAAATCTACCATTTGCCGTGCTTCATCAGTTCAATGGCATCATTGACCTGGTCCAAGGTCATCTTGTGAGTGATGAACTCATCCAGCTTCACCTTCTTGTCCAGGTAGGCTTTAACCATCTCGGGCACGCCATCCTTACTCTTAAAGCCTGAGCCACAGAGAACACACACATCTCAACATAAGAGCTCATATAAATCTTACTCCAGGTTGAATGATTATAGAGATCAAGCCTACAGCCTTTTAATTTCAGGAGGAGGGTGAGTCATTCAATCAATCAATCAATCAATCAATCAATCAATCAATCTTTATTTATATAGCGCCATATCACAACAGAAGTCATCTCAAGGCACTTTTCACATAGAGCAGGTCAAGACCGTACTCTTTAATTTACAGAGACCCAACAGTTCCCCCATGAGCAAGCACTTGGCGACAGCGGTAAGGAAAAACTCCCCTTTAACGGGTAGAAACCTCAAGCAGACCCCGGCTCTTGGTGGGCGGCCATCTGCTTTGACCGGTTGGGTTGAGAGAGAGAAAGAGAGAGGGGAAGGGGGAGGGGGGACAGCAGAAAAACAATGACAACAACAAACAACAACAAGCACAAGCATCAACAGACAGGGAAGGATGCCATCAGGACTGTGAAGAACCGCGAAGGTTCGGCCCGGGAGTCAGGTTTTCCTGTGAGATGAGAAAGCACAAAAAACTCCGGGGAAGAAGCAAAGTTAGTGACATGCATTGCTGTTACATGAATGCATACAGATGGAGAGGAGGAGGAGGAGAGAGGAGCTCAGTGCATCATGGGAAGTCCCCCAGTAGTCTAAGCCTATAGCAGCGTAACTAAGGGCTGATCCAAGGCGAGCCTGGTCGGCCCTAACTATAAGCTTTATCAAAAAGGAAAGTTTTAAGCCTACTCTTAAACATAGAGAGGGTGTCTGCACCCCGGACTGAATCCGGTAGATGGTTCCAAAGAAGAGGAGCCTGATAGCTGAAGGCTCTGCCTCCCATTCTACTTTTAAAGACTGTAGGGACCACCAGTAAGCCTGCATACTGGGAGCGCAGTGTTCTAGTGGGGTAATACGGTATTATGAGCTCTTCAAGATATGATGGTGCCTGACCATTAAGGGCTTTGTAAGTTAGGAGAAGGATTTTAAATTCTATTCTAGATTTTACAGGAAGCCAATGTAGTGAAGCTAAAATGGGAGAAATATGATCTCTTTTTCTAGTTTTAGTCAATACACGTGCAGCTGCGTTCTGGACCAGCTGGAGAGTCTTTAGAGACTTGTTAGGGCAGCCTGATAATAAGGAATTGCAATAATCCAGCCTAGAAGTAACAAATGCGTGAACTAGTTTTTCTGCATCTTTTAGGGACAGGATGTGCCTGATTTTTGAGATATTACGTAAGTGAAAAAAGGCAGTCCTTGAAATTTGATTTATGTGGGAGTTAAAGGACATATCCTGATCAAAGATAACTCCCAGATTCCTTACGGTGGTGCTGGAGGCCAGGGTAATGCCATCCAGAGCAGCTTTGTCATTAGATAATGTGTTCCTAAGGTGTTTAGGGCCAAGCACAATAACTTCAGTTTTATCTGAATTTAGTAGTAGAAAATTGCAGGTCATCCAGGTCTTTATGTCGTTAAGGCATGTTTGGAGTTTAGTTAACTGATTGGGTTCATCTGGCTTCATTGATAAATATAATTGGGTATCGTCTGCGTAACAATGAAAATTTATGGAGTGTTTCCTAATAATGTTACCTAAAGGAAGCATATATAAGGTGAATAGAGTTGGTCCAAGTACAGAACCTTGTGGAACTCCGTGTCTAACTTTTGCCTTCACGGAGGATTCATCATTAACATGTACAAACTGAAATCGGTCTGATAAATAAGACTTAAACCAGCTTAATGCAGTTCCTTTAATGCCAATTAAATGTTCCAGTCTCTGCAAAAGGATTTGATGGTCAATTGTGTCAAATGCAGCACTAAGATCTAACAGGACAAGTATAGAGACAAATCCTTTGTCTGATGCAGTTAGGAGGTCATTTGTGACTTTCACCAGTGCTGTTTCTGTGCTATGATGCGCTCTAAATCCTGACTGAAAATCCTCAAATAAACTATTGTTATGTAGAAAGTCACATAACTGATTGGAGACTGCTTTCTCAAGGATCTTGGATAGAAATGGAAGGTTAGATATAGGTCTATAATTGGCTAAAACACCTGAATCCAGAGTAGGCTTTTTAAGAAGAGGTTTAATTACAGCTACTTTAAAGGACTGTGGTACATAGCCTGTTACTAAAGACAGATTGATCATATCTAGTAGAGAAGTGCTCACTAAGGGTAAGGCTTCCTTAAGCAGCCTAGTTGGGATGGGATCTAAGAGACAGGTTGATGGTTTAGCTGAACAAATCATTGAAGTTAGTTCAGACAAGTCTACTGGAGAAAAACAGTCCAAATATATGTCTGGATTTACTGCCGTTACCAAGGTTCCTGTGTTTGGGGAGAGAACGGTGCCTGTTGAGGGCAGGAGATGGTTAATTTTGTCTCTAATAGTTATAATTTTATCATTAAAGAAGCTCATAAAGTCGTTACTACTGAGAGCTATAGGAATACATGGATCAGTAGAGTCATTGTAATCAGTCAATGGTGATTCTCAAATTTGACTGATGGGAGCCTCACCTCCAAACAGGGAGCCCTTCCATGTGCGTCCAGCGATGAGCTGAATGGGTCGGGCAGTAATGTCGGCTACGTCTGTCCAGCCAACCAATACGCTGACACCCCAGGCTTTCATACAGGACTCCAATGCACTGCGCTAGATGAGGAGAAAAAGAATTGAGTCAGAACAAGGTTTCAAATCTCTAGAGCAGCTGAGGAAACTGAATAAAGGTTGTAGTTTTGATAGTTAGACAACACCTCTTCATGGGAAAGAATCCTCAATATAATTAAACTTCTTATACTAGATTACATCAAATCTCTATGCAAACCTCACTGTCTCCCTTACCATGACTCCCACATTCCCGACACACTCCAGGGAGTAGTCCACTCCTCCATTGGTCATCTCAGACAGCACTTGGCTAATGGGTTTGCTGTGATCCTTGGGGTTCACAAATTCAGAGGCGCCAAACACCTTGGCCTTCTCAAACTTCTCTGGGTTTATATCAACAGCAATAATCCTCTTGGCTCCTGCAGCCTTGCAGCCCATTACTGCAGCCAAACCCACAGCTCCCAGACCAAACACAGCACATGTGGAGCCCGGTTCCACCTGCAGAGACAAAGACTCTGGTCAACATGGCACTTTGGGTTGAATTTCCTTACTGCACCATAGAGTAACATACATTAGCTCTCCCAGTTTACTGTGTAGCCACAGTCAGTGTGCTATGCCATTTCACATGTCTGACTTAAGAAATTATTACACAGTGGTTTGGGAGGAGTTTATTACAGCCGTTAAAACCTTCAGTGAAACCTGTCTCAAATGCTTAATCCAGTAATATTGCTTCAGTGTGGATATTAACTTTTAACAATACATGTTAGACTATCTCCAACAGTCAAACATATACACCTTAGCAGTATTAACTGCTGCTCCAAATCCTGTGCAGACCCCACAGCCGAGGAGACAGACTTTGTCCAGAGGAGCAGCAGGGTCGATCTTCGCCACAGCAATCTGGTTAATCACAGTGTACTGAGAGAAGGTGCTGGTTCCCATGAACTGCAGCACCTTCTTGCCCTTACAGGTAAACCTGGATTCTTCTGCTGCCATCACATCATAACGATCAGAAGCCCTGAAGAAGATAAAATACAACCTGAGAATAATCTTGTACATTGTGCAACGAGTATTTGTGAACACAAGCAAATCCAAAGATTCAAACCGATGTTATCCTGTGGTGTCGTCTGACAGCACCTACAGTAAAGTTGCTCCACTGTCAGAGACATGGTAGATAAAATCCATAGTATAAAAACCATCAAATGAGCCTATAACCTCATGAACACATTCTGGATGAATGAAATAAAAGATGAGAAGGAAGAGATTATGACTGGAGATGAACGTTGACTGAGCTCACCATCCTTTCTCACACTGGTTGGTCTTAGGACTCTTACAGAAGCGACATTCTTTACATTGTGAGATGAACAGAGGGATCACCTTGTCTCCTGAAGACAAAAAAAATGTTGTCAAGTGGCTGTCAAATAAATTTTAGGCCATCATACAAAATGACAAACAAATCTAATGTGAGACAGATTTGTTAAATAACCCTTGGTCTCACAGGGATAGAAACACAAGCAATTACACAAATTAAATTGTTTAGGTTGTAAGCTTTAACTGACCTGGCTGAAATTCAGTGACTCCGGGCCCCACACTCTCTACGATGCCGGCTCCCTCATGGCCAAGGACTGCTGGGAAACCCTTTTTATGCATACCCTCAAACAGGTGGTAGAGGTCTGTGTGGCAAACGCCGGTCGCCACGATCTACAGTGAGGACAGCAACCAAACAAATGCAGCCTTAATACAATGTAAGCTTATCTTGTTACACATCCGGCAGACACAGAAACACAATTATCCCATTTCAGTCCCGTGTCTAGCTTCATAATGAATATTATCCCATTGTTCACTGGCCTTTTGGCCGCACAGTACATTCACTGTTTACCTACTCATATGGTTTTTATATGGTTATATATGGCTCTTGCCCACATAGACTGTACATCCAAAAGAATGAAGTAAAAGAAACCAAAATCTGCATAGAACGGCAGAATTAGGTGTTCACTCTCAGTGGGTTTGATAGTATTAGTGACCCTTTTACGTTACATTGAAACATATGATTTAATGTTAATGTCAAAAATATCAGTTAATGTAGCCTCAGAGCTGTATTAAGCAAGACAGACTAATTCATGTTCTGAGGATATATCTGGAACCTGTTCACCACCTCAACCACACATCAGATGATATTTAGTTTGATGATATCTCTATATAGAATTTCTGGGTAGTGAAGATCTAAAAATTTGCAGTGACCTCTCACTGCTAAAAATTACATTCATTCACTAATTCTTATTCACGGGATCAGTATAAGGCAGTATGTGTATGTAAGTGGGTGTGTCTTGACAGTGGACATCTCTCACCTTGATGCGGACCTCGTTGGCCTGGGGTGGGGCTACCTCAATATCCTCAATCACCAAAGGCTTGTTGGGCTCCCAGGCCACTGCTGCCTTGCACTTGATGACCTAGAAGGCAGACAAACCACATGAAATTCCCCAGCACGAGATTTCAGGAAGGACACAGTTAACCTATACTAGGATGAGCTTAGAGGTAGAGGTACTATGACAGTTCATCGAAACCCTTCAAGCACCCACTCAAGTGGCAAGTGTAATTTCAAGTGCATTGACGTACATCAACCTGGCACAGGTTGAGAGATATCAAGCATCTCTTTGTATTGGCCATAATACCAAGGAAAAAGAAAAACTCTGAAAACACTTGTTGAACTCTTTATGTACTCAATTCTTCTGCATGTCACACTGATCTGAACAAACAAGGAGGTGGGTAAAGCAATAAAAGGCAACATGCCACATAAGCCAGAACCATAACATAATGTTTATATCCTCTGTGTTATAATTTCAAGAGAAGTACTCATCTAGAGGCGTGAAATTGACATACATGCCACTGTGCAAATTTTCGTCAAAGCAAACATTAAAGTATTGAATTTCATACATTCACTGCACATTTTTTAAGCTACATTTTAACTATAGAGTACAGTGGTCTCAAAGCCTCAATGTCAGATGCTCCTGGAAAAACGCAAACATTCATTAAGAGCCAAATGTTTGAAGTCCACACATGAGCCATTTGGCAAACAAGAGTCATAATTTAATGAAAGAGAACTTTGCACCTCCGAGTGAACCACTGAGTAAATCTGTTGTCCTCAGATTTGATGAATCAAATGGTTTTTCCTTGGACATTTAAAAAACCCTTTTTTAAAAATTTATTTCACTGTGGAACTACAGAAGATTTCTCCACCATTGTCTTTTTTGGCCTACTATCCTCTCATCCTTGCCAATATCAGCAGTTATGCAAGACAGTCTAGATAGTCTCAAACTACAAGTCCAAACAGAACATGTGATATTTTATTTTTATATATTACATATTTATTTATTTTAAAAAAACCAAAAACATCACAGTTGTAAATATGAATACTCACATATTGCATTATACCTACCTTACCAGCTGTGGCCATTTTTGCTGCAAAAACGAGAGAGGAGTTGAGAGAGAATAAGCTGCAAGACCTGAGAATGAGGAGGAGAGAACTCAGATTGGGGTTTAAATACTGTTGCAATAAAAAGCAGTTACGCAAACATTCAGATGGGCAGGGACTCACTAGTTATCAGTAACTGTAAAAACACACAATTGCAGGCATGTTATCAGTTGCTGATGGTCAAATTGTTTGTTTGAGAACAGATGTGGAGCTCTGCACAAACAAGCAGCAACCATTACAAATGATGACTATAAATCATGCAAATACACTGTTTTCAAGGTGAAACATTTTCTTTGTAAAACATTTTGGAAACCACCACCAAAACACATTAGACTTTAAATTAGCTTCTGAGACTAACATTTTTTGCAAAAAATGTTAACTTATAAAATAAACATGTCTAGGCAGCTCTGATGGACTTCAGGGGTCATCCTGCAGACTACTGTTAGGTTACAAATGATTTCACTGGTAAACTTACTGTTAGATCCTTAACGATTCTGTCCCCCTGTTGGAAGACTAAAATAATTAATGATATTGTCGGTGCTACTGGGATCCCTGCACATCCCTAGTTTGTACAAATACATACAAACATCACAACACTTAGGCAACCACCTGAAATTCTGAGGCAATACAGGAGCTGTGTTCATGCATCTTGCAAAAATCCTCTGATAACACTCTCAAAATTTGAATAAGAAGAAGTTCAAAAGTTCCATGTACTCTGTTGTACGTGACAGATAAAGAAAAGCCCCCTATTTTGCGTTAAGTCATTGTTAGATGTTTTGTAGATAGACAATATGTGGTAATGCAAGGAAGAGGATGTTGAAGTGATAGCAAAAGCCTAGAGAAAGGGGGGTTCCTGAATTCTTTGGGAGAAGAGGACAAGGCTTTTCCCTTGTGAGAGATCCCTCTCTTTAATTTTTTTTTTTTTGTATTTTACTATTTTTGTAGTTTTAGATAGCTTGCTTTGTAAAACCAAATAAAACTGGTTTGTATTTTTATACACACCAACCAAAGTTCCTGACTCATGCTCATCTCTGAGGTTCTCTGGTTTTCCTTTAAGGTAAGAAAAGAAAAAAAAGAAAAAAAATTAAAGTTGTGTATTAAATGATTGTGTAATAATGGTTCAGGTTTAGTGACAAATACTAACATACAGTTGTGCATGTGTTAGAGGTAGGATTTCAATACAATATTGGGTTGAGGGTTTATAATTAGGAGTCTAATTGGCTAAACTGTTAGGGCTAGGGCTCTGAGGCTGCCCTATAAAAACCTGGCGAGTGTAGATTTTGGGAACTGTGTTCGATACCTAGGTCAGAGGTAGAGGACAGCCGTCTGTCAGTGCCTTATCCACACTGGCGGGGGTATCGGTTATCTGTAGGACAGAAACCATTTCAGTTGCTCTCTTTGTTTATTACAGAGCAGTGCTGGTGCTGAAATGAGGAAAAATGTCCATGATGTTCATACATTGTCCTCTATTCAGAGGTAGCTTATATAACCTTCAAAGCATTCTTCATCAAGGAGTGACATTTGGCGTGAAATTTGTTTGGCAACTCTCTCTGGAACAATATTTAACCACACAGCTGGTCTGTTGCAGCTGAAACCTGTAGCTGTAGCAGTTACAGTTGTATACAAAAGTTTGAGCACCCCTTGACAAATAACATATTTTGGTGATTTTTTAGTTGAAAAATGTAAACACGGTCTTTCTAGGACATGGAACATAAAACACAATATTTTCAGAAAACAATGCATAGTTACTTTTTATGTCATAAACGGAAATAAAATAAAAACATCATTGTGGCATGTGCAAAGGTTTGGGCACCCTACATAGTCAGTACTTAGTAACACCACCTCTGGAAGATGTCACAGCTTGCAAAGGCTTCTTGTAGGCAGCTAAAAGTCTTTCAATTATTGTATTTGTGATTTTCTCCCATTCTTCCTTGCAAAAAGCTTCTAGTTCTGCAATATTCTTGGGCTGTCTTGCATGCATAGCTCTTTTAAGATCTGCCCACAGATTTTCAATTATATTTAAGTCAGCTGATTGTCGGGGCCATTCCAAAACCTTCAGCTTGTGTCTCTTGAGGTAGTCCACGGTGGATTTCGAGGTATGTTTAGGATCATTGGAACGGTGCACCAACACTCCTGAGTCTGCTAAATCTTCCTACAGTTTTTTTGCAGTCAAATGGGAGTTTTGATTTGCCTTTCTGACCAGCATATGAGCATTTCTCTTGGTGAGTTTTCTTGATCTTCCAGATCTCATCTTGATCTCCACAGTTGCCCTAAACTGCCATCTCTTAATTACATTTTGCACCAATAACTTTCATTTTCAGAGTCTCACACAGCTGCTTAGAGGAACCCATGGTTACTGAGTGTTCGCACAAGGTTTGAATAGTATTTGTGAAGCTTGTTTAGTTTATTGGATCCCCATTAGCTTCTACCAGGATAGCAACTAATCTTGCTGGGGTCCACATAAAAACACATAACACCAAAACACATCATACATGAACAATCCCACATACTCTACCTCTCACCCAAAACCCAGATTTCCCCCCCCCACACACACCCAGCACTCCCCAAAATCACCCCATACCCACACAGACCATCCCAACTTCGAAATAAAATCACAGCAACAGTGATAATTATACTACCAATAAACAGAAGAAACGAAATACGATAAAACAAAACAAAACTCTGTTTTTACGAGTTGGAAGAAAAGCACTTACACATCATACATCAGACAACAGTTCACGTTCATAATTAAACAAACAAGAAAGATCACATTACTTCTCTTGAAAGAATCAACTTTTTTTAGCTGCTTTTTGAAACAAGCTTTACTACTTGCTTTTTAAAGGAATATGGTAGCATATTCCATTGAGTGATAGCTCCGTACAGTTCTAGGTGAAGGAACTACTACATGACCTTGTGTTACTTGTCTGGTAGTATGACCGTGTCTGTCATTATTATATGAAATCTTTGACAACACTCGCCCTGGATGAAAAATGCAGAGCTAGACATGCAGCTTTCTTCTGCAAAAGTTGAAGTTTGTGCAAATCTCCTTTTGTTGCTCTTGACCAAAATACTGAACAGAGTCAAAATGACACAAAACCAGCATTTATATAACCTGTCTAATAGAGTGATCAGTCAGGAAATAAGCACATCTCCTAATGACAGACACTGCCCTTCCCATTTTAGCTACGGTCTTATCAATGTGACAACACCAGGTAAGCTGTTCATCTGAGGTAACACCTAAAAGTTTTGCTTCATGGGCTTGTTCCAAAGCTGTACTCTTCACTGAGAGGGAGAGAAACAACTCACTCTTCAACACTTTATTCAATATATAATGTTGAATCATCAGCGTACATCGTCATAACTGCCTTATTCAAAACAAGGGGTAGGTCATTAGTAAACATTGAGAAGAGGAGAGGACCCAGGCAACTTCCTTGGGGAACCCCACATTTCTAAATTTCTTGTAGCTGAAAAACTACTATTAAAGTAAACAAACTGCATTCTGTTATTCAAGTGATTATTCATCCAGCTGACAACACTTGCACTGAAGCCACATGCTGAAGGTTTTTCAGTAATAGTTCATGGTCAATCAAAAGCAGCATCAAAAGCAGCACTGAAGTCAAGCAAGACAGCACCAAAAACTTTTTTTATGATCAATTTGACTCAGCCAATCATCAGTGATATGTGTTAAGGCAGTACAGGGTGAATGTCCTTCTTTATAGGCATGCTGAAACTAAGAATCAAGCCCATTTACAGAAAAAGTAATTCAAAATTTGATCAAAGACTAGTCTTTCCATAAGTTTACTAAGAACAGGGAGAATACTAATGGGTCGGCTGTTCACTCCACTGAAGGTAATCCTACAGTTCTTCGATACTGGATGCTTTTGGCAACTTTCCATGTCTGAGGTAAAACACTTTCCTTCAAGCTAAGATAAAAAGAAAAAAAGAAAAATACACACACACACACACACACATATATATATATATATTTTTTTCTCATGTAACTCTCAGCAAGTGAGCATATGACTGTATTTCCCAAAATGTCAAACTTCATTTTCATATCTATGAATATAATATATATGTGACGTGTTCAAAACACTGAAAACTATTCTATTTGCAGATGATACAAATTTTCTTTGTTGTGGGGACAACTTGGAACAACTTTTGGATACAGTGGAAAAGGAACTGTAAAAGCTAAAGAGTTGCTTTAATGCAAATAAACTAACACTGAATTTAAGTAAAATGAAATTTATAATCTTTGGTAATTGTTCAGATAACTCCAATAAGAAACTCATAATAAATGATGTAGAAATGGAAAGAGTGACTGAAATTAAATTTCTTTGAGTGATAATAGATAATAAATTATGCTGGAAGCTACATATAAATTATATTAATGTTCAAGTATCAAAATCAATTATAATACTATAAAAAGCCAAAGATCTTCTAAATCAAGCTTTGTTATACACCTTATACTGTTCCTTTATACTCCCATATATAACTTACTGTGTGGGGAAATACACATAAAACACACACTAATCCAATCTTCATCCTTCATAAAAGAGCCATAAGAATTGTAAACAAAGATTCTTTGTTGTTTAAAGATCTGGTTGACTTCAAAACTGCCCAAATCATGTACAGAGTAAAAAATCAGCAATTACCTAACAGTATCCAAGGATTGTTTCAAGTGAGAGAAAGTAAACATGACCTGAAAGGAATTTGTATGTTCAAAAAGCATTTAGTAAGGAAAAATGCAAAATATCATTATGTCACAATCAACGGAGTTAATGTATGGACCAACTGCAGTGAATTTGAACATGTGGAACACTAATCAAATTTAAAAACAGATATGGGATTGTTTTGTTCTTGTGTTGTTTGTTTGGTTTGTAATTATTCTGACTGGTTTGTTTGTTATTTTTTGTTTGTCTGAATGTTTTGTTTTTGTGGATATCATGGACACTGGTGGCGGATAGTTGAGTTTTCAAATTAATCATGAAGTTCATTGTTAAAGCAAAGGAAAAAAGTTTGCAGATGTTTTGTTTTCTTGTTTATATATTTTTTATTTTGTTGCTTCTTGCTTATATATATATATATATATATATATATATATATATATGTATTTATTAACATGTTCAAAATAAAAATTGAAATTGAATTGAAAATATCAGAAAATAATTCTCTCTCTGATGTGTGGTAACTTGCACTTGACTTTTGAAATGATTACCTCCATTATTGGCACACTCCAGTGCTTTCAACAGAAGGCTGCCAGCAATAGTAATAACAAACTTTATAAGGTTTCTCCATAGTAAACAAAGTATTCTGAACAGCTCCTTTTCAGTGAAACAATATATAAACTTCATACAAAATATTACAATCATAAATGAAATATATAAATATATTATATTTAATATATGAAAAATAAATACATTTTGCACATTTCATGTTGTTACACCAACAAGACCTTAGAAAAAGGCATGAAAGATGTTTTTTCTATGTAAAGCTCTTTGTAATCTGTGGTTTTGATAAGTGTCTAAATTTAAAAATAATAATGATGATAACAATAATAATAATAATAATAATAAAGTAGAGTCTGAATGGTGGTCAGACAAAAAAGAGGACTGAAGACAATATGGGATAGATGCAGTTAGTTTATCAGCTTATCTTATGTGCTTACAAGAAGAGTCGTAACAAAATTGAAGGCAATCCAAAATAGCATAGTTTTTATTGTTTTAATGATCTACTGATATCACTGACATGGGTGACACATTACACATTAATAATTTGCTGATATGTTGCAAATAGTGCATTTTCTATGATCAAATGCATGGCAATTAGTAAACATAGAAGACACACCCAGTGCTGATTATTGTTGAAGACAAAGTAGTAAAAGAAGTCAAATAAGACTGTAAAAGAGGAACAATCCAAGTTATGACACTTACTTTCATCAGAATTCATAGAAAATCATTTGCTTCAAAAGGCACTATATCAGAAAATAATTCTCTCTGATGTGTGGTAACTTGCACTCGACTTTTGAAATGATTGCCTCCATTATTGGCACACTCGAGTGCTTTCAACAAAAGGCTGCCAGCAATAGCGATATCCAACTTTCCCAGGTTTCTCCATAGTAAACAAAATATTCTGAACAGCTCCATTTCAGTGAAACAATATATAAACTTTGTACAAAATATTGGGGGACTAGGACAGCTTTCCAGCTTGACCTTTCCATATTTCCACATGTGGCTCTATGAGCTTTGTTAAATATTAAAAAGTCAAATTGGAGTTCTGTCCTAGTCTCTCTTTTTTATGATTAACTACATTAAGGATCCAGCACTCAGTCTTCAAGGTGTAATCGTGAGTTGAGCGCGTTGCATCTTATTTTCTCCAAAATATTGGGACCATCTTCCAAAAGTAGCATTTCATTTTACACATTTCATGTCGTCTTACACCAACAAACCTCATAGACCTTAGAAAAAAGGCATGAAGAGTACAAAGTTCAAAGAGATCAAAGCTGATTTATCCATTGAGATCATTAAGGGAACATATTGATATTTACTGATAGAACATCCAGGACCAAATGGTTTAGTCTGTAAAGTTTCCCAACAGTACTGGTTTTTATTTAACATGTACCAGCTATTCTGAAGGGTACTGTAGAGATCTAATTTATATAATAAAAGCAGCTGAATGGCTGCTCACAAAACAATTTGGTCAAACAGCATCGTGAAGGCCTTCTGGTTTTGGGGTATTACATGATTATGTTTTAATATCAAAATAAGTTTCAAAGGCCTGCTTTTAGTATCAAGTATCATTTGATGACTCTCCTGCGTGCAAAGTAACTTCAAAAATATAAGACATTCTGTATCTATGTGAGTAATAATGTAACTCTTAGCTTAGCTCATGGACAATCATTTGTAATTCAAAGATTCAGCTTTTGAAACTTTTTCTACAGATAGATTTTCTATGAGACACATTACACAAACATCTCTCATTTACAGTAACAGAAAAACATTAATATGGAAGAGAAAAAGAAAACCTCCCTAGACCCCACAAAGATACGTTAACTCAAACTATTTTCTGGAATGAAGTGGATTTTTATGACAACATTCAAAAAAGTCACATCTAGCAGAACAGTGTTTATCATTGAGCACCACAGGCTGTGGTGCAGAGCAGCTTCAATGACTAATTCTTACTGTACATGCATTAGTATGAGGAACGAGTGGTTACAGAATACTTGTCAGTGTGCATACATGCAGGGTGTGACTGTTTGCATGTAGGATTTCTTTCTTTCTTTTTCTTTTTTTTAAAATTTTTTATACAGCTTTTATGTAAGCTTTTACAGCTGCCTTCATCAAGGAGTGTTGTTGTCCCAAGTGTCAGTAGCACAATGTCAAGATAAACTGAGGGTTCAAAAGACAGGTGTGTATGTGGAAGAAAAGCAAGGTAAAAGTGCAGAAAACACACATTAATAGCCCAAATCATGCAAGCAAGCGGACACCCACTCCCAGTCACAGACTGATATATGATTATTGATGACTTCTGAGTCACTGCACATTTCAGCTCTAACAAAGATAACACTTTGTTTACAAGGCATTGACGTTACACAAAACAATTACGTTATTACTAATAAGCACCCAAGAGGTAGGGCGGATAAGAAGGAGATTACAAACAATGATGAATCAGTCCAGACTAGTTTAGTCTTAATAGTTTAGGTATTCTCTTGTCTGGCCTGGAGATGAACCTTTACTCGAGAACAGCTTTGCACAACTGGAAAAATGTTGGAAAATATTGCAAAATAGAACTAAGACTAATTTGACAATCACAACTCTGGCCTTGTGTCCTGTGAGTCATATTAACTTAATCTTTGAGGTCATCTGTAAGACTTTAAAAGTTAGTACAAATGCATACTAATATGGTCAAGTAAAAAAAAAACAACAAAAAAAAAAAACATACAATCACACTGAAGGATGCCGGTGATGATGGGATGAAGAGGTAAACACAGGCGGCCAAATCCATGTATAACAAGCGTTTTGGGGTTAAATTCCCCATTCAAGTTTCAGTAGACATTTTTGGGGGATTTTTATTTCCAAAAACAGTGATTTACTATAAGTTTGAATCGAATGTTGCTTTTTTAAATTATCATTTATGAAAAAAATTTGATCGGTCAATAAAAAATTTCATGGTTTTGCCACTGACAACAGCTAGATACACTATTGTTCAGGGCTTTGGGGATTGTTCTATTTTTGGAATTATACTCCATATGTATTGAGTAGTGGGAATTATGTCAGGTAAAGCCATTATGTGTCAGACCTGGCGTAGCTATAATGCCATTTAATTTAATTGTGTATGTACATTTTGTCACTGGAAAATGTGAAAATAAATGTAGCAAGATTATCCAATCATGAAATTACTGAACAAAAGATGCAATTAAATGCTTGAAAGACTGAGTTAGTTCATTCCCCATTTTATAATGTTTAGGTGTTTATATACTTTAACTCTCTGGGCATGTGCAATATTTACATATATTTTCTAATTTGTTGTATGTAAATGTTTATTGTGTCTTTGATGTACCATTGTATTGTTTGTTGGTTACATAGTGTATTTAGGTTGATTGCAGCTGTATGTAGCACTATTGCCCAAGTCAAGTTGCCCCTTAGGGACAATAAAGTATATCTTATCTTATAGATTTGTGTGTGTTAAAAAGTGTTTTTCTTCTTGCGTTCAGAATGGATACAGACATGGTATTACATATTACATACAGTATATACATAAGAGGATATCTACCAATTTCAACAATCAACCTCTGATTGTTGGAGCTGCCAGAGAATCTTTATATTGATGAAATTCTGCATTAACTATGGAGCATCGGGTTGTCCTCTGTGTGTGGGCAATTTACTCTCTTACACTAGGATTAAACATGGTGAATAGCGTGCTATCAGACACCAATCAAATTTAGGCTATTTGACTGGTATGATTGGGATTCTTAGTAGTACTTTAGATAAATATCTGTTTTGGCACTGCTGTACTGACTGTCCCAGAGCTGGTTCCAGTTGAGGCAACTATCAAGCTTTACAAGTTTTCCATGACTTTAATGAATGAATAATAAAACATTATCCTAAGTAATTTAGCTTTCTATTGCAAACATTAGACATTTGGCCATGGTTCAACATTTTGGGCAATACATCCATTTGCTTCCTTGTGGGGAGTTAGATGAGAAGACTGATACCATTCTCATGTCTGTACGCTAAATATGAAGCTAGATCCAGCTAGCTTAGTTTAGGTTAAAGCTTAGCTTAAAATCTGGAAACAGAGGGAAAAAGCTAGCCTAGCTCTGTTCAAGTTTCAAAAATACACCTGCCCACATCTCTACAGCTCACTTATTAACATCTTGTTTATTTATTCTGTACAAAACAACAGTTTTTGGTGTTACAGGGAGTTACAGGCTGTTATCTAAACTTGTTATCTCGGGGCTAGGCTAAGCTAATCGCCTGCTAAATATGAAACTACAGCCTCATGTTTAGTGTAAGGACTTAAATAATGATTTTTCTCATGTAACTCTCAGCAAGTGAGCATATGTGCACATTTCCCAAAATTAAAACAAGTCATTGTATTAATTTGAGTAATTATTTTCTAATATTTGGCAACCTTTTTGTAGTATTACATCAACACCACTATTCATTAAGTGCTATGCTCAACTTAGAGGTTCCATATTTTCAGCCTGTCTAGGAAAGCCAAGGATGGAATGACAACAATATAATGTGGCCAAAATTGATTGTTTGGTTCAAAAAATGTCTGATCAAGCCTGGTTTAATGAGCACAACAGCTTCTAAATTACGTTATCAGGACTTTTTAGTCTCGTCTTGTTCCCTAAAAAGGAATGGAGAAAACTTCTACTGGTTTGAACATACAAAACCTCCTTCTAGAAAACCAGAAGGCACCTAGGAGACTGTGAATGCCGCTTTGTATGATGTCTTGCTAATCGGCTTGCTAACAGACTGACAGGGATAAAAAACTTTTTAATTAATTAATTAAAATCGGGGGACTTCAGTGGTCCTGTGCAAACAATGCAACATCCAGTGCTTTCTGCTTTCAGTCTATGGCATTAATACCTAATCTGAACTTTTCTGGATGAAAGATGGAACAAGTCTTGTTCTTTTGATTGATGATTAAATGCTAACTTTACCTCATTAAAGTTCACTTTATCCATATAGTGGAAAAAATCCCAGCAGCTCACAATTTTAGAAACATTTGGAAAGTTGTCCACTTCACATACATAATCAAAAAGCTTAACGTTACCAATGCTGCAAGCACTACAAACACACAACATACACACATACTACCAAACGAAAACATTCTTAAGACACAAAATGATAAAAAAAAAAAAATTAAAAAAAAAAAGTACACATGAAAAAGCAGTTGTTGTTTTTCAGTGTGTTCACCACATGTTCTGCATGTTTAGGTAAGGCAAAGTAGAATTAGATGATGGTTGTAAGTGTTTTCCTTTTTGTTGGGGAGGTTACATTATGGCAAGCTAGTGACAAGGGGCACCTGTGCACATCTCGGTCCTTGTGGAAGACTTGTGATCCATCTTGACCCATTCTGTATTTTCTGGGGTTGTTCTGGTTCACACCACTTTAGAAGAGGAGTGGTTCATCAGTCGTCAATGTCTTCATACACATTATCGTCAAATGGCCGAGCCAAAGACGGGTGTATTCTGTGTCGGGAGTACTTGAGCTGAAGAAGGTCTCCTACCTCACCGATGACACTCAGCGCCTGCAGAGACATTTGTATAATAAAAAAAGCTGTCAACATGAAGGGTAATATGTGGCTCAAAGACATTTAAAAACAAGATTTTTATGGAAAAACGCACCTGCCTTGTAAAATTAAATGACAAACTTGGGCTGAAACAGAGAAGAACACCAACTGAAATGCTGCAGCTGGACCCGATCAATTTATCATTTCTATTACTTAAGTGTGAGGTGTAGTCACCAGCAGGAAATGTTTTAAGAGCACAGGATGTGATTAGTTAAAACAGATATGTCATCTAAACAGCAGTGAGTGTTCACTCTTCACTGAAGAAGAGGATATTTGGTCTTCGAATAAGTTTATTTGAAGTGTCATTAAGTGTCATTATCATGTAATTGTTCTTATCCAATGATGTCTGACGTTTCTGGCACCTGGAAATTTCTTTCTGAAACAATTGGGGACAGTGCAACATGCTATGAACACAACATTGACATATTCCCTCATATGGTTGATATGGGAAATGTGGTAGCAAACTGTTTTTACACATCCAGCAGACACAGAACTAAATTGGCATTCACTTGGAGTTGTGTTTGTGTCCACCTGATGAATGTAAATCTAATATTCACTCCTCTTTTATCTCCACCAACCCCTGAGAAAAAAATCTGGCTCTTTAGCTGCTAAATGCTCCACTATGTTCACCAGAGAGTTTCCTACTTTGTGTGTTTGCTGTTGGGTAAGTAGCGTACAATGGATCTATCAGAGCCTTTTCACTGAAAACAGCAGTCTGCTGCTGCCAGACTGGCATAAAACAGTAAAGATCCAGGCTGGAAAACCAAAACAATGAGCTTAAAGACGCTAAGATGCTCCAAAGACATGAGTGGAACTACAGAGTTGGGTAATAATTATCTGGGTTTGTTACTTTTTTGGCAACACCTCTTACATTACATGCATGAATCCATGCAGTCATCTGATCCTTTATTGGTATAAAAACTAATAAAACATATATTAGTGCAGCTTTAAGCTGATGCATTCTCACATGTCCACTCTTGTCTTTCCACTGACTTTGTATGCATTCATACTTCTTCCAGAAGTTAGAGTGGATTAGTAACGATTTGACATTAGATTAAGGCTTGATATATTGTCCTGCCAACAGTTTCACAGTATTTCACTGATCTACAAAACCCCAAACATGCAGAAATTCACCAGCAAAGGCAGGAAAGAAGACGACTACTAGCTGGTAAACATAGACGTAAACAATGCAGGATTTAAAATACTTAAAAATTGTCTTTGCAAATGTTTTATGAAGAAGAAAATTCATTCAAAACATTTGTTAGAACTCAGAGATACACACCATGTTTTGGTGAGTAACACTGAATGTAATCACACAGGAAAACTCCACAGACCTTTAATGAGGTCAGTGGAAGGTTGCCAAAAATACAAGAATATAGGTTTATATGTATATGTGTGGGTGTGTGAATGAGAGGAAAACTGCGAAAGCTCACCAGCAGATAAAAGAAACACAAATCAACATGACACATCAAAGTACAAGAGAATGATACAGAGAGGAAGGCTAACAGGGAGAGGTTTTAACATCATGACAGATAAAAGCAGTACAGCACTACAATACTCCCACTCCCTGTCTTCAATTTATTGTATTTGATTTTTTTTGAAAAGCAAGAAAGAAGAATAGAAACCAATACCAGACCCCGCCAACTAGCCACAAGCACACCCCAATTAGATATGGAGGCCAGGAGATGGTTCACCCACTGTGAGTTTATGTAAAAGTGGAGAGTATCAGTTCTGGAAGAGGAAGAGCCAGCAAGTCTTCAGTAACCTCACTTCAGTATAGTAGAAGAAAAGCACTCGTTGAGAAGAGTGGGTGGCTTTTTGATGTGCTGCCAAGGGCAATTTAAAGCTGTACGATCTGCACTTACATGGACCAACACAATGAGTAAAGAGTATGGGTAAGTGCTGAGGTCTCAACTCTTGGAACAGACAACAAATACACTGCACAGTTCACTTGCTGACACTTCACTGTAGTTTTTAGATAAGTCATATCATTTGAACTTAACGTGATTCTCTGCTCATCCTGGAGTGACAGTCTCGGCTTTTTACTGACCTCTTGTAGTCCTTCTAGTCACAGTAATGACATGTCACCTTTTGGTTTAACGTCAAAGAACTTGAGGGTCATTACAGCAAGTTGGGAAATGAAGAACTTAAATAAATTTAAGTAGTATAACTTTGAAAAAATGTGCCAGTCAGCACCACAGAGATAAGCATGCCAATGGTGGAATATTGGCATTTGCGCTCTGCTTTCCTCTGCTCCTCCCTCTGGAATTTGTTGCTGTTTTTAATGAATAACAACACCAATAACCAGCCAATGTAGCTAATAAGCTACATGCTGGAAAATCTTGGGCAACACTTGATTTGTGCTTAAGTGTAGTAATTAGTCATCGTCCCCTGGAACTATATTTAGCAAAAGCACCAGTGACTGTTCATGCAGCTCCGGTTAGAGACTGACAATTCTAATTAATTAAGAAATTCTACCAATCCAGAGTGTGTTTTTCACTGAATAATGATTCAGTGAGGCCAGACCTTTCTCCTGTGTGGGCACAATGAGAGCTGGCTATGCAAGACTAGTCAACATCAATATCCTTGTACCAACGGGGGTTGCAATCTTTATTTTATTTGTTTTTTGAAAAGTAAAATGATGCAGGTTTTGCACAACCACAAAAACAAGGTAGTAATTTTAGTAATGTTGAGGAGTGTGTAAGAGTGTTTTTCTTTTTTGGTCTAAAGAAAACCTCAAACTTTCCCCTTTTTCTGCCCCCCACTGTGCTTTTTGATGGAGTTAACTGTAGACACATTTGCAACATATACAGTACAGCCTTAAGTATAAGGTATATTGCTGAGAAGAAAGTATGTTTTCAATAAAAAATTAATTAAATTAAGATCTCTTGGTTTGCCTCAAGAACTTCAAAAGACATTTTTTATGTGACATATCCTTTTTCTCATTTGTCTTAACATAGCAAAAGTAATTAGTTACCCTGTCAAGCATGTCTTTTGAGTGGGCAGCTGAGATGCAGAAGCGTGCCCGGGACTCAATGATGGGCGTAGCGGGGAAGCCCACCACCACCACCCCGATGTTCCTCTTCAGCATCTCCCTGCCGAATGCTCTAGAGGGACAAAGATTGAGAGACACAGTCAAGAAAGGTACGAGGGCCCAGAAACATTTTGACATTATCAGTTCAATATTGACCTTAAAGGCAATAAGTTCACTGAGTGGATGGGATGAATATGAGTAGTTGATTGAATACATATTTATTAAAGTTCCCACATTTAGTTCATGTGTTGACAACTGATTAAAACCCATCCGCTGGAAAGACCATGAGAGGTGGTTGAAAGATCCGGAAAAAGAATTAAAGATAAAACATAAAACTTTCCTAGTACAAGTGGGATCATAAATTTATGTAAAGTTTTTAATATGATTATGTAAAATCCACCTTAAGTACCAGCTATTGCATTGATCAAAATATATGAAATCCGCCTCTGTAGGGATAAAATTATACATGAAAAAGAACTTCTTTTTTTTATTTTTTAAAGGCAGACTAGGTAATTGTAATTTTATACTTGTGATATACCAATATTTAAAGTTTCAGACAAATGAATTAATCATGATATTGCCAGAATCATAAATCAAATATTTGTACAGTATGATGCATCACACAGAATTAATTTTAATGCTCCTGGGGTTTTAGTGGATAACGACCAGTAACAGCAACCAGCCAAAGTCAGAGGCTCACCCTATCTTTGCTGGCATGTAGAGCATCATGGGTACAACAGGAGAGTCGTTGTTGCCGTAGATGATGAAACCCATTTCTCGAAGCCTCTTGCGGAAATAGACTGTGTTCTCTGCCAGCTGTCGCACACGTTCACAGCCTGGGGGGGGGTGGGGGTTATGTTTTGAAACTTGTGAGTTGACAGCAAAGTATGTCAGATGCTCACATACAGCATTCTTGTAAATGTTTTCATTTGTTGTGTTAAAACGCAGACTGGGGGTTGGAGAAAAAAGCAGACAGAGTGCAAAAATACTGCATTTAAATAAGAATGTATATGAACTGTTAAACAGACTATTTTCCTTTCCAAATGTGTTGACAGGGGAATTATTTAGAGTTATTGTAGGTTGATGATGCCTTTAAAAGATGAAAAAAGAAAGGTTGACAAGCAGCTGCAGACAATCACATTCATGAGTGAGAAAACATCTGAGTGTTACAGCATCCAGGCACCATGTGGAGATCAAGTCTCCAGTTTCTCTGTAATGTTTTTCATTCTCCCACACAAGATCTTTTCGCTGGGATAAGCTAGATTTACAGCAAACACAAGACCACAATACACTGTTTACCATATAGATCATACATATCTACTATATCTATCTCATATCTCTCTCAGGTACATGGTGTGTTTTTGTGCACACAATTAACTGCAATACTTGAATTGAGCTACTCAAATTGTGCTTCTGCAAATTGCAGCAATGCAGATGGGATTTGTTCACAGCCTGGGAGGCTCAGCTCAGGGCAAAAAGGACAGAGGAACAATTTACTTTTATGACACTTATAATTAATATACTATACTAATAAACAATTAGAAGTCACAGCAGTGTAATTCAAATCAGGTGATCAAAAATGCACAAAGGGCTTGCCATGCATCATAACAGCAGTTTAAAACGTCATCATTTATTTAAACATTTTCCACAATTGGAAGAGAGATACTGTTTATACACTATTTTCAACCGGTGCAGCCTTTGTGTGCACTGACATCTGGTGGCAACTGATGAGAACTACAGCAGCTAAAACGATCCATTCAACTGTCAAACAAGAAAGTGGAAAAGCAAGTCTGATGTGTGACACACTTTTCAGTGTTCAGCCACGACGTGTCTGACGTGTTTTATCCTTCCTTTGTTTAGCTGTCAGTTGCATCATCCATCTGAGTAAAACGTCTGACTTTGTCATGAGCTGCTGCTCTATATCTTTTGATATGTCACAGGTGCTTTAAATGTTATTGCTCTGTAGGAAGCGAGTTGGACATCTGAAGGAACAGATACTATTTCAATAAAAGGATTCTGCTGAGTGTGAAAGTTTTCTTTCTGAAAAGGTTTTTTTTTTAATGTTTGGGGTGGAAGCCCCCAAATGTCTCATTTTGTTTGCATGCTGCTACTATTTTAAGACAGATAATACACTGAAGTCTCAGTTGTAATTCTACACTCCCCGCTTTGGAAATCCCATTTTTGGTTTGGTGTACAAATAAGCTCTTGTTCCATGTGAATGATGGAGGGGTTAGGGTAAACACATTTTTACACCCCCTCGCTAAACAAGATGTAAAAATGCAGTGAGTAGACTTTTCATTATATCTCAGCATCTCTCTCACCATGAAGTCAAGTGTTACAGTGCCAATGTAGACTCACCTAACATTGTGCCATCCTCTCCCATAATGCACTTCATAGAAGTGATGATTTGCTCCACCACAGGAGGAGACATGGAGGTGGCGTAGACTGCACTGTGGGAATGGGAGCGCAGGTACTCAATGAGGTCCTAAACGCAGCAGATACACAGGAGATGTAAGCAGATATACATGAACAACATCGCTCTAATTAGTCTCTACAGCCAGGAGGGGTTTGGCACAACAGTTTTAAACTGCCATCCATCTTTATTGTTTTGTTACAATGTGCAGATTATAAACACTTTATTGTAAGCTACATCCTGTAACTTGATGGCACATTCTTATACTAGTGATTCATGCCTTATGCTGGCTTTCTTAATTTTTTTTTTTTTTTAAAGTCACTGTGAGAATGAGGAAAAGATGGTGGAGTAGGTGGTAAGCCATTAAACATATTGATGCATTGTACACTGGTTACGCATCTACTCAAACAATTTTTTGTCACAATCTTTTCTGCATTCCCGGAGACAAAAATTGTTTAAAGGCCCCCTACAGACATATTTTAAGACACCAAAATACTCTGCTTTGAATAGTAATAAAAACGTACAGTTAGTGAGAAATTCTTGACTTCTACTTCCTCTTCCACATTGATAAATCAAAAATCAATAAATATGCAGATAATTTTCATTTCAAAAGTTTAACTGATGGACGAAGAATGTCTCCTACTTCACTGAAAAGGCCATTCTCAGTGTATGTGCACTGAAGGCTTCACATTTCCAAATCACACTTGTTTAAGTAGCACATTGGTAGCACAGGGATTGGCTTCCAAACTGGTTGTGATGTCACAAAATCCTACTCATAACACATCTTAAACTCAGATTTAAGATGAACACAGATACAGTTAACATCAGTGTTCAATCTACACCGGGTTACTGTTGCAACCTTAGTGCCTAACTGGGGAATTATCCATGTCTTGTGACTACTAGAGCTTGACACATCATGTGCTTTAAACCAGCTCATTCTTTGCTGTCACTGGTGTCTCTCAAGTACAAATCTTTTTTTATAACTCAAATAATTTCATATATGTAACTCATAAAAAATGAAATGCCCATAAAATAAACCAACAATCCTTCATCCTCACCTTTTTCCCTGCGATGTATCCCCCTGCAGCGCCAAAACTCTTGGTAAAGGTGCCCATCATGACATCCACATCACAGGGGTCAAGGCCAAAGTAATCAACCACGCCTCTTCCCCTCGGCCCCAGGGCCCCTATGCTGTGGGCCTCGTCTAGGTAAAGGTAGGCCCGGTAGCGCTTCTTCAGGGCGATTACCTCTGGCAGGCGCACTATACTGCCCTCCATGCTGCAGGGAGGAAAGAGGCAGAGAGCAGAAGGTGTTACAGCAGTGTCAGTGTTGCGGGAGATGTCCTGATGTGTTCACATTCATTTCTTTGCTGACAACCAGGGACATTTAAGCCAGTGTGATGCCCCTGGGAGGACCAGCTGTTCCCCACTCAAGGTCTAAGCTCATGACATCATGTCGAACAGATTTCAACATTTATTTGAACAACATCTTGACATCCCAATTATTATGCCTGCATTAACAACTGACAGTAAACCCTCAAGTCCATGAAACCTAAACAGTAATTGCTAGCTACATGTAGCTGCAGTTATGTAAAACTGGTTAAAAAAAATGCTATGACAGGCAACAAAAAACATGATTTACTTGTTCAAAGATTTTTATATGCAGATCATTATATAGGTCCAAGAGGAGCATTAAGCACTGCACCCAGTCAGGCAGAATAAAATAACCCACTAAAGTTTCTCTTTGTACACAACTCTGTGTAAACCAGTAAGAGCTAACCAAGCACTGAATAAGCTCTGACAACCAACAATCCAGTCCAAGGAGTGTTGATACTGTTGAACCAAATGGAACCACACTGACCATCGATAGAAGATAAGTGCTGTTTATGTGAGACTCATGACATACATGCTATGCCTGATTATTATTAACATCCAAAAGTCAGAAAACTAGCTTAAATTAGTACAAAATTAGACTGAATTTGAGTGTCACATCTAAAATAGCTAAACTGTGGCTTCAACAACCCGTTTTTGCTCAATACACAACATTTAACGGAAATCAGTTGCTTTCACCATTACACAAATCTGATGAAACTATTGCGTGTGTGACCAAGTTAGGTAGTGTTCATGTTGAAACCAGGAAGGAAATCATTTCAGTGGGCAACACACATTGTTTTACTGCTTTTAGCATGGCTAAGTGCAAAGACTTTCCTACTTTGTTGTGTTCTGCACCAACACTAAACCAATTCAGTTACTTCAAAACAAACTCACATGGTCAGAAACCAAAGAATAAAGTACAACAAAATCAAAATGTCTTTCTGTGTCCTAAAAGGTTTATTTAAGTATCTAGAAGAAAGTGATTAAACTACCTGTAAATGCCCTCGACCACTATGAGGATCTTTTTCCATGGTCTGTGAGTTCTGGGCTGGCCGTGAACTATGGCTTCTCTCAGCAGTTTCTCCAGGCTCTGCATATCTGATAGGAAAATCAGGAGATTACATTCAAAATGACAGTTGTGGAATCAACGGTGGAGGCTGAAAACCACAGAACCACAGGAAGAGAGACACTCACACAGCTACAGTAGACCCCCAAACAAAGTGTAGACAAGCCTACATTACTGAATACTGAGATCTTCAATGAACACATGATAATTGAACATAGGCAGATTCTTCAGTAAATTTGCTCCTGTTTTCAGATTAGCATGTGTTCAACTGTTCAGCGACCCTGTATTTTAGCGAGAGATTATGGCCAGTGGCTTGTCTTTTTCCACCATTAACAATAAAACAAAATGTGCTTTGGGATTGTTTTTGACATGACAAGCTAAATTTAATAAGCCATTTCATTGACTATGCAGTATGAACAGACAAGCAACTGGCTCATAGTGGCAAACTGAGGAGCTAAGTTTTGGTTCATTACTGTATTATACATTGAAACTGACTCAGTTGGATTATCCACTAAATATCACATCGACTAATCCAACCTTATTATCTGTTAATTGTATATGGGTGTAGCTGTGAAGCCAAGCTGCAGCTTGTTAGCCTAATGGTTATACGAAGCAATCAGCGGCTAATCATTTCTCACGGCAAAAATGAACTACACACAAAAAAGTACACATTATATCTCCTGTATCACATGTTATATTAGAGCTAAAGTTGTTTTATGAGCCACTTTAAAAATATACTACACATAAAGTCGTTCCAATTTAACCATGTGAGCCACTGTTAGCAGCTGGCTGATCCTGTCAACAATTGACACTAGTTTAAATAGAGGTGTTAACAGAGTGCCAGTTACTGTAAAAAAAATCTGGTTAATCCTTCAGGATTAACACTTCAAATATCAGACTTCCAAAATGAAGCTAAAACAATTTGGGCATCAAATTACTATCTGTAACTAAAACAGCTCCCTAACAATTGAATATTCAGTATTTGTGTCTATGACCCGTTGTAATGTTGATTTTTCATTGTATGAGGGAAAGTAATGAGATCAAATCACCACATATTGACAACACACAGCACGCAAGGCAAAATAGGAACGTTATTGCTCTAGCTACATCAATGACATGGGACAATAAAAGCTACTGTATATAGACAAAAGGTGAAGGACATCTGGGAAACACAGGAACAATTAGGAGATGGTTGAAGGATGAACACAAGGATCCAGGTAGACAGAAAAAAATAAATGGACCAATAAAAGCAGGTAGCCGTCAGACTGTATTTATGGGCACAGACTCACTGTTGTGTTTGAAGACTCTTATGGTGGAACCTGAGAGTCTGGCTCCCAGCACCAGAGAGGCATGGTTCAGTTCATCACTCAGAATCAGACAGCCCTGCAAGACAGCAGACCAACTTTAATATGCATGACTGATTCATACATATCATTTTTGTTTTTATCCATTTGAGGCAGCAGATAGTGTTACAAATACACATGTACACAATATTAGATCTTTTTTTATGCATCAAAACATCCGTTTAACACATTTTTTACTGGTTGATGAGAGGGTGGAGCATCATTTTAATGGTGTATTGATCTATGCTGAGATAATTACATTGAGAATGTTGTTTTGATTACACGCAGAGATTCAAATTCATTCATCAGAAGGCCATAGGATTTCCTACCCTACCACCAAAGCTAGAATTAAAACATAAAATTCTGGTACTCTAATGTGAGAGAAGCCATTGAGTGACTACTCCAATGTAGAAAATGTGCACCTTTTCACCCAGTTTGTATCATTTCACTGGAACAAAAGAGTTTAAAGCAGCAGTTTCAGATTTCTAAACAGCCAACTATGTGGCGTCTACCTGCCAAACAACATCATCAGCATGTGACAAAACAGACTGGTCTGAACTCTTTGTTATCTTTTCACTCTGACACGCTGTTGAGCCGCCAATCGCTTATGCCAACAGGAAGTGTTTCCTCCTGATATGAGGCCAGAGTGTGGTTTTGTGTCTCTTGTGCTACTGGTGACCTGTGATAGCGCAATGTTATGAAACGTTTTTGGAAGAGCCAACTGCGCTCAAAGAAAAACGATTGGGAGTAAACTTATTTCATCTATTGTGATTTAAAAAATGAGTGCAAACACTGAGACACACTAAACATTTACATAATATACAGTACAGACAGTGAGACAGAGTGAAAGGAAAAAATGTGCTGTGACAACATAAAGGAAATCTGACAAGGAAATAAAGGTGAAGCCAAAGAGTAGAGATAAGAAGAATAAATCACAGCTCCACAAAGGAACATCTATCACCTCTGGTCTCACCTTGCCAGCCAGTGCTGGTATGTTCATGGAGTTGGTTGCGAATCCCATCCCGTACGCCATGGCTGACTCTACACCCAGGAACTTAGCCACCAGTTTCTCCATCTCCTCATGCCTGTCCAGGTTACCTAAGATGCGAACATACAGGAAGTCACCATAAACACATACTAATCAGTCCCAAATGCACCTTTACATAGACAACTCTCATCTTCCAAAGCATTTAAATTTCATAAAACCTCCATGAGCTGTAGGGGAGTCAGTCTTTGTCTCTGTGCTAGATTATCTGCCATCCACTGTATATTATATGCAGGCATCACTTGCATGGTGGGCTGGCCTTCTCTGTCTAAGATGCTAAACATACTACCTCTTTATCTTATTTCACTTCCTCCAGGGTGACTTGCATATTATCAGACTTGCTCTGCAGACTGACTTTAGCTACTGATTTCTAATGTAAATACAGACCCTTTGACTGGCTGCTTTAAGATTTAATCCATCCTCTAGAATTTATTTACAACCCATTTTTATTCTTGAACGACATATTTTGACTAGAGCTACAACGATTAGTCAATTAATTGGCTGGTATTCAATTAATCATTTTTAGTCTTTTTTTAAAGAAAAAAAAAGTACAAATTTTCTGGTTGCAGCCTCTGACATGAATATAATATTATACAAATGAATATTTTCTGGTTTCTGTGGTCTTCACTGATAGTAAACTGATTATCTTGGGATTGTTGACTGTTGGCTGGGACAAAACAGGTCATGTGAGGACACCTCCATGGGCTTTGGGAAACAGTGATCAAACTTTTCCACCATTTTTGGAAATTTTATAAACCAAACTACACCAATTAATCAATTTAATGCGAAAATAATCAAATGATTAATTGATAATGAAAATAAGTGTTAGTCGCAGCCCTGATTTTTCCCATAATGAATTGCAGTTGTGGTTGATTGCTGTTTTAAAGTGGCAATTTTCTTTGTTTTTTTCTTGATTTGGTTTTAATTATGATTTTCTTCTTGTCTTTTGTCATTTGTAAACTTGCTACATTTGAAAATAGCATGTTCCTTGATCTGTCTTTTCAAAGCGTGTATACGGGTTAACTCATTTCAAAGCTCCTTTGTGTGAAGGAAAACCAATGTTTGCTGTGCAGGAAAAATAAAGCCAAGATAAACAAAGTTTTGTGATATTTGCATTGCAATGAAACGCTGTGTGTACAGATGGGATCCATCGTGTCCACTGCACCACTAAACAATCTGGTTGGTGATGCTTTGTTTACTTCGATGTACGTTCCTGCAGTTAAGTTCCGGTGATGGTAATGGCGGTGGGTGAGTCTGTGTTTTGGTGTGTGTTTGTACCAGTCTCCTGCCTGGTGCTTGCCACTCCGACACCGTACTTCATGGTAACCTCGGCTGCGGAGTCAGCGCATGGACCTGTGTTCTCCGCGAAGCCGAGATAATTATACGAGCCTAAGTTAATCACATCCTGCACCACCCGACCTGTGTACCTGTAAGAGAGAGAGGAGGAGGTAATCACAGACAGGAAACAATCAGTGAGGGGAAGCTAATATTTTTGCAAGCTTATTGGTACAATTAATAGTGATCGGTACAACTAATTAACAAGACTGAAGTGGAGTGAAAGGCTGGACGGCATGAAAGTGTTCTTGTTTTTCCAATCTCAACACACTAATAACATGGAAATTTTGGTGGGCATTTGTACCAAAACATCTTCTATTTCTGGTTCAGTTGTTTGACGGTGCTGCACCCCCACTCTCACTAGCACTCCGTGTTCTCTGATTTGTGTGTGTGTGTGTGTGTGTGTGATGTCTGACCTCACACACCTCCACCTCAGCCTCACTCTTTCCTCAAACACCAGTGAGGAGTCATGAGGATAAACGTTAATGTCACATGAATTCTGCTCAGGCTGAGGTTTCATTGTCACACGATACAGTATGTTTCACATTTAGATTAAACTACCTAAAGCAGAATGAAAGTATCAAATTCAACATGACTGGATGTGATCTAATGAGATCAGGCTCCCCCGTGTATTTATTTATTTATTTTGCGGTTACAATTTTTGAAAATATATCTGGCTTGTACTTGATTTGAGTCAACTGGTTTAAGTCAAGTGTGAATCAGTGTGCAGTTGGATGAGCAATGCCATCATCTTGTGCACTAGAATAGTATCAAATAATTGGATTCCATATAGGTAACTGACCTAGATAGATAGGAAAAATAATTGTTTTCCTTCATGTGAAAAGAAACAGATAAAATCACAATATATATGCTAAGCTGAACAGAGTAAAGGTAATACCTACTCTATATAATTTAATGCAATCCAATACGCTAGCCCTAGAATAAATGCTACATGTGAGAAGCATGTGAAGCAAATTTTTAGCTCTGGGCTCTGAAAAACTGAGATGGACTTTAAAAAAAAAAAACCCAACATTTTAAAGATTAAAAGACTAACTGAGAAAATAATCAGGAAATTAATAAAATAACTGTATAAGGCACTGCACTAATTGAAATAATTGTCTATTTTTGCATATTTTAATTTCTAAAATATCACTGTTTCATAATAATAAATGATGCCTGCATGCACTACAATATTACATATTCAAAACTCAAAAGCCACTTTCACTTTGTGCCAGTTTCCTCTTTGATACAACTTAACGTCAAATCCCATGATGGTGCATCATGTGGTGAGTTTTGGTCAGAGAGTCTGACGTGAAATGTGTCTTCTTGGCATTTGTAGGAGGTAAGAATGTTAGAACAATTACAGCTATACAGCACATTTCCCCTTGCTAGTGTCCCATCGAGGCCTCCTGCTCTGTACTGTGTGTGTGTGTGTGTCTAAGTGTACAGATGTTTGAAACTGTTTACAGTCTGGAATAAAGATGTGTCTTTCTTACTCAAAAGTCCAATTGTAGTCGTGGGAAGATCGTTCCATCAGGTCCATTTTAGCCCCCGGGACGCTGCATATGGGCCTGTTCCAGTTGTCTCGGATCCGCATATAAAGGTTTCGGGTGTAAAAGTTCTCAAAATCTTGGTAGAGGGGCACAAAGTCCTACACATGGATGGATTCAGAGGAAATAATGAGGAGGAGCAGAGAGAGGCACATGACCTGAATGCCAGAGAATGCAGGAATTTCAATCCAAGTCCGAGTGTTTGTTGTACAGTACGGTTAGAAAAAAAAATACTAGTAACTTCAAAGAACTGCGTGCCATTCAAACTTTTGGAAAGCTGATCAGGAAGGAATTTAAACTCTGGAAATATAATCTTTACACATCTTAACACATGACTCAGGTAGCTCATAAAGCTTTCCTCTTCTTTTAAATGAAACAGAGTCCTTGGAGGAAACATCCGTGGGATGTAATGGGTGATATAATGACTTCCCCACATCTCTCCCACTGGTTTCCTTTCCTCAACATAACCAAATACTTAAAAACAATGGGCTTCACTATCAAACATTACATAACACATTGAAAAACAATGTGAGTTGTCAAGGACATGTTCCAAATGTGCTGATAACTCCAACATTAGCTGTGCGTTGACAAAAATGTAATCTTAAGTAAGTATTCCCATTGCACGGTACTGTGAAGAAAAGCCATCACATCTTAAGGAGGGTATTTTAAATATTATATTTGCCTCTGTAAGTTTGCAGTTGATTACCTAGAGGTGCCACATTCTTTCTGGGATGCTAATACAAACATTGTTCTTGCAGTATTGTTCCTGTTTGCTACTGTAATATTATTGTGGGTGACTAGATTATGTTACAATGATCTGAAGTTTGATTTGCCAAACGTCTGCTTCCTTTAGCTTGAAGCTAACCCGTTCATAATGTTTGAAATGTGAGAGCCTGTACTACAGCTTCCGGTGTTCCAGTGGGAAGCTTCGTAGAGTGCAAATATCACTTTGGTCCATTCTGATAGACAAAACAACACATAGAACAAGCCCAATTTTCCATCTGCCATCACAACCATTTCTATAAGAGCAGGCAAACATTCGGTCACCAGGCAACATGTAATTACAGCTCAGCCTACCAAATCAGTCCCATTCAGTGCCTGAAATGCATCTGGCTTTTCTTTTCCTTGACAGCAATTTTGCTCACGGCGTTACTGCTGTGCAATCTGCTGAACAACCAAAACAATCATAACATTCCAGCCATTATAAAGACAGCATGCTGACTGTATAATGCACGTGTCTGCTTTTGTTGTGTAAATTACGACATGTTACTCAACTAACATAATTATTTCCTGGAATGCCGTGTACATTTCTGCAAGCAAATAACACTGCCAGGCTCACTAGCATAATTCCAAACCTGTTAAGAGCAGTGACAGCTTTACCAGACTTGGCATGATGACCTTTATAAGCACATGACTGCTGTGAGTGACTGGCCAAATCCAGATGTTATGTCACAATGAGAGAATAAGCCTGTCGTTCCTCTTACCCTTTGTTCTTCCTTTTCCCTGGCGATGTGGCACCTTTCGATCTTCCAGTGACGGAGGAAGTCGCGGAGGTAGCCGAAGATGGTGAGTATGCCGTAGCCCATGTAAGTGAGGACAGCTACTAGCATGGGCGTCTCCTCGAAAGACTCAACAAAGGGCCGGCTGTACAGGCCGGCATGGTCCGATGCTGCAAGAACCTGTGCACAAGGAAATCAGAGCATGTTGCAGTAATGAATCATGCAGGCATCTTAATGCAGTGTGCAGCCTTGTCATGTAGGAATTAGGAAAATAATACAGCTCAAGGAATTAGCCAATGAATCAATTAGTCTAGCAATAGAAAAATAATCTACTATTCTGATAATCAGTCAATGGTTTAGATCATTTTTAAGCAAAAATACAAAACACCCCACTAGTTATTATTTCTCAATTATGAACTTGCTGGATTTTTCTCTGTTTTGAATTCTTGTAAATTGAATATCTTTGGGTTTTGGACTGTTGGTCGGACAAAACAAGACCTTTGACATTTTTCACTATTGCTTAACATTTTGTAGACTAAAGGATGAATCGAGACAATAATCAGATTAATCAGTAATTATCAGCCTGGATTCATATCAACACATAGTTATGAAATTATTTAGTTCAGCAGAGCGTCTTGATCAAGAGATCTAGAGTTTCAATAAAATTTCTCTCAGGTATAAAAGTGCATTTCAGTGCACATTACTATTTGTTGGTATTTGGCAATTACAATATTGTGTGTTGGCACATGTAAACTCTGAATATCAAAACAGTAAAAACCTAAATATACCAGCTGAAATATACCGGCTTCAGAGCTGAAAAGCTTAATGACTGACAGATTTTTTTCATCAGCAGATTTATCATTTAACTGACAAAATAATCAACAGATTAACTGTGATATTAATCAATAATGACAACATATATTACTTGCAGCCCTCGCTAATATGCTATATTCTGGTATAACATAGCAGGAGAATTATACAAGGTTACATTATCTGCATGTTCACAAGTTTAGCCTATAAAAAGATATTACTCATAATTCCATGTAAACACTTTTTCACAACAAATACCTTAGCTGGAATAAAGCTGCATATTACTGTGTATATAATGTAAACGTACTGTATGATTTCCTGCTACTCCCTCGCCTTTTGTCCTAATGAGAAAAAACACAGTTAGTCTTTTGTTATAGTTGGCTGAGGCTTTTCTAACTCACTTAGAGGTGACTTATGTCCAGCCAAATTGCAAGTGGAAGGAAGATAAGGAGACCAGCGCAGTGTAAGTTCTGGTTCAGCTGTACACCAGCTATACAGGGAAGAAAACACTGTGTGACAGAGGCCAGAGACGGAGGATTTGACTGCCAAATAAGGGAAGAGCCGGTTGTGTTGATGTAAATCCATGCAATCTGAGATATATCCACACTATAATTAGAATAAACTTGGTATAAACTTGCACATGTATAGCATCTTTTGTACATAAAATTCAGTTGAAAAGGAATTTACATAAGAATCACAACTAAAAAAAAAGGATTTGTGGACACAGAACATTAACTTCACATGTCCATTTTTTTCATCTTGATATAAGTGAAGGACAGAAAGAGAAACTTACTACTCTAAAGTGTTATGCAATTCACCCTCCCATCATGCATCATGTCTCTGGGCTCATGGCTATTAGGCGCTACATGTGACTGGTCATGCCTCTCTCTCAAATACCTTACGGAGTAGCGACGCTGACATCTGCATGAACCGTAATCAGCTGAATTTCAGTCACCAGGCACTCAGTTTCTTAGCCTACCAACCCAGTTTACTCCAACATCAGCAGAGAGAACAGTCTGTGTGGTTTTAGTACCACAATGTCTGGTTACAATAAGTGTCTCCTCCCTTATTTTCCTTCAGAATTTACTTTTGGCAACAACTAACACAGTGATCAAGATGCCAACAGCAACTGGTTTGTGTTTGACTTTTCTCTGTAGTAGCAGTGCTTTGTGTTCACAATGCCAATGCTAACATGCTGATGTTTGACAGGTACAATGTTTACCATGTTCGCCATCTTAGTTTTGCATGTTAGCACTAAACAAAGTACAGCTAAGGCTTATGGGAATGTCATTAGCTTTTCAGGTATTTGGTCATAAATGACCTGATAATGGCACTAGTAGTTAAAAAGGCAGCGGATCAAAGTTATCACAATTCATCCTGAGGGTTAGGGTTAGGGGTTAGGAACCAAATTTCACTGCAAACTGTTAAGATATTTCAGTTAAAAAAAAAAGAAAACCCTGTGGTGCTCGAGGAAATGTCAGAGGTTCACCAAATTCATTGAAAAACATCTGGAAGCCGTAGATGTCTATACAGAGGTTTGAGCCATTTCATCAAGTAGATGTTGAGATATTTCATAGAAGTGTAAACGGATTTTTCCCCTAGTGTTACCAGCAGGTCAGGAAATCACCAAAGTCGTTTGAATTTATCCTCTTGGGACCTTAAACACCTGTTGTACATTTCATGGCAATCCAGGATATCTCACTCTAAAACCACAAACATGAACATGCTGGTGGAACACGAGGAACAGTCAGTAGATGAATCCAACTGACTTCTGGGGACCATGAATTATTGTACAAAATTTCATGTTATGCATCCAATACCAAGTGAGATATGTCAGTCTGGACCAAAGTGGTGGACCAACCGACTGCCCAACAGACCAGCATTACCACCCCTAAAACTCTGTAGCATAACATATTTGTGAGTGTAAAATGTTCTTGTGTGTGTGACAGCATCTAATCACATAGTCTGAGGGGACACGTTAATTGGGACAGGATGCACTCAAGGGTGGAAATTTCATTAGCCACAGTGGAAAAAGCTGTTCAGCAGCATGCATGCAGTCTCAAAGGACAGCTTTAACTGAACAGGTGCACTGGTTCAGAGTATCCCTGATTACAGACCAGCACAGTTTTAGTCTCAGTTGAATAGGGAGTTTACAAGTCAGAGACTGAGAAAAATGAGTTTTTCCAAACTTTTACAGCAAAGAATGCAACCAATAAACACACTGATATGATATTTTCCGGAGTGATTCAATTCAGTCTGTGCTGTTCAAGCATCACTGAGGTGGGAACATTAATGAGTAAGGCGTAGCCAACATGCTGGAAGAAGTATCCACTACTAAACACACTACTCCCTCTAAGGTAAACACACTCTCATACTGATGAGATAAGGATGCAATCTCAAACTTACTGCAGAGAAAGTTGAAATCTCGCTGGCTGTTTGACTTCAGACGTTTCCTTGAATTCGGCACACACATTATAAACTAAACGGTGATACAATTCAATGCAATTTCAACTTTCAGAGTTGTCAACCCGCCTTTTTTAAACAACCTCCCTCCTCTAATGCAACTAAGGGGGCGGTGGAGAACAGTGTAAACCCATTCATAAAGCTGAGATTTTAATAAATTCAGGTGCTGCCTGGTGAAATATAATTATGCCGAATTAAAAAGCGTCTCGACATGTTTCAGAAAAAGCTTTTGACTTATATTTTAAGGACGTATATGATATTAAGGATGCGCGATAACTATTTAAACTTGAATATTTTTTATGGAGTTTGGCGTTTACTCTGTGCAAAGGCGGTCGTGAGAACCATTGCTCGATGACAACAAACTGTCAGAAGCATTTACCGCCTTTAAGATATTATAATGTCATATATCCTAATAACGCAGCAGGAGCTGATGAACATGACAGCACTGACAGCATCGTCCGGGTGTTTCCCGGCTTCACCAGCCTCTCCTCCCCGTCCCATCCCGGGCCTCACCTCCTCCTCCTCGGGGTGGCAGTGGTGCTCGGGCTGCCGCTCATGGCAGCGGTGGAGGCTCTTCACCCAGCCGTTTCTCTCCGGCTTTAGTCCGTTCTTCACACGCTGACACACTTCCCCGTTGGCTGGCTTGGTCGCAGGGCTCTCGGTCATTGCTGGCCAACGATTGTGGAGCCGCGACGGTAACTTGCATATGTAGGAAACACGGAGCCCTGCCTGCGGTGCAAAGCGGTGACAGTATCCGAGCTGGTGAGGACGTTTACAACCACACTACAAACTCTCCCTCTCTCACACACACGCACACACACATACACACAGACAACACACACACAGGACCCACACACTGTGAAACCTGAAAATCCAGACGCTAAATACCGGAAATCAACGCCCATACATCACGCCTGCAGGAGGGGGCGGGGCCATGTGTTTCACATGTACACAAAGGCGGGGCTTAGTGAACATGAACTCTGCCAACAATTGACAGTTTTAACCATTTTATCACTATCTAATAATCTTTATGGCACTTTAAGAGGGGACAAATATACAGTTCAATACTGCACTTCGCTTCAAGAGTTCCCTGACAGCAGAGATAAATACATTCATGAAATTATAAACATGTATGGTATGTTGAAAAGCAAATGAATAAATAAATATACAAATAAACAACAAATGCAAATACAATCGAAGAAGTGAAATAACAAGTTCTGAAATTTTCTGGCTATTTCAAAAAATCTTTTTAAAAATAGGATGAATAAAATAGTATCCAATGGCATGTGCAGTACCTTTAAAAAGCATTAAACTAACAAAAGCTAACATGCAAATTGAGTAAATTAAGTCAAAACTATTATGGCGTCACAAGAATGAAGAATGAAATAATTAAAGATTAAAGGGCATCACATACTGTAAAAATAGGTCTTGAAATTTTAATATTTGAGTCCACATTTTGAGATTATCTCATAATATTCCTGTTATTTTTATTTATTTATTTTGTTATTTGCTTAAAATGCAACTGAAATTAATATTTATTTTCCCTCCTTAAGGGTGCGGTGTGTAAGATTTATTATACAACATGTAGTTCCAACCAAGCATTCTGATTGGTCAACTAGACATTTAGAACATGCTCAAATCAGCATGACAGCACACCTAGCCGTGCTCAAATGAAAAAAGCCTCATCACTAAGAATATTACTCTGCCATTCATTAGAACTACAGACTGTGATGTCGCGCTAACAACAGTCACTTCTGGGTAGACGACTGGTGGTTGATTTGAATTGCAGAGATATGTGAAGTTGGCAAACTTGTTTTTTCCATTGTCATTTTCAGCCGTAACTGTAACGTTTGAAGATATATAGTTAAACACGAGTGATGCGTGTGATGCGGTCAAGCGCCTCATTCTTGATTGCATCACTGTCGTGCCAACAATGACGGTAAAGCACACCCTCTCGTGTAATATTGCTTAAGAGGCATCTAGCGGATCAGACTGGGCAGAAATGGAATATATTTTTCATAAGTATGTTTTCATCCAAGTATAATCACTTGAAAATAAAAATCATTGTGTTTTCATTAACATAAAATGAGCCCTTTATATCTACATAGGGAGTAGGTCCTCTTCCACAGAGCCCACCATGTTGCACCGCCATGTTCATACAGCAGCCCAGAACGGACAAACCAAACACTGGCTCTAGAGAATGCCTTTCGTGTTTTTTGCAGTTTCGCAGCCACTGTAGGTTCTCCTACACATTTGCAAGGGGAAGGGGAAGGGAGGGGTATTCAGTTGGTTGCAATCTGCAACCTCACCTGGTCCTTTAAACACACCATTAAACATGAAAACTTGGAAACTTGGAAGTATTTATATCTATTAAAATCTAGGTAAAATGAAAATTTCTCATATCCAAATGACTTTTTAGGGACTGCCATATTTTGTTGAGTAATCTTGAAAAAAAATACATAAAGATGTGTTTTCAGGTTATAGCTTTTTAGTTTTAAAGCAAAATCCACAAAAAAACTCTTTCACACTGCTCAAACCAGAAGCCACGTACATGCTTAATATTTCTCCATGGCACTGTGATGTATTAGATATAACTTGACATGTTGGTGAGGGCCTTAATTAAGCGTCTTTGTTAATTAATTTATTTGCAAGGATTTTTATCTGCACATACAGTATTCGTATTGACTATATGAAGGTATTAAGGAATTGTAGCAAGTGGTTTGAGGAAAGTTATTTCTGTTATATGAAGGTGGTCCAAAGATCATGTAGCCTACTTGAGGAAAATGTAGTGTAAGTGTAAGTCTCCCGGCATCATAGTGAGGGTTTCTTTCACTGTGTTGCACTGTCATTCAAATCAAGGCCCATTTACAGCAAATAAACCTTGCTGTGGCATTGAAGCTAAAGCTCAATCCACTTTATAAGGAAAAATAACTTTCCTGGTCATAGATTTTGACTTTACATTGCAGTCATGGCAGAACTCTTATATTATTTCTGTAGTAGAAATCACAGTTTAGCTGCTCCCTCTGGTGGCACAAGGTCCCAGTGATCCCAAAATGTGTGCATTTTCATTTAAACTAAAAACTACAGGGGAAGGGACTAATCTCTGAGATTACCTTCTGTTGAAATGAAGACTTGCGGGCCTCTTTCCCTCCACAGGTGAAGGGCAGCACCGGAAAAGAAATGTTATAGCAAATGGTAACAGTAGGAGCTTTCAAAATGAAAATGTGATTTTCAGGTGATGCACAAAAATCCACCATGAAAACATACTGCTCCCCTCAGATTTTGAAACTGACTGAATGCATATTTACTGTAATCCCGGCTATCCAGAGTGACTAAAATAGTAAATTGCTACAGAATAAATTGAGTAATGGATCCCCTTGTATCTGTGTTTTTCTTCCAGAGAAAGTAAAGTAAATATCATTTTAAAAATATGCCAATTTAGATTAACCTTGTAGGGGCACAAACATGTTTTCAGGTAAATTATTTTGTCAATAATGAGAGGCATCTCTCAAGAAAGCAAGATGTCTATTCCTCAACAACAAACTTTGTGGCAGCTGTTTTTTTCTAAAGCAGAGGGAGTCAATTTGCAGCTAACGCGTCTTGACGGATGTGATCACGACTAAATAAAATAAAGCAACATATTTTAAGGAGAGCTGTGCAATTGGGGGGAGAAGCAATGAGCACTCTTCAGTGCTGAATGCGGACTAATGACAGAGAAGCCAGTTTAATATGCCATTAACACAGAGCAAGTAGGAAGGCTACAATTAAACTTCCATAAGCATTATTAGATCTGCCAGGGAGGTCATGTTTTCAGTCCCAATTGTTTACTTCCTATTGGCGAGATGTCTTGAAAACTTGATAGAAACAGCTGATTTAATCAAAAAGTGCAAATCAAAAACAACCTCAGCTCTAAATGGAGCCCTGGAGAGTTTGTGGTGCACAGTTGCACCACTGTTTGTGATGCCACAGCCAATGAACACAGCTCTGATCCACGATTCAAGTTAACAAGACCAGAAAACAAGTTTTTTTTTTTTTCAAGATTCAAGATTTTTCATTATCATTTTACAGCAGAAGGTTGCACAATGAAATGTAGTCTGTAGCCTCCCAGTGCTACACACAAAAACTGAAACCACACAACAAACAACAAACAACAAGTCACAAATACAAAACTATTTTTTATGTTGTACTGCAGAGGATGAATTGAGGAGTCTCAGCCTGAGGAAAGAAGCTGCTCTGTAGTCTGGTGGTATGACAGCAGAGACTTCTGTATCTCTTGCCAGATGGCAGCAGGGTGAACTGGCTGTGGTTGGGGTGGGTATTGTCTTTTAGTATCCTTTGGGCTCTGTGCAGGCTCCTCACCTCACCGACGTCACTGATGCTTGGTAGATGGGTACCAATGATGTTCTGTGTGGTTTTAATCACCCGCTGCACATCCCATGCCAATTTGTGATGTTTCCATGTTGCTTTCTATTGCTCCTCTATAAAAGTTAGCAAGAACCTGAAATGGGAATTTTGCCTTCTTAAGTTTCTTTAAGAAGTACAGTCGTTTCTGGGCTTTTTTTGGGTGGAGATGTGTGATGTCCATGACAGGTTCTCTGTGATGCTGATACCCAGGAACTTAAAACTGTTCACCTGCTCCACCTCAGCTCCACTGATGTAGATAGGGGTGTGTGTCTTTACCTCCCTTTTTCTAAAATCAACAATCAGCTCCTTGGTTTTGTTGACAATGAGCAGTAAGTTGTTCTCTGTGCACCATTCTGCAAGATTGTTAATTTCCTCCCGATATGAACTCTCATCGTTGTTTGAAATCCAGCCGATGGCGGTGGTGTCGCCCGCAAAGTTCACAACAGAGTTCTCTCCATGTCGGGTGTTACAGTCATGGGTGTACAGCATGAATAGGAGGGGGCTGAGCACACAACCCTGGTGGATCTCCGGTGTTGAGCACGAGAGTAGAGGAGGTGTGACCACCAATCAAAACTGTCTGGGGTCTGTTTGTGAGGTCCAATATCTAGTTCCAGTATCCAGTTGAGGTATTTAAGTCCAGAGTGCTAAGTTTTCCAATCAGATTCATGGGGGAGATTATATTAAATGCTGAGCTGAAATCAACAAACAACATTCTGATGTGGGTGTTGTTATTTTCAAGGTGTGTGAAAACTGAGTGGTGGACAGAGGAGATGCCATCCTCTGTGGATCTGTTGGTTCTGGATGCAAATTGATGAGGATCCAGGCTGTCTGGGATATTGTCTTTGATGTGCTTGAAAACCAGTTTTTCAAAGCACTTCATCAGAATGGGAGTGAGTGCCACAGGGCGGTAGTCGTTTAGACTAGACACAGACGCAGACTTTTTTGGTACAGGGATGATGGTGGCTGTCTTGAAGCAGGTGGGAACACTCTCCTGTGACAGTGATATGTTAAAAATGTCAGTTATAACATCAACTAGCTTGTTGGCACATGTTTTTAGTACACGGCCAGGGATGTTATCAGGCCCAGCAGCTTTATTCATATTCTCTCTAAACAGGATTCTTCTCACATCTGCTGTGGATACTGACAGTGGCAGGTCCTCTGGAGGCGGAGTAGCCTTTACAGCTGACTCTTTGTTGAGGATATCAAAGCGAGCATAGAATGAGTTAAGCTCATCTGGCAACGTGGCCTCACACAATATGGGGGCACTCCTGCTTTTGTAGCCTGTGATGTTCTGGATTGCCTGCTACATATCTTTGGTGTCATTGGTGTTGAAATCTCTCTCCAGTCTCTGCTCATGTCTCTCTGCTTTGCCTCCTTTATGCCAGCTTTCAGTCTTGCTCTGGCGGTGTTGTATGTTTCCTTATCACCTGACTGAAAGGCAGCTTTTTTGGCTCTGGATAAAGCCCTTGCTTCTCCAGTCATCCAGGCTCTCTGGTTTGGATTTTATTGTCTTTGTGATCACCACATCATCAACACATTTGCTGATGTGTGATGTCACTGTTGATATATATTCCTCAAGATTGATGTGGTTCCCCTGGGCGGCGGCGTCCCTGAACATGTGCCACTCAAAACAGTCCTGTAGAGCTGCTATAACTTCATCTGTCCACACTTTAACAGTTTTTACTGATATTTTGAGCCTTTTTATCAGCTGAAAGTAAGTAGGCAGGAGAAGCAGGGAAATATGGTCTGATAGATCAAAATGGGAATGAGGGAGGGCTTTGTAGCTGCCAGGAATGTTTAACATGGTCCAGGGTATTACTTCCCCTGGTGGGGATGTGGACATGTTGGTGGAATTTAGGTAAAACAGTTCTGAGGTCAGTTTGATTCAAATCACCGGCTACAATAAAAATACCATCCGGTTGTTTTGTCATGTGAATGCTAATGACCTCATACAATTCCTGTAGTGCATTTTTTGAATTTGCATCTGGAAGAATGTAAACAGCAACAACAAACACACTGGTGAATCCTCTGAGCAGATAATATGGTTGACATCTTAACATTAAAATCTGGTAATCTGGTAAACATTGTCCATCAACTTTGACTGCGTTTGAGCAACAAGCATCATTGATGTAAACACAGAGTCCACCTCCTCTCCTCTTATTGGAGTCTTGTGTTTTTATAGGTTCCTTCATCTGCATGCACTGCCGTTGCCATGGTATTTGTTGCTCCTTGCAGTACAACAAATCCTGTGATTTATTCACGAGTTTCTTCTCACAAAACAAGACCTATCAGGTAAGAATAAAAACGAGAAGCACAGATGGAGTGAATCGCTGTCAGTTATCCATCATAAAATTGATGAAATGAAGCTGTGTACTTTAGTGGTGAATATTTTACCTTAATTTCTGCCGACATAAATTTCTTATACAACATTGAAAAATGATGTAAATTGTGTCTAAACGTGTTTGCCCCATCTTATAGGACACGATGAGACCTACTGTGCTCTTCTTTTATTTCCTCATCATCATGAGTGAGGGTGTTGAAGCAAACAACAAACCCCGCAGGAGCATTTCCTTCCAAGGTAAAGCATCTACTGTAGATGAACAGGCAAAAGACAGACTGTGGCCTATACTAAGAGTAGACTATGCATAATCTCAACATACATAATGTTCTGCACATATTACTACATATATAAAGTGGATTGTACAGCAGACTGTCAGTTTAGACTATACTGATGTGTGTTTGGGCTTAGTGCATTTCCTTTATAATAATACAGGATCAAAACAACAAATACAGTAGATTACAATTAGGAGTAACGTAAAGTAGGCAGCAGCAGTAAATAATACTGTAATTAAATGAATCATACTATATGTGCAGCGTAAAATGACCAGGTATGCAGTGTGAAAATAACACTGAACATCTTAACTTTATAGAAGACATGGATTTCAAATGAAATCTCCAGCTTCTTGTTCTTTTATCTGGTTTAGACATGAACTTGAAACAGTTCAAAGAGTCCGGCTTTAGCAGTTTGAGCTCTTTGATGATAAGAGATGACATTGGTCTACTTGTTGTCGGAGCCAGAGGGAAAGTGCTCACCCTCAACTTGGATGACATCACCAAAAAGACCAGTGAGGTACGAACATTGTTTGGATGGACTGGGCCGTTGTACCCAACACACAAAAAATGAGCAGTTTAAGTTCAAACACCAGTACAATAATAAATCTAGGATGACAGAAAAAGAGCGACTCTTCATCAGTTCTTCAGATAGAATAGGTCCATACAGAACCATAATGACTAAAAAAAGTTCTATGATTTGTAGAAGTGCAACAATTAGTTAATTAGCTGATTGACATAAAATTAATCCGCAACTATTTTGATAATCAAATAATTGTTTTAGTCATTTTTTAAAATATGGCAAAACATTTTTGGAAAATATGCTAAAAAATGTGCTGTTTTTAGCTTTTTGAATGTCATTATTTTATGCTTTTCTTTGTCATATATGATAGTAAATATATATAGTAAGAATATCTTTGGGTTCTGGACAAAATAAGACATTTAAAGATGTAACCTTGGACTGTGAGAATTTATAACTGGCATTTTCACTATTTTCAGACATTTTATAGACAAAATGATTAATCAAGAAAATAATCAGCAGATGAATCGATAATGAAAAGAATTGTTAGTTGCAGCCCTAATGATTTGTTAAATGGCACATTGGAATAAAAAACCCAGAGTGGCTCCTAAAATGTAAGTAAAGTTTATTAAATTGCATAACAAAGGTCTTTGTGAAATATAGCATGTAAAAAAGTAAAGAAACATACACAACACCCCCTAAACAAGAAGTAGAAAGAACTATTTTAAATCAGACCAATAAATATTTCACCACTGAAAACTGTGACCTTCTCAGTCATTCCGAAGAGGTGTTTTTTGGTACCAAAAATAGCTGTGAGAACTATTCAACTAATAGCTGTCAGAATAATTTTCTATATTTATATGTATTTTTATACATTTTCACATGAGGGTTTCCTCATCATTGCTAATTCTGTATTCCTCCAGGCCAACTGGATGGTCAGTGCAGCAGACAAAGCCCTCTGTCAGAGGAAGGGCAAAGACACTAAGGTACAGGAATAAGTGAAGTAGAAGTGAACGTCATCAGACTTTTGTGCAGTTTTTTCTCATCACACACAGCTCATAAAGTCATTAATTTTAATCACATTTGTTCCTCTAAAAGGAATGTGATAACTTCATCAGGACCCTGCACACAACAGAGGATGGTAAAATGCTAGTTTGTGGGACGAACGCTTTCAATCCTGCATGTGACTACATGGTAAGTGACCTCTTAACCCTTTAACCTCGTACGCACTGATAGACAATAATGGACACAACTTGTCAATATTTCACTCGGTATAAGTGTAATAAATTATCAATAAACAGCTGGAAAAAGCAAATATGGCAATAAGTTCTGGGAAAATAATGCTTTTATGATGGGAAATATATCACAGTGATTATGAATGTCTACTGCACCAGACTTTCACAAATGGAAAAGTTGCCCTGGACAGAAACAAGCACGTAGGTAGAGGAATAATTCCTTTTGACCCTGACCAACGCTTTGCTTCCCTTATGATTGGTGAGTACACAACTATCAACAGATTCTGCATTTCTCAACGCTTCATCACTGGTCTGTCATGTCTGCTCTCCTCCAATAAATCTTTAACTGTCAAAAGTTGAAAATGACAGCAATAATGATACAACACTGTTTTTTCCCCCCTACTTCACAGGAAACACTTTGTACTCAGCCTCTTCCTCCAACTTTCTGGGCACAGAGCTGGTGTTTCAGAGAAATGGACTGAACCCTCTCAAGACTGAAATGAAACATTCCTGGTTCAATGGTAAGCTGTCTTATTCGGGAACATGTAACTAAATTAAGATGCAGTCAACAGTCTGTTTCACTGCACAAAACTAAAATCACAGAATTTTCTGCTGTTATTTTTTGTTTTCAGACCTTGTTAAATCTCAGTGCCTTTTGATCTCATATTCTAAACGGTTTGATTTCAGAGCCCACCATGATTTCCATAAAGCTTGTTGAAGCAAGCAAAGACAGCGAGAACGGTGAAGACGACAGTGTATTTTTGTTCTTCACTGAGAATGCTGTAGAGGAACTTCGTGACAACATCCAGGTGTCGAGAATAGCCCGAGTCTGTAAGGTATGTCTCCCATTAAAATACCCGTACCATCTTCATATGGCTGGAAATCAATGTTGTTATTTAATATGTGTGTTAGAGTGACTTGGGAGGCAGTAGGACCCTGCAGAGAAAGTGGACTTCATTCTTGAAAGCCCGTTTGGACTGTCCATTTGGTGGTGTCGGCTTGCCTTCCCTCGTCCAAGACGTTTTCCTCCTTCAAGACCTAAAAAACTGGACGGATAGCATCTTCTATGCCACGTTCACTTCCAACTCGTACGTTGAAATTTAATTCATTATTCACTGAAACATTTCATGTTCTACTCTATATTCTTCTTCCAAGCTTCTTTATATCATCAAATCTGTGAAGATATTTAGGATTTAGCGTTTTTATGCAACATCCCAACAACTTGTACAGATGTTCTGCAACTTGTGTAGCTACAGTATGTACCTATGTAACTCCTTTACGTAAATGGAAAATGGAGTGCATTTATATAGCGCCTTTCTAGTCTTATTGACCACTCAAAGCTCTTTCACCCATTCACAAACACACACACACACACACACACACACACACACCGCTGGCGCAGCCATCAGGAGCAATTTGGAGTTCAATATCTTGCCCAAGGACGCTTCAACATGCAGACTGGAGGAGCCAGATATCAAACCACCGACCTTCTGATTAGTGGATGACCCACTCTACCTCCTGAGCCACAGCTACCCTTTATGTAGAGTATATGCATGTGTATATGTAAAATGTAAAGAGGTTACACATATGTGGAAACAGAAAATAACAAGGATTATATATTTTCTGTTTCCCTTTATGACAGGGAGTCCTCAGGTGCTTGCAACCAGTCTGCTGTCTGTGCATACAAGCTGTCAGACATCAGCCAGGTGTTCAGCGGGAGGTTTTTGACTGAGAAGGATGCTGGGAGGTGGGACACATACACAGGAGAAGAGCCTGTCCCCTACCCTGGTTCAGTAAGTATCAAGCCAAGAAGAATTAAATATCTCATCATTATTAAGGTTGATTACTTTTGGTTTAAATATTTAAAACAACATTGCGTATCATTGTTATAGTGCATTAATGAGGAAATGCGGGCCAAAGGTGTGATGACCTCCCTAGACCTCTCAGACGAAACCCTGCTGTTTGTGAAGAACCACCCTCTGATGGAGAGCGTGGTTACACCGATAACTGGCAAGCCTCTGCTGTTCCAGATAGGGACACGATTTTCCAAAATTGTCGTGGATCAAGTTGCATCACTGGATGGGCGACAGCATCAAATTATGCTTATTGGCACAGGTTGAAGCACATGTGCAGACATGCCTTAACATCAATAACACAAATCACACACAAGGTACACTGACAGATGAATTCAATGTTGTGTTAATTCTTCTCTCTTAGACTCTGGTTGGCTGCAGAAGGCAGTGAGGTTTGATGGCGAGGGTGGCCGCATCATTGAGGAGCTGCAGCTGTTTCAAATTCCTCAGCCTGTCAACTTTCTCCAGCTCTCCTCCAAAACAGTAAGGCCCGTTTCACTAGTGTTGTTTTCCGAATGCAAATTCAAGTTGGTAAAATACCCAGATCTGTTATGACTTTAGTTTAATGAACACCTTACCTGATCTTTGATGCATCATAATTAAAACATCCTTGTAGGGAGACAACTTGTCTAAACTCTGCTGTATATCTGCAGGGCCAGCTGTACAGCGGTGCCAATAATGTCACTGTTCAGGTTAATGTAAGGGACTGCAGCCACTACACATCGTGCGATGACTGCCTTCTTGCCAGAGACCCATACTGTGGCTGGGACAAGATCAGAGGCCAGTGTGCATCTGTTGTTGGCGCATCACTTGGGTCTATGTACGATGAAACTCCTATGATCTTTTGCTTTCCAGAATGTGATTGTTTGTTATGCTTAAGAAAGTTTTTTATCCTCTTGCAGGATTCAGAGTCTAAGTGATGGAGACATCAGGATGTGCCCGATCTCTGATTGTAAGTTCCCTGTATGCCACTACAGCACACAATATCAAATATGAATTTAAAGCTGATAAAAATAGGTGGTGTGTATGTTACAATAAAATCTCTGTGACAGTGAGGAGGATGTTTTAAATTAATTATATGGTACAGGACATATTCTTGAAAGGAAACATAAACCAAACATTGACCAGGTGTGAATGGATGTGTGCTTGATGTCTTCCTCAAGTGAAAAGGAAACCTGACGTCGTCCATCTCATCATGGGGATAGCCCAGTTTCTCCCATGTTCCCCTGAGACCAACCTTCCAGTCAGCTGGAGCTTCTCTAATAGCACCCTCCTTCCTGGCCCCCGTCACACTGTGCTCAGCCAGGGTCTTATCATCAGACCCTCCTTGTCTGATGCTGACCTTTACACCTGTGAGACAGTGGAAATGGTGAATGGCAAAGTACACCGCAAGATGGTAGTCCAGTACCTCATCCAGGTTGAGGACACTAAAACTGTGGTCAGGAACTTGAAGGTGGCTGTGATTGCCTTGAGTGTTCTCCTGGGCTCATTGTCATTGCTACATAAGATAAAGGCCAAATTGCGAAACCCTATTGATTGTGCCAATGAAAACAGCAACAACAATCAAGTGATCTCTGTGAGGTCTTTCTGTGACTATGACCAGACCATGCACCAGCACATGGAGGAAGGTCGGGCTCCCTGTTACCAGGAAGAGGGGCGCCACAGGGAGGCTAACAGTGGGAATGATGGGAATGCAGAGATTGGGAGTGTTACATCTGTACATCATTCTCCCAGAAGGCACTGTGGCAAAATTGGCTGAGGAGAAGGTGGAGGGGGAGAATGACAACTGTTGCACAGTTATTGAGATCATCAAGTGATCCCCCTCTTCTAGCATTCAAGTCACTGTATTTCCTTTTGTGTCATTTTATTGTATTGAATAAACATGGTCTTTATGAGCCCTCTGCTCAGGTACACTTGTTTCTCTGAATCTTTATAATAGAGCTTGAGAATTCAAAGTTGGCATAAGCCGTAGAGCCACGCAGGCCACATTTATGGGAATATATCAGGTTAAAATAAACCAGAAATTCCCTTTAGATAGCCTTAATAATAAGGGCAAATGACAGTAACAATGGAGACACATTTTCATTGCTCATTACATTACACAAGTATCTGTCCTTGTCCACAAACAGAAGTGTTTCCTGATGCGTAGATTCAGTTAAAAAAAGGACATCATTTACCACTGACAGCACGTTCAGGGTTTATGGTTTTTTGTGAAAAAACAGTTTAACTTTAAATATACATTCAGTTAGCTCCCCCACATTTAAACATGTCTAGACCCACCCCTGATGGTGAGAAACATGCTTGATGCATTTCAGGGGACAAGCAATAATTAGTAGTAGGGAGGTAGTATTTACCATGTCTGCTCAAAATAACAGTAAACTGTTTCAGTGCGTAGGAAACAAAAGGAATGTCTAGATGCCTTCTCTCTTTTTTTGAGGAAAGCTGCTGGGTTGCCTGGAATGAACTGGGGTAATCCTATGGGGTGCATTTGCTAAGGGAATCTCACAGTAATCAACTCATTTGATTTTAAATGTCTTGTATAAAAGTTGCAAACCTTGTCTACATCATGCATGCCACGGCCATTTCTTGACTCTGACATGAAAGGTTTTACAGGACCGCCAGAACAATAAGCTTCACCTATGGCTATCTCCACTGGAGTAAAGCTCACCGAAACCAGCCAAAGCAGCCGCTAAAGTTACCTTTTTAACTTTATGCTCCATGATATAAACAGCAATATTCTCTGGTACTGAATTTTTGAACTGCTCTAAAACTACTAAGTCACACAGTGAATCAAAAGTACTGACATGCCACGAGAGAAATGAGCTGTCAAATCGTGAGCAAATTGAAGGTGTGCCTGTTTCTCATCTTTCTCCCACTTTCAGAACCTCAGTATACCTCAGGAACTAACTCGTATGCCTTCAGTACTGCTGATTTAACAGCAGAATACTTTTAAAAATCTGAAGAAGAAAAAGATAAGTAGGCCTGTTGTGCCTTGCCTGTGAATACACACTTCCATCAGCAACATGTTCAAATAGAGAGAAAAGGGTCTCTTAAGCCTATAGGCAAAAAGCTACAAATTACCCAAATTATCAAAATTCTCACCAGAGAACTCAGTGGGAGAGGAGGAATTGTTAAGCTCTACAGCACTTTCAGCTACCATTTTACCATGCTAAATTAAATAAAGTTTATACTGCAGCAAATGTAGTTTTTCCTGCTGTTTGTTGCTGCAATTTTTCTACAGCAACCTAATTTCAGCCTGTTGTTTTGACTGTCTGTGGGGGAGCTTAGCCAGAGTGTCAAGGACGGTGACAGGACGCAGACTCAAACTTGTTGAATTTCTAAAAAAAAGGTGACCTGTGTAACGGAAAAAAACAAAAACTCAACAAACTTAGGTATGATCACATGCACACAGCTAGATGCATATCGTCTTTCTGTTCTCCTCAAACCAACAACCTCAAACCAACCACTTTCCCTTATGCCAATAACTGGTACATAACAATGTCACTTGTATCAATTAATATTGTTTATACACTTTATCCACCCAGTACTCCTCACCATATGCCAAAACTGAGTACAAATTCACACAAATATTAAACCGGAGGAGTCACTGCAAATCAATAAAAAGTTCTTCTAAGTCGTCACTTTTATCCTATGATGAAACATTTCTATCCTGATGGGAGTGGTCTCTTCCAGGATGACAATGCCCCAATTCACAGGGCACGAGGGGTCACTGAATGGTTTGATGAGTATGAAAATGATGTGAATCATATGCTATGGCCTTTGCAGTCACCAGATCTCAACCCAATTGAACACCTGTGGGAGATTTGGACCGATGTGTTAGACAGCGCTCTCCAGCACCATCATCAAAACACCAAATGAGGGAATATCTTTTTGAAGAATGGTGTTCCTCAGCCGTGACATTGATTCTACAGGTCTCTGGAACTCTTCTGGGGGGATGAACACCATTCCCAAACCATGCCAGCAAAATGCCCCCCAAAGCATAACAGAGCCACTGGATCCCCTCACTGTAGGGGTCAAGCATTCAGGCCTGTACCAGTTTTTCCTTTAATTTGTCACCCGTCTGTACATCAAAATGTAATGGGGACAAATGGTGTGGTCTTACCCACTTTGTCACACCTTCCATGAGCGAATTGTAACTGAGTAATTGTTTCTGTTGCTCAAACCTATGGATGTCAAAAACTGCAGAGACAACCCAGCAGTAGGCCTTCAAAATGACCTCAGTTGTCCTTCAAAGTCTTGCCATTAATGTCAATTTTATGACGTTCCGCAATTTTCAGTAACTTGTCTTTGGTACATCTGTCCAGAAAACCCTCTGATGGAGTTTTAACAAAATCAGCAATGGCACCCATCTAAAAAATGCTCTGACAAACAAGACCCACAACAATTTGTTACAACAAACCTGTAGGTAAATAATGACGACCATGCATGTACGGCCTTATAAGGAACCTTGTTCCCTCTAAATGTCTAATTATCCCAAACTTTACCACCTAAACTCATCCCATCTTCATGCAGGTCCACGGCAGTTACTTATGCACCAAATCCCAATAGTGCAGGAGAGCCACATCTAGCATCTCCCTGGAGCTACAGACATGCTCCCAAGCAACCGCTGTAACCAAGTTTATTGCAGCCTGCAAAACTGACAAACTCAGCAGAACCCAAAGGGATAATGCTGCTGTGCCTACTGGGGAACTCTGTTCCAAACAATTGTGCACAGTGAGTCAACATTTACCCACAGTGCAACATAGTGCTGCAGTACTATGGGCCTAAAGAACACATTTTCCTCCCCAGACCACAAACTAATGTAACACAACATTATATGGAACAAGATTTATTAAAGCACTTCAGGTACCCTGTTTGTAGCGTACAAGACTCAAAAGAGCTATGAAGTGCATTATCAAATTCAGCATGTGTATGGAGGACTTCTAACAGATCATTTTCAGCTAAAACACTGAGCTGCAAACATGTTGAACGATTAGCTTTGCAGATCGAACCTACCTGTAACCCAGAGGCTGAATGGTGAAACTATGTGCCTGTGTCGCCTCAAAGGTAGTGAGGGACAGGCTGAAATCTATGAGTTTCATTTTGAAAGGTTGGTTTTCATGATTAACCAGCATGATGTTCTCTGGTTTCAAATCGGAGTGAATGGCTCCAATGCCCTTCAGGGCATCAAAGGCCGTCAGCAACTGCAGGGACAGAGGAAGAAAATAGACAGTTAGTGATACGATTGACCAGGGTGCAGGCATATAAGGATCAAGAAGTATAGTTTTAAATATTTTTCTATGTGTATGTACACAGTTAACATTCTGTTTCTAATTTATGAATTTTAAATATCAAACTCATTCCTCAACTGGCTGAGTGTATTTCCATGACTTGTTAATAGAGTAATTAAAGCCATATAGTCTTTACCTGGTGCGTAATTGACCGAATCTTACTAAGAGACAGCGGCTCGTAGTATCTAGCCAATGAAGGCTTCTGTCTAGTATCTCAAATGCCAGACAAGTATGTCTTTGTACGTGAATGTCTCAAAGAACTGTACAACGTTTGTCTTGACTGGGTCATGACCTTTCGCGACCTCTAGAATTTTTACCTGCATATAAGAGGGAAAATTACATGATTAAGTGACACAGCATGGTATCCGCAGTTCATTTATTAAACAACTAAACATAATATAGGCAAAGAAGCAGCAACATAGTAATGATAATGATAATGATAATGATAATAACAATCATAACTTCATTTATATAGCACTTTTTAAAATGTACAGTTACAAAGTGCTTCACATATAGGATAAAATACACACATACAAATATAAATATACCTACATACATACACACATACATACATATACATATGCCTAATACATAGACAAGAAATAAGAACACGAACAAGATTATCAAAACTAAAGGCGAACAGAGAGTAATTATAAAAAGGCTAACCTATATTGGGAGCCAATATACTGACTGACCTCCTTAGTAAAACAAGAAAAAACTAGAGGGGGGCATGGCAAAAAAATGTAGATATGGCACTTGCAGGCTGCATCCTTCACAGTCAGACTAAGAGTTTATTAGCCACAATCTAAGTATCACTACTGTTAAGTGATTTGACCATCTACTATAGTATAAAGCCCTGATTTTAACCAAGAGATGCTTTTATATTTTGACTACTGCAGGCCAGAGAGGCTGATTTTTTTATTTGAGGACCCTCACCCATCACCCTCCCGTTCCACCCTGCCAAAACCTCTTGCCACCCCATGCTACATTTTCTAGCTCACCTGTAAATCAAAACACACACACACAGACACTGTCTCAAGAGTATCTGCTGCATGACTGTTTGTACATCTGAGCTGTCTCAGTCCTTTACACACAGCAATTTTATTGTTAAAATCCACTCAGCAGCATGTTGTTTTGTAAAAACATAAACCCAATCATCCAGATGAATAAATGAATTTGCAAGTGTTTTTCTGTAATGTAGTTATCAAAGGAGAGAAAGTGGATTTTAATTTTTGTTTGCAAATGAGTAAGTTCATTTAATTTTAATAAATGTCCACTTATGGTAAAAAGATTACTCTTAATCTTAGTTGACAATATTTGTGGTTTTGCATGTTTTAGCCCATTAATTACACATCTTAAACTTTACATTAATGAACATTTTCACGTGCATTGCATGTGAAAACTGGCAGCCACTGGTTTCTATGGTGACAGAACACTGAATTTAACTAAATTGAATTAGACTGAATGGAATTGAATTGAGACAGGAGGAGAGGACAAGTGAGTGCTGGAAGCACTGTTAGTGGACTGTGTGATATTTACCTCCAGGTTAAGTGGAGGTGAAAACAGTTGAGAGTAACAGAGGCTTTTCAGCTGCTACACAGGAAGGCTGTGTGTATGTGTGTGAGACAGACAGACAGAGTGTGTGTGCAGTTAGACAGAGATGTTGATGAGGGTTTAAAGGTCAGTGTAAAAGTCTGGCCTTCAGTCTGAATGATGCTGCTGGCATTTACACTGACACACACACACACACACAGCAATCTGGGATGCACCAATTCCTCAGTAGTGGAGATAAATAGTGAATGGTCAAGACTGGAAGGTGAAGGATTACATAAACTGAGATTGAAGTATAATTACTGGAAAGAATAACATGGATACCACGTTCATATTACATGCACAGACAGAAACTACATACAGAGAGAAACATATAAAGACAGAAAGTGAAAGACAGATTTAGAGAGCAAGAACAGACCTGGAATGACCAGTCTCTTCCCAGAACTGCATATTTTCAAGAGGGCAGATTGTATTCAACATCTATACATTATTCATGCCTTGACAGAGATGACAAGAATAATCACGTTTCTTTGACAACAGTGTGGGAGAAATACACACTGACAAAGTGACCAACAGTGTATTTAGACTGTAGACATCATCACTTTGTAAGCCAATAGGAGATTTTCTGTATATGGATAAATGTGTGTTTTCACTTGTCTTGACAGATAAATGATGGTCTCTCTACACACCTTTTTAATTCCTTTCCCATAACTTGATCGGTTTAAGTGATACATTTGATTTATTGCAGCCAGTTTGTGTTAAAATCTACATTCCAAAAGACACATTTCAACATTTCAAAAAATACCACTGTAGCTAGTTTTCCATCCAAATGAAACACAAATTTTAACCAAATTTCCAGAAAATCGCAGCCGTTATGTGAATATTAGGAGTTCAGTCATTGAGGTAAACAGCTGCTGGTGCTAATTCTCCACTCAGGGCGCATTGAACCATTGTGGAAGATGAGGGCACAACAAGATGACAAGATGTTTATGTGTTGGAAATGGCGTATGCAAGGTTTTTATGAGTATGCATCTGGCTCCTGCAGTCCACCACAGGTCTTTTCACTGATTTTGCCTGATTAGACCTTTTCTCATGACCATGTGGGTGTGCACAGACAGTTTAAGGATCTCATGTAAATCCCATCATGGCATTGTACAACTCCAACCTGAGCAGGACTAATCGGCCACAATGACAGCAGACACCTGTACAAGGATGCAGGACCTTGAATCTATAATAATAAATCATCACAAAATAAATCAACAAAACAGAAATCACAAGAGTTTGACTATAATTCCATTATTAGCTTGATCTACCATGTGATTCAATATTCTTTTCCTAGCACTTTGTTAGCATACGATTGTTCCATATGGTCACAGTACTGTAACATTAAAACCCTGAGTGTTTCTAGAAAAGCAGCTTAATCTATTTTTGCACTCAGAGTAAGTAGCTGTGGATAAAAGCATCAGCTAAATGCTGTAAATGTAATGTAGTGATAAAGTCTTCATATCTGCTATCATTAGCTAAATACTGTTACAGGCCAAAATAATTGATCATTTTTCACTTTAAAGGCACGTATAAAAGCTTCATGTGAAGTTTTGTGCATCATATTCTAATCATTCCATTACATGTCCATCGTGTTGTTCATGCTCCTTTATTCTATAACATTAACCAGTTCGTCCTCCGGTCGTCACCATCTTGGCAGTGCGTGACTCTGCCTAACTCCCGGCCAATCCAAAATGGGCAAAGAGGCAGGCTGAATGGCTGAAACAAGCCACCTAGCGGTTTGCAGATCTGTCACTCAAAGCAGCCATGTCCTTCATTATGCATAACTTTAGGGCTTAATAAAATTTAAAAACCATAATGTTGTGGTGTTAACTGTTGCCATGACAACTTTAAGGAAGTATAAACTACATTCCAAACCCTTTCTCTAACCATAATCAAGTGGTTTTTGTGCCCAAACCTAACCAGACATTAACCACAGCATGTCACACCATGAAACATCATTATTTTTTAACAGTGATTTGTAACATTTTTTGAAAGTGGCATATTACCGTGCAATGGGTCATTCTGGAGTGCATTACTATGACTGCTAGATGGTGTAAACGTAACTACAGGTTGTTTTTGCTGGGTGAATTTTAGACCTATACTGTTGTTTAATTATGAGGATGTGTTCCATTAACAATGTGAAGCTTTTTATACTGTTTGATATAGTGAATGATATTAACTTAATGAATACACAGATGTTATATGAATCCACATTAAAATCACTCCATTGATCATTATACACAAAGCTAAATTAGCATAAAGAAATCTCTATTTGCAGTTTATTTATTGGATAATTATTTGCACAATGATGTTAATGAACAGCTTTGTTTATGACCAATTAAATTGTGGCATGTTCCCCAGGTACCTTAACATGCAAGGAATGTGTACACACATGAACAGTAAACGGTGTATATAAATGATTTAATGATGGTATCGTCAGTAACCTGGTGTCTTTCTTATGACATTGCTCTCTCTGCTCTTTTACTTTCTCACCTGTAATATTTTTCTGAAATTTATTTTCACATCACAGACACAGCCTGCCTCCCCTTGTCTGTCAATTCATCAACTTTGTCAAAGTATTTCCAGATCAAAAACAGGGCTGCTGTTCCTCTCCATACACCTACACATACCAGGGACTGATTACTGGCAGCTGACATGAGAACATCACATCACATCACAGATTCATACATGCAGCACCACGTCTAGCCCGAGGATATATATCAGTATTACAGGATATATGCCAGTATTATTGACTGACGTGGTGATATGTATGAAATACATTTTTTTGATGATACAAGCCTGTTAAACAGTGGATTAGCATGCAGGGAGCTCTGATGAAAATAACTGTGGTGTCTAAGTCACAGCAGAGACATACATATTTAATGCCAACTATAAATCTGCAGGACTTGACCACATGATTTAAGGTTAGCATACCTAGCATTTAGTTTATAGCAAGTCTTTTATATTCTTGCATTTTAAATGAAGCTTAGTGTAAGTTCAAACAGGAAGACTATATGTTATTCATTCTCTCTCTCTCTCTCTCTCTCTCTTTCTCTCCCTCTTTTCCTGCTTGTCTTATGAGCTGATTAAGCTGATTAGCTTTTCTCCTCTCTGTTGCTGTCAGTTGTCATTTCAGTGGGAATTGTTGTGACCCTCCTCCACCCCATCAGGACCAGTTCTGAGCTCACCAGAAGCCCACTTCTCTCCTCATCATCCAGATCTCAGCATTCTTTTTTATCCATCACTACCACCAGTGTCTATAGTCCATCAGGGGATATCTTACTCTACTCACAGCTTCACTACCCCCTTTATAAAAAAATACAATGATGACACAATGGAGTCTGGAGTCCAAAGACTTTTTTTCACATTTCTCATCATTATTGTGCATGTGTCAATAAAATAATTGTTCAATCTAATGAAGCCCCTCCTGATTGAAATACTGCTAACAGCCAACCATCATGCATAAACTGCATTCAGAGTAAACACAAAGGCTGTGTCCCCAAATCATTCACTCATTCACTACTCCCTGCTCTGAGTTCTGTGTAGAGGACTATATAGTGTGCTCATTGGCAAAATGAAAAAAAACCTTTCAGACATTACTCTGGTAATTTTCTCTGCACAGTTAATTACGTCATTGCTGTTGCACAAATAAAACATCCCAGATCAACGGTGGCTTGTGGAAACATCAGGGGCTTATAATATAAACACCATACACTATAATACACCATAATAAACACCTGCATGCATTTTTAGCTATGTGTCACAATATTATAAATACATGTTTTTATACTGGCTCTTCTATTCCCCAGTAAATAAAGTAATTTATGTCCATTTGCTGCATTTTGGCTGCTCTGCTTACATTAACTATTATTTTATATACATTATCTAACCTCATCATCAAGCTCTGCAGAAGCCTGACAATGAGCCATTCGTTTGAATCAGGTGTGGTGGAGCAGGGAAACATCTATTGCATGCAGGGCAGGAGTGCCCCAGGACAAGGATTGAAAAACTCTGCAATAAACAGTTCTCACGAACAGCATCACAAAACTCATATGACTGGAAAAACAAAGCCAGCAATAGTAAACAAGCACCAATACATTTAAGCCCATGGCGCCCTGATTTAATAATTTATCCGTTTTGCATAAAACAAACCTGAAATGAAAATAAAATACCAGATTTCAGTCATGGCACAGCTCCAGGAAGCTCTGATAAATACAACCTGTCGCTCACTCACTTACCTTTAATCTCATGTTAAGTGCATATTCGTGATGTGATACTCATCTGCAAAGACTCACCTCATCTGTCATTTTTCTATAAGGCAAAACAGAAGAGAATATGAGGAATCAATGCACATAATTAAGTATGAGTGTATCTTTGGCCGACTAATTAGCAAAAACAGTGTAATTTGTTAACTAGCTTAATGTACCTTTCAGGAATCAAGAGGAGCTAACCTAACTAAGAAACATTGGTTACCAATGTAGCTGACCAGTGCGCATATTTAAACTACTGTATAAACAAAAGTTTAATGGTTAAACATCAGGTGCCAGCTCCTTTGCTGAATTGGAACAGTCGGGTAATGTTAAAAACTGAAGACTTGAGGCTGGAATTTTGTTTTGTTTTTTTTCCTGTTTGGGCACCAAGGGACAGGACATTTCTGCTGACATTTCTCTGCTTTCAAAAACTTTTTCCTATTTTCAAATAGCACTAACATTCACCACACATTCATTGCACAATCTGACAGCCTCAAATCGATATTGTACAGTCTAATACAGATTGTGACCAAGATTTTATCATAGGCATCTTGCACACAATGTGCACAAAACACGATCGATGTCTAAAGGTGCCTTTACCCAGAACAAAAACATAGACAAAATGTTTTGCCAGGTTGGAAGCATTTCACAGTGAGGAACGGTCAGGAAAACAAGGGTAACGAGACAATAGAAAACAGCTGTGGAGGCAAACAAGAGGCCACTAGGGTTAATGAGGCAATCAGCAACAGGTGTGCAGAGCAAGAGAAACACACTGATGGCACATGGTGGACAGGTGAGGACTGTCAGACTGTAGAACATAACATAACCCATACAGTCACAGAGGCTTAGACTTTTAATCTTTATAGCTACATGAAAATATTCACAATAACCATAGTGAATGTGTTAAATAACAACTCAAATGCTCCATGACAGTCTGCTATAGTATCACATTAGCTGAACTATGAAGTGCTTTTATACACTCTGTTTAGAATTGTAGATTATTGCATTAATTATTAATGTTTTGAACTTAAAATGGCAAGTAGGAGCTATAAATCCAGCAAGGACAGAAAGTCAAACCAGTCTCTGCACAATAATTAGAGCTCCAAAGCTTTGAAAACTTGAATTATGAGCGCAGTTATTGTTCAAATTTGACATTAGGACATTATTCCAGCGATGATAGATTTGAGCTTTTCTATGAATGTACCAGTAACATGTATGAACTTTTTAAAATCCACACTAGATGTCAGCATGGGATATGTGTGTGTGTGTGTGTGTAAAGGAGCTGTGTATGTTTTATCAACAGTTGCAGAGAAAGTGCAAGAGGAAAAAAGACACCGCATTAGTTTTTTAAAGTGGCCTTGAACTGAGCTGTGTGGTTATGGTGTAATTAGTTCTCAGGGGAATTAATCAGCTCTCTCACTGTCTGCTGCTTCTCCCTTTTTTTCTGTTTCTCTCTTTACTCTCTTCCCTTGTGTCTTTCTTTGCCCTGTCTCTCCCTCAATACCTTTCCTTTTCCCTCTCGCTGTCTCTGCCCCCTGCTGTCTTTCACTCTTTGTCTCTGGGGCAGAGGTATGACTGGAATAGCTGTTTCTTTCCTTTGGGAGTATTTTGTGGAAAGTCAACTGACTCTTGGAAGTGAAGAGAGAGAAGATAAGACAGCAAAAAATGACTTAAGACTGCAATGTAATGTATTGTAATGTGTGAAAAACAAAACAACAAGCATTTCATTGACAGTACACACACACGCTAGACATGCACACATTACCACGAGCATGTAGGTACTACCCACTTTGATAAAGTTCTGTACTCCTGAGTCTGTTATGCTGGTGTGTTGGCCCACAGGCTGGTAAGCAGGATTCAATCAATACAAACTTTGAAGGCAGAGACCTACATCAAAAAATTACCTGCTGAACCTGCTGAAATTCACCAGCTTTAACACCTGACCAATTTTATGTCTTTTAAAAAATATTAAAAAATCACACAAGAGTAAAGGTTTCTCATTGACAACTAGTGTAGTATTGATTGTTTTTTAATAATTTATAGGCATCAATGATATGAACCAGCAGAATGAAAAAAGCAGTGTATGCCTTTATTAATTTTGTACAATTTCCAAAAATAAATTACAGTGCAAAAGAAAATCAATAACACCTCTTGAAGTTTTCCTTGAACGTAATAGCAAAAACTAACTGGCCTTCCAGCTGTCATTTACACAGTAAAAGTCAGCAACTTATAGATGCCAGTCTATTAAATTCATCAGCAATCCTTACCTTACTCAGTGAATGACTAATTGTGTTTGACACAGAAAGTATAAGCAAAACACCTCTTTATTTGATGTCTTGGTAATATGGACACATGTAGAAAGAGGGTGTCATACAGTATATTGCCACAAGATGGCAGTCATGTATAACTAATAATCAACATAGTTGCGACGTAAACCTGAGGTTTTGGAAAATAAATATATAATCTTGCACAAGCTTTGAAGCCTGCGCAGTAATTTTCAAAAAGGAGTTGTAACATTGATGTAAGACTGTATAATGATGTTAACAAAGACCCTCAGTTGAGTTTTTCAGTGCAGCCTTTCTGCTTTAATGAGGATGGGTGATGAAATCAGGAAGACCTGTTTCCTAATTGTAAAATAACAAAAGATATACTGACACATTAGCATGATTGTAAAAGCATTTGTGACAGAAATTAGAACATTTGACATGGGTTAACCGGTTGGTATGATGTTTAATACTCAGTAGCTGATGTTCATTACATATTAATTACTTAGAGAATAAACATCTGAGGTAAAAAAAAAAGACCTTATTACAATTAAATCTGAAAAATTCTTCTACAAATTTTAAATGAAGTTTGTTTTTCTTTTTTCTAAGCTGCCCAGGGACTAGAGGCCTTTTTCACATTAGACATTTTCACTTTTCATGGTAGGAAAAGCTCATGTGTTACTAATAGCATTAACAATGTCTCTGTTGTATTCAAGTGTCCCAATAAACCATGACAGTGTGACAGTGAGCCAGCATGCACAAGGACCAGGACCCTGAAACTGATGCAGCTAAATGGAATTCAGTCATCATTGATTTTATCATTTACTCTTGCTCTCATCTAATAATAAGATAAATGTTGTGCTTTTTTTAATTTGTTGCATTACTTGCAAGTGATCAATCGATCACAGTGATTCAGGATGAGTCTACTGTGGCTGTGAACTGCCCTCTGTAAACACACGGACTGATTGCTGATGAGACACAGCTGTGTAGACAGGTATCTAGGTCAGGTGATCTTCACAGGAGGAAATACTCAGTGGAGGCAACCAGTGGGCACGAGAGGAATGATGGAAACGGGAAAATTCCTGAAAATTACATGTAAAATAATGCATGTAAAAGAGAGGCACATTAGCTTTCAACACTGACAAAGACTTTGTTCAGTATTCACTTTCCATCCTGATTTCATTTGATTTAAATTCTTAACTTTTAGCTGCAAGTGAATTTAAGCCGAGAACTCTCACTGTCCTGATATGAGCTGTGAAAAATATAATACAATGTGCTCAACTAACAATAATAACACAGGGTGCTGAATCCTTAAAGTAGTTAAAATTAATAAAAAAGTAGCATACGCGTGTGGCAATTAAAAATAAGTAAACTAGGTGTGCTTTCCTAGCCCCGTTTAACTGATATAGGATGTGCCATGTTACACTTTTTCATCAGCGTTCCTCCAGAAAGAAATGAGTGGTGCTGGTCATACATATTCTACATAGTCTACATTTGTAGGTAGACAACTTATGTAGTTTTTTATGATTTCCAGTTCCTGAAAAGAGGCAATTGCTATGGGTGTGTGAGTATCCATGGAAAGACCAGTGTCAGACTGGAGCTGTTAAGGCAGGAAAGTGTTGGCATTATTCATCGCCTGCATCAATGAATTTGTTCAATTTCAAATGTAGTTTTTAATCAATAGCAGCACTTGGACTCCTGAGAAACATTGCTGAAACAGATATGCTCTGTATTGATTTTTGGTAGTTTATGGTACATATGACTGATGCTATTTTTAGGTTCCTATTTCCCCCCTTTTTTCCTTGTGTGGGTATTGTAGTTTTGCTCTCCTTTGGTTTTCGTACCCGTGTGGGGGGAGACAAGAACAGAAAATAAGGGAGGGAGACTTTAAGGACTGGATGAGCAATGAAGAGCCCTTTTTGGGCAGTATATGACTGTTATAATGTACATGGACAGACAGTGGTATTATGTATGTATGCTTATGTAAGAATTCTCTTCAGTATTACATATATATATTACAGATATAACATGGCAGAAGCAGAATCTAATTGACGGATATTTAAACCCAAAGCAGCTTTGGCACAATATGCCAGTAATGATGACAAAGATTTCAGCTGTTTGTGTCTATAGTTGAGATAATCAGTTTTTAGAACACCATTGACCTTCATATATTATGAATCTATGTTATCATGTTTGCCTGTTTAATAATTGAACAGTTATTCAATATAATGCTTAGTTAACTGTATTATTTCAACTCAAAATAGGCCTCTAAAGGAATCAGGCTTAGGGCCTTTAAAATAGCAGATTCGGCACTGCGACACATGCGCACAAGCATTTAGAAACATGTGAATGTACAGAAAAGCATGCAAACCACTTTTTTCAAGCACACTGCAAATATGTAAAAATAATCTCCCTTGCAGCCAATTCACACAGCACTCTCTCTCTCTCAGTTCATTTGACTACTTTTCCTGACTCTCTTACTTTCTCTTTAACCCCTCTCTCTGCTCTCTCTTGCCTGTCCCTCTGAATCGCCTTAACTTGCTAATGAGGGCAGGCCTATAATGCCCCCCCCCCCCCCATCTATCAATGATAGATTACAGTGATAACTTTAATCAATTTTAATAGTCAGAACTTTGGTGATATTAAAAAGCTAATCTCTGCACCTATAGCACCCCTGAGACCAGACCTTTTAGCTGTTTAAGAGAGAAAAGGAATGAAATAAGATGTGGAGAAAGCTTAAAGACCTTCTCTATACCTGGCTCTCTTTCTTCTCCTGCTCTTACTCCACAGTGGGCCCTATATAAGGGATGTTACATTAATTATAACCTGCTTGTAGATCTCATAGGCAGCCCCAGGACAGCCTCTGCACAGTAAAGCCCCAAGAATGACCCTCCCTATGGGTATAACCCCAAATATTTTCCTGGACGTCAAAGACCTCAGCCCCCTCAGAATGACCCCTTTGAATATTACATCAACATTATTCAGGCATGTTGTAAGACAGCCTCTATTTGACCCCTTGAGCTATTAATGTTATGGTCACTAATTACAGTCAGGCAAGTCCCAGGGGGAGCTTCTGTTTGCTTCTGGGATCCCCTTGGATGACCACTGTGAATGTTTAACTAATTCCAATAAGGCATATCCAAGGCCAGCCTTTTCATGATCATGTCAGGATATGGTTGAAAGTACACCAGTTTTATGCAGGTGTGACCTAAAAGGCCCCCTGGTAGACCCCTCAGGTTAGCACATTAATTAATAACAGGCATGTCCAATGGCAGATTTATATGGTCCCTTTAAGTATTAATAACAGGGCATTTCCTTGTCATTGACTTTCTGGAATATTATGGAGTTTTGCAAACCATGTTTAAGATGGTGAAGGTCAGGAAACTGAATAACGTCACAAAGGAAATAGGAAATTCTACAAATAATTCACTATATGGGATTAGAGATACTTTTTCATTTTCATGCCAACTTGAGTAAAAACCTCACTATTTACTACCTCCAACCTTTTAAACTCATGAACAACATTAAAAGAACTGGATAGGATTATATTTTTAGGCTGCATGCTCTGAAAAGTCATGGGATTTTATATCAGGGCCTCAGTGGGGAGCCTGTAATAACTCATAGCTTAGTGTTTTGGGAGGAAACTGTCTTACACTAGGCCAACATCTGACCAATATCAGTTCTTGTTTTTCAACAGGCCCCCGGAGGGAATGCCAAGGTAGTGGAGTTGTCGCTCTTCACTTTGCTAAGTGAGGGACAGGAAATGTAAGACAGGGAAAGAAAGGCAGTGACAGCAAAGGGGGGACAGACAGAGAAGGTGGTGGGGAATATACAACCTGGCTGAAGGAGAAATGTGAAGAAAAGGGAGAAAAAAGAGAGAGTGGAGCAGACTATCAAACACTGTCTACCCATATTTCTCCCCATGGCAACTGCGTGCATGTCTGTCTGTCTCACTGAAACCTGCTGATGAACAGAAAATGGTTCCTAAAATGGGACAACCAGGGCCAGCCTGAAATGACTCAACACAAGGCACTGAGTCTGAGTTGTTTTCCACGAAGGTTTAAAAGTCTTATCAGAGTGTATATTTTCTGTGTCATTCAAACTTGCTCTTGCAAAACAGATCTTAAAGTGAGTATTCATTTGATCAAATATACAGTATATAAAATTGCATCACAGATGGACAATAAAGTTGAATAATGTTTAAGTGAAAAATTGAATTAAATTTAACAAACACATTTTTGTAGAGAAAACTGCCAAAGGTATACTATTAATAATCCATTTGCAGCTTATTCTGTTATCATTATACACTAAAGGCGTTTTTAGACCGATAGTTTGTTTGCTCTGGTCCAAACCAGAGTTGATAAACCTGATGTGTTTTCCCCTTGGTTTGGTTTCTTTTCACACAGAGAAAAGTGAACCAAAATGCACCACTACAAGCCACATGAGAATGTCATCATTGGTCAGATGTGTGTGGGGTGGGAACAAGTAAAAAAGGCTTCAATGCTGCTAGGGAGCATAAAGATTGGACTCTGGAGCAATGGAAGAAGGTCATGTAGTCTGATGAGTCCAGATTTACTCTGTTCCAGAGTGATGGGCGCATCAGGGTAAGAAGAGAGGCAGATGAAGTGACGCACCCATCATGCCAAGTGCCTACTGTACAAGCCTGTGGGGGCAGTGCTATGATCTGGGGTTGCTGCAGTTGGTCAGGTCTAGGTTCAGCAACATTATGTGCTCAAAGAATGAGGTCAGCTGACTACCTGAATATACTGAATGACCAGATTATTCCATCAATGGAATTTTTCTTCCCTGATGGCACAGGCATATTCCAAGATGACAATGCCAGGATTCATCGGGCTCAAATTGTGAAAGAGTGGTTCAGGGAGCATGAGACATCATTTTCACACATGGATTGGCCACCACAGAGTCCAGATCTTAACCCCATTGAGAATCTTTGGGATGTGCTGGAGAAGGCTTTGCGCAGTGGTCCGACTCTCCCATCATCAACACAAGATCTTGGTGAAAAATTAATGCAACACTGGACGGAAATAAATCTTGTGACATTGCAGAAGCTAATCGAAACAATGCCACAGCGAATGAGTGCCATAATCAAAGCTAAAGGTGGTCCAATGAAATATTAGAGTGTGTGACCTTTTTTTTAAGGTGGTGACTTTTTTTTTTGGCCAGGCAGTGTATTTACTCCACTACAGGGAAATGGCTCTTATAAAATATGTAGCCTATCCTGAACATAATTACTGATTGAAAATAGACATGTTTAATAACTACTGCTTCCCAGAAACTATGACAGGTGGAAATGGAAAATGTAATGTACATGGAATAGAAAACTGAATGGAATGGTATCTGTATATTAGTGCTGTTCTAGGTTGTAATATTACATTTAGTTGTTGTGGGTGGTCAGCATGGCACCTTTAGTTTAACACTGTATTATAAAATATAAAAACAACCTGGCCTTCAGTACAAACATTACAATGGATGCTAACATGACTTTATCTGTGCACAGTTTGAAGCAATGCGATGCATTGAACATCTGCATTTCCTTATTTTGATCACCTGCCATTCATTAAGGTTCGCTATGCCATGGCCATCCAACAGTAGCTCTGTGTTCCATCTTGGCCACCCCAGTCAAAATATCCTGGATGCACCACTGGCACCTGAGTACAATTGCTCTGTTCAGACATGCTCTATTCAGTCCAATTCAACCAGACTTAATTGCACAGGTCTGAAAACGGCTTAAATAATAGATGGATATTGATGCACCACTATCACCAAGGCTAGTTACTATCTTTACCATCATTCTCATTCTGAAGTAACTACTCCATCAGGCATCCCAAAATTGACAGGAGATCTCATTCAACATGACAAAACCAAATATACAGTGCCTATAAAAAATATTTTTCATGCTATTATAGCTTTTATGACACTGAACAACACTGATCAACAGATATATTGAAAGTGATCTAAATTCATTACAAATACAAAATACTTGTTTCATCCCCTTTAATAGGACACATATGAATCATCATGTTTCCAGCTGTAATCAATTGGTTCTTAGAAGTCACATAATTAGTTAAATTGAGATAATCTGTGTGTTTTCAAGGGGTTTCAGTTGTTGTAGTATAAACACATGTGTATCTGGGTGGTCTAATTTTTGAGAGTATCATGGCAAAACATCCACCATGAAGACAAAGGAACACTCAACTCCACAAAAAGCACAAGTCAGGGATAGATACAAGAAAATCCCTTGGATTACACTTAAATCAATCATTAAGAAGTGGGAAGAGTATGACAGCAGCAATCCATCCTCAAAAACTGAGCATGAAAAATCTCTGCCAATTGGGTGAAGTTATTTCAGTTGTTCTCGTTGACTGCATATAAATATCGACATTGTGTCTCCACTTCCTACCACTATGCAAAAGTGAAGCCAAAATATCTCTTTGGAGCTGCCATCTTGCTTGTGTGACTTCATTTGGAGCCAGAGTCTGCGTAGTAGAGTCGGGCGGCGGGATGACAGCCCGCAGGACATGCCTCCACAGGCGTCCCATCATCTGACAGAGGTTTGAGTACGGCTGTCACAGCTGTCAATCGTGACGTCACACCACCTTTTTATATTGTCAAATTACTTAAAACAGAAAATGAGCTCTTGAACAAGCATCAGTGTGACAAGAGCTACCTAAAATGACAGAAACCATCTTTAGGAAAAATTTATTTGACATATACTTTGATTCTTTTGGTTTGGCTCATGTCCCATCTGCTAACATTGAGGGGGCGGGGACTTATGACCTATAGTGCAGCCAGCCACCAGAGGGCAATTGAGATATTTTGGCTTCATTTTTTGGGCGCCATCATGATCTCCATATTTATATACAGTCAATGGTGGTTCCATTCAGGATCACCATGTTGTTGCATCATGCACAAAGGTCCCAACTTAGCACCACAGGAGCTGTCCAAGGTACTGAACCCTGTTTACACTCAAATACATCCATTCCATTCCATTTTGAGGTTTCACAGTATCCTGTCCACCTGGTTGATGATCCATTTCCTAGTGAGCTTTTGCCAGACATATTCTACCTGAGTACTTCCAGAGCTCAGAGCATAGTGCATATCTGAGCTGTTATTGTGAAGATTGCCAGTGCTGCAGTTTAGTCTGTCTAAGCAGTTGTAGTCATGTGGTTGAGATTATAGTACTTAGCTTTGAGTCCATCCTCTGTTTCTTGCCATACCTCTACATTGGGGTCTGGATTGCTCCAAAAGTTTCCTTTTATTTTAGGAATTTTCTCCAAATTTGTGTCAGTATCTTAAAAACAAGCGAGAATAAGGCACTGTGGGATTATCAGTGTTTCTAGCTGTAGTCAGTGTATATATGTAGGAAGTGGAGAGAAGATTGCTGTATACACAAAAGAGAAATCCCCCAACAGCTCATATACCTGTACATATGGGTGTAAATCATGATGAGCACATACACAAAACATCACAAAGAAGGAGAGGAGAAACAGTGGACTGTTCTGTCTGGACTGTGTGGGATAATTTAAAACCACCCACAGAGACCTGTGTGTCCTTACTGTAACACAAACTGGAAGTAATCTAGACTTAATATCACCAAGTGGACATCATATTGAGTCCAAAGACACAAAAACAAAGTCACTTCAAACAGACTTTGAAAGCTGGTACCTTGTCTGACCCTACTTTAATTAAAACAGCAAAAATCCATAAACAACACCAGATCAACAACACCAGTGGAACACAACAAAAATGAGCCATATTGTCATCCCATATGTAGCTGTATACCCTCTGAGAAGTTCTGTGGATATTTTTGCAAACTCATTATACCTGTGTTCTTCAAACCTGGAATATGCTGAGAAAGCGCCTGCAGAGTTCATTTGAGTTTACTGAGTTCACTGCATGCCTCATCAACTCCACACTTACACATAAAACATAACCAAAAAAAGCAGTTTTGTGCAAAGTTAATTCAGTATAACATATTTTGTTCTTTTTTTTTGTTTTGTTTTGTTGAAAAGATCAAAAATGTAGATACACTGTTTATGACCAAAAATATGCACACAGTCCTGTCCACATACTTTAGTGTATTTTTAGTCTAGGGCTGTTTTCATAGTTGGGGTAAAGCCTCTTAGTTCCAGTTAAAGGGAATTTTAATGCTACATAATGGTATTTTATTAGACAATAGTGTCCTTCCAGCCATGTCCATAAAGACATGTTTTCCCACTTGAAGAAAGTGACTGATCTGCACAGAGCCCTGACCTTACCCCAAAATCTGCTGCAAAGCCTTCTGGTCCATACTTATAATTCCATAATGAGATGTTCAACCACCACAAAGGGATGTAAGATTTGGGTGTCCAAATACTTTTGGCCATGGTATCTGCATTTATGGAAGCACTCTACTTCAAAAGTGGTACACTAATTAAGGTTAAGGCTGCACTGATTCCATTGTGTTACAGTCTCACTTTGTATCCGCTTAATTTCATTTTTTCCTTTCTTTTCTTTATCCTTCCTCCTCTTGCCTTGATTGCATTGCCGCCCCTCTGTCCCACTTTCTCTCCTTTTCAAACAGACACAGTCCACGACTTTGATCTTGCATTTGCACCCTTTACGGTCTTCTACTTAAACCAGAGACTCTCTGAAACCTGCCTCTTTTTAAGTGATACTCTTTATTCCCCAAAGAAAATCATATGCTCAGGTTGAAGGTTGACAGTAGCAACAAACAGCCCCCAAGAACTGGTAGGGACAAGAACTTGTCAAGGGCATTTAAGTGTGGGGAACTGTGTGCTAATATACTGTAAGTGTTTGAACTTGCCTGCTGAATGATGACATCTCCATACTTACACCACTCATTACTAGAAGAAATGAAAAAATCCTATTAAAAAGGTGTCATTACGGTAAATTTCTACTAGTTAGAGTAATGTTTTTTAAAGAGACATTTCACCCTTATCACAAAAAAACTCATAAATTCTCACCCACCTACCTCTAGTGATAGCTAGCCATGCAGATAGTTAAAGATATCTGTCTCTCACATTTCTACCACTTATCCTGCATGCTGCTGTTACAAGCCACTGTGTGCATGGCTGGATGCCACTTTTTCCATTCGTGTATAGACAGACAGAATGAAAAACTGAGACGAATCAATATTCTCAAATTGTTTAAAAGTCCATACGGAAGTCCACAGATGAGCCCTCTGTTTACTCAATAAATGGCAACTTTATAACTTAAGCTTGGATACTGCTGTAACTGCAGATGTCTCCTGTGCTTTAAATACATGCTTACTTATTCCAGCTGTGTAGATTGCAACAAAGAAGTGGGCTGTGTTCAGAATCACTTTCTATTTTTACTCAGTACACTATATTTACAATCTGCTGTTTTATTTGAGTGTATATACCTGTAATAAAGTGCCTTCAGAAATTCCCACAAGTCCCCAAAAAGTAATTTTCATAGCATTTACACTTTTTTTTAACCATACTAGTGTCATGGCTCAAGGGATGGCAATGTCGGTCGGCTGGTTGATCCACCACTCTTGGTCCATACTCAAATAGCTCAACAACTATTGATTACCATTTATAGATTACCATGAAACATTGTACAGATATTCATGGTCTCCAGAGAATGAATCCTACTGACTTTGGGGGTCCCTTGACTTTTCATCTAGCGCCATCATTGCTTCAAAATTTCAGTTTGTCTAATACTTCAGTTTAGGTCTCCTTGCAAAACTAATGATACTCCCATCAGCCTCAGCTTTACTTTGTATTTACTGCTAGGTGAATAAGGGTGTGATTCAGAACATGGTGCTTGATTTATTCTTCTCAGAGCAGATTGTCCACTGACCTGTTTTCCTGTGTAACAACAGGTCTTGTGACGAAGAAGGTACTCTGATTAATCACACATTGTTGTTGGTAATGAGAGATTTGAACATTTCACACATGCAAGAACATCATATGACCACAATACTGATTTGATCCTATGCAGAAATTTGTGTAAAAGTCCATGCATATATTGTGCTTTTACCTATTGCATCAATACTGTTACAGCTCACACCACAACTGTGGTTGTGTTTTATACTTCTACTTTACAACATTTTGAAAAAAATATGCTTCACTTTCTCTCTGAGAAGATGGGAAGCTTGATATCAATCTCATCTCTATGGGTTTTGTTGACAGCTGGAGTCAGAATGTGGTTAGCCTAGCTTAGCATAAAGACTCTCTCTAAAGATCAAAAATACACATACAAACACTTTTTATCCATACACAAACAGAAATGTAAAAATCACAATTGTGATTTCAGAGGGAATGATGTACTAGAAATATTTTTGGATGAACAACAGCTGGGTGCAGTGACTGTGCATAGCATCCTGACATCTTATTGTCACAGCGGAATGCCGGGTTTGTGCTCACTGACTGTATCTAGAAATCTGCTCTACAGCTGGAAACGCGGATGGATTCATTAAGAAATAGTGACATAACTCCCCTAAAAAGACAAAAATGTTGTTTTTACATCTGTTTGTATACGGATTGAACAAACAAGATACAATGTGTAAATTTGTGAGCTCTAGAGGAGTTGGTAGGTGGATTTGTGAAATGTTAACATGGCCATCTCACTCACGGCATTATACAAATACCATAACCTTTAAATAACAGGTTAGTGAGTTTATGGTAAAGTTCATGTTCATTAATAGTGGATCTACTGACTAATCACAGGCCTCTGAGGAAGCACAATTGACTTGTAGAGCAAAAGTTAACTGTGTGTACAACAGACTGTATGAGTTGGAGCAGCTTTTTGCCTGAAGGATTTCCTCCATGAATTCCGCCATATTACTTTTTTGCCCTGTTGATGAATATGAATCCATCTAACAGTCCTCATGGCTAACCTAAAGTGGGCTTATGATGATGATCTCAGCTGTATCCGGGAGTATGAATATGCTTTAAATATTTAAGGAGTGTAAAAATACAGGTGCTACAAACAGCTCAATAAAATGAATCCACTTGACATCCCCTAGATTAAATTTTAATAGCTGTGAGTGAAAGAGAAAGAGACGTGGTGTGTCTGTGCCTGTGCACACTCGTGCATCTGTGCGTGTGTGTGTCTGTTTGTGAATCCGTTGGACACCCGGTATTAAACTTTCATGGCCGCTTGGTTTGAGCTGGTTCTATCTCTCGCAGCATGTGAATGAGTGCAGAGTCGTACGTATATGTGTGTACGGGTGCGTTCAAGTGCATAAGACGGAGAGGGCGAGGGTGTGTGCCATTCGTTTGTTAGAGTCCGTGTGCAGGCTCGCTGTGTGTGCGTGTATCCTGGTGCATGGGTGCGTGTGCTATGAATATTTGATGTGCTACTCAGTATTCATGAGGCTGAACGATAGAGAGAAGCAAAGAGGGAGGAGGAGATAGAGAGGTAAGGGGAAAGGGGATGATGGGAGATTTAAATCATCCAACAACAACATATGGTTACTATGGCAGTAACACTGTTGTCCTTCAATGCGATTATGGGCACAATGGTGAGCCTGTCCACCTCTGCAGTTAATTACAGTAAATACAGGATACAAAGCAAGGTAGTTTTTCTCAACTATGTTTTCACAGGTTTTATCAAATGAGCACATGACTCACATAAATTAGCTGTAGGTGATGCTCAGTACAGTTCAGTACAATAAGGAACTGTAATTAAAATAGTATTGTCTTGTATTGTTGCATGATGGGGTAAATGTGTTAAAAAATTGCTCAGCATGATCTGCTGAATGAATCATTCAGTCTCATAACACATCACTTCTGGTGGCTTATGGCTTGCAATGTTATCTATGTGCACTGGTCTTATTTTTTACCTGAATTTATGTTGGGTTTGTCAAATTAAGGCTTTAAGAGGCAGTACTGATGATGATATGGTGTAAACATAAAGTATATTATTTTACATTCTTATTCAAATTAATAAATACCTTAAAGTCAATTAATAAACATATCTCACAATGTGGAAAAAGGGCAGGAAATAATTGCCTACATAAAAGTTTTGATCTTATCTTGAAACCTTTTAAACAGGATGTTAATGAATGGGAGAAAAAAAAGCTTCTGTGTCACAGAAGCTGTTGTCATCAATACTGATAGTGGCTGAATCATGCAGCAAATTAACATATAGAGACACAATGACACAGGTAGTTGTATTTTACCTCGATCTCAGACATTTAAGAACCACAGTGCAGCTTTAATGTAACTGCAGTAACTGCTGTGCTCACATTAGCGCTGCTGTCTGGTTTCATTATGCAAACAAGAAAAATGAGCTTCACATTCACTAAAGCAAGCTGTTCACAAAGTTTGTGAGCGAACAAGCCACTGTTATCTGGCAATAAGACAGTATTATCGTGCAGCTTTGTTGCTAAAAAGTTTTTTCTAAATGGAAGCCAACATTTTACAATTTTTCATATTTTGTCACTTCATGATAAAATATATACTGTAACTGTTATTTCATAATTCCTTTGTTGTCTGTTATGGATGACCTGCATCCCATATAAAATGATATTTTTTTCTTTTTGTTGGACCATACAGTGCTGTGGTTTTGTATGGTTTGGGTCTTGGCTAAAATATATGTTGCATATACAATTAATATCCATAAAAGGCATGAAACCTTTTTATTTATTTGTTTTATTTATTTATTGCTGTGTCATGCCTCTGTCAGTTGCTTCAAAATGTTCCAAGCACCACTCAACAGTACAGCTCTCATGAACTTTCATCAAGTCACCACTCTCTTAAATCTAACACACAATTGAACTCATAACTAATGACTCATAACAAATAATTAATTCACTTAAAGGACCAGTGTGTAGGATTTAGTAGCATCTTGCAGTTGGTTGCAATCTGCAACCTTTTCTCATGCAAAGGCACCACTTTCCCCACACACACAGCCAGTAGTCCAAATCTTGCCCTGATCAGTCTGCAGTCCCACAGTTTATTGCCACAAGGTTTGAAATACACTCAATGGCAGAGTTGATTGTGTACAATTGAAAAGAAGGAAGGACATCCTTCACTTTAAATATTATTCATAGAAATGATTATGGTTATGTTCTCCTGTTTTAGACATGGGATCATTATATAGTGTGATTGTTAAACTATGTTCTCTAAAAACAAATAGTGTCAGACCTAAAGAAAACACTATCTCTGCTCTCTGAAACATTAATGAAGGAATAATCAACAATTAATTAATGACTGATAACATATGGATGCCAAAAATGGCCTATTGTATACTGTGAAGGGTCAGAATATGAACAGTGTGAAAGGATTAAGCAGTAGTCCATATTTGGACACATTCCTGCATTGTGATGTAGAATTTACAGACTTTGCATGATGATGATTGGCTCCAGAAACAAGAAATAAGAAAGTAAAGAAACAATAAAAACAACAAACAGCACAAGTAAAACCTACATAAGTTTATGGGTTTCATAGCTTTAACTGCTGCTGTACAACTTTGTGAACAGATGGGATAAGAAACAAAAAAGGAACAAATTAAATTTTAATGTTCCCCGCGGGGTGATTGAGTTATTACAGCAATAAAATAAAAAGAGCTACAACAAAGAAAAAATTAATAGAATCTAAATAAGAGCCAAGCAAATTTGATGTAGGCATGATATTAAGTAAAAATATGAACAAGTATAAAAATACAATATATTTGCGCACCAAGCATGTATGAGGAATTTTTTTATTATGCAAACATAATGAAGGCAAAGTAACAATACAGTGAGAAATAAAATGTTTCATTTCATTGACTAAGCAATATTGTGCAGGAAGCTGGGCGGTCATTATGACAAAATTAAACCCAATTGGGTGAATCAATTGATGTAAAGTGGATTGGCCCGGATCGCTCTGAGCAGCGGCCTGTACATCACCCTGCTTATTACACAGCTGCTTACCAAAAACATTCATCTTTTGCCACAATATATCGACTTAGAATAACTTCATTACAAGCTAAAGTCATTTACCAGCTTTTGCCAACAAGCTAATTTAACAAGCCTGCAACCATGTAAACATTTGTAGCTAAAATCCATGGTTTCACTGTAGTAGACTGATATTTGGGGCTTTGTGTTCGGTAATTAGTGGACAAGAGAACCCATTTTTCTGCAGTGGGGTGCAGAGTGTGAGGGAAATTAATGTATGAGTATGTATAAATGCTTGTGTGAATTTTTGAAAGGTTAAAAATGCTTAGTGACAGTCTTAGAAACCATGTTTGTGTGTCTCAACAGTGTGTTCCTGTGTGAAAGAGAGACAAAGGACATATGTTCATGCTGAAACATATCCTGCCATGTCTGTTTGGATATAAGCACGCATTTAGTAGTCACAACAACACCTAGAGGTTGGTATGAAAGAGATAAAGGAGTATTCACCCCACTCTTCTGGGCTCACTCCTCTGCAGCATCTTGTACAGTAGGGATGTGCAGAGGGCCCAGTATTTGTATTTGTATCCGTATTTGTTGAGGCAGCAAAATTATTTGTATTTGTATTTGAGTAAAAGTGGAAAGAGGCTTAAAAATCCTGTTTTTGTTTTTATTATTCTTTTCATTTTAGAAAATTAAAGTGTTACAATAAGTGTTCATGAATAAACTATCTTACACACCAGGTCTCAAACTGGAGTCTCCCAGATCTTAATGACTGCGCTGACTACTGAACTTAAACTTAACTCATTGCCTCATTGCAGACTGACCTCTACCTATTTATACCCCCATAACACAGAGACCTTCCTGAAAACAGATCATTTTTAAAATATTTGTATGAAACAAATATTCATAAAAAACCCACTATTTGTGCTTTGCTGAATAATGTATTTGTATTTAGGCACAGCCCTATTGTCCAGTATGTCTGTATCGAGTGTGAGTGTGCCATTCTCTGAGCATTTAAGAAAGTGTAATAATACCGTACTGAGAATAGTTTCTTTTTCTCATTGAAGTGCAAGAGGTGAATTGCCACGACAAGAGAAGACTCAATTACCTGTCAGACAACATGAAGGGAATGCTGAGATGATGTCACAATCATCAGACATCAATCTTCTTAAAGGTACAGAACCAGACTGGCAGTGATGAGCTGTGGGTCAGAGGTGTCCTGTTTGCAAGGAGACACAGAACACCTGAGAGAGTCCCAACACACCTTACCTGAAATATTCCCCATTTTGTCTGTGCTGCTGCACTTGTTCCTCTTTCTCCTTTCTCCCCGGTGACTGTGTCATGCTGAGACGGATGCAGGACTGAGTGGTGGGATTCTTGCAATATGAAGGCTCATACAAGTAAAGGCTCTCAGTGGACCATAAAGAACTTTTGAAGGTATTTTATCTTTAAGAGAGTGCATTTCCACTTGCAGTGTGTTTTTGATATCAGACTTTAAGTCAGGTGGAATGAGGTGCTCCCTTCAATGAATACTTGTGATTTTCAGATTTAAAATCTTTATAGGAAAGGACTCGTTTCTATATTCAGCAGCAGTTATGTGGAATGGGTTACCTTCCTTAAGTCGATGAGCTCTATTGGAAACTTTAAGTCCTCCCTTAAGAGCTGGCTGAGTAGCAGCTGGTCCTAAATATGACTATTGAATCGGATGAGTTGCGGTAGTTCCCAAATATGCATCTTGTTTGTTTTAATTGTTAATGCATTATTAGGGTAATTGTGTCTGGGTTAGGAGAACATATGGTTTTTGATTGATTTTGACTAATTGAGGTATAGGTTTAGAGGGTTGTGCATACCTACAGTTGTATGCTGTATATTGTATTATTGACTCATGTATTAATTATTGAATTGGTAGGATACCTTGTACTAAATACATATTGTACTGCTGTCTTCTCTCTGCCATCCCTCCCTCCACACACACACAAACACACACACACACATACATTAATTTATACTTATTGTGCTCATATACTCACTCAAACACCAACAGACAAACACACACCTACACCCAAAAGACCACAATGGAAATAAGCTCTTAGGCTTTATTGTGTTCTATCCTTTTGACAAGTACTGTACAAAAATATAATGCTTCTAGGTTGAGGCTGTGCTGTGGCTCAGGAGGTAGAGTGGGTCGTCCACTAATAGGAAGATCAGTCTCTGGAGTGGAGTGTGTGTGAATGTGTTAGGTTCCCCTCCTGATGAGCAGGTTGGCACCTTGCATGGCAGCCTCAGCCATCAGTGTATGAATGTGTGTGTGAATGTTAACGTTGACATGCAGTGTAAAGTGCTTTGAGTGGTCAGAAGACTAGAAAGGCACTATATAAGTGCAGTCCATTTACCATTTACCGTTTACATATGTCCTCTATTTTTTATATTGTCATTAAAGAATTTCAGTCAGTGATATACTGTACCATAGAAAGTTGTTATAGAGACGTTATTTCTATGCCACATATTCAAGGCCCCACACATGCTTCTTGGATTTTTAAAGGTTCCAAAAACAGTGGAAATAGAACTATCATAATAAACAAAGTTTCCCTGAAATTCTAGGTCAGGAAAGATCAGTAGTTTGCTGACAAAGTATCACTTTTAATTTGTTGATTTGAGGATGCGGTTAACTTGTCAAGTCGAATTGTATAAAGCTTTGACTACTTAAGGCGAGACATGATCCCTGCTTATAAAGGTGATTTAGATAATAGCTGCAACACCTACTTTAAAGATTAAGATTTCAAATGAGATAATCTCATTTATTAATGCAAATACCATCTTTCCTTCTTCTGTCCTTCCTTTTTTCATCCTTCATTCCCTCCTTTATTATTTCCTTATCTGCCCTCTTTCCTTCCTTCAGTTCTTCAGCTGATCTAAAAGCTTGGCAAGGTTTACTCCTGACAATGAGACTGAACTTTACTCTTTACAGCGCACCTGGGTACTTTTACTGCTTTGGGCACTTTAACTGCTATTAGTTATTTACTTTTGTAAAATGTAAAAATAGGACTTCTTTCTTGTTACAAACTAAATGTGACAATTTCACAATGTCACTTATTTAAACTAAATTTAGCCACAATAAACTATTGGGTATTGAGATCATCAACATTAGCAATAGAAGTAACTCAGGTATGTGTGATATGTGAGCTGTGGAGAAAGTTCAGAAAGAATACATTAACATACATTAGAGGTGGAATTTCAAACTGTAATCCCTTACACTACTTGTTATGTGTGTAAGAGAACCTGTGGTGACTGCAAAACTCACGAAAAACACAAAAGGTCCTCTCTAGAGCCAGTGTTTGGTTTGTCTGTTCTGGGCTACTGTGGAAACATGGCGGTGCAACATGGTGGGCTCTGTGGAAAAGACCTGCTCCCTATGTAGATATAAAGGGCTCATTATAAGGTAACGAAAACACAACAATACTTATTTTCAGGTGATTATACACTGATTAAAACATACTTCTGAATATTATATTCCATTTCTGCCAAGTCTGTTCCGCTAGATGCCACTAAATTCTACACACTGCACCTTTAACTCTTTCCCATTGTCTCCAGCTTCCAAAACACTTTGTCAACACAGACTCTTGATATCCTCCATTCAGAATCTATTCCATCGAGTTACTTGATGAAATATTGCATGAAAGCTTTACTGGTGATTTATTTCCCACCTTGTCACACAGAAAGATTGTTTAACTGCTCTGCCTCATGTGAACTTCCAGGGTAAACACACTATGATTACAGAGACTGGGCTTTGGACTCTGGAGCTGTTTGAGTCTTTACTTAATTAACTGATTTTGACCTGAAATCAATTTCGCAGGCTACTGGAACTTGGCACCGTGATGTGAGTGTCTAGCATCACCACTCAGACTCAACAACTAATGGCTGCCTTTTACACCCGGGCATGCACCCTCCCACACACATGCACTCACACACACACACACACACACACACACACACACACAAGCAGAGAGAGTAAACCATCTGCTGAAGTGAAGTTGCCAACCTTGTCTATGTAGGCAAAGAAAATGGACATTTAATTATAGAGCAATCAAGGCTGAGAGCTTAATGGGACTTTTATAGCTTTCTATCGCTCAACCACTCCCTCCCTGTCTCTCTCTCTCTGTCTCTCTCTTTCCATGTGTTTCAGCCTCACCTGTACTTTCTTCTTTTACCCTTTTCCATCCAACAGCCACAGAGATGTGAAAGCTTTCTTCTTCTACCGCTGAAACTCACTTTTCCCCATTTCTCGTGTTTCCTCTCGACTTCCAGATTTCTATTTCTTTGCCTCCCAAATCCAATCAACTAAAATCAAAAGCCAAATTTGGCATTAAAAGCAGCATTTTCATCTCTTTGCTTGTTAGCTTTAATTTTTGCTCCTCTGGTCTGTTCATCTTGATGTTGCCTGGAAACACAAAAAGCAAAACTTTTTTTAAAAAAATGAAGCTGTTAGAACGAAGCTAATCTCTCTGGACATAAACGGGTAAAAATCCAAACGTCTCAGCAGGCAAAAGAATAAAGGGAAAAGGATTGGTTTTGGTGTTTTTTAGCTGATAAATTGACCTCAAACTCAGACTGAACAAACACTAATAGACACTACATATGTTTCACTGAGTTAGAGTTTGGATCGTTTGAAAAGGGGCAGATAGAGTTAATATTGATGTAGTCTAGTAAAATGACTCTTTTAGGGTGTTTCCATCACAGGAACTTTCCAAGGGAGGCCAAACGCTCAGGAACTTTACCTTTTTTTCAATCAGAGGAACCAGGGAATCATTTTAAATCATTTACAATAGTTCCAGGTGCCAAAAAAACTCTAGTGTCAATATAGTATCTAACATCAATATTAGGATGAGGAGTGGATATTTCTTGCAGTGTGTATTAAAGCTGCTATAATAAATATTTTTATAGTAACTTAATATAAAAATAGTTGGTCAAATGAGTATTTGTAATGTGGAAAACCCACAGACAAGTGTCAACTCATTCTGCGGTTCCCTCAGCGCTATAAGAGCATTTTAGCATCTTTTAACTCATTGTTTTGGTTTTATGGCCCGCAACTTTACTGTTTTGATTCAGTCTTCCCACTCTTATCAACTCAGTTTCCAGACGCAGCTGTTTTTCCATAGTTCCTAGAACTGTTTGATCGGAAAGAGCTTTTTTAGTTTATTGCTAAAACGTTACTCCAGGAACAAGCTTTTGGTGGCAGAGGTCAAGACAAGTCTCCTTGAAAACTCAAGACTATCCTACAAGGACCAAATGACTTCTCAGACACAGAAACACACACACACACACACGCGCACACACACAGATACAGACTCTCCAAGTGGCAGGATTAAAAAGCTCCACAGCGGTAAGTTTCCTCCTCTGGACCACATTTCCCATCACACACATCTACACGTCACTGTGGCAACCGCGATAATGGACGGTTCGCACTTTCCTCCCTCTCTCTCAGATTAGAGTCGGCTGAAATGAGATTCCCTGGAAATCCAATCTAGCCGTTCTCAATTCCATTCCAACAAATCTTGACTGTCCATTAATGTCCACCTGTGTGGCCTTCTGTAACTGTGCCTGCGTGAGTGTGAGAGAGAAAATGAGTGATAATTCTAACCAATTCAACCAAGAAACTTTTGAGACATGAACATGATGATTTGCTTGGTTGTCAATAATTTTGATTCCTATTAATTTGCAACAATTGTTGGTCTTTTTTCCACCACAAATCACTATAAATGTCATGTGCTGAACAGAAGACAGCGTAATGACAGGACAGAGCCTTCCAGAGCTCAGTGATTGTGTGGTGTAAGAAATGTTTCACTAGGTTTTGAGGATTTGATATACTTTACTCTATACTTTAGGCTTTATGTGGTGTCTTATTTGAAATTACCTGTAACCTGTAATTCAGCAACATCGTTAGATTTTACAGTATTTTCCTTGATCGCAACAACTCCTAACCTGAAATTACCTCACCAAATGCCAACCTTAAACTCAGATTGGCCACTGAGTTTAGCCGCCATGTTCTCGGCTCACAGGAACATTGTGAGCTCAGAGCGCTCAGATGTTACATGAATGCTTAAATGAAAGGAAATAGAAAATGAGAATGAAATCCAATTGAATAGATGGAAAGAAAAGCTGAGAGGTTATATCTTTGGAAGTTGTATTTAACCGAAACAGACAGATTTACAGATACGTGAGAGTGTTTTATCATTACGGAGCTGAGGAGAGAGAAGGGGACAGATGGCAAAAAGGTGGAAACCAAGGAAGACGAAGAGAAAGAAGAGAGAAGACTTGCTCAGGTGTGAAAGTCATTCCTAAGCCTTCCTGTCTCAGAGGATTCAAAATCTTCTACTTGTAGTCTGCAGTCCTTGGGTTGCCAGTAAAAGTAAAGTAAGTTTTTTTTTTTTGCTTGTTAAATCCTTTGCTCCTAGTGCAAGTGAATCCATTTCTATTCTTTCTCCTTATTCTTACATTTTTTTCTGCCATTTACAGCTTTTCACTCTGGTCAGCTTCTCTTTAAAAATAGCTACACACTGTAGAAATTGTGTTGATTTAACATCTAAAAGTAACTAAGGGTATTTCCACATAGTGCAAGTGAAATTACTGACCTGGGAAACCTTGAAAAATGAAAACATTTACAGACACCTCACTCATTTTTCACACATCTTAAAACATTTCACTTGCCTCTCTCCAGGTGATTGAGGGAGGTCTGCAAATGACTGGTGAAGAATGAAGACAAACTGGGTTTAGATTGAATTAATTTTCTAAATTTGGGAAAACGGCAGGCGAGTTGAAAATAAACCACTTGTCTAATTGGATTTATTATTCAACACATAAGGTTACGGAAATGGTGAGTTTAAGCCTGTATCTTCAATGCTCTGTGATGTACAAACGCATACAGAAGCTTCTTCTTCAGATGTATATAAGTGTTTCAGAAGTGGTCCAGTCCGGAAAAAAGACGTAAGGACTTCAAGCTTTGGTGGATACTTAAAGATATAACCCTTGACATTTTCAGTAATTAAAGTTTTTGATGCTATTTATGGTGAGCAGTGTGCCAGTGATAACTGTTAAATGTATCTACATTATGTAATTACCTCTTTATATAGTAGTTACCACTATTAGTGGTGGAGTCCGCCATTCTCACGCTGTACTCAAATGCCTTCACAGGCAACTTGTAAGCCAGTATTAATGTGTGTGATTGACTCTCATTGATATCAGCCTCACTGTTCATTGTTCAATATGTCAGAGCCATATTAAGCTACTGCTGCTGCTTGATTTGATTTGATCTGATTTGATTTGATCTGATCTTTATTTCAGTCTATAAAAATATGAGACAAAGAACAAAAGAAAGAAAACAGGGAAGAAAAAAATAGAAAGAAAAACACTGTATGCATAGCCGATATGGATGTACGTCTACTGCAAACCTAACATATCCTTACCCATAATGCACAAATGATGATAAACAATTTTTACTGAAAAGGAGTAAGCTGAAACCAAAGCTCATGACGCCTACCCTTATCACCAACAACTCTTTACCTTCACACCAAGCTTAGTGCTGACAGTGATAGTTCATCAATACATCAACAAAAACAAGACAGTCATTTTCTGCATTTTTCATCAGTGGATCATTTACAAAAATTGCAGCGGAGTGATGAAATAAGAAGGAGTAGCCACAATGAAGATGTTACATGAAGAGTTGTAGGAGACAGGCTTCCAACTTCTCCGCAAGGCAACCGGCTGGTTTCACTGTATCCTGCTGTTGTGTGGAAAACTACTCGCAGTGTGCAGCGCAGCATGAAATCAGATCATTGCATAATGTGAAAATTATTGACTGACTTCTTTATTAAAACAATGTCAGGGTTGTTTGGTTGCACTGTAAACAGATATATCAGTTGCTCTTCTGTTGTGTTTCTGACAAAGTAGCTGCTCGAGTAGTAGTAGTATCTGCCCACACAGTTCTGCAGTATTAAACTGCACTCGTTTTTTCCACCAGTAACTGCAGGAGTCATCTAATTAAATGTGATCTTAAGTATTAGAACTTAACTATTGAGATGGTTGTTTTTGTCAATATGAGGAGATTCTTCATCCACAATGTGTAAAACATGTTAGCACTGAATGTCCATCCTCACTGATGCAAGCGGCAGCAAGCTGGTGACACACAGATATTCATGGGATCTTTCTCTCATGAATATCAACTATGAAGAAGAATGTGTGTGTGTATGTGTGTGTGTGTGTGTGCGTGTGTGTGTGTGTGCATGTAGCCAACTCTTCAATAATACAAAAGGATTTATCTCACTTGGAAACAGACTTCATGTGTTGAAGCTAAGAACATTTGAGGTGCACCGTTTGATTCGTGCGTGTGTGTGTGTATGTCCATGTTAAGCCATGGAATCGAAGTACAAAGAGATTTAAAGGGATTTGATCACATGTGGTTCACTGTATGCCAACAACATGTAAAAGAATATGTTAGTGGGTTGGTGTGCTGCTTTTCATGTGCGTGTATGCATGCATGTGACTGTGTGTGTGTGTGTGTGTGTGTGTGTGTGTGTATGCAATCAATGTATGAAGCTAATTAGAAATCCAACCAATATCCAGAACACTGTTAATTAAACTAGCTCATTTACATTCATTGCTTGTTAGGTTTCTACAGGAAAGAGGAGTGTGTGTGTGTGTGTGTGTGTGTGTGTGTCTGTGTTTGTATGCGTAAATAGTTTCAGACATTCTGACAGCTGTAAGTGTATATGTCATTGAATTATATTATTAATGGAATGGTAAATGGACTACTGCACTCATATAGCGCCTTTCTACTCTTCCGACCACTCAAAGCGCTTTTACACTACAAATCACATTCACCCATTACACACACACACTCACACACCAATGACGGCAAGCCACCACGCAGGGTGCTGGCCTGGAGGAGCCTGGAGGAATCGAACCGCGGATCTTCCTCCTGATCCACAGCCTCCACAGAGAATTATATATACAGTTGGATTGTACTGAAGTGAATAAGAAAACACACTTAAAACATTTTTATGTTACAGTCTGATAAGCAAATTCAAAGGGTTAGTTTACACAAATAATAAGCAAAAACATATTTTCTCTCTTACATTTTGTGGTTTAATTAGTCACAGAGATAGTTTAGGTTTTGTTTGTTTTTGTAGGTTTTGAGATATTGGGCTGAAATTTCACACTAATGCAATGAAAGTGAGGGGAACTTTGGCTGCAGCGCTCACAGCGTTAAAAAAAATACATTAACATAATTCAACAGTAATATATTTTCCCATTTTTTGTGGAAATTAAAAAGAAGCCAACATCATTCATTTCATAAAGAAGACAGTGGGGCTCTGTGGGGCTGTACTTAGGCACAGCGGTGCTTTGCGCTAAAACTGACATGCTCACAAGCAGATGACAAGCAGGTGTAATATTTACCATGAATATCTGAATATATGAATGTCTGTATAAAATTTTACAACAATCCATCCAAAAACTGTTAAGATATTTCATTCTGGATCAAAGTGGTGGACAGACAGACAGGCATCCCTGGAGCCACATCACTTGCGTGACAAAAATACTTCTGCAATCAGCAGTAAAGGGTGACGCAGGAATGGATTTTCACTCCTCTCCAATCCCATGACAGAGTAAAAAAAAAAAAAAAGTTCTGCCCCGTCCCAATCCCGGAAGAATGATTCCCGTCCCATCCTATTCCCGCGGCAATCCCACACGAATCCCGTGAGCCACAGGATTACCGAAAAAAATGTCAGCCACTAGCTGCTACCAACCAGTAACCAGACACCAGAGCAGACAGGAGAGAATAAAAAAGACAACAGAATGACTAGCATTACATTTAAAATAAGGAAAATAGCGTTTATTCATATTAGAACTGCATATTTATATATATAAACTGACTTACTGTTAATATAATTCTCGTCCCACCCACTCCCATTGACTTTTTTCCTGTCCCGTCCGGTGAAAGTGCCTCCCATCCTGCGGGAATCCCACAGGAATACTGAAAAAATGTCAGCCTCTAATCAGGAGTCACTCTCATATTAGTCATATGTCACTTGTTGATGCCATATATCCACTCATACACAGGTAATGATTAAACCTCACTGATGCGCAAACAATATGGAAGCCACAGAGAGGCAGAGACCATCTGGTATCAATGTGTATTGTCACTTTGTGTTCAGATATAGTAAAAATTGGTGAAATCCGGAAATCCAGCCCAAATCAACTGAAGATGCTGTCACCTGAACTGGTTCTGGAAGTACATGTGAACCAAACACGTAGCAGTAACACAGTCAGCAGTGACAAGTGAGCAGTATAGAGTACAGTATGAGGTGTGTACTGTTTTAACAGTTTTAACATGGAAGAGATAAATCATTCAGAGTTCATATCCCAAAGCTGAGAATTAATGTCAAGCGTACATGTAATTTGGCTCCACTAAGACACAACCTGTGAACAACATGCTTGTGGGACAATTTGAGAGACTGGAAGCTAATTACAGGAATGATGCTTTTACTCAGCTCTAAGCTACTGTAATTCTGTATCTATTATTTACTATTTAAATCATGTCAAAGCATAACCATGTCAGTTTATTTATGTGGTTTTGCTTGATCATTGCGATAAACTATTAGATGAACTCTTAGCTCGGAGAATGTGACTTCCAAAGTTATTTCTGGCAAGTTATGCATGATCTTTGACTCTTCATTATAAAGATAAAAACCAAAAGAAAAAATCAAATTTTGGACTCACATAGGCTAAGTGAGTCCCTGTTGAGCCTGATTAACTGACAGCTATGCCCTCACTACATTTTAATGAGCTCTAAAACCTCAACTACATGATTAACACTGGATTTGTCAGCAAACAGATATGGGCGAACACTGATAAGAGCCATTTTATCAAGGTAAGTAAGCTGTGTGGTGGTTTAGGTGTGTGCCAGTGTATGTTTTGTATTCCTATGTGTACCTCTTCTTAGGGACTTAGGGAACAGGTTGAACTTTACTCACTGTGTATGTGTGTGTGTGTGTGTGTGTGTGTGTGTGTGAGAGAGTTTATTTCCAGAGGGACAGCCTGTTTTTTTGACATACACTCTCTCTCTCTCTGCTTTGCTAATGAAAGCCTCATGATTAATGATCAATTAATTAACACGATTCAGGAATGTTCTGGATGTTGTTGAACAAAGTAGCTGACTTTTTAATTGGCTCAACTCACAGGCCACACAAGCAATTATTCAACCATACATACACACACGGACACACACACAGACACACAGGCCTGTCCTCTCAAGCAAAACGACAGTATAGGTCAAAACTTCAAAGGCGTCTTTATGTCATCTAGTGTCCGTTGTAATTATGACCCAGGGGAGTGACGTTGTTCAGTTGATGTCAATATAAGGTGACTTCCGTATCAGAAAGAGAATGTTTAGATAGTTAGCGAAAAGGCAAAAAGTTGCCTTTGCTGCAAGAAACCGCCACTCGCGAAAGACACTGCGAGTTGCTGCGGCGTGCCTAAACCTAACCAGACCTTAACCACAGTGATGTCACATCATCATCATCACCATAAAACATCATAATATTATAAAATGGTCGTTTGTCTGGTCCCCATCTGTCCTCTAGAGGGCGCTGAAAACACTCATATAGGTTGTTTCGGGAGTCATTGGAAATAGACCTATTCTGTCGTTTTGGTATGAGGATGTGTTGCATGCACACACACACACACACACACACACACACACACACACACATTTTATGGTAATATACAGTTGGTAGCAAAATACATTAACAGGTCTGTCTGTGGTTTCCTCAAGGATTTAATAAATTACAGTTTTCTAGTGAGATGGGTTATATTTTCAGTTCTATTAAAGTGCTTCCTTGCTGTTGTACAGTATGTCTGTTACACTTTTTGCTCTAAGGGTTGTAAGGTACAGTAACTAGGCACTGTTATATCTACTACATTTACTACATTGGCCTGAATATAAGATGACCCTGAATATAATATGATCCCCACATTTCCAACCCCTGTTTTCATAAAAATACTTGTTGATGATAAAGCACACTTTCACACTAGTCCTATTGGATACTATAGTATCGTATATATGGATAAATAATGTATCCAAGGAGAAGAGATTCCTCATCCTTGAAACATTTTCTCCCCTGAAAGTGAAATAATACCATTAAAGCAGAATGTAAATTGTACATTTGTGCAGCTTGTCTATCAGTCACACACTCTCTCCTGTCAGGCTGTTGGAAGTGTTGAAATGATTTTTTCCAGCACACACCATTTTTCAGACTGTCTTTTTGAGCTTGTCATTATCTATGACACAAAGACGTCAAGAGATGCTTTGAAGTCTTTCTCACTCATCATTAATTTATTTCCTCCAGTGTGAACTGAGCTAACCAAACACTTGAGTCTAACGGAGTCACTACAAACGGACTTAGAGACACTCGCTAGCCTAGCAACATTAAGGCTACAAACAACCCATAAGGAGGAGCTGGTGTTACAGCAGTACACTCTCATTCAAAAAGGATCTCTGATCTTGTGAACACATAACTCTCTCGTCTTCAAATAGAAGACGACTTTCGCTTGATCCAGTCTGTTTGTTATTGTGTCTAACCAAGTCTCGCTCAAGGAGAAGTCTCGTTCTTGTTCTCTTGCAAGAGTTGAGTTGTTGTTGAAATCAGCTAAATATTCAACCATGACTTTGAAAATCTTTAAGATAACACTAAGCTTCACTTTCTGTACTCCAACACAACAAACTCCTCCCAGCACTCCTCTCTCCAACTCTGTCATGGCTGGATATTTAGATGATTTTGACAACAACTAAACTTTCGCAGGATTTCAGAATCAGACTTCTCCTTCAGCAAGGTGTGGTTAGACACAATAACAAACGGATTGGATCAAGCGAAAGGTAAAGAAAAATGTTTTATTTCTCTGTATGGTCCTTTCCATAATGTAGTTAGACACTTATAATAACAATTTGAGCCTGTCAGTGGCAGAAACAAGCACTTTTACTGGATGTTCATTGACAAAGGATTATATTGCAGCCTGTTTCACAGCTGCCAGCTGCAGCGCTCTCGCTCAATACTGGACCATTTTCAAAAAATGTTATCCCCATTAGTCACTTAGACACAAAAAGATGAGAAAATAGGGTCCGGGCTGAAAAATATAGAAGTGTCCATTTAAGGCTCCTTTATACTGTGCAAATTTTGGCTGTTTGAGACTGAAGTTGACAATCAGCAAAACATGGTAAAATGTTCTGTTGTTAAATTCAAATCACTGTCCCTTGATCGCACTGTGAGACATGTGCACCGACAACGGATATGGAGCTTTTGCAAACAAAGACAGCCTGAGGCAAAATTCTGACAGTGTCAGTTTAGGACCAAACTCTCACAATGTGACTGCTGCTACGACACAAATCAACAACAAACCAATCAGAGAAGAGAATCAAAGAGTAAGAGAAATTAGTGTGTCTGTTTACAGCACAGCTCAACTGTGAGTAGAGGGGATTCATTGTGTGACGTTATTTTAACAAAAAAAAAAGCCAGAGACAGTGCATTGTGCATTGTTTTCCTGACAGTGAAAACATCTCTGACCATTAATAGTATAAAAATGCTTTCTGATAGGGAACTCATAAGTCTTATAACTTTAAGCACCTTCTGCAGTTATTTCTTTTGAGTGACGAAAATTTCCAAAACATTCATAATTTAATAGTTTAAATAAATAAAAAATGGTAAATGGCTGCATTTATACAGCACTTTTATCCAAAGCGCTTTACAGTGTTTCTGCTGCTCACTCACCCGTTCACACACACTCACACACTGATGGCGGCAAGCCACCATGCAGGGTGCTGGCACAACCATCAGGAGCAATTTGGGGTTCAGTATCTTGTCCAAGGACACTTCGACATGCGGACTGGAGGAGTCAAGTATCGAACCACTGACCTTCTGATTAGTGGACAACCCGTTCTAACTCCTGAGCCACAAACGACCCTGTTAATCCTGCGGGCTCATCCAGAAACTTTATTTGTTATTCAGGATTCATAATAATACTTACATATGTTATTTGAAGTGAAATTTTACTCAATTCTGACATGAAAATTATGACGATAAAATGATCATTCTATAATGGAACCTGTAAAAATGAAAGGTTTTAGATGTTTTCAAATCAAGCTTCAGAATAAACACGAGTTGTGTGCAGACCCACCTAGGATATAAAAAGGTCTGGTGATGATGGCATCCACAGAGTTAAATAGTTCTACAGTATATATTTCTCTTCATCCATCTCCTGTTCTCTCTCTCTCTCTCTCTCTCGTGCTTAATTTAAAGTTGACATTACACAACTCGTTGTGATGCAGAGAAGTGAAAATGAAGAGGAAAAGAGGTGGAGAGGAGAGGGAGCATTGTTTCTGATCTATTCCCTGTGTCAACTCCACACTCTGTTCTTCGGCAGAGCCCACCTTTCTCTCTCTTTTAAAAGTCGGTCATCAGACCTTTGAAGTCAGGAAACAAAAGAGTGACTTTGTTCTGCAGAGAAGCTTTCATGTCCCTGAAATTAACAAGATGTAGAAAGAGAGCGAGAGACGAGGAGATAGCAGAGGAAGGGAGATGGTGTGAGAAGAAAGACTAAGATGAGGGAGAGAAGTCCTGGCAGGTTTGTTATTTGCCACCTTGGTGTGGTTGCAACTTCTTGCCTCCTTGACTGAAAACTTTTAAATGTCTAGAGAATTTAAGATCTGAATTTGTAAGGTCATTGGTAAATCTGGAGTAGGGATTTTAAAGTCACAAAGAAGACAAACATAAATATTGATTTTTAACTAGCTAGCTAGCAGCTATAGGGATGGCAATGACAATCAGCTGGTTGGTTTGTCCACCAATTTGGTCCAGACTGAAATAACTCAACAACTATTGGATGGATTACCATGAAATTTTGTACAGACACTCATGGTCCCCAGAGGATGAATCCTACTGACTTTGGTGATCTTGTTACTTGTCCTCTAGCGCCACCATGAGGTTGACATCTTGGGCTTTTAGTGAACTGCTAGATAGCTGTTATGAAATTTGGTACAAACATTTAGGCCCACCTCGGGGTGAATTGTTTTAAATTTGCTCATCTCATAACTTTTCATCTAGTACCATCAGGTATCATCAAGTCAAAGTATGAATCTGTCCAATACTTTGGTTTATGATTCTATGGCTGTAGACTCAGGTTGTGTCCAAAATCGCTCTCTGTTCATTCTATAATGCACTATAGTTACCCTACACCTTTTTATTGAAGTTCTGCATGTGAAATTTATGCACTATAGAGTGCCCTCAAACATTCCCACAGTGGAACAGAAAAAAAAGGTTGGGTTGGTTAGAAGGCTGTCAAAGCAGAATGAGGCAGTTTCTCTAACTCCAAGTGGCTGAGTAAAATCCTCCTACACCACAATAAAGTATTATCTAATCTGTGATCTGATATGAATATAAAAAGTGGTAAAATGTATTGCATCCTCTGTCATATCAGATGTGGCTGACAATGAATGGCCGTCATATGATTGTTCATTAAAGGTCAGTATCAGCCTGATATAACAGCCCAGCCTAAGAATGCAGCACAAGCTCCACTTCTTATCGCCTAATAAACTGTCAGAAAGAAGTATATGAAATATCTGCAAGACCGTGTTCCTGTCCAACCAACCTAAATGGAAAAACATAACAATTATGATGCCACAGACAGATATAAAAATTTCCATACATCAGGCTCCTTGTCCGCATGTCAAGAACACAATAGTATGAAGCCATACAACTTGGCAATATGTTCAATAAAACCAGCTTTTACTGGGCCTCTGAGCTGCTGTCAAACCCTCAAAAAGGAACTGAAAAAAAGTCTTTATGAGTTGTCACAATTTAATAAAACTCTATGTGAAAACTTGACAGGAAGATTTTCCTAAAGTTAACTGTCAAGTGTGTAAGAAACACACACACACTTGACAGTTTTTTGTTCTCTAATCTAGTTCTGTCTTCACTCCATCTTCTTTTCTTATAATGACTGTATGGATACATTTATTACCAGCTCTATTTGTGGTCGTGAGTGTTGTTATTTTCACATATGTTCTTCTTATGATTCCTTTCTCTAAATGCCATCTCGTTACATTTTCAACCACATAATTTCATTTGTTTGTGTGTGTCAGATAGCGAGAGAAAAAGAGACAGATTTTATTACGTACAATAGGCCTCCAGAAAAATTAACATGGGAATGATGTCAGCGGGAATGCTTCTGTCTCTCTCAATCATATCGTCTTTTCTCTTCTCTTTTTTCTTTTCATCTTCTTTTTTCTATCTCCTCCCTTTTAATCTTTCTTCCTCCAATCCTAACTCTCCCCACCTTCCGCTCTGTTCTGTGTAATACAGCACAATAAAATCATGTGTTTCATGTCAGTCTCACTTTTTCCCCAATGAGATTGTAGATCACCTATCGAAACACATTCTCACGTGTAAACTCACACATGCACACTTTTATAATTGCATGCCATCCATGTGACATTTCCATAATTACCTTGAAGGCTACAACACGTTTGTTTTACTAGTCCTCTATAGGACACATTATAAACACACATGCTCTGTGACAGTATGACGAATGTGTGTGTGTGTGCAGTAGTGTAATATAATGACATTGACACAAGGACATCGCAAGTAGATGATTTATCACAGGTGCTCTATTTCTCTGCTTAAATGTTCATTTCACAGTTAATTCCACGTGCAAATCAGATAACCATGAAATAAAATCAACTGGGATTTCCAATATCCCAACGTAGTAAAGTTAAAAAAATACATGAAAACAACGACAAAAACATTCGTTTGGATGTTTAATGAGGTACCCTACAAATGTGATATTCTTATGAGACTGAATGACTTCAGTTGTTTTAATGGCCACAAAGAACACTGCATTATTTATCTTTTATACAATTAATGTATAGCTTTAATGGTGCAGTCAGTAATATGTTACTGTGTCTTTTGCACAAAATAACTAACAAGTGGCTGTTTGTGTTGCTGACTGACACCGTCACTCCTCCATAACGGCTGCTGAGATTGATTTAGTATCTGAGGGCCCCTGAGCTGCCCACGGTGCTCTAGTTTTTCCACAAAACAAATGAACATTGTTGCAGCATTTGAAAGATGGTGCACCATGATTTAAAACAGCATAATTTCACAGGCAAGTGCTCATTAAATGCAACTGCCTCAATCAGCGTATTTGATTTTGTGGGGGAGAAGTAAATCCATGCAAATCTTTTGTGTCTAGTGTAATGCAAATTTTGCTGTTGACCAGTTGCAATCCATCTTGCCAGTGCTGCCCTTTACGGGAAGGCAGAGACAGTTAAAAATAGAGGACACTATCATGGCTTACTAGCTGTGTTGCTACACAGCTAACAAACTTGCAAATGGATGCATAGCTAGCTAGCTTGGAGAGTGTATTCCCTCCTCAATAACTCTTCATTGAATTAAATTATGTACAATCCTGAGAACAAAATGCCAGTTTTGAAACAGCCCAGTACAGGGAAAATAAAAAGAAACTCAAAGAGATATTGTGACTGACTAGCGCTAGTATGTTGGTCATTAGCCTGCTAACTAAAAATATAAAAGTTGGAACTGTATTTGTTGGGCAGGTAAGCAAGGTAATAGTTTTTGTTGATGCAGCACAGCAAATGGCTGCTTGCTGAAGTCTTGTACTTGGTTGCTTGGAAAATGCTTTTTGGGCCACTGGGGGATTTTTGCTGCAATATCGCGAGTGGCCACTGGGAAAAATTGGCTGCAAGGCTGCGTGGCTATGCCCTATCCAGTTCTAATTATACATCCATGATTGAGATGTCGATTTACAGTATGGAAGGCAAAAGCCTTGTTTGACAATGAAGGCAGCATGGAGTTTAAATCTGCAGATTGCATGCACCTCTAAGAGAATAATGATTACATAATTTCTCAGTTTAATGCAAAAGTGGTAAGACATTTAAAGGTGCAGTGTGTATGATTTAGTGGCATCTAGTGGTGAGGTTGCAACCAACTGAATCCCAGCCCTCCCAACAGGCCCTCTCTAGCCAGTGTTTGGTTTGTCCATTCTGGGCTACTGTACAAACATGCCAGTGCAACAGGGCTGGCTCCATGGTAGAGGACCTACTCCCTATGTAATGATTGCTCCCTATGTAGGTGATTATACACTAATTAAAACATACTTATGAATATTATATTCAATTTCTGCCATGTCTGTTCCACTAGATACCACTAAATTCTACACACTGGACTTTTAAGCTCTCTCTCTCCCTCTCTCCAGTCCTACAGTCATGTAAGAGAGATGTGCCAGCTTACAGGTCTGTCCATATGAAGACATATGAGGTTTCTCTCCTGGGACTTTAAGTGGCTGTTTCTGCATCAAGACGTGGATGATAAATCATCTCTGCTCTGGCTCTTTGTGACAAGGCCAGTCCAGAGTGCAGCGTGGTGAGGTATGTTGGCGTGATTACTGATGCTGCGCTGCCTGCTACACTGTTAGGTTAGATAAAAAGACATGTTAAGTCTGCCCAGCAGTACCATGAATAATGGACCTCATGCATAAATGTTTTCTTATTTTTGACTTACATTTGTTCTTGCACAAAGCAATAAGAGGAAAATAAATAAATCCTACGTGGGATTCAACAAACTTTCTTAACTGCCTGAACTTGTCGTAAATTGCTCGTTTCAGCCTGATGAATGCCACCTGTTCTTGTGCAGGTGCACGTTTGTGTGATGTGATAATTAGCATAATCCACACCCCTAAAATTGCCATATAAGGCTCCATGTTCTGCTCCGTTTGTGGGCAAGTTTCATTCCCAACAAGTTACCAAAGAGTAAAAACACTGTGCAAATTCAAGTCCTGCTTTTAGAAATAAGAAGACAAACAAATAACAAATTAAGGTGTGACAGATGGAGACACCAAACAATTAGTTAATATGAATCCAGCTAACATGTCATCAGAGCAGCTCTGCACTGTGACAGAAATAAAGAGGGAATGCTTTGATGTGAAGTTAGATGCTAAAAAACATCTTTCTAAAGCAAAGCGCTCTCTGATGGGAGGCGGTCATGTGGCAGTCACAGAGATATTAGAGGAAAATATTATAGTCTACAGGTGATGTTAGACTGTCAGCTGCAACACAGGATGATACTGGACAGAGACCTGCAGAGAGACACAGATGCAGCTGTCAGAGTGAGAGACGTTTCCAACAACTACTGAAACGTAGAAGTTGCTGTGCCAAAATATGGCCATAAAAATGATAAAATCTACAAACCTTTTACATAAATTGGCAGCCATGATTATGAAAATATGGTTAACAGAATATAAATGTTCTATTAAGTTTGTTTTACTGATACAGTATATTAAATTTTTGTATCATATTTAAACTCAAAATTAGTTCAGATTAGGACATTATAATTGAAAGTCAAACAAGTGTTTCTCTCCAGTGAAGAAAGGCAGAGATGATCTATTCATGAAACATACGACAGGTCTGGATCACATGTAAATTTCGTTCATACCTAAGAAAAAACTCTAAGTACCAGAAAATAGATGAATGCCAGAAATGTTCTTGAATCAGTTAATTAATTATGTTCATTTTAAGAGCAAATCTGTTCATACAAGTGTTTCTTGAATGAGGCCCTGTGTCTTGTATGTCAGAGTAGTGCATGGAAATCAAAAGTGACCTCATCTGCAGGGCAGAACAAGTCAGCAGACTGAAGGAATTAAACGTCACCGGATTTGTGTATTAAAATATTCCATGTATGGATGTTTTATTTCAAACAAAATGCTATAGAGGAAGGAGCTACTGCTGTATCTATGTTTCTATCCGTAATTAAAGCTGCTACTTGTATTAGTTTTAAACTATAAATCACTGTCAAATATTTACTTTGGTTCCTGACTGTAACTATAGTAAACACAGGAACATGGACAACATGATTTATGGCTGCTATTTCACACAAGTGCTTGTGTTTCTCAAAATATCTGTCAAGATTAAAATTTGTTGAATCTGGACTTCCTTACACCTGAAGACTGACTACATTAACATGCACGTCTGTGTCAGCAATGTGGACCTCTGATCTCATCAGACTTCTTTAATGGGTGTACCAGAAGCAGATCTACGGATGGGCCTGGATTTGCACAGGTCCACCTAGATTGACCGCTTGCCCATCCTATCAGATTCATGAAAATAATAATAATAATGATAACTACAATAGTAATAATAATAATAATAAGTGCTTTAAATGTTAAGTTTTGTCTTGAGAAATTTTAGAATTTAATATATGTTGCTACTTGCTATAAATAACATTCAGAACTTCCTCTCTTACATGACTGACATTAGGCTACATTGTGTAATGTGCTGTCATAAGGCGGTTTTGTGTAGCTGGCAGCTAGATGGAACTATGGCTAAACAGCGATCTTTGAGCCATTAAAAAACAAAAAAACAATGAGATGTCATGAGACATTTGTTGGCTCTAATTGAAGTACTGGATAGCTGCCCTGTGAACATTGTTAAGGGCCATCATAACCCTCCCTCTAACGTCCTGCAGCATTGAGAGACTTTTGTCCGCAACAAACCAGATCCAGATGCGTCTGAGATCATCCATGTTGACTGAACAACTTGGCTATGTCTTGTGTGGGCATAGTAGCCACAGGTAAGCCAGTTTTTTGGGGGTTTTTTCTGGCCCTCTGAGGCATTTTATGATTATTGTTTCTGTGAGGAAGTTGTGAAATGTGATATATTCGTTGTTCATTTTGTGTTTGTAGCTTCTCTCGTAATGAGGGTTATGTGGTGTTGGATTTGTTATTATCATGTTATTTCTGCTTTTATGTATGGATAGTCATTCATCTGACTGGTGAGTACTAGGCATGCTAAAATTCACTATCAATTTATCTCCAAGTTAAAAAAAATTCCATCCAGATTTTCATCTGCCACGTTCTGTAGCCACCACCTGAGTGTACACCCAAAATTCATTGCACCTCAGTCACATCTAGGGCAACTAACAATTATTTTCTTGATTAATCGTTTAGACTACAAAAAGTCAGAAAAAGGTGAAAAAATTCCATAATAATTTCACACAGCCCAAGGTGATGTATTCAGATATCTTGTTTTATTTGACCAAATGTCCAAACCCTAAATATATTCCATTTACTATGACGACAAGGAAAATCCTCACAATGAAGAAGCTGCAACCAGAGAAAGTTTTGGATTTTTGCTTGAAAATTTACTAGAATGATTAATTGATTATTAAGATTTTTGCAGATTCATTTTTTTTTGTCAATCGACTAATCTATTTAGCAGTGCAACCCTAATCCTAACCCTCCTCAATGGCTCAGTCTGCTAGTCTGGAACGTTGACATTTTATTAATTTTTTTCTAGAGACAAACATGAAATTCCAAATTACTGCTCTGTTTTTCTGGTGGGTGGGTCAAAGTGGCTGAATTTTGTGTATTTTTGTGGGTGTGTGTTTTTGTGTGTGTGTGTGTTTTATTTCAAATGGGAGTCAGTGATGTTTGACACTTTATTTGGAGTTTGTGGAGCAATTCAGCTGTAAATATCTGCATATAGGGGTAATCCTTTAATTATCCGCTGTTGCCAGAAACTCCATTTGTGCTGGAAAAACAAAACCTTCCTGCTTTGTGCCATGAGGTAAACAGCCTTTAAGTAATCCAGCACACTTACTGCAAAATATGGATGCCACACAATACAGTGCAGAGGCGGTGAGCTGATAGTAATCTTCTCAGAGATATCCTTTCTGTACTGAGATGGGGATTTGAACCAGCAACCTACTGTTTACAAGCTGCCGCCTTACTCTTTTTTTTTCATGAAAGAATTGGCACAAAGTTACCACAATACCACAACAAAATATGGAACAGTGACAGTTTGACTTACAAAGTGCTAAACATCATGACTGATGCAATAGTTAAATTAAATCACATGTATTGTGTTATGATAAAAATTATTTAAATCTAACATACCCCATATTATATGACTGATGATCATCGCTTCACATCTATACACACACATCACACCTTAAAGTACATACACTAAACTGTGATTGATATTATATCTAATAAATTCAAAGAAATGATAAAGACTTGGCACACATTTAAATTACATGCAACACCATGATTGATGTTATGTTGAATATGTGTGATACCATAATAAAGACATGCCCTATCCTAACAAACCTGGAACTGGCTGTGATTAAGAAAAGTTACAGTACACGACAACCTGTGATTGATGTTATGGATTATATCTAGTTTGCCATGACTGATGGGAAAAACTTTACTATATAATGAGGGAGACAATGAACACAGGAAATGTGCTCTGCTTGGGTTAGAGTGCCGCTGCATAAAGACATGAGATAAATCTGTGTGTGTTACATAAATGTATCCTTGAGCTGGAGAGTTCATTAATCAGAGGAAGCAGACTCTTGTAGGAGTGAGAGAGGACAGGAGGAGGCAGCGAGGAAGAGGAGAATGAGTAGGCAGTTACACTAAACATGCACAGAGATACACTGTATAACTTTTTAGTCGCTAAAATGCTGTAGCCACCCATGAAAGCTCATTGGCCAGATCTGATAGGTCATTGGTGTTCATTAACACAATAAGGTGGGACAAATGCTGGTCAATCAGTGATGACGGCTGATCAGCTGATGTAGGGCAAGTTTGCCGTTTCCTTCTACTATAGTAATGGTAAGACTGAGGCCGCGAGAGCTGATCTCTAGTCAGCAGACTTTTGACTATGAGTCACAGAAAAAGCAGGTCTCAAAACCAAAGTACATGCTGGCCTTCAGGACTCAGGAGTCCGGTCACAGTGACTGCAGGCTGAGTTAAAGCCACAGTGAGATTAATAACATTGCTGACAACTGTTTTAAGTATGTTTTGCACAGTAAGAAAAGTATAATGAGACTGTTATGATGACAAAACAGAGTAAACTCCTGTAAGTGGACGTTGGTTTGGGCTCGCATACAATGTGAATTTGAATATACAGGTGGGGCCGGGATGTGTGTATGCGGTGGAAGCATTAGCGTTCTGCTTTAGCGATTAGCATTAGTGATTAGCATATTTAATTCACAGTCTAATGTGTGTTAATAGATAGCATTAACAGCCATTTTGATACAACAAAGCCAGTGAAATGTTTAGTATATGTACAGCCACCACAGTAGTGTATAAGAGGGAGATTACTGCTAGAATACAGGCAGTTAACCAGCCAAGTTAAACCTGTGAGCCTGTAGAGTTGTAGGCTGGAGAGGGAGGTTTATTGTATTTCCCAGCTATTGTTAGACTGTCTGAGTAAGAGCAGTCTGTAGAACATAAGAGAGTTTTACTCATGCAGATGAGAGAGTATGATTATGATTGTGTAGGTTCCATATTTTTTCTTTATTGTGTAGAAAATATTCAGGTGCAGCTTAGGTATTTGTAGCATAGTGTAGCAGGATGTTTAAAGTAAGTGAAGTCCATTGACAAGTTTAAAGCAGGATGGTAAGCTAAGGTTATTACAGTGTTTTAAATATGTTTTGCACAGGTAACGTCTATGAATAAATGTGTTGCACCACTTTGGACCGAGAGCTTCATTCTGAACCTGTAACAGATAACATATTTACTCCACTACAGGGAAATGGCTCTTATAAAATGTGTAGCCATTTCTTAACAGAATTGCTGATTGAAAATAGACATGTTTAAATAACCACGGCTTCCCAGAGACTGTGACAGGTGGAAATGGAAAATGTAATATACATGGAATAGAAAACTGAATAGAATGGTAGCTGCATGTTAGCGCTCCTCTAGGTTGTAATATTAAATTTAGTTGTTGTGGGTAGTCAGCATGGCACGTTGAACACTGTGGTACCGACATATCTGTCAGTGTGGGAATGTTGTGGATGGAATCTTGTGTCTGTTAATATTTACAGCTGTAATTTATCATTCTTAACAACCTAATTAATTACTTAATTGTGGCCATTTGACATGCATGCATTACCATTACAAATATTTTTTTAATTATTTTTTTGCAAACTTCCCACTGTCATTCATTTAGAGCTAAAATACTTTAAATACTTATATTACAACACATCATTGACAATATCGACTCCTGAATCAAACTTATTTACTTTTACATGAACATGTGCTAACCTTGATATGATGCATAATTATCTTTTTTCTTCAGATACAGAGTTAATAAACAGTTCATCTGAATATGTTTTACATCTGAACATGAGTATTTATTTAGTACTAAATTTCATGTTGTCCTGACCAGATCAGACCTAAAGAACTATATCTCTTAAAATAAAAGCATTGCCTTCCCTTTCCTCCTTATTTTCTATTAAAAAATGCTGAGTGAATCAAAAGAGAGATATAGATTCCAAGTGTAAGGAGGATATAAATAAGAAAATAAGTGGGGAAAAAGAGTGGGTTAGTGAATGAATGAATAACATCAGTCCAATAACAAACTGGCTGAATGCACAAGAGAGACAGAGAGGAAGACTGGATGAAAACAGGATAAAAAAAGTAATAGAAGGGGCACCAGAGGGAAATTAAACCTTGAAACATTCAGAGAGAGAAAGAATAAAGAGATGAGCCAATACTAGCGTGAAAGGTTGAGTACATAAAAAAAAACAAAAAGGAGACAGCAGGCTCTGCTGGTATATTTGGGATGCAGTGCAGTGACGAAGCAGAGGACACGTTGAGGCAGAGAGAAGGGTAAACACTGCAAATCGAGGAGGACAAGAGATGTGGGAGAGAGAAGAAAAGTGACAAATAATGGAAAGCAGAGTTAATGAATGAGACAAATCTGTGATGTTACTGAATGGCTAAAGTGCTGGTGGTGAAGCCTGAACTAGAATTCATGTATAATAAAGACTAAATATAAACTCCTACAGTACTTGAAGTGAAACCTCTTGCTTCCTTCATACTGAGGACTCTTCTACTTCTTCCTGACTCTGTTTTGCCTGCTCCTGTTTTGAAGAGTAAGAGAGGGAGCATGAGAGGTGATAAGAGCACATTTGCATTCTGAACGGGTACATTGAAGCTAATGCCACACAAAAAAGGGAAGCTAGAGTTGAGTTTGATTAGTTTCAATATGAAATCAGCTTTTGTTTTGAGCTGCAGATTGTTATCAGGCCACAATCTGGGAAATCTGATCTTAGACTTCAAGTTCACAAACAAAAATGTACCAATGCATCCAATATTTGGTAGTAAAAAGCTAAACAGAGAATATTCAAGTAGGCTACATTGTGACAGGCACACGATAATGTTTCAGGTGCTAGATGTAAGCTGTTGCTGCAGCCTTTTCTGTGCCATGAAATACCAGCTCTGCACTGAGTTAGTCACTGTGATGCCAGTTAGCCAAACTGCCATGCCAACTTTAAAGCTTAAGATGCAAAACCTCAAAGCCAAGTCAATAAAAACTTATGAAACCAGAGAGTTTTACTGCTTTTTAAATCCTTCAGGGATTCACTTATTCGTGACTTCCTGGAACTAAACTTGAATTTTAATAATCCTCCTCATAATTATGCACAAAAAGGCCACTTCCATATTACAAGTCTTTTTTTTTTTTGTTAAGTTTCTGGTCTGTTTTATGTGTACAGTAAGGGTTAAGAGTTTTTGAGCTCAAACAGGGGTAAAAGTCTCAAGAACAATCCAATTCTAAATCAGAAAAAAAACAGAGTTCAATCAATAGAGAGCTGTGGAGACAGACAGCTGGTCAATATTTGAGTTTACTCAACAAATCATGGGCAACATAGGTACACAGCACTTTTGACTCATGCTGTCTCCCAAAAAGTCTGACAGGATAAGAGAAGATTGTGAGAGCAAATGAATACATACAAGATCATTTATGGTGTGACGACTGCTGTGCTCTTTTAGGAAACGCTGCCTTTTTTCCTGCCTGTAAAATATGCATAGTACCCCAGAGGTATGTTCAGACCTCTGAAGGCTAAAAATGACTTAACTGTACTGTCACTTTCTGCACAGTTCCTTAATTTAGGAAATATGTGTGATACTTGCAATGCTAAATTGGGTAAGCTGTAAATGTGTGTTTGAGCTGCTGCAACGAGCATTAACTTTACTGAGGATAAGTCTAATTAGCCAAACACAATACCTCCTATGTAAGCTGGATAGTCTTGTGAAAGCATGTTATGTTCAATCAACAAACTTCAACTATCAGGACAATGCTTTGTCAACCAGCAGGAAAGTCTTATTAGCCAATCAGCATACACAAGTGAGAGTAGGATAATTGCTCAAAAAGTATAACTTAACTTAGTATAACTTTACACTGTGAAGGAAGTATTGTGTGTTTTTCTGGTCTTAAAACCCACAGTTTCTCACTCTGATGATGCCATCCTCAGACTGAAACATACATCAAGAAGAAAAAGCAGAAACGCTAATAAATACCAAGACTCCTTCGTTAATTTTGTCAATATTTGGAACCTGATTGTGGTTTAACTGTCAAATCAGCCACTGTGCAGATGTGCAGCAGCGCGGGTGGACACAGCACCACATTGTCATCTTCCAACATTGTCGGCGCACAGGCTTTCTTGCTGGCTACATGCAGGCTACTGGACCTTGACATCTTTTCTTGTCAAGTGATGTTCTTCGGTGATCTTGTCGCTGTCACAGTGGATGAGGGGAAACTCTCTCTTGTTAGGGGATACAAATGTCCAGATCTCTACGTTTCACAGTCCTTTCACAGGATTTTAAAAAGCTGCTTCTACAAGCGTAAACTGACACATATCACATAAAACGATTTTTGAATTCAGGGCAAAACTCGGGTTTAATGTATTGTGATGCTTCTTATGCTGCACGGTCTTGTTAAAATGATTCAGTATTTTTCACTGCGTGCTACAGTGTAAAGTGACACAGATCACATGACTGCAGCTGTCTCCTCCTGCTTGGCCTCATGTAATTACACTCTTTCCTTAATAACCCTTAACTAACGGCAGCCTATTTCTCTAATTTAACACATCATCACTTTTCCTCCTTCATGAAGAAACTAGTTCAGCTTGTGCAGATGCGCTGACTTTTTTGATTGAACTCAGCAGAATAAATCAATCCAGTTACTTTACACAGTACAGATGTAGCCATCGTAAAAGATCTGCTAAATGCAACAAGCTTCTTCAGGGGTCAACAGGGTGGTGTACCTTGATATATATTGTGTGGAGGAAAATCTATAGATCAAGCATTTTGAGGGATTATGCGAGAACAGCAATTTGTGGAATAACTACCTTGAAGTAAATGGGGACAAAAATCTGCCACAGGGGAAGCACCTTGAAGCAAAATGTGTCCCATATACGGCAAGTCAAATCCTGTAAACATTTTATACAGAAACCATATTCCCTGTAGGGGTAAGCCAGTATGAAAGTAACACAGGATGAAAGTATCAAGGCAATTTTCTCGAGCCTGTACAAGTTTGATATGTCTAAATGCATCAGCACATACATCACATAACACTTACCAGAACCTTAAAAATTGCGTGGATACATCATACTTTAACAGAGTTTTACCCGAAAAGCTTTTCGACCACGGTGGGTAAATTCACTCAAGCGGTAATTTTTTTTGAATGACAAGTTGTGTTTAATGTTTCATGTGTAATAGTCATGATCATTTGATAGATTATTTAGTACTTTAACACATCCTGAAGTTTGCCGTGTCAGAGTTTTTCAGTATAGAAGCAAGTCACATTCAACTGTCAGGAGTCATTGTCAGGATGATAGTAACAGCTGTTTCTTTCATCCCACCACTCATGCGGTCACACTGTGTGTGTTACAGCAGGCTCTACTCTGATCAAACCACTGCGGCTACAGTTTCACAGGACAAGGATGAGGAATGGTTTGAGTGTGGGGAGACATTCAGCTCATCCATGCCTGGGGAAGTGTGAGTGCAGTGTCTCTTTTGTCTGCACTGGTCCCACGAGGCATGTACTGAAGGCACAGAGCACTATGTCTGTCACAACTGTGACAATGAATAAAAAAAGAGAATTTATGTTAGTAATACTGCACAGCAAAAGAAATGTCTTATTTTTTACACTGTTATACTGTTAAATTTTCTTTAAAAGTTAAACTGTTCATAATGTTGTGGTGAAAAGTTTTATGAAATTGAAAATGAAATTTAAGATATTTTTATTAAGATAAAGGACATAATATGTTTGCAATTACATATTAACAAGGTCATTGATATTTTTAAGAAAAACAAGGATAATATAAACAATACAAGTTCATACCGTTGTGTTACTTTCATCCTGACTAACGGGGTTGAAAATAACAATGCACAACCCCCGTTCAAAGCCAAATTATTCCACATTTGTACAAAACAGCACGTGGTATTGATAGACCACACTTGAGTGGTCACAACGAAAATTTGTTTCTGCCTGTAACATTAGCTTTTAAAATGACATTTATCTGAAAAATATTACTTTCATACCGGCTCTCCCCTACTGTATGTCGCTGCAGCCTTTGACCACAAAGCCTTGTAAAAAGTTACAAACACACCATAATACATCACAGGGTCTTCACACCCACCCATACTGGACATTTCAATCAAGTGACCCAGCTCACCTCCAGCTGAGACTGTGTGCTCCCTCGCCATATGTCAAATGACACTGCATTGTTGAAACAGCAAATACAGACCAGGACTATTTTTTCTTTTCCTCAGGCTTACAAATGCATCATGAGTCTCACTGAACATTACATTCTTTCATCTTATACAGCCGTCCTGTGATCTTATGCAGCTAATAATCCTTCCTGAGTTTAATGCCTTGAATAGTGCGATTCCACCTTGCTGAAATAGTTGACCTACCATACAATGTTCAACTGTGACTGCAATGTGCCTGAATTCTTGCATTACTCACTAACTTATTTTTGTATCGTGGCACTATTATGTCTGTTTTGTCTCATTTTTACACACATTCTGTGACCATCATGTCATTGCTGCTCATGTTGTACGGAGCATTGTTTCATTTTATGTGGAAGGGGCTGTGACCCGGAGTACAAAGATTTCCCTTTCAGATTTCTCTTACATAAGTTGAAGCGACAAAAAAGTTGAGCTTTTATTAAATTAAATCAAATGTCCCCAACACACACACACACATACACACACAAAACACACAGCAGCACTCCAACGAATGTGCCCTCCGCCGAACTTTCTGTCATTTTAGTTTCTCTTGTTTTGTGCTTTTTATTCTCTTCTCACTCACCAATATGGCTGCAGGTTGTGAATTAATGAGCGGGGTTAAAAACACAAGAAGAGGCAACGAGAGAAAGTTGAAGGGGAGGAAGGCGAGAGAAGACGGGGGAGATGAGAAGACGGAGGGTGCAAGTGAAGTCTTTACGATATACTGTAGATGGGTGTGGAGCCTTTGATAGAAATAGCAACAGCCTTGGGAGCAGAGCATCAGAGCTTACATGGGTGCCACTGAAAACCACTGAAATATGGCGGAATATTATGGCTAACAGGCCATGTACCTGCAGGAGAAGTTGAGAAGGGAGCACTTCATTTTGGGAAAATGGCCGTTGAAGGCCTTTACCTTCATAAAAATATATGGAACAGCAGGGGTGCAGGTTTCATTTCAGCTTTCGGGGGGACAAATTGTTTATGTTGCTACCAAACCATCACAGGGCTGACTCGCCACAAACACACCGTCCACTGTATTTTACAGTGCAATGATCGGTATACTGAAATATTTTCTTTTCTTAAGTAACACAAGGTGACTCTTAAAGGCCCCTTAATGGAAACCACTTTAGTCTGGAGGAGTTTAGTCATCTTATTTCCTCTTAAGCAATCATTAAAATAAATTATGTTTCTTTATGTTTCCAGAGAGCTCGCTTGGTACTATGTAGGAGACACTTTTATATTTCTGTCCTTAAGTTTCATTCTTTACTTCATGACTTTATACAAATTAATCATTTGAAACAGGTCATTTTCTTCTCTATCTTATGTGATTTAAGCTAAAGAGATGGCTGTATTTTTGCGCAAAACCCTTGTTTGATGTATTTTGTACTTTTCCAGCTACATCCTGCTTCATAGTCCAACAAAATCCACTTTTTTAATTTCATATCAAGCTTATTATACTATCTATTGATCCTATTCTTAGTCTATAATGTTTGTGGTTATGGTAGTTATTTTCTTCAAGGGCATCACACTAGGGACCAAATACATAAAGCTTTATCTAGATTCACGACTGAATCTGTACATGCACAAAGACACAACTATACATAGTTTTTGTCAGAATTATAAAGTTATGTTTATGCATAGCTCTGATCTAATGTGCTTACTTGTGCACAAGCCATAAATGGATGTAGACACACTCTCAATCACCAGTTGGAATATCAGTATTTTGTGTGCTCCAGTCTTTTCTTTGAGTTCCTGTCAAAGAAAAGAACAGCAAGAAGAAGTGCACTTTTTTTTTTTGCCATGTGCCATGTCGAGAAGCGTCTCCAACAATGCCAGAGCAGCTGTCATCTGTATCATTAACTCATCATATGAACCAGTAGAACATCATCTGCTGTACTATCTTAATCATCATTTTTAAATGTCAGGAAAATAACAAAGAGAGACAAAAAGAAAGATAATTTAGTTTGATATTGACTTTACAAAGGATAAAAAAAGTAATAAATAAAGGATAAAATTAAAAGACCATTAACAGGGAAAAAGTTATGCTTCCTTTGTAAATTAAAAGAATGCTAATATTGATCACATGAAAGTAATTGATTGATATCAACAAACACGCTGCAAATTGCTATGTGGACTGCAAAACAATCACATGAGAAGTGAATAACAACCTAAACAATGTTTTATTATTTGGATTCAGATCAAACACTCGTCGCTCTCTGGAAAACCATGCATATGCATGATTTTTAGTATGCTTGAGGTGCGCACATTCTCACTGTGCAACGTGTTTGTTGGAGGAAATTGTTGCACAGTCATTTCCCTCCTACATTTTCATAACTGCCCTCACAAGAGAAACAACAGAGTCAGTTGCTTGTTCAAATGCTTGAGAACAACATTTTTCTGACAAGCAACCTGAATAATGACTGAATAATGAATCCACTCTAACAAACAAAGTCATAAGTATCTTTACTTAATCAAAAGTTTTCTGAACTTAACCAAGTATTAAATGTACATTTGGAAAATTAGAAAACACACGCTAATTTTTGCATTTGTCATAATATGGGTTGTTTTGGCAGTCTATGACAAATGACTTATTTCCTCTTTAGATGTGACTTGTTAACGTCCAGTCAAAGCATTCCAACCCAGATTTTCTAACTTCTACTGTCCCATCTGAAAATACTCAACTGATTTTAAAAAAGTTAAATTCTGTGTGTGCGTGTAGGGGGGGTGGTGGGGAACTGACATAAGGCACTGCATCAGCTCTGCCTGTGGTACCTTCACTTTTATAGAAAAGTACAGACACACACATGCACACACACAGTTTCCATTATCTCTCCCAACCAGCCGTTAGATAGCCCACCTACTGGTGAGGTTGCTGTGGGCATCAACAGCATTTCAGTGGCCCACAGCGTTTTAGATAGTCCCTACTAGTCAGTGTAATAACACTTTAAATGACCCTTTGTGTCCATGTAAGTGTATGTGAGTGTGTGTGTCCTCTTTATCTGCCTCACTTTGATTCCTCCCCTCTCATACAGCTTCTGTGTCAGAGTATTATTTCTGACACCAGGAGTGAAACCTTTGATTTTTATGCTCTTACATATGTAGATGTCCTCTATCAAACACTAGAAATGTAAAATACACACACCTCCTTTAGTGGCTGAATATTTGAGGATGCTCCACTTGGGCTAAAGGAAAAAAAAGAGTGCCCATTTATTTGTAGTGATATTATGATTGAACATGTTAACCCACTTTTCCTGAATTATCACACTTGTCAAAGTGAATTATTTAATTTCCTATAATGAGAATGATTAGAGAACGCATTACCGATAATTGCAAAACCCAAGGAGTGAGATCTTGTTTAAAATGAAGAAAAACAATAACATCTCACACGTTGACAAAGGAATGAGTCTGGTTAGGACCCAGTTGCAATTAGCATAATATAATTACATTTGTATCACACCTCAACACATGCACATAAACCTTCTACTCCTAGCACTCTTACGCACAACGACACACATGCTTAACACGCCTATAAGGCACACAGGGTTGTCATAAACATTCGGTGTAAAATAGAGAGACATGGATAAATGTGAACAAACTTTGTAAAGTTCTACCTGCTCCTGCTCTATTTTTCTCATTCATGTCTGCCCCTCAATTGGTTATCTGTTTTCTAGATAGATGGGTGACATTTGAGGTCTGATGGTTTAAGTCTACGCAAGGGTAAGTGTCCCTGGAAAATATTGATATGTTTAAAAAGTGGTGAAACTAGCTGTTGTATGATACTGTTAGGTTGAATTTCCATAATAAACATGAATTTGCTGTAATCGATATTTTTATAATAACAATGTATCAAATGACAATGTTGGATATGAGAGGTGTTGCTCTTAGTGATAAACCTACTACCTACATGCCTACTTGATCTGAGCACTGCTTTTGATACAGTTGATCAGATTTTTTTTTAAATGGACTGAGGGATCACATTGGACTATCTGGAACTGTTTTTAACTTATCTTAGTACCCCTCTTATCTTTCTGGCAGACAGTTCTTTGTTGCAATTGATGATAAGTTCTCCAAAATAACCTGTGGGGTTCCCGAAGGATTGATTTTAGGGCCACTTCCTTTTAATCTATATATGTTACCCCTTGTGATGTCATCAGGAGACACGGCATCGCTTTCCATAGTTATGCCGATGACACACAACTTTATGCGGCTGTGTCTCCTGATGACACAGGACCAATTGATATCTTTTATAAATCTATTTTAGATATTAATGTCTGGATGTCACAAAACCTTTTATAGTTCAACCAGGATAAATGTGAAATTTTAGTCATAGTTTCTTAAACTCAGAGGGAGAATCTGGCCACAAAATTGGACTTGGACTTTCCCAAACCAAAAAGCAAGTAACCTTGGTGTGGTCTTTGACTCAGATCTGAACTGTAAGGCTTACTGATTTTAAAATAGTTGTTTTTAAAGCACTTCATGGTCTTGCACCAGCGTATATGTCTCACATGCTTACAAGGTATGAACCATTACAGCCCCTCAGGTCCTCTGGTAAGAGTCTTTCAGTTGCTTCAAAGTGCAGGACTAAAACCTTTGGTGACTGTCTACATTAGTTCTGTCTTATTATCGGCTTGTCAGTCATCTGTGAAGCACTTTGAATTGCACTGACCTGTATGAAAGTTGCTATACAAGTAAAGTTTTATTGATTGATACAGAGAATTATTACTCTCCCCTCAGCTTTATGGACCTTTATAGCGACTTTCAGCTCGTTTAGCTGTCTGGCCCCGAACTGTTTTCAGAGAAAAAACTCTAAAAACTCACTGAACACTACCTGCTCAGCACCAAATGGCGAACAAGCACAGTTAGTGACTAGTTGGTGTGGAACAGCTGAAAAGACAGATATTTTTCTTGGGAGAGAGCAAAAACAGAGTTAAAGGAGTGAATATTGGACTTACATTTATCACATGGACAGAAACACGACTCCAAATGAATATGATGATAATATTGCACCATAAATACTAGATGTGTAAATGAGCAAATGTTTGCTAACAAGTTCAACATATCAACTTAAAAGGTCATATGTCATGTTCAGAACTTGTTTCTGCTTCCCCCAAGTGGTCAAAAAATCTGTTACTGAAGGTTTAAAGGAAAAATATGGTTAAGCAAAACTGTGAGTATGCACAACTAAGACAAAAATTTACAACAGACAGTTTGGGTTGTAATTTTACCATTTGCCTTTGTTTTCTGTTGCACCCCCCTTACATCCTTTGAAAGTATCTTACTGTCCAAGAGTGGACCTTCTGTCCATTGGATCTGGACAGTAGGATGTTTCTTATTCTGTATTTGCTGCAAGTGGAATGTTTCTTTCACTGCCCACAGAACTGGTATGATCTTTAATGCCATCTTGAGTATGATTACACCCATATTTTTATGTGTTTATGCATCATCCATGGCACTGTGGATTATAATCCATTCATCAAGGATGCACATTGATGCCAGATGGAAAGATGCTCCCAGACACAATGTGCTCTCCTCAGCCCTGGATTAACCATGCAAGTGTTAAAGTGGCTAAGGCTTCAGTATAATGCCAGGCTAAGAATATACAGTGCAAAATATGTACTCATGTGCAATATGGCATTGGTGCCCTGAAATCCTCAAGTTGAGTATTTATCATCCATATACAATAAAGACAATCAAAATGTGGGTTTATAAAAACCAAGCTGGAGACAGATGTTCTCCTCCTGCTCAGTTTTCCTCATTAACATGTTCAGGTGACATCTCGTGTGCTATCATCACCCCATGTGCAATAATAAAGGTGTAACATACATATCTTCATAGAGACATATAAAGGGCTTGTCTCCTTTCATTCTTTTGTCTTTTTTCAATCTCATGAACTCGCCTTTGCCATCTTTCCCTGAAGTGAGAGTGTAGAGGTGGTACAGCAGGCCAAACAATTATCCAGAGTGACCAGCTGTGTGTGTGTGTGTGTGTGTGTGTGTGTGTGTGTGTTTTGTCCCAAACAGAATGTAATATCTGAGCAGCTGTGGCAGTGTTATTGGGACATATCTGCTGCTCTTTCTTCATCACTTCATCTCGAACACAAACCTCACACACAAACAAAAAGAAAGAAATGATACTAGTCAGACACAATAGAAAAAAATCGACATTTCTGTCACTTCTTTACCATTCAAAGAAGACTTTGACTGTTGCTTTGGACAGGAATGTGGTAATTGTTTTGTGGAAATGGCAGCAGGTGGCACTTTTTTGTTGTGCAATTCAATAAAGATCTTTAGGCTTATGTTGTTCATAAGCCTAATAGCTTATGATCAACATGCCCACTAGAGGGAAGTGGAAGAAAGAAGACTTCACTGTTGCTGATACACTGCCGAATGCACTAAACTTGCCTCGTTATATTCTTTTGTTCTATTGTTTATACTGAGCTATTCTATTCTAAACCATGCAGTGTGTATAGGAGAGGTAGGGCGACAGTTTCAGCCTTTTCTCTCCTCAGCCCTTTTGGGAAATGTTTACATGAGCACAAACTGACAGAGGAATGGATTCTTGCTTTTCATACAACTTTAATCATATTTCTTTTAAAAACATATTCTTGAAAGTATCCAGAGAGCCTTAACAGTGCTGGGTCCTGTTGTCATGTTGCACTGGGGCACATTTGGTTTCATCTGCATTCATTTTGTCTGGTTGTCAACCTGCTTTTAATAAAATGTCTACTGTGAATTACTGAGAGTAAAATTCTAACTGAAAAAGGTGCTGCTGCAAGTTTGAAGAGCCTACATTAACTTGTCATGTCAAGGACCCCTAAACTGACACAAATTAGACCATGTACCCCCATTTAATAAGATTTTGTCCCAAGGCCCCCATCTGTTAAGATTTCTGCAGGTGTTTTATACAGAAAGTGTATGAAACCCATGACCAAAATAGTTACACATTCTGTCATTGTGTTACTTATGGATGGAATCATAGTGAAAATAAATTATTCTCTTTTTTGCTGGGGACCCCCTGGAACCCCCTCAAGGACCTCCGGACGCCACTTTGAGAACCACTGCAGTACACGACACAAAGCTAGGTGCTAAAGGAAAGTTCAGGTGGTTGATAATAATGGTATGATTTACATAATAAATTTTAGGAAAAAAAAGTCTCATGAATCACAAAAGGTGGCAGCTATGGAGAAGAACATCCTATCCACTGCTCTCCTCTTCTCTAAAATAAATTCTGTTGTGTATTGACATGGGTTGTGATAAATTGAAACTTGAGAGTTAAATACAAACTGTAGTACTCTCTCACCAATGTTGGGTCTGATCACTGCAGTTAGAGAAGCAGGTCTAGGGATGTAATAATGTTCAGCACTCCAGAGGTGCTTTATGCTTAATTCAATAAAACGGACAAAACAATAAGGAACATCCAATAACCCCAAAGACATATCTATTCTCAGCCAACATCACGGACTGGTTGCTACTATACATGTCAAAGGTGCTCACCCTTGTTTAGAGGCACAAAAGATGGTAGAAGTTAATAGAAAGATCACTTATCTGAAGCACCTCAGCTCCATTTTGTCCTTTAAAACCCTGCTGCTGCTAATAAAGATTTAGTACAGGCATTATTTTGGCCTGAAGTTCCCAGGATTAACAAGTTCCTCCATGAAAATAAACTAAAAAGATGCTTTTTTGCACCCTTGGTATTACCTATTCATTTTAATGATTTTGTAATATTGTAGCTAATGATTTGTCATTGATTAATTCATTAATACATTAAATGTCTCACAGAATAGGTCACAAATTTGCTATATGCATGTTAATATAAGTTGATACAACATAAATACATTTTCACTTTGCAGAGTTGAAACATTTTTAAATCATGGTAAATTGAGCTATAATGTCATTCTTATACAGATAAAAATGTGTCATATGTATTTATTGCATTTTCAATGAGGAAAAAATGAGAAACATCTTCACCTTGTAATGTGAATTACAGTATTGGGCAACACATACTGTATCACATATCATTTAGAAGGGACATTTTTTAAAGGAAATTCTGAAAATTGTTACATTGCCTGAAACCGGTGTTCTTCATCAAATCTTAAGCTAATGTGGCTTTGGGAGCCCAACTACAAACACATAAAAACAGAGAATGTCCACCAATTTGACAACATGCTACATTTGGAAACATGGTCATCCTTCATGTCCACCCTTTTTGTAACCCAGAGATATGTTGTGTTTGCAAGAATAAGTGAAAAATTAGACAGATTGGAAATATAGCCTTAAAACTTTTGAATTAACCGGTTAACATCCATTTCCTCCTTTGTTCCCAATGAGTAAGTTGGGAAAAACATCTTATACCACATGGCCTTGCAGTATCCTACGTATTTTCTCTTGTCAGCTTATTCCAGCTCTTTATGGAAGCTGTATGATGAGTCACTGTGTGATACATTCAAACCCAAGGTGACATTTTTATTTATGGCTGCACCTTCCAATCAAATGTGAATATTCTGGATGTCTTGTGCATTTATACAAATCCAGCTTGGCATATAGTGTTGTTCTCCTATCTGTACTTGATCCACATAGCCTCACCATGAGTCTAACTCAACTATCCACTGAAGCTAGCAGTTTTCACGGGATATATCATCACTGTCCTATTCTAGGTTTTTTGCAATATTATTTTAGGAAAGGGTTGGAAAAAGCCCTCAGGTGTTTTTGCACAGTCCTGTTATTGAAGAAAATACCACAGCCTACGAGGCAGACTGTGATACTGTGTGTGTGTGTATGTGTGTGTTTCATTCTGCTGGTGTAGTCAAGTTAAGGCTAGGTCTTGCCTGTAGTCAGGGCTGAGCACAAGGGACGAATCATACTCCAATTTGTACTCTGTGTGTGTGTGTGTGTGTGTGCGCGTATCATCTATCAGTCAAGTTGTAGCTCACAGACAGGAAGTAGAAAATTGAAAGACAGGAAATTGACCTATTAGCCTCGGGTGTCCTCTTTGTCTGTTTCTGTTTTCTCTTCTTCTACTCTGTGTTTCTCTTTTAGTGCTGCTGGCTCTCCCTTATTCACTTTGTATTTGTGTCACTCTTACTCTCTCTCTTCTCTATCAGTCTGCTTCTTTTTCTGCCTGTCTGTCTCTCTGTCTGACGGATACCTAGAAAATCAATAACATGCACACACGCACACAGCAGAAAACACAAGCACTCTCGTGAACAAATGAGACCAGACTTGCTCGGATCTCGTCCGAATTCTCCTCATGTACAAGTGAGGACCTCGCTTTAGAGAATTTCTCTCCATTCTGTGCTTGTTGAGACATTTGATCCTCGCTACAGCAGCAGTCAGAGGGGCTGAACCGAGTCTCCACATTGTTAGTGAGGCTCTGAAGACGTAAACATGCAGCTTAGTGCACTGCCTCTGCTTCTCTCTCTTCCCTTCGGCTTTTAGAGGGATTCTTGTCTTGAAGATAAAGTTAAAAACAAACACAAAAGCTGTTAGCCTGTTGTTTACAGCACATCATACCCTGACCACTGCTATGAACCTGTCAGCGCAGGAACCACCACATAGCAGTCTGTCTCAGAATAACAAATCAATTTTGTTGAAGTTATACTTAAAGATCCCCTCCAGAGTTATTTCAAGATGTATATGAAATACTCTACTTTGCAAACTAATTTGTTTAACATGGTTTTCCCACAAAATAAACTTTAATTATCTCATTAACATCCTTAAAATGTCATCTACTCATTTTCAGTATATGTGCACTGGAGACTTCATGTTTCCACATCACACCTGAGTAAGTTGAACACTGGACCAGGATTGTTTCCAAACTGGTTGTGATGTCACAAATCAGTAAACTGATTACAGTGGAAGCTTACTCCCAGAAATAATGTTTAAAAGTCAGGAGTTGACTATATAAGATTAAAAAAATATATATATATCATAATCCCACTTTTTGTGCCCCTCAAGTTTCAGCCAATTACTTACCTATTGCATCTTAAGGAAGCAAGCAAGCTCAACAACTGCTACTAGATTTAATGTTAGCCAGTTAGCAACGGTTTGCTAACTAACAATAATGTCAAAGTAATTCTGAATCAACTATCAAGCTGCTGCTTTAAACTCAGACCAACACCTCATTTTATGCATTTAGCTTAACAAGTCTATGATACCTTGTTGTGAGCTTGGTTTATTACTCAGCATCAAAGTGATGAGACAGTGTTACTTCTGCCATATTTTGGATCTAAAGATGTTCTTCAGAGAAAGACACACAACTCTGAAGAGCAAAAAGGGAGAGAGAGTCTTTCTCTGTGGTTACTTAAGCCAACAGGAGCAAGCTAACACTGCTAACAGATAGGTAGCATAAACAGCCATGATAAGCTAAGGCCTAATATCCCTAAGTGACTCTGTTAAATTATGCCTAATTTAAGGAAACTTTAAGGACAAACACAAAAACCTTTCCATCAGCTTACTGTTGAGAGACTAAACAACTTAATGTAGAATTAGACAAATGACATGGTCTCTGCTTTAAGATAAGTTAAGGTAAAATAGATTCAACTTAATTGCTCTTTATCTGTAAACTGGAGCATATAGTGTGTCTTGCATAAAAGTAAGTACTGCACTGATCTCATACACAGTTTTTTCCTTCATCTATTATGTCCCAGAATTTCTTGGTTCTCCTCCATCAAACTCTGAAGGAAACACACAGTTGCTGTGTGGGAAAGGCGTGTGTGTGTGTGTGTGTGTATGTGTGTTTCCCACAGAGAAAGAAAGCAATGAGAGAGTGGGTGAGAGAGAGAGAGAATGTTTTCAACTTTCATGCCTTCTTTGTACTTCAGTCAGACAATTCACACACACTGAACATGAAAATTTATACTGAGAATATACCAGTGTCAAGGAATAATATTTTGATGTCAGTGCTCTGTTTCACAGCCAAAAAAAACCAACAGCAGAGAGAGATCAATCACACACACCCCACCACAGAGGTACCACTGATGGATGCTGAGGTGGTGGGCGAGAGGTTCACAGATAGGAGCTGCTGAGAGCGAGCAGGTGAGTTGCAGAGCCCAGGAATTCTCTACACTTGCACGATACTTACAGAGCAAGCATGAAAATAACAACTTATTTCTTATGTTTGTAGTTTCAACATTATCTCCATTTTAACACTAAATAAAAATTCTGAAGTGTCTAAGCGCGCATATTTACCCTCTCCACAAGTGGTGACTTTTTGAGCTCCAAAAATGACACAAACTCATCCATTCTGCATCCTTCCCTCCAGACCTTCCTCCCTCCCATCAACCTTCTCTCCTCCTCTTCTAAATCCCACCCTGGCCATCACTTGGACTCTTAAGCCTACACATTCTGTCTTTGTTTCACAGCCAAATCCAGCCTGTCAATAATACTCTTGACTCCTGCTGTGCTCACACACACACACACACACACACACCAGGACATTCCTGTCTTCAGTTGTGTGACTGAAACGTGGGGGCATATTGCAACAAAATAAACTGTACCTCCTACATCAATATTGCATCAGTGCAACTGATGCATCTGACCTTGACCTATCATCTTCAGAGCGGTATTCTTGTCAGGTGTGGAAAACCTGCAGACAACTTTTTAAAAATAACAGATATATTCAATGCAGGCAGGCAGTGTCAAGTCATATGTTTGTACCTTTACACCATACTTGTCCTTGCAGAATGTGTTGGTTATGAGAGAAGGGTGAGAAGAGATGAAAGTGCATTGTACCATGGCCATTGAGAATTCTCGAATGTGATGAGTGAATGAATGAGTGGATTAACTTTTAGTAGCCAGATAGAGTATAACCACAAACCTATGACACAGGTGTTTGTTGTTCTAAATGAATACAGCAGTTATAAACTGAAGGGAAAGAGAACAACAGAGAGGCCTAGCTAAAGATCTTGGAGCTAGTGTTATTTGTGTAGCCGGAGTGAACAAAGATAAAATAGCTTATCAATGAAAATGATGTAAATTCATTTTCAAGTGTGTTCATATTCGCATTCATCCATGAATGGTTAGAGGAGGAAAGAGAGGATATCTGAGGTAAAGTTTGCCCTTGTGAAGTTGGCAGCCTGCGAGTCTAGCGGACAGCTGCAGGGTGAAAGAGAGACGACTGAAGAGGCCATTCGACCAAAACTGAACTGTAAAATAAAGAGATGTGCAGAAGTCACAGACTGAGGGGAGGGGAAACAGAGACAGTGTTAGAGAGTTAATGTGTCTGTGTGTAGAGTGTGTGTGTGTGTGTGTGTGTGTGTGTGTGTGTGACAGGGGGGGTGGGAGGGAGGAAGCCTGTGTGTGAAACAAAGGCTATGTAAAATTATCTCTGGAAAGACAGTTTTAATAATATTGTGTATCAGGATGCAACACTATTCTCTATTCTTTAGACTGACAGGAATCAGTAAAATTTCTTTACTTTTGCAAATGTGCTTTACTCTTTACTTTCTCTCCAGTTTAAAAACTTGTCAAAATTTTACAACTCCAAACTGCTTCCTATTTACTAGATGTTGCCTAATGGAAGCTGCGGGATTTCTGAGAACCAAAAACTATATTTCATGATATTCAAAACAGAAAAGCAAGATCATTATTACACATGCATACACACATAATAATAAATAAACAGTCCCAGCTCACTACATCTTTGAAACACTAAACCAGTCTTTTCTGAACCAAGAAGATACATTTTCATACATGTAAAATTTTTCCTGTGTGCTCATTTCAATATTGTGTTGGCACTGAACAGCAAGAATCCAGTGACTCACTGTGAGGATAACATATCTCATAATTTAGTTTTGGGATAACATGCTTGTTAAAGCGCCTCACAGAAGTCAACTCAAACCAAGTGAGACCATCTGTGGGGAGAGTCTATAAATTATAAGGCAGACTCATCGGCAGACATCAGACTTTGGTCCACTGCATGACCTCATGGTCTCCTGGCTTATGTCTTATTTTCCAGGAAATTCGATTTCATTGTCGTTGTTGTCTGACCTGAATCATTTATAGACACTCCCTAAATCCCTGAAGATGACACACAGTCTAAATACAGCTCCACTCGCCATACAGTGGGCTGTATTCCTAAAGCTGTTATAGCTTCTTAAAGAAATGAAACACTGATGTGGTGGCAGACTAATCTTGTGGTCAACTTAAATGATGAGAACAGTGACAGAAACATCCGACAGGTGTCCTCAGTAGATATTGGATAAGGAAAATGTTTTGACCAGACTCTGAAAGTATGTTTGCATTGTTCCTCGGTGAAGATACAATTCTCTAAATACATTTGAAAAACACCAAATGGAATATTTAGATATCCAAAAATGAACCGATTAAGATGAAAAATGTCAACCCTAAGGAGCACACACACACAAAAACCTCTTTACACAATCTAACACATTACTCCCAATAAAGCAGTGAGTCTACATTCATTCATTACTGTAAACTAACAAGCCCAGAAAATATGTTGAATGTTGGAGGCTTATACAAATAGCGGATATGCATTCAGAAAACAAGCAGCTTGCTAAGATGAATCATCACAACTACATAAACTAGAAGCTGAATAATTAATCAGTGCTTAACGTGTGGGGGCCATTTCCACAATATGTACAAGATTGTGTTACAGAGAAAAATAAAGAGCAACAGACAAATCTTCCTGTAAGGGGTGATTATTCATTTACTTATAATTATTCATTTACTTATGTAGTCTCTCTCTCTCACACACACACTAAGGCAGGGGTTCAGAGACTGTGCTCAAAGGCACATTTGTGGTCGAGGATAAACAGCATCCCAAATGAAGTAAGCTGAGCTCAGAATGAAGTCACATGTTAAGCTTTCTTACATCATTTTTACATGTCAGGAAGACGTCAAATATGCAAAAATGTCACATTTTCAAAGTATGTAGTTGAGAAAAATATCTTACACATAAGTCAAAGTAAGTCATTCACAAAAAACAGTAAGTAGAAAATAATTGTTCTCAGTTGTTGTTTACCAGCACTCTTCTGTCCACCTGTAACAGACAGCTGGGTAGTTCTGCATAAACAGGTTTATTAGCCTTGGTGTAGTTACTCCATAAAGCTGGAGTAATCAATGATATGCTGTTAATAAACATTTGGTGTATTAACAATATATTACATCTTTCAGTTCATTGTTTTGGTTTTATATCCCGCAACTTACTGTCTCGTCTCACTTCTGTCATCAGTGTAGTTTCCAGACGCTGCAGGCAGATTTTGCTGTAAAAAAGTTCTTGTACTGTATGTTACCTGCCCAGCACCAAACAATAGACAGACCAAGTTGGTTAACATAGTGGAACACTTGCCAGATATTGCCAAAACAGAACTAAATGGAGAGCGGATATTGGTAGGTGTCCAGAAAAACAACTCCAAATGAATTAACATTTTACTTTGTGTCTTTTGGATGTGTAAATAGGCAACTGTTTGCTAACATGTTTGGCATAACATCTTGTTCCGCCGTGTCCAACTGGCCACAAAGACAAGCTTGAGGTTGGTTCTGACTGGTGTCTAGGTAGGTGCTGGTTCTGCTGTCGGTTAATGGTGTATATGCCTATCTTAAGTCAGTTGATACTACGTTTCGTAGATGAGCTCATTACACCTCCAGAAGGCTCAACAGCAAATCCCAGTGTCCAATATTTGCTGTGTTTCATATCTTCTACTTTCTTTCAGATGATTGATTCTCTTCAGCCAGAGCCATTGGCTGGTATTTCAGTTATTAAAGCTCATATGACCCACTTTATAAGAATGTACTTGAATCTTCCATCCACGTCCTGCTTCTTATGCTACCAAGTTAGAGTATTGTAGTTTTTTTGTGCTCTTAGGTCTCTTCTGCTACATTGTATCAGGGCACTGTTAGCTCAATGATGAAGGCAGATCATAAGTAGTTAAACAATATTGGTTCCACATGGTGGAAAAATTAGTCTCTTGGTAAAATCGGTGAGCATCTTCCAGGGTTTTATTCAGTAGGCAATAAATCACAATATCGCTGTTCATTTCCATGTTATTGTTGGCAATAAAGAAGACATTTAAAAACTTAATGTGCCAGATGTGTGTTTTTCCGGAGTGCAATTTGGTTAATGCTGGATTTGCAATATTAAATTAACTTTATTTAGTGTTAAAATTCTCACTTGTGTATGTTTATATAACCCAATTTGCTATAATTCCCATTTTATCTGCTATTTCAACAGCTGGTTTCCCAGTGGAGATCATCAAAGTATCTTCTACTGTTTTTTCCTTCTTTAATGTCTTTCTTTGATTTTCTCTTTACCATCTCACAGTTTAGTGTAGTGAAAACTTAATAACAACCAAAACTGCTGTTGTTCAAACAGGACATTTTACCAACATTGCATTTTAACCGAGAAAAAAGTAAACAAAAGGATTTCTGCACCTAACACCTCAAGTTCGCATTACTACTAAAGCCAGAAACATGGCAGTGTAAGATGGTGGGCTCTGTGGAAGAGGACCTGCTCCCTATGTAGACATACAGGGCTCATTCTAAGGTAACAAAATGCACAACGATTATTATTTTCAGGTGATTATACACTAATGAAAACATACTTATGAATATTATATTCTATTTCTGCCAAGTCTGTTCTACTAGATGCCAATGAATTCCACACACTGCACCTTTAAACCAAAATAAGGCTTAAAACAGAGTGGAGGCCCCTCTCTCTGATTTAAGGTTATGTCAATGACATGTCAGTTTTCCAACATATACAGCAGATGATAATCCTATGGAAATAACATGTAAATTACTGCTTTGCTCCCAGTAATTCATACTTTGAAATTGAGGCATTTAAATGTGCAATCCTTATTTAACTGTAAATGCAGGAGAGTAGATTGAAGTTGCTCTTGCAATGACCTTCACTAAGTAGTTCTTCACCTTGTTTTAATGGATTTCCCTTCACAGAACCGAGCAAAGGTAAAACATAATCACAGATGTGATTACAGTAAACTTGACCTCATAAATGATTCAAAGTGATGCTGTCACTTGATTGCAGTGTGGTGGGTGATCTTTAAACCATGCCAATGTCAAACATATCCACTTCATATGGACTGACTCTACTGGGTAAACACCCAAACACTGCATTAGTAGATAGCCAATGAAAACCTTCCTCCTTTTCCAGCTCAATTTTGGTGAACAAAATTCAGTTGAAGGATTATGTTGTTCTGTGGATTGTGACATATTCCTTGACCTGTTCAAACCCACTGGATATACTCCAAAACTAATGGTGGTCAAACTAAAACCAAAGCTGTTTTGCTTAGATACTGAAAAGGTTTTTAAACAGACATGATGTGTACCATGTTTGGAATTAATACAAATGTGACCTCAAATGCTGTACATGCATTGTTAATTGTCTTTTTTTGTTGTTGCTGTGTTGCTTATGTAGACGAGCAGTTTTGTGCAAGACACCAGAATTAGCATTCCATCACAGACGTGAATCAATGCTCTCTTTTTTGAGAAACTATAACCACAATCTTCCTCTAAATTTAAAGTTATAATCTATAGGATTTTTCATTTACACATATTCATTTGGCACATGCTTTTGTCCAAGTATAAATTAGTTAGAATCCAAGCCACACTAGATCAAGAGAGGAGCTGCAACATTCACTACCTTGTTCCACTGACGCAACTGCCACAAGGCTGCAGATCCATTAGGTAACACATGAGTGCACAGCAAATTACATTTTTTTTTATTTTATTTTATTTTGTAGCAACAGCCATTCAATGGATTTACATGCAGTAATTACCTCTCTATATAGTAGTTTTGACTGTTAGTGGTGGAGTCTGCCATTCCCACACAGGATTCAAATTGCCTAGCTAAGCATGAGGGATTCACAGAGAATGATATACGAATGTAATCCACTGTAATTTTATCTAATTTACATTTGCTTCACTGTTTACTGTTGACTCTCCTGACATAATAGAGCTGTATATATTACTGCTGAGGCAAACTGAATATTTCCTAAGGCTGCTCCCTGACATTGTAAAACCTTCCCAAACATATGATCACTTTAATTTTGAAAAGGTCACAGGAACGACAATGTTTTTACCTCTGATTCACTAATTGTGATTGTTCACCAAAAATGTGTCTATGAAACAAGACCTTTTCATTTTCCGCACCGTCTCTTACCTTAAACACACTGTGGTTACATGTGCAGATATTGTTGAAAGAAGTAATTTTAAAAAGACATGACAATGTGACAGTGAGCCAGCATGCACAATACCAAAACCCTGGAATTCAAATGGAATTAATTTTACACCTGTGCTTTTCTACTGTGTCAAAATCTCTTCTATGAAAAAGGCTTATTTAAATCAAACAGATTAAAAAGTTGAAATACTTGCCAGTTACCACGATCCTGTTTCCCTAACCTGCCACTCCCCAAGTAGTGCCCTCCTTCTCTCTCCCTGTGTGTGTGTGTGATTGTGTGAGTGGAGACAGGTGTGCTGGAGTCAGAGCAGAGCCACACCAGCTGTACCTCATCTCAGTAATCAGGCCCTCTTCAAATACTCAGCCCTGCCACTTCCACTCTGCCAGATCGTAGCCTCTGCACCAGTCAGTCTACATATCCAGCCTTTTTTTCATGCATTACCAGTTTTCTTGTTGCCTCTTTTTTTCTTCCCCTTTGCCTAACCCTGTCTCCTGTTTCCCCGCAGTCCTGTCTGCTGGTTCCAGCCCTGTGTCCCATCTCGTCAGCTCTGCTTCCCTGCCCTGGATTCTTGCTCTCCCCAGCTACCTGCCCAAGCTTCCTCAGGACTGTATTCCCTTTCCCCAGCCTTTACAATAAATACTTTTTTCTATCAAATCCTTGTCTCCTCAACATTGAGTGTCTGTACTTGGGTTCACCTGCTCTGTCTCACATAACAGAGAAGAAGGAGAAGTGGAAAGAAAGTCATCTAGAGGGGATATTTCAGTCTTTATGTCATGAAAGCTTCACAAAGAGATCATTTACATTATAGCAGGTGCTTATGTTATTGGTTATTGTCTCTTCTTTGTCAACTGAAGCACAGTTTCTCAGTAGAGGATGTTTATTACAGCTGAATACTGAGCCTGGAAGTTCACAAGGCCTTTATGGCTGTCGTTATCCTTCATGTTTTAGTTAATCTGGCTGATGAAGCTAACACTGCATCATCAAGGATATCTTGGGGAGCATGAGTACACATGTACTATTCATATATATTTTTAGGCTATTAGAATTCATTCAGACAATATGGGGATTATGCAGAGAAGGTAACAAAGAAAGGGAGAGGCATGATAATCACACTGAGAATTTGGTGTGTGTGTGAGGGAGAGCCAATCGGATATGAATTAAACACAAAGTAACCTCGTGCCCCGCTCTTCTCACATTTCAATGGAGGTTATTCATAGGTGCAATTACAGCATAGATTTATGGAACTGTATCAAATCCCACTGTGACATTAACAGATTAACATGTACCATTTTACATAATAACATAATTAGTAACATACTGTATAACGCTCATCAGTTTCTGTTTTTTCACATTTCCACAGAAGAATTACCTTCTCTTTTCAAAAGGATCAAATCACTTTAAACATTTTTTTCTGGATATTTTGTTCTCACACTACCAAAAATTGCTTCTTTCTCCAACAAGACACTCTGATTAATGTGACATACAATTTTCATAATATTCTACACTGTATAAACATGTGTGCAAAACTCTGGCTGAACTCTACTTTTTGGTCATTTTGAAGAATCTCTAGGTTATTCTCAGCCACCGTCAGCCAATAAATTAGTGTCACTCTTTATGACAGTTCACCTGTTCACACAGTATATCAGTGATGATCTTTGACTCTGACGTCAACTGGTGCTGAACTGGCCATCTGCTGGTTCTGGATGGCAAAAGATAAAAAGACACATTTAAGGCCATATTCTGCACTTTCTTTAAAAACCAGAATTGCAAAGCGAATGGCAGAATTGAAAACCATGTACAAAAGAAGCAATTGTTTTGTATCTCTTAATACAAGTTAATAATCAAATATATACACATACTGTATCTGCAATGTAAATGACTGTAAGTGATTTTACAGGAAAAAAAATAATTTTTGGTTATTTTTCCATTAAGAAATCCAAACATTTTCAACCCCTGTTGAGTTGCTTGTCAAAAGCATGACTGCTCATAATTTTAAAATACATTCTACTAATCACAATAGTAACTAATAATAAATACTAAATGTAGCCTTTAGACTCAAATGGGTTCATATATAGGCTCGAGAGGCTAGAGTAGGGAGATAGCCATAAAACCAGCAGTGGAATATTATAATATTGATTTTACATTTTCATTTTTAACATTATTATGTCATTCTAATTCACTACCAATGTTTAAACAAGTAGTTTACCTCGTGATCTGAGAAAGAGAATGCTTGCATCTTTGTAGTGGTCTGCATCTACAAACTTTTAAAAGGGCAAGTCTTGCTTCTATTGTATTGTTGTACTTAAAGTGCACTGATCTGATGATTTACCATAGCTTGGCTTTCAGCCTCTAGGTAGCATTAGTAACAAATAGAAAAAAAGATCTACATTTGTATGACGATGCAATTGTTGAAGGCAATAAAATCTCATACTGCAAAAACAGTGCATGTATTTGATGTTGAAAAGCATTACGCCTGCAATCTGTTGCACTGAGGACTTAACTGAGAAGGGCTGAGACACAGAGTGTGAGGCAGCTCTGGAAATCCTTCAGGTGTGTTTGATGTGCGACAGTTTCACCAAGTCTCCTCTCTGTGGACTCAACTACTGAGGAACTTCCGTTCTGTCAGGGTGGATATATAAAACACATCAGACCAGATCTAAAGAGTAGACTAGATCTAAAGTTGATTTAAAGTGTGACTGACAATGTGGTTTTTGTATTTCTTTACTCAGGGTGAATAAATGTCCTCAAAGGTGCAGCAGGTAGTGAAGGTGATACATGATAAAGTGAGGATGCTTTGCTGCTTCAAACATGAATGTATTCATCACACCTCCAGAGAGAACTGCTAAAAAGAAAAAAAAAGATGCACTTCTCTCTGATGGTATGAACAGTATTGTAACATTCTTTTACAGCTTTGGCTTCCACAACTTCAACCTTGACACAGTACATAGTCACAGTTTGGAGAATGATGTGTTGATCTCTAAGCAACTGCTGAAGTCACACATCCCCATAAGCACCGACTGGAGACATGCAGAAACCCATCTCTTTAAATTATTAAGTTATACATACATAGCTAATATGAAATGATGAATAAGCCTACCACAAATTACTATCAGAGGCACAAAATGTTGCAATGGTGTATTTATTCACAATGGAGCTGTAAATGAACACAGCTGCAGTTAAGTGCCATTAAACAATTAGATTTGAAACTGGGTGCATTTTTGAATGTTTGGAAAGCAGTGGAGCACAAAAGTAAGTGAGTGAAGGGATGATTTCACAGCTAGTATGGAATTACAACCAACAGTGACCAATAACTCTTTCAGTGTTCATACTGGAGTGTAAAGATAGACTTGAAAAAATGTGAGCCCACAACCTCTTTGTGCATTTCTGGCTTGGGTCATCATCCACCTCCTCGTGTGATTGACTACTGACCTCACATGAGCCAGGTTCATTCTCCACTACCTTTCATAACACTACTAGCTCCCCCTGCAATAAGCCTAAGCATAGTGACACCCCAAGCTCTTATTTAATACTTCCTGTCTTAATCAATACCAGACATAACACCAAACTTTTGGCATGAATTTTAATCATCTTGGATCTCTATGCACACATAAACCACCATCTGCTAATCCACCCCTCAAGAGATAACTTTGGCAGTGACCCTGGATACTGCACTTTTAAATGTTAGATCTATTTTAAACAAGACATTTCTGTCTTAATGACCTGATTTTTGATATTACTGATTCCATGTTTTTCACCACCAAACTACAATTTTTCATACTCCTCCAGGGGATGTAAAAAAGGTGGGGGTACAGCAACCATCCTCTCAGAGTCACTTGATTTTAAAGACATTGCCTCCTGATGACGCAGGGCTAATAGATGCCCTTCTCAACTGCATTTTAGATATCAAGTTATGGATGGCGGAGAATTTCCTACAGCTCAACCAGGATAAAACTGAAGTCTTAGTTATTGGTACTGAAGCTAAGAGAGACAAACTCAATGTAATACTGCAAGCACTGGTATTAAACCCCTGTTAACAAGTAAAAAACCTAGGACTTATCCTTGATTGAGATCTTCGTTTTGAACATAGGAATGCATTATATCACCTTAAGAACACTGCCAGAGTGCGACCGTTTCTCTCTCAAGCCAACACAGAGAAACTAATGCACACTTTTATTATCTGCAGAATTGACTAATGGCTAATTGACTTGTAATGCTCTACTTTCTGGTCTCCCAAAAAAGAATATAGCTCAATTACAATTACTTCAAAACTCAGCTAGACGTGTGTTGACTAGGACCAGAAAGAGAGCACACATTACACCAATTTTAAAGTCTCTGCATTGGCTACCTGTTTGCTCCAGGATTTATTTTAAGATCCTGTTATTGGTTTATAAAAGTTCTTAATGGTCCTACCTATTTATCAGATTTGCTTTTTGCCTATGAATCCTCTAGAACCCTCAGGTCTTCTGGTAGTGGCCTTTTAATTATCCCTAAAGTTAGAACAAAAACCCACAGTGAGGCATCCTTTTATTACTATGGCCTTCCTGAAGACCTGAGGGTTGATATTTTTAAAAGCAACCTCAAGACCTGCCTTTTTAGTCTGGCTTTTAATTGAACTTTATTTATTTGTCTATTTATTTAAATATTTTATTCTTTTTACTTCTGGGTATATCCTTTTATTCATTTTTTTTCTGGATTGTTTTCCTTTTTACGTACTTCAATACATCTCCTCTCTTTTAGTATTTTATTATTTTATCTTGTGCTCTTAACTTTTCATTTTCTTTTTATCTTCTGTTTGGAGTTTTTATTCTATTTTTTTTCCATACCTCTGGTGTTTCCTGATTGTAAATTGATGAGATTTATAGCGTTTCCTCAGTCACTGTTTTTATTGAGTGCTTTATTAATTACAAAGTCATTTATCGCTTTGTGGGTGGGTGGGATGGAGTGGGGTGGGGGGGGGGGGGGGGGGGGGGTTGTTTCATTGTGTGAAACACTTTGTGTTATATTTTGTTTTTATGAAAAGTTCTATACAATAAAGTCTGATTGATTGTAAGGTGCACTTAATGTGTATCTCTCTCTAAACAATGCCACATATTTTATCCCTGCTTGTTCAATACATTAAATAACAGACGCATTTTACTCTGCCAGTGACGTCATGTTATTTGTATGAATTTCTATTCCTTCCTCACACTTTTGATTTGAATATGTTTTATGATTTTTTGTAATTTTGCCAGCACAAAACCTTGAAACTTAAAACATTAATTATAAGTAAAAATACTCCACATACTATACCGTATATCTGACAGTGTGTGATGCTACTAACCTCTTTGTACACACTTACAAAGTGTTTTTCTGTAGTCACAGATAGCTGTAGGGGTTGTGACAAATGTTCCAATTTTAATGAGCGATAATTAGTGCTTTCAGTTGTTGGTATTTGTCACTGACAAATGTTGATGACAATTAGAGCTTTTATGGTTCTGTGGTAGCTGCTAATTGAACTCTGTTGGATTTGGAGGTATAAATACTGGCAGTATTAGAATTAAATGAATGGTGACAATGTTGCTTCTAAGCTTTAATGAAGTGAAACGTTATCATTATGTTTTAATATACATGTCAAGAGCATTTTCATATATTAAAAAAAAAAGATCTTTAATGGTAGCACCTCCTTTTTTGGATTCTGTATCTCAGCTAATTTGCACTAAAAGGCACTTAACAGATGCTCGTTAAGAAACTAATTCTACACACTTCCAATAAGTTGCAAGTACTTGGATTATTACAGCAGGATTCACACTGAAGTGGCTTGTTTGGGATGATGTTAAGAGGCCTTTTAAAGAACAAGTTTAATGTGTCCTTGGAAGGTCAATGACCCATGTACAATCAGCTGACAGTTACAGGTGATGAGTCACACTCAGCTTTGTTGCATTCAGCTACGTGACAGATTCAATCAGCTATGTGTCAGCTTCATTCAGCTTACTGTCTGCTTGAGTTTACAGGCTGCTGCTTGGATCTGAACAGCATTGCACTTTGACATCCGACTTTCTGCCTTGGCTGGTTCTGGGCTAGTTGTCAGGTTCCAAAAGTGTCCTTTAAGGAGCTTTTAACAAACGGGTCCCTATGAGGCGGCTGAAACTGCCCAGTTACTTTCAAATATGAATGTTACATAATTCCTATTGTTGAGTGTGCTTGTCATGATGGTGGTACTGGGAGAGGGATGTTCTAACAAAGCAAATGGCTGAAAAACTTAAACAACATGATGTTAATTGACACAAGTCATTGTCAAGTCAAGTCATCCCTCATTTAGTTAAGTTTAAAAAAGATGAACAACCCAGACAACCTGTACTTGTTTGAACCGAAGCCAGCAGTAGTAGTAACAGTAGGACAAAATTTCAATGTAGGTAAAAGAAGGGAGTGATTTGTACAGCATCAGAGTCCATAGTCCATAGTACTCAGATAGTACGAAAGTTCTAAAAAATTGAGATCTTTTTCTAACGAGGTGGAATTTCGTTACAGCTGAGTTGAAGAAATGTCTGCATATTTAATATAATTTGCTTCATAGTATTGGCTCAAGATAAAGTTGTGTGTTGTCTCCATAGAATATGTTTAATGCATCTTTGGAAACACAAAATTTAACCTAAATTTACCTCTAGGTGCCCTTACAATTACAAAAGCAGATGAAGCATAACCAACTACAGAAACTACTCTTTCATAAACATGATATAAGCCAAACTTGGGCCCCTCCAGATAAACCCTCACACTGGTATCCAGCAGATACCATGTTCTCTATGTAGCTATCAAATGTAGCTGGAAGTTGAGAGACAACAAAACCGAGCTCCTACCAGAATCTGCATGCATCAGAATATGAAAATTAATAACCACAGTCTATGAAGACAGTTTTTTTCTGTTTTTCTGAATCAACTAGTAATAAATACAAAGAATGTGAGAAGAAGCAACTTTAAATCTGGATTACTGCTAAAAACTGTCAGATGTGGTGCAAAAATTTATTTGTGTGATCCATTAAACAGTGTATTCCAAACTGGGCTGCTAAAACTAAGACCTTTTAATGCCATCAGGTAGCAATAAAGAAGGTCCAGATTGTCCTGTGTGGGGCAGAGGGTAGCACAGAATTTTGAACTGCTGCTTCCAGAGCTGTTCAGTACTGCAGCGTCTGGAAATCCTTCAGCTGAAATAAATTACTACAGTTCTTCAATGCCAGGTTGGACACATCTTGACAAATATGTCACATGCCATCAATACAACAGTGAAATGAGCAAAATACATGAATAAAAAGAAACAAAAACTTGCCAGCCGTACTCCCAATACTGCATTCACGGTAATACCAATGTTTCTATCTGCCCAGCTTCTGTTGTCATGGTTTGTATGTGTGAATGAGTGTTAATCACCCGCATAAACAGACGAATGTCTAAGGAATTGGCTTAGTGTGGAGATTTAAAAGACACTGCCAAAGGGTTTCTCTTATTCAGGAGGTAAATGTAGCAAATCAATTGTATTGGCCTGCTCCCGATGATGAATCCACTAATGAGATTTTCACAACAAAATGGTTTCCAGATAATTATAACTGTAGCTCTACATCTCTAAACCTTTCACTATGTCCTTTCATCCCCCAACAACCCCTTTTCCACCACAGCATAAGAGTCAGCAGTATGTTGTATGTTGCACCTACACAAACTTTGAGCTGGGGACTATAATTAAAACATGTCAAGTATTTCACTCAACATCAAGCACTCAGAATGAGGTGTACTGCAGACAGTGTTTCAAAGAGCAGCAAGTCTTTTTTTAAAAAATTTCTCAGACTTGACGTGGTTTATGGCGGATTGTAATTTGGTACTGTTTTATTTCAGGCTGAATGCTTCCAGAAAAATACGTTTTTGCATTATTTGTAGATATTAGTGATGTCTCTTTGGTGTCAAATACTGAGGCAGAAATAACTAATGTAGTAATGTTTTAATGTTGCTGGTGAAGATGGTCATTTCACTGCAGCGCATGATGCATTGCTGTGTTTCCAGGCTAGATGTTGAGTTTAAATTCTTTAAAATCTTAAATGCACTGTAATGCTTTCACATGATATACCAGTTTTACAATGTACCGTATTTATTGCCATTATTACCATGAATACATGACTACTGTTGTTTTCAGTGCTCTTGCCTTGATTAGCAGTTTTATTTTGATTAGCCGCAAGAGAGGCTTTTTGAGAATAATTCTAACCATTGATACACCCACAAAAACAAAGAAAAAAATTAACACATGAAAATATGAATGGATGTGTCAAATTAAGGGAAACAGACACTGAGTTGCATTCAAAGTAATTCCCAGTCAACTGTATTTTTGGTGCTATAAAGTGTATTTTATGCTCATGCTTTTGCATTGCAACAAAGTTGAATCATATTATTTAATCTTCAGTGTTTGTTACGTTTGATAAAATCCTGCATGGTGTGAAGAAGTCATTTTATTGTATTTCAGTAAAAGCAGTATTTCAGGAAAGTTTGACACAATATTGTGATAACACTGTGATATTTTTGGCCACAATAATCGTAGCGTGATACTTTGATACTGTCTCCCTATTTCACACCTGACAGTTCATTTCTGTCTTTTCTCTTTAGTGTAGTGAAATACCTGTTATGATAATGTACTGTATGGCTTGATGTAGCTCTTGCATTTAGACTACACCCAAAATCTTACCCATGTGTCTTTCTATTTTTCCTTTATTCAGAAACCCTGGATTGACTGAAATGATAAACACTCAAATCCCTGCAACCTGAATCTTAAAAAACCCCCAATAAAATACTACAACAAAAAACAGCTATGTACATGGTGTCCATATGAAAGGCAGCCAAGTGTGTACTATAGCACATGCTGTAGTTTATGTCTTTAAATAACTAAATGCCACTAACACAAAAAGGTGATTCTGTGTCGAGGAAAGCAGAGAAGCTTGTGCCATATTATTCTCCCTCCTGTAAATGTCTGTATGTGAGGCCTTGTAGGTGTTTCAATGGTTAGACGAATGTAATCCGCTGTCTTCCTGTTAAGCCAAACGGTTCCAAAAGGTTGTTTTTATATTCTTTACAGCAAAGTTTGAAGTTGGGGTCATGTTGTAATGTGGTAGAATGCATTACAGGAGGAATACTGAAACTTAGGCCCTTCACACTGAACTGTTGTGAAATCTATCTCTTGAATAGTTCTTTTTTTCTTCTTGTGGTCAGTATGATCTATACACTATTTTAAAAAGTTTGATTCTTCTGAAGATTTTAATCATTAAAAAACAGGTTGTGAATATAATTATTTGATATAATTATTATCACAATTATTTTGAAAAAAAAAAGGCTTTGTTATTTGTTTAAGCAGCTGGGCACTGTAGTTTCTAGCAAGCGTTAGTCCAACAGGAGTAAATAGTGCATTATTAGGGACTATATTCAGCTGCAACAATGGAGCTCTATGGCAATAAGAAGAATAAGATATATCAGACAAGGAAATATTTGTTAGTTTTGGTCTTTTCATGGGATTTGCTGACAGTAAGAAAAAACAGCCTTTTCCTTTGACTATTCCATATTTCACGTCAGGATGCTAAGATGCTAAAGGAAGGACTCAAACCTTTTTATAATAGAATATCTATTTATACATGTTTTTCAAAATTTTACTTTTGTTTTATTTACATTTTCAGTTTGATTTAAAATGGAGTGACTAAGCAGAGTAACTGAATATTGTAAGTTTTAAACCAACATTCTGTGCATTGTATTAGTGTAGTTAATTTACATTTCAAAGGTTATTATGATACAAGAAATCAAGTGGTAAGAAAGAAGCAAAGTGAGGAGGAGCGTAATGGGATTTGAAACAGTTCAACAATGTTAGTTTTTACAGAGGATCTAGAAAAGCATTTACAAGTTTATTATCGGACTTCTACACAACAAGACCTCCAATGACCCCACTGCACCATTGTGATGCTGTATTCTCCTCATATGGGAATAACTGTCAAAACAATCTGACAGTTAAAAGCATTCAAACTCTTTCAAAGCCATCAAGAGGCAAGGATTGATGTTTTCTGACTGCAGATGAGGCTATTCCCACAATGCTCACATACATTTAATGAGTAATACATTTTAATGAGGCTTCACAGGGAGACCAACAATGTTTCAATATACAAACAATATCCAAAAGTTTCTTCTTATTCTGAGTGTTTTTTTTCTTGTAAACTTTATAAACTCAGAGACGTAAGCATCAATTGCTAATAATTTACCTCCTGCAAGCTTCATAATCTTCATATTATGTTTTAGTTGGAAACTTGCATCTTGGATGCAACACAATTTGAAAACTCTTCAGTAACTGAATCCATCTGAGAGACTACAATTCTACAGAAGCCACAGTCCCAGAAATGAGCTTCAGGTGTCCAGTATGAGATCCAGGAGGGCGGGGACACAGCTGCATGTTGGCAGCATTTAGTTGCTATTTTCTTTCATAAAATGTCATTTTCTCCTGTGGTTCAGCTCCAGAGCCCATTCTGCTTGTCTGTTCTTTGTCAGCTGGCTCTGCCGCTTGGTTTAGTAGCAGCCTTGAGAAGTTTATAGGTGTTTTCATGCTTTTTTCTGACTTTAAAGGTTTTCACCATCAGAATTCATTATAACTGACAGGAATTCAAACTGACCACAGCCTTTATGTTTTCTGAACAAGCAAACTACCACCCCAAAAGTAGAGCTAGACAAATCAGCCAGGCCAATATATCAGTGTATGTGTCAACGATAACAAGAAATTGCAATACACAAATATCAAAGATATGTTTGAGATAATTTAGAAATAGTGTCTCTAGTGTTTTCAACTGTAAAATGTCCCGTTCAGTACATATTATGGTCACAATTTTGTAATAACCAAATGTAAGGGGTTGTTGTTAAAGATGCACTTTTTTTTTATTATAGTTTTAAATATATACCGACAATTTACAGAAAGAAAATATATATACACAAACAATAAACACATGACCCCCCACCCTGAAAAATGAGAAAAACAAAAAGAAACAAACAAAACAGAGGAAATTACATCATAACAGAGCTGTGGTACACTATGTCTCATATTACAATCACTGAGGGAACATAATGTCAGAAACATATGTCCAGGAGTTATTTTCCATTGATATCAACTAATTTCCACTGTAAACTAGTAGGTGACTTACTCCCCAAAAATTAAATAAACTGGCTCCATATTTCCAAAAAAATTGTCTATTTCCCCTTTTGCAGCAAATGACCATTGACAAGTTTTTCCATTGACAAGCAGTAGCAAAAGTCTCTTGTCCACTGACTTATAGTTGGGGCTTTTATATTTTTAGAATTCTCAAAGTCCTTTGGAAACAGTTCCAGAATGCATACTTGTGGGCACAGAGGCAACACAGCCTGAATAATAGAAGATTTTCAGTACATTTATACAAAATCTTTGAATCTCTACACACAAGCAAATGCAGTGAAATATACTACCCTTTTCTGTCCTGCATTACACACACACACACACACACAGTCATTTGATCTATTGTTCGTGTAAAAATATTGAAAAGTGCAGCTTTAAAGTGAGTTGGCCAGCCCACACCTCCCCTGTGATTCAATTGGCCCTATCTGCTGACTCCACACTGGCACTGTACTTTGAGGGCAAACCATTTCCCAAACAGACTTTTGCTCTCACCCTCACAGTCTTCTAAGTTCTCATTCAGCATCTGAGGTGAACCAGATACTGACAGCAGGGGGCTGTAGCAGCAGTGTTTCACCTCCTCAGGGGCTTATTTGAGTGGAAAAAAAGCTGATACTTAAAATAACTACAACATACTGTACATACCTACATTCATTAATACTTTAAGTGGTACTTTAAGTAATGTACAAATCAAGTACAAACTGCAGGGAGGCCAAAATGAAATGGGTAGGTACTCCGCAAGGCCAGTTCAAGCAGTGCTTCTCACTGGGTGAAATTATATGAAAATACATAACGAAAAACATTATGAAATAATGTATATATCATGAAAGAAACCTTTCTTTCATGATGATACAGGTGACACTGAATAGGCAGCACACAGAGCAAAACTAAAGGGTCATGAGAGTATGGCAAAGGTCTGTAAGAGTGCGAGAGAGTGGGGTTGAATTCATGTAGGAGTTTGTTGTTTTCCAGTAAAACTGTGGCGATTTATCAGTGTAGTAGACTTTGTCCCTTTCGTTCTCTCAATCTTTCATTATGTTCATTAGTGATCCCTGTCCCTTTTTGTGCAGCTCTGTGACAGTGTGGGTGGATGTTATAGAATATTCTATCAGAACACTGGCTCTACAGTCAGAAGCAGTGAAGCTCTAAACACACATAAAAAATAAAAAAAACTAGTGGGAGGAAAATCAAATCTGAAGTGGCTTTTGTGCAAAGCATCAACACACTAAAACCTAGAGTTTGTCAGCATCATACAAAATCCTGCCAGTTCAAAATTTGCTTATATGCAGAAATTTCAGCCAATAAAGTTGGAGAAATGACTGACAACATATTATTATATTGTTGAATTATTACATGTTTGTCACCACACCGTTGAAAGGATGCCACAATAGATTTAGATATGCCAGAGTCTCAATACATTTCTGACTTAATCTTTGCTCTTCATCATGATGACAGCAACTATAAAGTTATATTTGACTCGCAGTGAGCCAAGATACAGTGAGTGTGACATCACCAGCTAATCCCTAGTTTTTTCTAGCTTCACATTAGTTTTGTTTCCCCAGCAACTGACAGTCATAACAATGCTTCATTTTACATTTTCTGTTCAAATATTATTACTATGCTGTGCCTTTTGCCTTTTTTTGAAGAGTTTCTCTTTCAAGTTCTTTCTGGCAAGGGAACATAGGAGGCAAACTACATAGTTTGTTGTATTTTATATAAGGCTGCATGCCTGTGCAGCTTTTTATTCAGTAAATATATCAATTACAACTAAAATCTAACTTGGATGAGTATATACTCAAAGGGAGACTATGTGGCTTATAAAAGAGATATACACAGTCTTTATTTTACAAATGAAAACCATAATTCAATTCAATACACTCAAGGGTTTTGCTGCTGCGGCATTACTTGGTCTGGTATGACCAGTGGCTTATGATAGCTAATGTTAACTAATGTTAGCTAACTTTAAGTAGATATGGCTGTTATACTGTCATTACAGAGTCAGTTTACAGATTGATTACTACTACTGTTAGACTATGTTTTAGTGTTTATCATTTTTCCATAATTGCCACTTTTGGCCACCATGGCTGCTGTTTAGCGAAACTTACATAGTCTCTGTGTTATTTTGCAGGGAAATGTATCATGGTCAGGAAACCCAATAAGTGAGTGTTTTAAGGTAACAGTTAAACTGCTGAGAGGTAGTTTAGGAGCAACAGAAACACTGAATTTCTTTTTCATTTAAAAGCTTTTTACGTGCAAGACTACAGTATCTTACTTGTATTTAATAAGCAGGTAAAACCACAGCCGCTGCTGAAGCCAGTGCATACGTGTCTTTAGCTACAGAACATTTCTTCTGATGGCTGCTCCACACAGGGTCTGATCTGACAGTTTTAAGCTTCTAGTTCCAAACCAGCAATGAGATGGTGGCAAGTAAACCTCCTAAAGAGGGGTTTTAGATAATGGTGTTCTAATGCCACATCCATGTTTTTTACAGTCTGTGGTATTTAACAGGCCTTCCAGCTAGTCTTCAGTCTTTGTCTCTGGACCAGATTCGCACACATTTTTTTTGGCACCTGACAGACTGCAATATGAAGGTCCCTCTCTGCTTGAGAATTTGAAACCCTTCCTCTCTTTGACTCCTCATGCCATCTTAGAGTACAATCACTAACATCTAACTTTTACTACAAACAAAACATTAACTGAAATTATCACACTATCTTACTCTTCAAGTTTTCATAAAACAGTTTTGTTTTCTCAATTGTATGCTGTCCTGTTCTGCCGTGTCTCTGTCATGCTTGGTGAAATGTATTAATACCTTCCTGATGCCATGACTAGGTTTCCATCCACTATTCCAATTCAGAATTTCCTGCTATTTTTCATGCAGGTTGAAAGACAGAGAAGACAATAAAGCATGGAGGGGGATGACAGGGAGGAGGGAGAAAAAAGAAAATAAGGCAAACCCACTGAAATTATTTATCTGATCTAATTTTACACCGGGTGGAGGAAGTACACCAACTCTGCTTTGTTTCCTGCTGTTTCTCTCACATGTGATTTTGTGTCATGTACATTTGTCTATTCCCTCCTCTCATCTGTGGAGACAGTGACAAAAAGACTTACAGCTGCACAGTATGTCATCTGCACAAACATGCAGTGATGAACGGTTCTGTATGTAACGTTACACTGAACATTGCACATAATATATTATTCATACCAACACTTGAGGATTATTTAATCTTAAGTGTTTTGCAAGAACTAGAGCAGAGAGAGCTAGTTCCATGGGGTACCATTCCTCTCACAGTACTTAAAAACAAAACTAAAATCACTATTAAAAATGTCACAGGTCAAATGGTTACAGAGGGAAGGTTGCTACCAAATAATCTGACTCAGTTGTAGATTTATCTGAATTGAAGACAGTTCTGTCCACTAGATTTTAAAATTAAGTTGGTAGAAATATCTGAAAAGTCCCCAATCTAGTGACACAGTTTCTGAGATGGCAAAATGAGTTTGGTTGAAAATTAGGTGAAATTGGCTAATTGACAACCCCCCTTTAATTAATAATTCATAATAATAGAAAAGAAAACATGGATTAAAAACAAGAGACTAATACTTGAAAAATTCAATATTACAAGAGGAAGAGATCATATGTAAAAATAAAATTCAGTTGTTATGATTTTGTAGGGAATTACATTAACATTTTAGATCATGTATCACCCTCTTGGGCCAATCAGTGTACATTTTCAAAAAGATGGAACACCATTTGCATTAAAACCTGATCAATGCTTTCTCTGCAAGTGCAACACCTGACTAGTGGACTAGGGAGTGATGTATTTGTCCTGCCAACAACATTGTCAGTTGACATGATAGCTACAGTAGGGGTTGCTAGGAGCAGTTTTTTCACACTGATGAAAGAGTTCATTTGCAAAAACAGATAAAAGCCATTCTTAAAATGAATAAACAAACACCTGTTTGATTGATACTCCCTGGATTGAACACACACAAAATAATATGATTTAGAATAATAAATGCATTATCCTGAAATTTAGAATTTTTTTTTTGATTGTTTATTCATTTTAAGAATGGCTTTTATCTGTTTGTGCAAAAGAACTCTTCAGTCGTTTTATCTGTGAATTGATTTACATCAACTTGTGCAGCTGCATCGATGTCATCCACACGTTTCCAAAATGCGGACGTTGTGTTATGTGGTATGCGTCTTAACTAGCTAGCTACCCTGCTGTTTTAATTTTCATGAATTTAACTAGCTTGCTGGCCTGGGATAACCCCTGACTGCATGAACAAATACATAGCCCTAATTATACTGTTTACGAAGCAGTGACATAAACAATATAGTGGACATTTAGCAGTGACAGAAGATGACAGACATATATCATATGCCAGCATGTGATTGTTAACTAATTTACACCTTGAGGATGCTTGTGAATATTAATGTGTAACATTTATGCACATAGCGTATGTGAATTATGATTTATAATGAAATCTTAAGCAAAATTTTTTTTCAGAACTTGTCTGTGCATACTCATGTGACTGCTTTTAAAACCATCATCATTTGTTATCTGTTTATTTATTTGACATACAAAAAAATATAACCATCTTATCAATTTTATCTTTTACCCTATCACTGCTCTGCAAGATTGAATATGGTGTCATGTCACATAAAAGTAATAGATATTTTTGACATATGAAAGCAGCTTTTATTAAAACCGAGGTAAAAGGTTCCAGAGGATGCTCAGGCTCTCCATTTGACAGGAAAATAGAATACAAAGCAAAAAAAACTGGATCTTTATATACCTTTGTATGAAAATTTGATTGGAAACAGTTCTGTATAGCTGTATCAATTTATTATGAACATCTAAGTAATAGGGCTTCAAAGTGTTTTCTCCTTTTTTACAGGCCTGATGAGCTTCTTATTTATTTATGAATTTCCTGTCAGACAACCTGTGACACATGGCGCTCGTGATTGTGATCATGCTTATGAACAAAAATAACTGCGCTTTGTTGATGTTTACCAGGGTTTTGTTTTTGTTTTTATTGTGGTATGTGATGACTCATAAAAGGTGCTGAGAGAACAGTAACCCCAGAGAACAAATTACCACAATCACTCTTTGGTGTATATCTGTGAACACACACATTTGCAAAGAGCTGTTCTCTGAAAACCTAAAGTTTCTGTATTATATTACAAAGTAAACAACCTTTTCACTTTTAATTCAATAATTAATTATTTTGTCAATTTGTATTTTATCTTAAAGTGGTAAAAAGAATAATTTTATCCCATTTAAGGTACTAAAATCTTATTAATCTTAACTGTCATGTCTTTTACGTTCATTGTGGTTTTGTAAGATCTTATCATGGTATGGTTTTCACAGTGAAACCTTTGGACCCTATTGTTTTCTTGTCGGCACAGCTTTGTGCCAGTAAAGCGAAATTTTCTTGATGAGCAGTGATAATTTCAAAATGCTGAACAGCTTGTGACTGTTTGGTGGGTGGCTGATTTGACCTGCACCAAGCTGTTGAATGTTAAGTACCATGTACTGGTGGCACATACGGGTGTCTTGGGGGCAAAAGTTCTTGCCCACCACTGCAAGTTCTTGACAATGGCAACTTTTGCTTGGTTGTGTGTTTAAACTAACATAGCTGGCTGTGTTCATGGGTGGGAAGCTGGTATAAGATCATGTTGAAGTGACCACTGACTCTGTGTAATGGAGGGAGCACATGGCTGTGTACACACTTCAGGCCTGTGAGAGTCAGCAAGCATGAGGGAAGTGTCCGTTCCAAATAAGGGAGAAAATAAGTGAAAAATGGTCCAAATATAGTTATTAATGGCTATAGAATCAGCAATTAACCAGTGGATTCAGCTGTTTAAAGGGTTTATAGATAAAGTGGTTTGTACCCTCCAATCCATTCGATTGATATGATGGATTTAGTCCACTTGTCTATTATAGAATTTTTGATGAATTAGTTTAGTTAGTTTGATCATTTGAATAGTTTCTTGTGAGGATTTAAGAGGTTTTTTTGAAAGAATAGTAACACATCATCTGCATAAAAGGCATATTTTACAATAATGGTGGTTTGTATTCCTTGGATGTCTGATCTTTGCCAAATAATGGCAGCTAACTGCTCAAAAAATAGCAAAAACTGAGGGGGTGAGTGGGCATCTTTGTCTTGTGCCAAAGCGTAATAAAATTTTGTGAGGATGTGCCATTAGTGATAAAAGTGGGATGTGTTAGTGATGTGTGCAGCATCTTAATCCAGTCAAGGAATGATATTATAAACTCAAATTATTGTAATGATATAAATGTGGGTTTTCAACTAACATTTTTCAGGTTATTTGCTGCATCTGAACACACACTTGCCCAAACTAAACACCCTGTAATTCTCAACCACTCCCTTGCCCACACACATGCACATACCCACGCATTCATTACTGTTTTGTGATGAATACAAAATGACATTTCAATTTAGCTTTTCCCTGTTGTGATGTTGTGGCACTTGCATACCATATCAGCTCTCTCACTCATTTCCCATCTCTGCCTCTCTCTTCATCTCTCACAGAATGAAGAAATGCAAATAATGGGGGCGGAATGTACAGGGGAGCAAAATGTGAAAGTTAACACGTTATATACAGAAAGGTCTGTGGAGTAGATTGTATCTGCCACTCATCTGTGTGTGTGTGTATGTGCATGCGCATGTTCCTGAGCATGTGTGTATAGATGTCTGAATTTGTTTGAACAAGAAACTGGACAGACTTTTTATGCATCTGTTATAAGACATACATTGCTCTGGTTCTTTTTTTTCCTTTCCACTTTTACCCATTTCAGTACCATTTCTCTCCCAAAGTTGGAAAAACTGCCCTTTTAACTCTGTGCGTGTGCATATGTATTGGCTATACAAAGTTTCTGTGTGTGTGTGTATGCATGGACTGCTGCAGGAAATCAACCTCTGCCCGGTATCGGCTTCCTCACCAATCAGTGGCTGTTGTTCAGAGTAAAATGTCCAGGCCCACCATTTGGAATAAAATGACAGCCGATCACAGGCTGCATTTCACATAAAATGGCAGCCAGATGACTCAGTTGGACCAAAACCTTCTGAATGAGAAATCATAGGGAGACACATGTTTTTTTCTAATATGAAAGAAGCATTTTTTTTAGTCAGGATTCAGTGAATCAGTGAACCAATCACAGTAGGTGTTATTCTGACTTTATGCTGTATTTTTTATACATATATTTAGTCTCAAAATGATCTATTTCTTCACTATCATCTACTAAATAGCATTTTTTGTGTCTGTATGTACTACTACTACTACTACTACTAATAATAATAATCATCTTTATTCACATAACACTTTTCTTAACAATGTTACAAAGTGCTTGACAAAAAGAAAAGAAAACCAGACAAGGCAGATAAAAAGAAAGTAGAGACAATAAAATGAATAGGATCAAATAAATAAAAGCATATATCAAAACATTTCCAAAAGCTTTTATAAAAAGAAAAGTTTTAAGACGAGATTTAAAAAGGAGCTAGCAAATTTGACTGCTGAACTCAGACAAACTGAGAGTTCCATAATGTTGGAGCTCTTATAGGAAATACCCGATCACCCTTAGTTACCAACTGTGACCTGGGAGTAACCAGCAGGGCTCCATCCACGGATCTTAATGGTTGAGAGGGCACATACTAGGTCAGTAAGTCAGAGATGTATCTAGGTGCAAGGCCATTTAAGTCTTTAAAAGTGAGCAATGATATTTTAAAATCAATGTGAATATAACAGGGGAGAGCCAATGTATGGAGGCAAACATGGAGATAATGTGATCATGCCTTTTTGTTCCAGTAAGAAGTCGAGCAGCAGCATTTTGTACCAATTGGAGACTGAGGAGGGAGCACTGGCTTTTGACCTCAGAACAGAGGTTAACATACAATATTGTCCCTAGATTTCTAGCAGCCTGTTTAATATTTTTTGACAGATTACTAAGATTAGCAGCAAAAGAGCTGATGAAATCTGGGGGACCAAATAGAATGACCACAGGCTTATCATCATTAAATTTAAGGAAGTTTTGGGACATCCAGGATTTAATATCAGAGAGGCAAGTTCTAAGATATGCTAGGCTGCTAGAATTTGTGGGTTTTAATGGCAGATATAACTGAGTATCATCAGCATAAAAATGATAAAACCCATCAGAGAACATGAGGGGGCCAAGAACAGAACAGAACTCAATGCTCAACTGAGCCATTGAGGTAGTTACCCAGAATAATGGAAAAGTTCTGTTGGAGAGGTATTAATGTAATAAACTGAGAGCTGTATGAATACAGATATTATATCATTATGATAAAAATACAAGGAACTAATTTTTTTTTTTCACTGACCGAAGACGAAAAAGCAAATTATATACATCAGAAGCTAGACACATGAGTACTTTCACTCTTTATGGAATTCCAGATGGGGTAATGCATGAAATTTGATTAATCCTTTGGGATGTCAGGTTATATCAGACAATATCTTACAAATGGGACACTTAAGATGCCTGTTATACTGTATACCACGCAATATTTTACAGCTTGTCTACTACTGTACATGCATTCCAAAAGCATGTTGTTCAATCCAACTAGAGTGGAAATCAAACACTTCTTGCCAGAGTGCTAAAAATGACAATAAACTAAGCTAAACCCCTTTACAGAAAATCTCCATTTTAGTTGTTGAAAGTCATGGGATTAATGTCAGGACCAACATACATATGTGTCCACAATCTAAATTGTTTCTCTAATGCAATGTTGATAATGAAGGCAATCAATCTGTTTTTGATCTACCATAATGAGAGCATTAAAATGGAAATGTGGATTATCAGAGGCAAGCCAGATCACTTTTCTCGTTATGACTGTCATGTGGGGTAGCAGGAGTCAAACCAAATGCAGAGTTGACAAAAATTTCCTTTAATCTTGAAATGGTCAAGAACAGAACAGAACAAATGATCCAACAAAGACTGCACAGAAAACCAGGGCTTAAAAAGTAACTGAACTAACAAGGAGATGAGGTGCAGGTGGGGAGATGGGTGGAGACCTCAGGAGAGGGGAGTGAGCAGACAGGGAGCCGATTGGCTGGAGAAACACAGGGAGCAGGGCAAGGCTGATGAGGCTAACACAGGGCAGGTGTGGGGAAAATAGAGCAGGGCAGGGCTAATGAGTCCAAATGCAGGGCAGGCATGGAGGACTACATGAACACACAAGGGAAACAGAGCAACAGAAAACCAAAACCCAGAAAATACAAACTCTCAACGCAATCTACACTAACCCATCCAAGAATACCCACGGACACAAACCCAAGTACACAATACAACAAGCAAAACATATGACCAGGAGGACTCAACAGAAGTGCAACACAGGACACCCCAAAGAACACAAAAACACAAAGAGTCCAAAAAACACACAAAGGCCAGGCAGGATGTGACTGTAAGTCAACTTTTATAGAAATGGTTCACCAGTCTTCCTTTCAGTGTCCTTCCACTCACATACATCATGAAGGGAGCTACTGAGCAGTGTCAACCAATGTTAAAACTAGGGCTGCAAAAAATGATTATTTTTTAGTGCTGATTAATCTGACAATTATTTTCTTGATCAATCAATACGTTGTTTAGTCTGTAAAATGTCAGAAAATGGTGAAAAATGTTGATCCTTATTTCCCAAAGCCTATTACTGTCATATTCATTTCACTGTCATATAAGACTAAAGTAACCAGAAAATATCCTGGAAACAGAATTTTTTTTCTTAAAAACTCACTCAGTTAAACAATTATCAAAATCATTGCTGAATAATTATGTGTCAATCGACTTAATAGACTGATCGTTGCTCTAGATCCTATTTCCTTTCATGGCTGGCTTTTTGGCTCTGTTCATGTTCTTCTTGACATCTTTTTGCCTTGAGGTCAGAGGTCATTGTGCTTCTGTGTTCCTACACACACACAGATAGACTATTAGACTAAAACATCATAATTTTGAATTTAGCTTCTTATGTTCCTGGATTCATCCACTACATGGCAATGGGCCTGAAGTTTTATCAATATGTAAAGAGGCTGATGGGTAAGTTTTGTTTGCATAGATTTTGTCCTGCCCTTTACTCCAATCAAGATAAAAGAACACATATTGGTATAACCAGTCCAGCAGCCAGTCTGTCAGTTTCACTACCATCCAGTTGCGTCTAAATCATTTAGTCAGCCAGTCTCTCCTGCACTGAGCCGCTCAATTAGTGGACCAGTCAGCTGCTAAGCCAGTCACTCAGCCAAACAGTCAGTCTCACCTCAGATAGTCAACCAACCACACAGCCAGTCAATTACATACTGAAGCGCAGGGCCACCGTGTGTGAGTGTGTATGTGTGTGTGTCTGTGTGGATTCAGTGATCCTTTAGATACCTTGCTTAATTTAGCATGCCTGATAAACTCCATGCTTGACCAACTACACAGCCTTGCCAGGAATATAGACATATGCACGCATTTTAAAAGGTCACTCATCATGTGCCGTAGTCTAGTATTTTAAGTCTTACGAAAAGAGACACTAGCATGAATACACCAGTCAATTTTAAAATCAACTGATCTGCTGATGCTTTGGTTTCTTTTTTGTTGTTGTTGTTTATAGTGTAATACAAGTGACCAACATGAAAACAAACAAAACATATGACACAGCATAAGACAAGACAGAGAACTAGACTCAAATGAAACTGAAACAAAAAACAAAAGCAAAACAGCAGCAACAATAACAACAACACGAACAAAAAAATAAACGACGAAAAAGAAAAAGCATAATGTTTGGCTTAGATTTTCTTATTGTAATACACATGTGTTTAGGTAGGTGTGTGTTTGTGTGGGTGATATAGAGGGGAGAGACCAAAAGGGGGAGACAGTATTAACCAAAGAAAGAAAGAGAAACAGAAGAAAAATTACATAGCTACAAATCTCGCCGGGGTGGATCTGGGCCGGGTCAGGTCAGAATTTTATGTATTTATTTATTTTTTATTTATTTTCCCTTCCTTCTCCTCCTTTCTTTTTTATTATTAATTTTTAATCTGTAGCTCCTTTCCCCCTCTCCTTTTCCTTGCTTTCTTAGCTCTTGCCTGCTTTAGGCCACCACGATAGGAGGTTGTAGGTCAGATCCCTTTAGAACAGCCCCTGCCCCAACAGGAGGGGTCTGTTCAACTGGGTCTGAGGAGTAGCTTTCTATTTAGAGAGGGGCTTAGCAAAAAAAACAAGTAAATTAAGAGGAGAAAAAAAGAGGAAACAAATGTTGAAGTAAATTGGTTGTTGTGTCAACAGGTTTGGTGCAGTTTATAGCCTCAGAGTGAAGATGTTTGTGTGTTGTTGTGCATGTTGTCATGTGGCAAATGAAATCATTCTTATCAGATTCAGATTCATATCAATATTAATAATAATAATCATAATAATAAGGGATTCTTCCACTGTATGGTGTTTAGGTTATTTTTTTGATCTCCAGTTTAAGAAGACTGTCTTCTTGGCAATAGTTAGGGTGGTAAGGTGAATACTAGTAGTACTGTGTAATTGTTGCCTAATGCTGATAGGTTGCCTGAGAAGCAGACCTCCAGGGATAAAGGGGTGTGGCAGTCCAGTACATAAGATAATTGATCTGTAACTTGGAGCCAAAAGTGCCTGATTGGAGAGCAGTGCCAAGTGGCATGCAAGTAAGTTACAGCTGTGTTTCGTGAACAGTGTGTGCATCTGTGTGATTCATTAAATCCCATTTTGTGTAATTTCTCACCAGTGTAGTGTATTCCATGAATAACCTTATACTGTATGAGTTGTAAGTTCATATTATTGCTCTCGTTGAAGTTATTTTTGCAGGTTTGGGTCCAGAGGTCACTATTGGTACTAATAGAGAGGTCTCATTCCCACTTTGAGACTGGCAGAGATATTGAGTTGTCTGAGCTGCTGAAAATTATGTAAATTCTTGACAGGATTTTCTTTGGACTGAAGAGGTTCAACATTTTTACATTAGAATTGGATGAATTAGACTGCAGAGAGTTCTATGAAGTTTTGATAGGATGGTTGATTTTAATTGCAGGTACTCCAGAAACTGTGCATTCCCAATGCCGAACTTCTGGATTGTTGAAAATTAACAAAGATACTATCTTGAATGATATGGTTAAGTTGTGTAATTCCTTTATCCTTCCATGCAGTGAAATTTAATGTTTTTTTTATTGATAGAGAACAAATTGGTGAGCAGAGGGATGGTACAGCTGTGGAGTTGGTGATTTGAAGTGCTTTCCACCAAACTGACAGGATTGAAGCTATGGTTATGTTTCGAAAACAGTAATGTTAGTTGATGGTTTGGCTGATAACTTTGAGGTCTGATAAGTGTAGTCATTGCATAATGCCTGTTCAGTTTCTAACCAGAAAGAATCAAGTTTGGGGGGGTTGAGCCATTTTTTTAAGATCTTTGAGCTGATTGGCTGGGTGATATAATGTAAAGTCCAGAGCTTATAATCCTCCCTAGGATTTTGGTTTTTTGAAAAGTTGAGAGTTTTATCTGTGGAGTTTTGTTTTTCCAGTAAAATTTGATATAGCTGAGTTGAGGAATTTAAACCAGGAAGTGATTGGAAAAAATACGGATCATTGAAAATAAATAGTTGATTTTTGGTAAGATAGACATTTTAATTGCTGCTATTTTTCCAGAGAGGGAATTAGGTAGGTTGGTCCAGTGTTAAGTTATCTTGTATTGATTTCAGTAATGGTGTGAAATTTAAATTGAACAGCTCTGACAGCTTTGGATATATATTATGCCTAAATATTTAATATTGTGGGGAGGGGATAAGGTCTGCTGATGCTTTTGAATGTTCATGCATTCTTTTTCTCTCTCATACCTAAATACACACGCACACAAACACTCAGTGCAGGGTGTATCAAATTGCAATTTTAAGTCGAGGCTTTCAAGCTATTCAGTATGTAGAGGGCAATGCAGGATTTCCACTCAAGCAAAGTCATGGGTAATTACATTCACCTGGTGTGCCAGGTGTAAATCAGTCCCTGATAAAATTGATAGAATGAAAACTAGCAGGGCTCTGAGTCCTGAGGAACAGGATTAAAGACCAGTGAGTTCACATTAGTTCGGGCAAGCCAATATATGGGGTCCAAATTGATCTTTTATTAAAAACGGGATACGGTCCAGTCAGCATCATTGATGTGATGGGAACGGCACAGTTTGTGTCATTGTAGTTATGCTGGGTGTCTATGGGAAGCCTGAGCTGATTCTAAAACAATGGATCCTGTTTCATGAGATTTTCCACTTTTGAGGACATTTTTGTAACGTATTATGGAACAGGTTGGTGGGGCTCTGCTCTGACTCCAGCACACCTGTCTCCACTCACACAATCACACACACAGGGACAGAGAGGGAGCCAGTGGGGAAGTGGCAACAGGGAGGGAGACACAGGACTGAGGCAGGAATCGTGACCATTTTTAGAGAGAAATAGATTATAGATATTATAGCTAAATAAAAACAAAAAGACAGGAAGGTTTGCTGTGGTTGTCTGGGGAACTGTTGACTTTATTTGAGGTTAAGGGTATCACCCTCCAAAATCTTGAATCTGTCTGATCTGAAGCACACATTAGGTCCCTTAATTAGGTCATTAATATTTTTGTTTCACATGTCATCCCCACTTTCTGCTTTGTATTCAATGTCACTCTCCTCCCTGTGCCATCTACTCAAGCAGAAACTCTACAAAGATAACAAAAAAAAAAATACTGCCCTTTAATTCAGACATCAGAACTGAGGAGGTGAACTGTGTTGCAACACGGCCAAGGTGTTGGAGACACAGAGAGATATGGTACAAAGAGGAAAAGAGCCACTTTAAAATGCTGTTATACCAGCAATCTGTGACCTACAAGCTGACATTCAACTAGACTGTACACACACACGCACGGCAAGCTGAAAAGAGCAATGTGAATCAGAAAGGTGGGCCAGTAATTGTTTGACCTTTTTATGTTGACAGTTGGGTTGAAACGGTGGACAAAGACAAGCTTACCATGACTGGGGAAAAGTTAAGCCTGACACTACATGCAGGCTTAGTGGCAGCAACCCAAAGTCCCCCGTGTGTGTGTTTCTGATTTTGAGTGTTTGCCCGGCTCAAAGTGTCAGAGCAGCTGCAGTGTTTTTTTGGAAGCTTAGCTGTTTGCTTTTCATATATACTGAGTTAAATTTACCTACCTATATTATATACAGAATGGAGTTTATCCACCTTTATAGACATGATATGAATGTTTAAAGCATTTATTCAAGGTATTCACTAGTGATGCCTTGCAAATGGATGTCATTTTCTTTGAATAAATGAAAAGAATCTGTTGATTTCCCCTTAAAACAAGATCAACAAACAATACTTGCTTCCCATTGCGCTACTGTAGGTACAATTATGAATGTGAACAAATATTTGCATGAGTTTCCATCTGTGTGAGTCCCTTTTTTCAAGTATAGCATACAGAGATGAGATGGTGAATGAACAACTGACATTTACACAGCACATCCAGAGTCTCTCATTAACAATTGATGGACTTTGCCTTCACTTTGAAAAAGTCACATGTGAGAAGTCACAGAGGATGGATTTTTAGGATGGATGCTGGTTGTTGAATGTAGAAATTTCATGCTGTTAATTTGAGGAAACCATCTCATCTCAACGCCCATTTAGTAGCTGTTCTGAACCTTTCTGAGGTCAAGAATGAACTTTGTAGGCAAATATAGATGAGAAATGTTCAGACAAAATGGAAAATATAACAAATACAATTTAATGATGGCTGTCCAAATGTATGATAAAAAGCTCCAGAACAGATTCAGGCATCCACCTGAGTAATCGGCCCCACACCCTTTAAAGATGGTGACAACACAAACAAGATGGTGACGCACCACTGGAGGAGAGGCAGAGTCTGTCTATCAATGTGTCCTTTTTAGTAGTGTCCTTGCCAATCCTTGGCCCCCTGTACAGTACGTGGTTTATTGGCAGGAGGAAATACCACAAAGGAAATACCCAGAACTACGTCTTCTTCACCATGCAGGCCTCCAAACAACCCTGGACCTCAGCAAAATAGAGGACTTCACTCGGCACATGCATAGATAGACCACAAAGGGGGCTTGAGCACCTACACGTTAGGCATCCTAGAGAGAAAGTGCCCTTTTCAGGGGTGTTTTTTTAAAATAAATAAATACGTGTTATTCCTGCTATATCCAATATTTTCAGTACCCCATCTTGTTTCTGAGTATGGCTGACAGAGAATTTATATAAGTATATGTTAGTGTTAACTGTAAGGTAAAGTGACTGTAGTTGATGGAACTCAATAGTGTGGAGCTAACGTTTGGGGGGACCATTATTGTCATTGCACATTCTGTGCAAAGCAGATATGGACACTGTCACGTTACACGTTTCACTAAGTTGTTTAAGTTTATGTGTAAGTATAAAATTATGAAAAAGGTTTGCACCTTTATCCCCCACAAGCTACAAGATATGATACACTTAAGAAACATGACGAAATTAAGGATGTTCTCCTCCCTTCTGTAACAAGCAGCCAGTGAGGTGTGTTCATTGTGAGCTAAGTTAATCTGAGTTTCTAGCATCAAAAAAAACTTGATACAATGAACATGAAGTGGGTGTTAATCAAGAAATTGGTAAAATTAGTAAGATTGGGTGTTACTTGAAAAATGGGAAAAGTGAGTAAAGGGGGGGTGTTACTCGAAAAATGGGTAAAATGAAAAGGGCGTCCGATTTTCCCGAAAAGCTGATAAAATGAATATGGGGTGGGTATTAATCGAGAAATGGGTAAAATTAGTAAGATTGGGTGTTACTCGAAAAATGGGTAAAATGAAAAGAGTGTCTGATTTTCCTCGAAACTTCATAAAATGAACTTGGGGTGGGTGTTAATTGAGAAATGGGTAAAATTAGTGGGATTGGGTAAAGTGAGTAAGGGGGGCATGTTACTCAAAAAATGGGTAAAATGAGTAAGGGGGGGGGGGGGGGGGCGTGTTACTCGAAAAGTGGGTAAAATGAGTAAGGGCAGGGTGTTACTCGAAAATGAATGCTAAATGTGCGCTGCGATGACATACTGTAAGTTACTACAATAGAAAATGTGACAATTGGTCCAAATCACAAATGGTCCGTAGATTTTACCATTTCATGCAGAAAAGTTGTGGTAATTTAGGAAAATTGCAAACTCTTGCAAATTTTTGAATTTGCATTAGTTATTGCTATCACAAAATTGCAATTCCTGGAGAGACTGTATAATACATCCATGATACTGACAGTGTGACAGACTGACTACCGCTCAGTGTAGCATGAACAGTGATGTAGAACTGGTAGTTGGAGATAACCAGCCTTGAGCGGCTGCTGTCAGAGTCTCCGACATCTCTAGAAACACATTCATGGCCCTTTGTAAAAGTTTCCGTGTAGTACCTGTGTTGTAGCTGAACTAGCAGGTCAGAGAGGCTGAGAGGCTCTCTGGTTTGTGTGTGTCTTTTAGGGAGTGTCAGTACGCAGCCATAGCCCTGCTGTTTATCATGTTAATGTCATCAGCCCAGCACAAATCTTATAAGGCTCTGAATATAGCACCGTTAGCTATCAGTGGGCCCATGTGTTGTGTTTACTGCCACAGAAAAGTAATACGTCTTTTGGTCATTTGCATATCTATGGTTCTCTGAGTAGCATGACGTCACCTCTCTGTTGTCTTATCAGACCTGCTAACACTACCAGCAACTCTGTGTAAGAAGCACAAACTGATGCTACAGTTAGCCAGTGTTCTGATGTTTATACTTGGCGTGGCAGCTAATATGAAATATACTTTGCAGTCTTGCCTATTACGTCATGATTAAAGAAGTTGACTGAACTGAATTTTCAAATCCAGGCAGACAGAAATAAGCTCATTTTGAGCAGAAAAAGTAGTATTTATATAGCATATGTGTATTGTCAAAAATCACCTGTATTAACATATGACAGCATATGTGTGTAAAAAATTTTTTGGTGTGTAGTTATTCAAATCAAATATGAAGTAATTGAGGGTAAATTGCAGATCAAAAATAATGATAACAATAGATGAAAAGTATTGATGTTACGTAAAATGTATCAAATATCAAGTAAGACTTATGAGATACAAATTTAAAATTACGACTTAAATTACGCAATACATATGAGATAGTATGTCAAAATTATGAAATACTAACTGAATTGGTATCTTTTAATTTTGACTTTAGTATCTCACATTAATGACATAGTAAATACAAATTTTGATGTATTATGAGTATTTATTTCTGTCATGCTCGCTTTTCTTGTATTTTCCTTTCTTTTCTTGGCAGAAATGGGCTTCCATAGCTTTTAATAATGTTATAATATATTTTAGCTCCCCAGTAAGCCATGCCAGAGAGCCAGCATAAATAATTCCACGACCCTGGAACAGGCACAAATGCAGCTGTTATAAAGATCATTAGCTCTACCTGCACATTTAGTGCTATGACAAGTCAAACTGTCTGCCATGAAAAACGTATATGCAGTGTGAGCATACTGTGCTTGGTTATTATTGCTATTAAATACAGCTGTATGGCACTGGGATGTTGGCTGGATACAAATGAAGTATGATGGGTTTCAAACAGTGAAATTCAGTTAATTACTTTACTCCATTAACCATGTTTATCACCATCAGCTTCATCATCATCAGCACCATTATTGCCTGTATGGTCACAGTCAATCATTGTCACGGTCAGCAGAGATTGAATTCCTCTGCGTTAACAGTCCACTGAAAATGTGTGTGTGTGTGTGTGGGATTGAATAGCAGTGATATTGATTTTGGGTCAAGCAGCACTGCAGGGTCACTTGGTTTAATCAGACACATGTCACCTAGCACCTAGTTCAGGTAGGAAAGTATGAGTGCGAATCCACTCAAGGATATGTCCTTTCTGTAGCAAGCCTTTCTCACAACAATACTGGAATGTTTTAACAACACTTTAGGAGTGTGAAAGAAAAATATTAAACTGGCCTCAAGTAATGTCACTTAAAGCATTATGTGTGTGTGTGGGGGGGGGGGGGTGAGACCGATGACTGTTGTGTCGTCTGCAAATTTCAGGAGTTGGACAGACAGATCTTCTGAGGTGCACTCATTTGTGTAGAGGAAGAAGAGCAGTGGGGAGAGCACACTGCACTGCTGACTGTCCAGGTGCTGGATGTGATCTCTCCCTGCCTCACCTGCTGTTTTCTGTCTGTTTGGAAATTTGTGATCCACTGATAGGTGGAGGCGGACACGGTGAGCTGGGTGAGTTTGGTGAGGAGGACTTCTGGGATGATGGCGTTGAATGCCAAGCTGAAGTCCACGAGCAAGAGCCTTGCGTACATCCCTGAGGAGTCAAGCTGTTGCAGGATGTAGTGCAGTCACATGTTGACTGTATCATCCACTGACTTGTTTCCCTGGTAGGCAAACTGTGGGGGGTCCAGCAGGAGGCCTGTGATGTCCTTCAGGTGGGTCAACACCTGTCTCTCAAAGGACTTCATGACCACAGACATCAAGGCAACAGGCCTGTCGTTGTTCAGTCCAATGATGGAGGGCTTCAGGCTGACCAGGATGATTGTGGAGCGTTTGAAGCAGAAGGGGACTTAACACAGCTCCAGAGATCTGTTGAAGATCCATCTGAAGATGGGGGCCAGCTGATCAGTGCAGACTTTCAGACAGGAGGCTGACACACCGTCTGGGCCAGGAGCCTTCTTGATCTTCTGCCTCTGAAAGAGCAGACACACATCTTCTTCACAGACCGTCAGTGCCAGGGGGGGAGTCAGAGGGGAGGGGGGAGGTGATAGCAGGGTGTGCAGCAGGTTGTGTGATGTCTGAATTTGAGCTTTTCCTGAAGCTGGTGATGTCCTGTAGGCCTTTCCACCCTGACACAGGATCATTAGCTGAAAACCTGTTTTTTCCGCTTTTCAGTGTAGCACCTCTTTGATACTATGATCTCTTTTGTCTTTTTGTCATGTCTCTTTCATGTTTCTGGCCTGGTTGTACAGGATCCTATCCCCACTCCAGTAGGCCTCCTCATTGGCCTGACGAAGCTGCCTGAGCTTTGCTGTGAACCAGGGCTTATTGTTATTGACGGTGCAGAAAGTTTTGGTGGGCATACACATGTTGTCACAAAAGCTGATGTAAGACGACTTGTATTTGTTACTGTAGTCTCCAGAGATATGGAAGGGTGGTCACAAAACAAGTCAAATTAAAAAGAGATGAGGAGCCTGTTTATGATAAATCTGTATAACTATTTTTTTGCCGGCAGTATTTGTTAGCGTTTTTCTAGAAAGGCTGTAAATAGCTTTACAGCCTTTATATGCACCACACATTATTATATTTCCTACGCATCCAACAATTAATCACCTGTTCTCTCAAAGGTACCTCTAAGCAAATGTGGGCTATTTTGTAATAACTACGACAGATTACATACATGTAATCACCACAGCTAACAAATGTATCATCACAATGCTTTGGGGTCGACACATAATGAGGTTATCATGACTGCCTATTAAGAAAGTCGATTAGTGTAATTTACAACTTAATTCCAGATTAATGGAGGTTGTGCAAGGAGACTGGATAAGAGTGCAAGGAGTCCAGAGGCTGGAGACCTGTGGGGGGAGGTGAGGATGGGTTAATCAGACACTATTGTTCTCTTACTGCACACACACTGTCTCACACACATACACAGCAATTTAGGCTACCAAGCGTAATCAGTCCGGCTCTGAAGCGATGTGAACACTCGACTGATTTTCTACAGAACCTCGCCACATTTTTTCTCGCTCTTTATTCTTAGTTCTTCTTCTGTGAAAGATTTTGTCCATAACTTTTCTTTATCCGTCATCCTTTAACTAATCAGATAATTGTATATCAGATACTGTACTGTCCACTCAGACTATTGTATGTGCTGAAATCAACTTCTGGTGCTGGGACAGTCACTAGTTATGACAGCTTTTCGGCATATTTGAAGGCAATTTAAAGGACAATCTTTTCTGACCTTATCTAATTTTCACAGTTTCTTTCTTCTGTTGTTTACTGTTTCATTACTGTAACATTCATGACGTAGCTACTAAGTGCACAGATTGCTTTCCTATAATTCATCCCACAGAATAGGATTGATACCTTACTGTTTGTAGGGTTGGTTTTAAGTGTTTTAAGTTAATCAAAGCTAATTTAGTGTATGCTCCATCAGACTAAAGGAGTGACATGTCATGTTCAGGCCCCATGGGTGCCGCAGAGCCTGTGCATATCTACAAAGTCCTGAAAAGAGATCTAATCAGTCAAAAATAACTCAATATGTGTGTGGGTGTGCAGGTATTTTAAATTATTCATGGTCATTTGCATCATGTCCTGCAAACCTTTTCAAAACCTCTTTTTTTCTTTTGCACACAGATTTAATATTATGTAAGCACATTCTCCTTAAGGTGTCCATTTGAAGTAGAAAGGTGCAGCTACAAGTAGGGAATTGTTATGAACCCTCTCATTACACATAGAACCACTTTTAACTATAAATATTTTCCTCCAAACACACAATCTTCAAAATATTGACTAAAAAACTTCAACCTTTCAAATATCCTCATTCATTTCAGAGCTTTATGAAATGGATCTGATGATTTCCCCAGTGATGAAGCTGCTGTCAATACTGGTGCCAGTTTGTCAACATAGTCATATTTGTAACAGTCCTCTGGGAACTTGTGTATTTATGGTTACCTCCTATTTTCAAACTAACATCCAATTTTTGTCTATATTAATAAATGTCCCATTTGTTGGTGACTTTTTTGTAGCATGTTTTTATCTGTCAAACAAATATCATCATTTATGCAGTTTCATCTGGTTACACCACTGAAACTACCAACACCTTGCACACTTACCTGCAACAAGAAAGGTCCTTATTAATTCATCTTTTTCATGTGTATCCAAATCATATTACATTCAAAGGTCTTGCTTGACAAGCACCAAGCTGACTTAACTCCCTGAAACACAGAAATCACCAATTTGCAAAACCTTTTACCCTAAAGTCAGGGATAAGATGAATAATAGTCACAACTAACATCAGGTACAAAGGTAGGCAGGTATTTCGAGGTAGGTCTTTGTGAATAAACTGATATTTGATCTCTACAAACTCATGAATCCCTGCAAAAGAACATTCACATTCTGTTTCTTATCGGTATGACCATGTTATGTGTGCCTGCTCACAACCTTGACTATCAGCAACCAAAACAATACAGCTGTGGTTGCTATGGCTACTCAAAGAGGAATCTGTAGCTGCATTGTTATTCATCAGCCACTCTGAGAGCTTGTTGGAGAGTAGAGATGGTGTATGGATTTTGTTTGTTTGTATTTTTAGGGGAAAAAAAAGTTTGCCATTGATGAATGATAAGGTTCAACTTCTACTGTGTCTCTCACATATGTTTACACCTCATAAATAAGCACACACAAACAAAGACACCAGAGACTCCATAGGGCCTAATGAAGTTCAGCACCATGGACAGCAGTGATTTATTTCCTTAACACTCTTAATTGACCTCAGTGACCATAAGACTGACATGCCAACCATAATAATGACCACTGAAAAGCTCTCTAACCATATGGGTATAGGGACACCATCATATATACACACTATATAGAGTATACTGTATGTACTGTATGTATATGTAACTAGTTTGTATTTAAGCTTCAGGAGGAATACATCAGGTCTATTAATGTGTATCACTAACAGCTTGCTATTAATTATGTAATATGTTCTACAGCTAATGGGGGAGTAAGAACCAAGCTGGCTGTAGTTGATCAATGACACACACAGAAACACACACACACAACACAAAACCACAAAAAATAAATAAATAAAAGCACACATGCAAGTTTACCTATTATCAAAAAACACAGTATATCGAAGGTCTTTTTGCATTTTTTGCTCTAATGATTTACAAATGATGGTCATTATGTGTCATGACTATAATGTATGATGATTACAAGAACACAAAAGTGTGGAAAATCACAGCACAGCTTGGATCTGTGTGGAAAGACACCTGCATGTTTTTTTATGACAGACTAAATGTATTTCTGTTATCACTTTAAAACTCTTCTTAAACTCTTTTAAAGAACTTTTATCTTGCTAATATGTAAAACTGTTAAGCTTGGTCATTTCCTGTATATCACAGTTCTTATAATTCTTGCTTATTAACATGTAAACATGTGTTACTGCTATGATATGTTATCTTCCAACATCTCTCCACCCAAGTCGAGGACCCTTCTCAGATTCATGAATGCACTTGCATGTGTGAGTGTCTTTGTAGATCTGCTTGACTACTAGAGGATGTGAACGTGTGTGTGTGTGTGTGTGTGTGTGTGTGTGTGTGTGTGTGTGTGTGTGTGTGTGTGTGTGTGTGTAAATCTCCCAGCAGCCAGAGATGGAGTTATCTCAAAACCCAGACTCCCCATGTTACCGTGGGCTGCCAGGCATAGTGATGTTTTTCCCCCTAAGTTTTTGTGAATCAGTAGAGCATTTTAACAACACACACACACAGACACACACAATTTCACTGACACGGCTACTTCCAGGCATTTCAACACTGCTTTTAAGGTAAACTCAAATTAAGGCTACATTTACACTGCAGGCATAAAGAGTCATTTCTCATTTTTTTGCCAGTATGAATATTTTTTTCTTTTGCTGTCTGTTTACATCTACTTTTAAAATGAAGTCATATATAAACAATGTGTTAACACATTGACAATCTGTTTTTTTCCCATCATTGTACAAAATCAATAATCTGAAAAGTCTTTTGAGATACATAATCTCTTTTACAAGAGACATATTCAAAATGAACACACACACACAATGAAATCACCACATTCACATATAGGAGAATAAAATTGGTCCTGAGAGGCAGTTAATGTTGTGTAAATTCACACAAATGTTACTCATACATCGTCACTTATGTTCTACACTGATGTGATTTAGGATATTTTACAAATGTAAGATGATTAATACATTTTCCAAGAAAAATACACCCAATCTAATGAATAATGTGGGATATTAGACATATGAAATATAGTGCACACGGCATAAGGGTATATTTCAGTTATATTACATATAGAGTTACATTTGTTCCTTTTTATACTGTCAGGGAAGTGTTTAAGATGCACTGTTGAGGCAGTGACTACAGAGGTAACTAATTTGAAGTGCTATTTTTTAGCTGGTGATAGGTTACGTTGTTATTATGTCTGCACACGAACTTCTTAATCATTTTGTCAAAATGTTTGAGATGATGCTCTGATGATTGCGGATGATTTGCACACTGATTGTAGGGTAGCTTTTTCTCACACATGTTCAGAGGCTCATTGTTGGATAGAACTCAGAGTGCCATGTATCACACCATTGATCCTTCAGATTTGGCTTGAGCAGGCGAGCCCTTGATTAATCTCTATCTCTTCTTTTCCTCTGGGGAGGGTGATGTTTTAAGACTGCTGCAAAAACAGATGTGTAACTGCTGTGACAGACCTGCTCCCTGTTGTAAATCACCCAAGACTCTAAGTAAACTTTTTACATTGAACTCTTGTCTCTGGTGTCTGCAACTGGATCCCCATTTCAGAATTTACTAACTTACAAGTGTTGCTTTTTGGGTCTTGCAAGTTGAGGGGTAAATACATGTAGCAGTTCTAAGCCTCTGAAATGTCACTGCACCCACTGGTAAACACAATCCCAGTAGCCAAAGGCAGTAGCAGAATTAGCAAATATTGTGTTTATGACCAATATGAGTAGAAAGTAGAAAACTGAATATTTGGCATAATGGTGGGGCTACAGGAAAGGTCATTGAGCCTCCAGATCAAGATCTTCCACCGGTGGCCTCAATTTACACTGCAAATTTTATTCAAACTGAGCCTTTAGTTTTTGTAATAATCAGACAGACTGAGGCAATCACATAATATCTGCTCCATGGTGGCGGTAACAGATATGCTTAATCAGTAGTGATGGTGACACTGTGGCTAGCTGCGCTATGAGGGCTCTTTTAATGGAGCTGTGTTTTGTCACCAGAGACAGAATTTATTTCAAGAAAGGCATGTAATAAATCCCAATTGTAAATATATATATATATATATATATATATATATATATATATATATATATATATATATATATATATATATATATATATTAACAAACAATCAAAAAAAGGTTTGCAAGATTCTATAATTTTGCTCAAAATAGATGCCTGTTATTTAGAGGAAAAAGTTCATTAGTTTCATAGTTAAAACTAATGTGTATTGAAGCCTTAACCCTGAACCCTACTTGTAATCGTTTTACCTACTGTGCACTGTGCAGAGCCCAGAGCCTCTCATGCATCAAAGGTTTCATTTGTAATTATAATCTAAAACCAATTACATTACAAATGCATTCAACATTAACTTGACATATTATATGCATGTCTAATTAGTCAAATTATTAAAATAGCAACAGGCACATACAGACAATGTTACTCAGTAATAACCCAACTGTAGGAGTTACAGCAGGCAACCTCAGTTTGATTTAATTTGTTCTAACTGTTCTAACTGTAGCATCATGTTTCTCATCTATGCTTGTCTATCTGTCAACCTGCATGTCTCCTTTCTATCTGCCTCTCTGTTGCTTTCTCTTTTTTTAATTGTCAGCTTGTAGCTGGATCGCAATCTCAGGAACAATGCAACTAAAGATCTTATGGAGTCTGATGGGGAGGGAAAGAGCATATAGTTGTGGATTTCTACTTTATTTATTCCATCCATTTCTAGAAGATGAACCTTTCTATAATCAGAAATACTAAATTACAAAACAAACTTAACCTGTCATTTTATTTGTCTTTGATTTTCGTATTCATCTTTCTCTTTGTTGTGTCATCATAATCAGCTCTAAAGGCAAGGTTAAACTTCTTCTTTCTGAATAAATCACAACTGAACAAATTATTAAGTTGTCTTTGTAACAAAGTCATTGAGATGAGATACAATTTAAGGCTTTTTGCATTGCTGTTCAAGGCCGAACATCATTTGAATTATGCAGCACATCACAAGTAAAGTATCCACTGCCCAAAACAGATGCATGAAATCATACAAATCTCCTCCATATACATGCATAGACTGGCATAATAGAGGATGTTTTTTATACGCAATATATTAGCATCAATATATCATCTATTATAGCGAGTACATACTGTACCGATTCAGCACCATGAGCAGCACTCATAAAAATGATTCATTATCATCAGCCTGTCATGTCCAGATAATTTGATACTGTATCTGTAGAGCCTTGGTTTATGTTGGGTTGTTTACTCTTTATACAAACTTTGAATCACATCATCAGATTTGGACAGTTTTACGCCCCAAACTGTCTCTCTTTTGCCTTCTCGAGTTATACTGTCGATAAAATGGATTTAACAGTAGCTTTCCTTTGTGATGTTATGCATTATATTTCAACTAGGTATTAAGCAGTTACACATATACATAAATAACCAAGAAAAAAAGAGTGTGTTTTTAATTATGTGCATTCTATACTGTTGCTATTTGATATAGCTCACAGTCTGGCTGCACCAGGATACTACAGAGGAGAATGCTGTTATTGTTTCAAGCAAACTAATGATGGGGAGGTTACATATATGCTGTGAAAACTTTTGTGCTTGCAAACATGTTACATGTATAAATAGATTAATTAGTTGTGTTATATTATCTCTATAACACACAGAGACTCTCTGGGGCTGTTTTCTGGAAGGAAATGGGACAAGATTAAACATTTTTCTTCACTCGCAAGGAAAGGAATCCAAAGATTTATTTAGTTTTTGACCCCAAAACATAGCATGAAGAAGGGGTTTCACAGCTATTCTTTACAACCTACATTTTCATTGCAAGAATTTTAATGATCCAGTTCAAGTCCTCTGGCTTAAACACACAGTGGTCGCTGCCAGTATTTGGACATCAACGCATTTTATTTGCTTGTTTTGGCTCCATACTCTTTAGTTTGGATGTGAAATGATGACTTTGAAGTACAAGTGCATGCTGACAACTTAGATCACTTTCAGCCAAATTAAAGGCCTTATTTATAGCTGTGACATTTGCACAAACCCAAACTTAACACTTAGGTATGCCACTTCCCACATAAAAGCTGTAACCTGAAAATCATGACTCAAGAATGTGTGCACTTATTGAAACTCTGACCACCATCAACAAACACATTATTTGATGCTGATGGCCAAAAAAGCCAAATGTTCCAATAAACCTTCTCTCACAATTCAGCTCTGTTCATTTTATACAACCTTTTATATGCATATACCTTAGGCCTTATAATGCTATGTCTGACACCATAAGATTGTCGCAATATCTTGGTATATTTAATGTTACTTGATTATGAAACCTGCCCTGCATACCAGCACAATTTAGCCAAATTAGCTAATGTTAAGTCACTAGCTAACGTGTTCCCAGTAAGATGGTGTTTGCTTCAGTCAGAGGTAACAGGGCGTATTTTCAGAGTGTGAAAGGCAACATCCAACACTCCTTATTTGGAAGGTCCAGACTCCAATGGAAAAGATGGCGTTGACCATAAGCAGCAACTCTGGGCTTCAAACCAGCTCCAATGCAAACCAATGGAAGACATCACACCTTGCTACGTCCATCTTTATATACAGTCTATGTTCTGAAGCAACACCCACTAGCTTATGAATGATTATGAAAGTGCAGTTTGTATATAAGGCTTCAGGTGGTATATGTAGCTAATTAGATAAATAGAAAACAATAAGAACCATGTTGCTGCCACTATATTTTTTTTTCATATTTTCAATTTTAAAAAATTGACTATTTCAATTACTAATCCCCACCCAACAATGTAACAATCATGATAAGTTCAGAAAAAGTTAATTGCAGGCAACACTAAATGGATCAACATAAATGTTATTGTTATCAGGATTACTACACTATTAGCTTCAAACAATTATTGCATATATGCTTTATCATAACAAAATTTCAAAAAAAATGTATTATTACCCTCAAGCAGTTGGCACAGTTTGTCTGAAAAGCATGTATACCTGTGAAGTCAGTGATAAACAATTCATCATCAAATAACTGAAGGTAACAGGCGGATTCCAGTATTAGAGTGAGTATATCTGCTTTAAGGTAAGGGCAGAGGACTATTTCATACACAGTTATCTTTCTAAACCGGGAGGGAAGTTACATGACTATGACAGCAATTGGTTTCCATTTACAAAAAAAAAAAAAAAAAAAAAATCCAATATGTATCACATTCGCTCTCAGTGAGGCCAGTTACTCTTTGATATTCTCTCATGAGCTCCAGCATCCTGACAGGAACACTGTGCCCCAAATAAAATCCATAGTTAAGCTCTGCACGGAGCTTCACACAATAGGAGGTATGACTGAAATGTTACTGAGGTGGAGCATGTATTGAGCTGCAGTACTTTTTCTTTACAACCCAATTTCTGGATGCACCCCAAAAATTGATTGGATTCACAAAAATATTTTGTATTTTAATGTATGCTATGGACTTCTTAATGCGCAATAAACTCTGCAAATCAGAGTCCCTTTTTAGATTCTTTTTTTACCTCACGGTACTAAAGTGTCTCTTTTAATGTCTGGCAGTTTGAGCTAATATACAGATGGATTGTAAACCATAAATGATAGATTTTGGCTCTAAAAACGATCCCTAACAGCTGAGAGAATTAGCAGTGTGCATGTGTGTTTATAGTCTCCACAGTGTTTACAGTCAACAGAGGCTTTCCTAAATCAGTCTAACGAGATTTTCTCCCATTGGATACTCCCCTGTCTGATTGGAGACGGGGATAATTGTCACAGCCACAGAGGAGAAATGACGAGAATACAAATTATCACCAGCAGAGAGGAGGGAGCGAGAAATGATTGCTATCACTAAAAGAGAGAAAATTACCATCTTAAGCAGAACTGATTGGTGTCTTGCTGAACGGAAGGCTTCACTACAATAATCAAATAGACTTTAGAGCCAATGAAATCACATGAGCAGAGCAGAATCTTTTCAGTCCTTACTCTATGGAAATATCCTGCCACCAACAAACCCACAGAAATGAGGGTTTCTAAGAGCTTTCCTGAAATTAGATAGTACATTTCTACTTTCCTCTAAGGGCCCTTGACTGTAAAAACTCGGGAAGATTTCTCTGGAAAAAAATATTCTGACTCTCAGGCAATTGTAATATGCACTTTGGCTGCAATTCCCAGTGGGCTGAGTTAGGGTCCACAGAGATATTTGTGGTAAACTATTCATATTCACACATGGACTACAAGGGTACTTAACTCACACTTTCAGCAAAATGTTGAAATCAGTCAACTGCAGCGCATGCCCACCAGATTAACTTATCTGATTTATTTTTAGGAAAAGTCACTACAGTAATGTCATACATCAAGTCCCCAATGAGTTTTATTAAATGAATTACAAGGTTAGACTGTACTTTTGTACTAGTAGTATCTTAATTATATTACATTAGTGGTAAATGACATGGCTTTGAGTAACAGAATTTATTTGTAAGCCAAAGTTAAATTCAATTTCTTAGTTTCAAGATGACATAACTTCCAGATACCAATTCCAGATATTTAGCAACAAATAATAACAACTTCATTTGTAAGCCTGAAATTAGAGACATCTCAGGACCTGTAAACTTGTTGCCAGAAATGTATTTGATACAAAAGTAAAATCTAAGTCTGAACTTCAGTGCACACAGTCACTGTGTTAAATCCCCTCTGTGTAGATATACTATAATTTGAATCATTAGTCATCAATTTTTCACACAGAGAATATTTTATGTGAGAATAGTCATGTTATTCCTCTGTTTTATTGTGGGATGGTGATGTTGGTCAGTAAGCTGGTTCATTACTACGGTCTAGACGAAAAAATCTCAGCTAGTAGTAGAAAGATTGCCATGAAATTTGGCACAGACACCCATGTTGCCCAGAAGATGAATCCACATTTCTTCTGACCTGTTATTTATCACCACTTTCTGTTCAAAGTTTTTAATTATCCAGTAAAACATTTCAACATCTAGCAGGATTGACAGAAAAAGTTGTAAGGACTTTCACTGATCCTAAACAATGAATCCTGATGACTTTGATGATCCCTTGACATTTTCTTTATGCTCCACCATGAGATTGACATTTTCTTTATGCTCCACCATGAGATTGACATTTTTGCTGTTAAGTGAAATGGCTCAGCAACTCTCTTGATGAAGATATGCTTCATCTCGAAATGGTAGTTGCTGCACCTTATTAAAAAGCTCCAACTATAACTGTGTGCTCCAGACCTCATCGCACCCAATCATGTCCCAACAACTATTGGACTGATTGCAATGAAATTTGGTCTGGACCTTGATGTTCCTCACAGGCTGAATTATGATAACTTTTTAGCCTCACCTTTAGTGCTTATTGCAGTTATGTACAAGTGTTAGCATGTTAAATTAAGATGGTGAAAATGGCAAACATTACCTGCCAAGCAATAGAATGTTAACAGCATTCATGGCACCAGTGTGCCTACAGTGAGTACAACCTCATAGGTTGTATGTTCTTAGCCTTGTTTTAACCTGCCTGAAATGCCTGTCAGGCAGCATGTACTGTAGCATGACCTTGGAACAGATATTGATGACCTGTAGCACAGAGTCATGACAAACTGCTTGATCTGCTTTTTGAGTTTGCATGTAACTAGTGACAGAGCAGATAAAAAAGGCAGAATGCTGCCACGTCTTTTGCAGCACCAGAAGAATACAATATACTGAAATTGAAAATACAGAAGTAGAAGTCTGGTCTGACAGTGGTTTATAAGGACATTTTTTTCTACTGGCAAAAGACCTTGGAAAATTTAAAAAATGGTACGTTTTAATTGCTGCCGTAACATCAAGCCCTCAGCCCATCTCTGACTGTGTAAGGATGTGCTCTCTGTTCTTGTGAAATTCAAACATTCTCCAAAGTCAATGGGAAAAATGTCATCATGCGTGCTTGGTGATGAAATAATGCGACATGTCAGTCTACGACGTCAATGACCATTACCTTCATGCTTCCCCTCTTCTTGGATTTGGCGTGCCCAGTAGCTTTATGGATGATGGTGAATCAAAAAGAACCAGCCCCCCAGGGACGGAGATGTAGCTATAAATTTGTGTTCCAACACAAGCCATCACCATGCAGGGCCCGTCAGAGCCGAGGACCTGTCTGAATATGTATGCCTGGCACAGAGCCTCCCTGAGGGGCTAACCAGCCTGGAAGAGAGGGCCCACTCTGGAGGTCACCTATGTGTCATCTGTTTGTGTGTAGGTGTGTGTGTGACGGAGAGCCCTGACGGCAGACTGCAAGCTGAAACACACACACATGCAGCAACAGCTTTGCTCTCACAGTATAGGTTCACACTCTTTTGGCTACATTTGGGGAAGGAAATTCCATTTATTTACATATACTTCCTCACCATTACATTAATCTAACTCTATATTCTAACCCTGAATTAGCTGTGCATAGGAAGAAAACCTAGTAACAAACACACACACACACACACACACAAACACACACACAGGTCTATGTGTGGGAGCAGAGAACAAGCCTAAGGATAGCCATGTATCACCAACCCACTGCTCAGTGTGACAGAACAGGACAATATCACACAAACGCACACATGCACACACATACACCTTACTAACACAATGTAATGGAGGTTGCACCGATAGGCACTCGTACAAAATAACATGGCTTTGTGTATGTGGAGCTGAAAGGAGATGAGGGGAGATTAGAAGCACCAAAGAGAGGCCTGGCGTCTGAACAGAGAGGATTTTAGCTCAAACTCAGGAATATGTGAGCATATTTTGTAGCAAGCTTTTCAGTCCACTGACCTGCCATTCTCCCTGAGGCATTGAGATCCAACATTTTTTTTTTTACACTATCATTCATACTGCCTACTCTACACCATTTCACCCCAATCCTTGTCCCCTCCTTGTGGACAAATACCAGCTACAGTGGATCAAAACGTTTCCCATGAATTATAATCTTAATATACCTTAAAAGAGTACAGAATGCTGCAGTGTGAGTGTGTTTAAGTGTGTGTGTTGTCCAGATATTCTGTCCCCAGCCTCCTATTGTCCCAGTCTCTGCCTCATTGCCTTCACAACTGCTATTGATTTATGGCTGGGCATTGTTTCCCACAGCCTCAATGGATACTTAAACTGTGTCCCTGCCTGTGTGTGTGTGTGTTTGTGTTTATTGTGTGCGTGTGTGTGTATGTGTGTGTATTTTTAATGCTCTTTTTGTGTGATTTGTGCTGTAGTGTAGACCAATCGTAGTTATTGATTTTTCTTTCATTCTTTTTTTTTTTGCAGAGGGGAGACACAGATAACCACAGACAGAATAAAGACAAAAAATGGGGAATTTAATGCTGGGAGATAGAGAGATAAATAGAAAGATGAACACGAGGAGAAAGATGTATCATAACATTGTCCTGCCTCGTGGTGCATGAAGTAACTAGGTGACAGCCATTTCAAGAAACAGCTAAGGTAATATTCTGTCATGTTTTTATATAAATAAATGTTCTATCAGCTATTGCTGAAATACAATATTAATTACACTTATGACTTGTTCATGAGACCTTTCACGTTTCAATTTACTTATATTTTGTATTAATCTTTTCTTTTCTGCATCTTTTTTGTGTCATTCCATTTGTTTCATTTCCTCAGACATTTGTTGACACTTCTGCTGCACTAGAAAGACTTTTTTTAAAATCATTAAACAGTAGTTTAATGTTTAATGCTACATTAAAATGTTTTTTTTTTTGTTTAATCAGTATGTGTAGAGTTAGTCAAACCCACAGGAAACGATCACCTGACTCTTCAGCTATCCTCAGCTGCACATAGTGTTTTAGCGTCTTTCAGCTCATTGTTTTGAGCTCATTGTATACCTGTTTGCTTTCTTGGGGAGACTCCAGTGTGTCTGATGTACACATGATCCAAATGCGTTGCTTTCCAGCACCATTGCATCTTCTGGAGACGATCTGCTGATATTCTAGCTAATGAGTATGTGTCCACAAGGTCTGTGACAGGAGCGATCTTTTCCCTACTCCACTATGTTAATGTGCAGGGTCTATTTTTGCAGCTATTTAGCAGCTCCCGTCTCTAGATCCTGAAATTCATTCATTCATTCCATTTGTTTCTGGCATTGTCTTCACACATAAACAGCAAAACTAGATTTTTATTTTTATTTTGTTTGTTGTTAGTGTGAAAGAGAGAAAAGTGAGTGAGTGAGAGTCTGTTCAACCTTCTGCCCTCTATTATTAATAGTTTTAATGCAGTCAAACTTACAATATATTTGTTTTCATTTGCATATTTTTCTGAACAAGTATGAAATTTGATCGTGGCTCATAAATATTATGTTGACCAGCAGTCATCATTACCCGCTTATTTCACCTGCTGAGCTGCAGGTAAAATCATTATTTCATGGTTACTACACCGTCAGACAAAATAAACAAAAACACAAGTTAATGACAGCAGCTGTGCTGTGAGATCGGCTGCACTGGAATTTAAAATGAGTGATGACAGAGAAAGTTGTTGTCATATTCAAGTACAGCCACAAAGCATCTGTTGCCACATCTGAATGAGCTTCAGATGTGTAATAATTCTTGTAAAACACAACAAATGTCAGTAAACTAAACTATATTATAAATGTGTCTGCTGAAGAACGGATGCGCCACTTCTGTAATGTTTCCTGTGTTTATTGAAACCACAGTGAAATCATGACTGAGCCAGAGTGCAGCCAGAATGTGATGCAGCACCTGCTTTGAACGTTATCACTCAATTGAATGGGTATCATCAGTGGCTATGAGTCTCATAGATATGGTTTAGAAGGAGCCTGCTACACCTTTGAGTTAGTAAGTTCACCTTTGAGTTACAGGTGCCATCCAGCAGCTGTAGTAATTATGACCCGGGGAAGTGACTTGGTTCAGATGACGTCAATATAAGATGACTTGATAAAATGATTTTTCACTAGATAGGAGGAGGTGGGTTGTGTGAATGGCAAGATAATGGCACAAGCTTCAAGTTGCATGCAAGAGACGACAGTTCGAGACCACCATTCGCATCCGTCGGGACATTTTCACTGAATTTTGCTGCTGTTTAATCTGATGTTTTTATCACATTTTACTGCATTTTTTGCACCTAAACCTAACCAGACCTTAACCACAGCGTTGTCACATCACGAAATATGATTATTTTGCAGCCTACTGGCTATTACCTACTGGTAGGTGCCACGGTCCAATCCCAGTGGATTGATATGCACCTACTAGTACAGTAGGTGTAGCAAGCCCCTTCTAACCCATATCTATAAAGCTGATAACCACTGATAACACCCCTTCAATTAAGTGATAACATCCAAAATGGGTAAACACAGCTGGAGCCAGGAGGTGATTAGCTTAGCTTAGCATAAAAACTTGGAGCAGGGTGAAACTGCTAGCCTGGCTCTCGCTTTTAGAGATGCCAGTAGTACACTTTTGAACTTTGGACTGAGCCAGGCTACCTTAACCCAAGCTATGCCAATAGGTCTTTTTTAAACAGAACATGACATGTCACTGCGCAAAAAGCACAAGTGCAAATTAATAATGGCTTAATTCAATTAACTACTTTTTTGGAGGGTCTTGGTATTATACATGCTGGGTCACTTCACTGTCGTACTGTCATGGTTCACTGGGACAGTGACACTAGTACAAAGCTATCATTAATGTTATTAGTAACACCTGTGCTTTTCCTACGCTGATGGAAATTCATCTAAGTCTCAGCATGATAGCTTATAAGTGTGTTTTCCAAAATGACAAACTATTCCTTTAATGCCCTGACTGGAGATAAATCTGCCACTCAACAGCAGCTTTTAATCTGTTTTCACCTGCATAATGCATCCCGAAGGCTGTCCCAGTCACTGATTGTGTAATGAGCTGCTGCCTTAGTAAATCAGACACTAATTACATACAGTTGGAGTACAAATTGAATGAAAGGTGCAAATCTGGTGTCTGGTAGGTCTTTCCATGGGAAAACACAGTGACATGCGATGCAAAAAGATGTGATTTACACAAGCTGTCTAGTTTGTCAGAAAATGCAGTGAAAAAAATATCACAGTAACATTCAGGTGGTTTAATAGGTTATCTCTTTGAAGTGTGGCAAATTACAAAAATAGCTCCTATGCTACTACTTTAAAATGCACTCTTCTAAAGTGCTGTGTGTATAAGGAGGGTTAAAATAGAGAGTCTGCTCTATCATACAGGATAATATGATGAACACTTAGGTGAAGCTTAGCATATGTTGAGATTTTAACCCAAATTAGCCTCAGAAGACATAAAGGAAGACATCTGCAACAGAGGGCAGCTCATCCAAACTAAACCCATTAACGCAATCAGCTTGCTGTGTTGCCTGCCACTGGGGGAGAGTGATATCTGACTTATCTTTATTGAATTTCACATAAGTAAAATTTACAAAAAAACAGTAAGTTACATTAACCATGAAGTGCAACCAATGCCAAAGTGCAAAATATCAATAAATTGCATAGAGTTGAACCTGATTAAAGTGCTGTCAGTTCATAAGTCCAGTATATTCCAGGGGAGGTGCTGAGATTTGTCCATACTTCTCCTCCTTTGGAGGTCAGTAAGTCTGTTTGGGTACGGTTTCGCTATTGATTACTGTCTGTTGTATCATAGCACATCTTGTTTTCCACAAGTCCAACACTTATAATTAATTGTATCCGTTCTGTATGTTTAGATGGCAATTAATCTTCAATAATACAGTCCTCATACTCAGTTGATATCTAGCCACAGTAATGAATGATAGGTGGATTAGGTCTAAGAACAGAGCAAAACAATCAATAGAATAGATGCACAGATATGTATTCATATAAGTTACAATGTGCTGCAGTATAGGTATAAAATGTATTGTATATTTAAAAACCAGAGGCATTATCTCAATGTCACTTGTCTGTCAGGTGCCTCAGTTTGAACCAGCATCTTACAACCCCAGCTCTACCGATCAGCATTTCTGCTAACAAGCCAATTCAGAGCTTTGATTAGCTTGTTAAGGAGTCAGTTAAGCCCTACTGGTCCTCCTCTGGTTTGGCTTGATGAGTGCCTAAACGCCATCGACTCATTGGCTCCGTCTCTTTATGAAAGCAGACAGAGTTCATTAAAAGTCTAGTTAAGAGTTAATTGAAAGTCGCTGAGCGCTGGCAGCCAGATATTGTAGCTACTGCATATGAGTGTGTGTATGTGTGTGTATTACTGTCTGTGTAAATGAACTGAGGAAAAAATTGTGATTGTGTGTTTGAATGAATGAGACTGGCAGAGAGCAAATGTGAGTGGCTGTGATTTTTGCTCTTTTGTTTCTGGAATGCCCACATAGCTCTCCTTCTCTCATTGTTAAATGGATTTTTCTCCACACCTGTCACTGAATCTATTTATACTGTTAAATTAAAATAAGAGTGGGAGCAAATCCCCCCCAAATAAGCAACAAAATCTAAATCTGAGTGCTTGGAAGGGAAAAAAACCCAGTATTGCTTTCATGGGTGACACAATATAGGTACCTTATTAATTCAAAATCTGGATATTTTATGTAGAATTCTGTTACTTATTGCATACATCTACAATAATTCCATCCATACAGTAGATTATAATCTAATCCAGATATATGAATATCTTGTTATGATATACCCATCTGCTGCCTACATACCTCACTGTTAAGTTATCTGTAGTTGGTAACTTTATAAACGTTAACATGCTCTCATGTATGAAAAGATGCCACCTGTAGCTTTTTAAATCATCATTCACCACATTTGTCGTTGCCACATTTGTTTTGAGACACTGGTATGATTATCAGTGAGAAGAGTGGCAGTCTCAACCAGCCTCAACACTGCATTTTACAGCGTGTTCTACCACACTGAATTTAAAGCTGAACTGATTTACAGACCTTAGCCAATCAAAAGAGAACACTTTGTGGCAAAAAGCAACAAGAGGAAATAGATCTATAATTTTTGAGAAATGCTTTCATGACTAGCATGAAATAGAGGTGTATGCCGACTGTGATATTTATTTATGGTGATTATACCAATGTATCACACTTCAGAACTATGAATACAGATGCACCTTCCAATGCTTTTAAGTTGTGTTTAGGGTTGTAACTAATGATTATTTTCATCACCAATTAATCTGCTGATTATTTGACTAGTATTTGGTCTATAAACGGCAGAAAAGTCACAATTTTCTGAAGTGCAAGGTGATGTCTTTTTTGTTGTTTTGTGTGACCAACAGTCCAAAACTCACAGACATTCGATATATCTTACTGTAAGAAAAGGAAAAGCAGCAAATTCTCCAATTTTAGAAGCTGGATCCATCAAATGTTTGACATGTTTGCTTCATAAATTACAAATGATTAATTGCTTACAAAAATAGTTGACGATTATTTTTAGACTATGTCTGCATTAATGTGGTGTACTGCAGTTTCACACAGGAACTTTCAGGCAGTAAACCAGTGGATCCATAATTTAAAATCAATACTGGTGTGAGCTTGGAGGGAGAAATGAGTGTTAAACATTTGGACATTGCAAACACATATGATCACAACCACAGAGCTGTTCAGTGTGAAACTGCCAAGTGGTCTGTAAGCTACAGAGTAACAGTGACACCAGTATCCAGGGTAACTCCCCGGCTACTATGCAAGCAGGATAATCTTGGTAAAAACAACTGTTGCCCGGTGAGATCCCTTAAACAACATGATTATGGCAGCTCACCACACCACAAGGGGGTCTAAGTACTACACTTAACAGTAGTACAAGATGATAGTAACTGACAGTCATGACATGATAAACTCACACAGAGGAGAAGCAGCAGATGGGACAGAATACAGCTGGAATGAAAACAATGAATGTCGAGGATATTGTCATTAGCTGAGTCATTTGGAAGGTTGTGTAGATATCAATGTGACAAATATTATTATAGCAGTTTACTACCAGCCTCGGGCCAAAGAGTTTCTCTGCTTTTATAAAATATGTGATTTTGTTTCGGAGTTTCCACATGGGAGATGATTGTCTATCAGTGCATCTACAGGTCGATTAAGTCCATAAAACTAGCACAGACAGTGGATTTTCAAGAGGATTTTGTTTAAATATGATACATTTTAGTATAATTTAAAAAATATATTGGTATACTAAGAGGGATATATTGAGTTGTTGTCTGGTTGACAATAAATAGCACATACAAATGTAAACTATAGAAGTGTAAGGTGTAAGTTCCAGAGGGTTACTGACTTTTAAATCAGTTGTGTGGCTGTGAGTGCGGCCATCACACCTTCAATCCCTTTCTCAGGAATAAGTAACAAACCCGTAAGTTTGCCTTTAAAGTTACAGTCCTGTCTCCTCTTTTCCCTTAAGTACCATTTTTTGTTGCACAGAAATTCAGCTTTTTTCCTGTCTGGTCCCCTCGGGCAATGTCAGTATCATTCTCTACATGGAGCTTTGACTCAAATCTCTTGATGCAGTCACATCCTTCGCAGCAGTCTCCCTTTCCTTTTGGGAACATGTGGAAATTTACAACATCATTTCTTCTTCCCCTTGACATTCTGAATGAATTGTAGGCCTGAAACACGCATGCCATTGAAACGTCTCAAGTGAGCATATTGGTATGTATAGGAGTGTAATAAGAAGAAAAGTTTCTCTTGGCAGTAGGAAAATAAATCTGAAATGCCTAGGGGTAATGACAGTTTATAAAAAGTTTTTTATTCATGATAGAATGAAAAGTTCACATGAAAAATGAAAATTGTCTTATTTTAGGGGTTGCTTATTGCAACAATTCACAAACTCACTTTTTCCTCCCGTTTGGCTCAACTCTGTGGTGTTTTTGCAATGCATTATGATGAAGTCTGAGTTTCTCTTTTCTTTGCTCTGCCATGGTGGTGCCATGTTGACTACCCAGTTCTTCTTCTGTTTATTTAAAGGGGACATTTCATGCTTTTTGTGATTTTCTGTAATTTATATACTATTATAATGTCTGATTTTTACATGGTCAAAGTGCCAAAACTCAAGGTCAACATATGTAAAACATGTTTCCTTACATCAAAATCCAGGGCTTCAACCTGATTGTGATTACATCCGATTGTTCATGTATGCCAACAAATGGCCGTCTGTTTCGTAGCCTAATTTTAGAAGTTTCCATTTCCAGTAAATAACAATAAAAGGAAGTGAAATCCTACTACTACTGTTTATTTTCTGTAGCCTCCCAAGCTGCCTGGCCAATCAGAACAGAGTGGGCTCATCGGGAGGGGAGCCTTAAAGAGACAGGAGCTAAAATGGCCTGTTTCAGACAGAGGCTGAACTGAGGAGCTGCCTAAAGGGCCAGTGTAAGATAATTAAGGAGTTTTTTGAACTGTTAATCATGCAGACTTAGAGCCCCAGAATAAAAAATATAGACCTGGAAATGTGCCTGATACATCACCTTTAAGACAAATTGCTTGTATGATCCAGTTATTTCTGACAGTTCTTCATTTGAGTGAAATGCTGATCACTAATAAGCTGTGAATTCATCAGATCGTACAATTGTTATGACAGATCTTTGCATCAGCTTTCAACTCTTGCATAAAAGCCTTGAGGTCTGTCAGACCATCTATTGTGATAATGTCATATTTTTCAGATTTTCATTCATTACCAACGCAGTCTTCAGGTAGACAGCACACTACTGTATGCAAGGAGAGTGTTAATGCTTGAGTCTTTGCCTTCTTAAACCATTGTCTTTTCATCAAACAATGAAAGAATAAAACCCTGCAAAGGGACTTCATTGCTTATCCCTGTGCCTTTTGAAAAGGCTGTGCATTGTTCTGGCATATGCGCTTGTATGGTTTTATACAGACGAGAGTGCTACCCATTGATTTCCTGCCTCTCTTTGACAGCTTCTCTCTGGATTTTGATTGGAGTGCTCTGCTCTCATCGGTCGCCCTTGATAGCATTGAGATTCAGCAAGCAACTGTAAAACGTGTGTATGAGGATGGGTGTGTGTGTGTGTGTATGTTTGTATGTGTGTTTATCAGATTCTGCTGGTTGTATTCCTATGTGAATGTGTGTATGGATATGTGTTTGTGCACGTTATCTGCTACGGTATGGACCTGTGTGAGCTAATGCAGGTGGGAATGTTTGTGTGAGTAAGAGTGTATATGTGTGTGTGTGTCTTTAAGCTTCCTTCAGCCAACAGATAAAATGCAGCAGCTTCCTATAATTTAGTCTCAAGACACATGGATGTGCAACCATGGTCACGAGTCATCAACCCACAGTGCAAGTGAGAGAGAGAAGGAGAAAGAAAGAACATGTCAGAAAAATGGAAGATGTAAAATGATAACTTGCTGGAAACACGCTGTAAGTTAATGCATGTTGTGACTACTGGAGGGAGGTGCTCCCACATTTCATTTAACAAACAATTAACAAGATCTTTTGTTAACTTTTTTATTTGGTTTTACTGGTCTTCTTCGTGAGAGATTTTGTCAGCTGTCATAAGTTGAGAGGAAGTCAAAGAGGAAGAAGGAGAAAATAAGGAAAAGAAAGAGGTGGAAGTACTGTACATACATAGCGTACAAGTACAGTATACATGTAAAATAAATCAGTCACAAACATACACAACAATCGTATTTTATTGACCTAAATGTAAAATTCATATAGTTTTACACATGCAAATAATTTTAGTTAACAGATAAAGTCACTAGTTTGCTAGTTGTGCTAAAGCTTGTGAGTCAGTAAATGTGAGTTTTCAGTGTCCACAGAGTTCATCATCATGTAGCTGCTACAGTAGTAAGTGCCTATTAGATCCACAGAACCTGCAATGCTGGTTGACAACTGCCTATGTGATGTCAAAAACTGGATGTCAAAATTTTTTTCTTCAGCTAAACTCAAACAAAACAGAGATCCTTGGCATTGAGTCCCAGTATGTTGCGAAACAAATTCTGCCATCTGCTGGTTCCCTATTGGAACACATTAAGCCTGTTGCAAGGAATCTTTGGTTTGGTTTGATAGTAATTTAAGTTGTGAGTAGTACACCACAAAGCTTGTGTACTCATGTTTTTATCATCATAGAAATATCTCAAAAATACAATCTATTTCTCTTAGTACCATACAAGCCAGTACGTATTTTGAGATCCTCGAGCAGAGGTCTTATCTATTCCAGAGGCCTGGCTGAAAACTAAAGGGGACAGAGCGTTTGCAGTCAGGGCCCCGAGGCTCTGGAACAATCTGCCCGAGGAAATCAGGTCGGCTGAGTCAGTGATTTCTAAAGTCTATTCTTAAAACCTACTTTTATCGGAAGCCTTTCCTGAGTTTTTCTTTTCTTTGAACTGTCTTTTATATCTGTTTTTATTGATTTTAAAATGTATCTTGTTTTATCTTAAACTAAATTATTTTTACCTGTTTTTTAAAACCTAATGATTTTATGATTTGTCTGTTTTATATTGCAGCCTTTGTGAAGCACCATGTAAAGTGGATTTTGAAAAGTGCTCTATAAATAAAGATGATGATGATTATTGATGATGATGATGATGATGATAAAGTCACTCCGGGTTGAGTCAATTAACGACAGCCCTAATCTTGTGAATTTTAGTTCAGGGTTTTTCATTCTCCTTTGACAGATTATGAACAAAAGCGAATAAGGGAGGAGGTGAAATTGCCATGGTAACAGTGTAAGTAACTTGTTCCTTTTTTTAAACATGATGTCATGTCTTTATCCCACATTCCTGTCTGCATGTTACACAGACACACGTGCAGCAGAAACACACTGTACCAGAATGTTCGCTAATTTAATAATTAAATGTAGAAAGCTATAATTTGCATAAGACTCTTTTAGGATTTGTTTGTCAACTTGGTAAATCTAGATTTGGGGGATTTATCCCTCATTCTGAGTCAAGCTGAATGAGGAGCATTTGTCTGCAGCTATCTTCAAGTGCTTTCACAGATTTTCAACAAGGCTCAGCTTGTTGCTTCAGCTAGGCCACTCACACACTTAAACCTCCTTCCTCTGAATATATTCCAGCGTTTGGCTTTGTGCTCAGTGTCATTGTGCTGTTGGAATAGAAATTGTTTGCTTGCTTCAAGGTTTTTTGGCACGTTGGATCTGCCTGAATTTAAAGAGTCCATCCTTACAAATTTGTCTAATTATCTAAAAAAGGGTGGTATTTCACTCCAAAAATATTAGACATACTATTGCTTGGCAGTTAATTTAGTGTTGAAAACATCGCACACAAAGGCCGGTAATGATCTGCCAATAACATTGCAGCACAAGCGGTAAGGAATTTCCAATTTACAGCTGTATGATACTGCCATTTTGAGTGTTGTGTTCCATGTGAAGGTTTGTTATAAATATTCTGCTGACAGTGTTCGCAGCAGAATACATTACCACCTGACACACCTAACTGGAAAACCCTCACAGGTTTATTTAAGGAACCCCTGGAAAGACTGGGTCGGCAAATTAATACTTTTAAGATGGAATCAGACCCAGTGTTTCCTCAGCAGAAGGGATTTGTTTTATCTGGTGTCTGCAGGACCTCAATAGTGAACTGAAACTTCACTTGTGAAATACTATTGTGTTAAGTTCTAATAAATGTTCATGATATCAGTAGCTTAAATGACTGGTATAAAGACAATGCAGAAAGCATTGTTATTTTCATGATGAAAACTGTGACGAAAAATATTCGTTAATGCACTTTTTTGAAGACGAAATTTAAAAAAGGGACACAACCTTTGAAAACAAGAACTAGGATGAAATGTATTGCATGTTTCGTGTTGTTGTTTTCATCTACAATCCACTAAAAATTAACCAAGAAGTGGAAAAAAAGCAGCTAGCCCAAACTACAAAAACATGCAGGCAGCATGCTAATGTAACTTGTGATTATCAAGTGCTGGATGTAATGTTAAAGGGGACCTATTGTGCTATGCTTATTTTCAGTCATATATATAATGTTACAGTGTCGGAATGCTAATTCAGTGAGGAACACATTTTACAACCTGTAAATTCTTCACAATAAAAGTCTCCCGTTATTTAGTAATTTAAGACTGGCTGTTAGAGACAGAGGCTGAACTGAGGGGCTGCATAAAGGGCCAGTATAAAAATAAATAAGGAGTTTTTTGAACTGTTAATCATGCAAAGCTACTCTAGTGAAGTCCCATAATAAAAATATAAAGCTAGAAATAAGCAGAATAAGTCCCCTTTAATGTTGCTTTCAGTCAAGTATGTTTACTGTTGCTATCTGAAAGAATGAGTAAATTCAAGGATTAATGTCAGCAGTCAGTCTTACTCTAGATGTTCACTAAATAAATATGGCTATGCTATCTGACGTTTTAGCTTCTCCTCCTCCCTTGAGCTAAACTCAGACAATGAACAGTATTTTGAACAGGAGAGTGAATCCTGCTTGGAGATCCAGCAGTGGAGAGCACAAGCAGTTGTGGTAATGCTTGGTGAGCAGGAAAAGTGAGTGAGCGAATCTGCTCAAACAGACTTTTGGAAATGACAACTGGATTTACTGAGGTGAGTCAGCCTGTTGTATTAGTACATGGTCACATGGACACTCTGTATGTCACCTGTGCCTTTTCCACTAACCTTGCAATAGATTAAAAAAAACACATGTAACCATGTCAACTGTACACAACAAATATGGTAACAGTGGTAGCCTCAAAATGCTTTAAGCTCTTACCAGGAACCCCTATTTTTGTGCACAAATTATTGTTCCCAAAATATAAAGGTTACTCTTCTTCAGCACTTCATTTGAAAGGCAACTCTTTAAATTTTCCACCTGCAAAAAGTCAGTCAGTCTAGTCCATTCAACTTAGTGACCACAAGCTTAGAATGTGTTTCATGATACAGCCTTGCTTCAATGAGTAGGAGTGTACTGTATATCCCATGATTTTATATATTCTTTAGAAGAAGTTATGAAATGGTGCAAAGATTGAAAATACCCAGCAAATGAATAAGAATCATAACTATTTGTAGAGTACCTTTCTTGCCAAGATGCAGCCCAAAGTGCTTTACAAAGCAGAATTAAAAACCAAAAAATAAGGCCAAAAATAAAAATGAAAATAAACAATAAGTATAACATAATGTGGATAACAGAACAGAACAATACCAATAAAACCAACAGGAAAAACTAATAAAAATACCAAAGCTTAAAATTTAACAAGGTTTTAAAAAAATCCAATTTGAGATTAAAAATATACCCAGGTAGTTTGCTGCCCTAAGATCAAAGTAATGCATTTGTATAATCTTTGCAAATGTCAGGAAAAAAAAAAAAGTTTTAAAGAATTGATTTTTAAGTTATTATTGTTCTTGGCAGAGAGCTATTTCTTCCAAAATTGCATTCTGTGTGAAGACAAAATGGACTTTGCAATATTATAATGCACTAGCTGTCTATAGGGAGAGATCGACACACATGTAGACCATCCTAGGATAACATTTAAAAGCAATCAATTTTACACTCTGAGGTTTTGAGATTGAATCATTCTTCTGTGTAGTCATTCTGCTATGTTTTTCAAAAATAGTATCTATAACTATTTATCACATAATTGCCCTATTGACAACACTTTCCCACTGTACAGAGTTTGTACACTGTGCAAACTTTTTGGATGATGGAGTTTTTTCCATTAAGCCTTTCTAATTCAAGACAGATCCAAGAGTACTTAGACAGAAAGCCAGCTCGTGTCACCCATCACCCTTACCCAATGAAAATTGCTTGCCAGCAGTGTTTGAACCTGATAACAATGAGAGAGCAGACACGTGCTGTAAAACAGACAGCAGCTTTTTCTCTTTCTCCCCGTCCATCTTTAATCTGTTTGTTCTCTTGTTTCTTTGTCTGTGTGTCTAAACCTGTAGCCTTTGTAGTTGGATAACAACAAAGGCAAATACATATCTTAGCTGACATGCTCTCTGTCTCTGTCATCTCCAGCTCTCTTAATAAGCTGTTTATACTGCTGTTTCTTTATGTATGGTAGTCTCTGACGGGGTTGAGCCTTTGTAGTCACATAATGTGAGCTCTTCTAACACATCAGCCTTCCAACAACATAAAAGTGTTAAGTTGCTCTGTGTGTGAAAGGCTTTCCATGTTGCTCAGTTTTGGAAGGCACTTTATTAATAATCACACTCAGATTACACATTCTCACTGCTGGCAGATATAAAAAAGTCAGCTTCACAGGGAGGGAGAAAAACTGACTTGTTTTCCCTGCTGACCCTCCCTATATGCTTTTGTGTTTCCAAGGCTTTTGAAAGGCAAGTAAAGGGGCTTGAGACCATGGAAGACGCACAGCATGTTATTAAAGATCGTGTCTAATTTTTGTTCAAGTAACCATATTTAAATAACTCGACAAATTGGAGTTTAATTTTAGATGTGTTGTGACGTGTGCGTTCATACCTGCAGAAGGGGAGAGAAGCTGAGAAGCAGAAGCTTAAAAAAAAAGTCAGTTGAGTTGGGTTGTTGAAAATTTTACATTGATTTTGATTCTGGATGTACATATATAAGACAATTAGTCTTATTAAATTAAATTAAAAAAATTAATATATTAAAATTGTTTAATGGGTCAAAAGTCCCCCCAAATATTCCTTTAACTGTGCCTTTAAGTCAAACAATAGATAGGACTTATGCTTCATTGAAAGACATCTGTGGTAACTTTGATCATGATTGGTGTTGCCAGTGGTTGCATCATTTAATTGCCCCGTTTACTTTATAGCCTTCACCTTTTACACAATGGCTTGTAAATTAAACACACATGCACTAACTCACACTAAGACACATGTGCACTTATAAAAATGCTTAAATTAACATACAAAATTAATGGGAAATTAGGCTGTTGGTCAACTAGCATCTACTACGAGATGGCTATGCTTGAACATCATCTGTGTGTATGGGCTTGAATGAGAACAAATGAGTGATTAGTTTGAATGAATTGAAGTGAAATCCATGAAGCCTAATCTTCAAACATGTTGTAGACTTAGCATTGTTGCGTTCATTCGCAGTGCGACCTCACTTAAGTGACAAGCCAATGTTACTGTGTGGCAGTTACATTTCACAATGTCAGCAAACAACTTTACCTTTATTCACCTTTTTTCCATCTGTGACATTAAATCCAAAATGCTTCCTTCCCAACCACATTAAATGGTTTGATGTTCAGCACAACTTACTAGTTTTCTCCATTTTGTGTGCTAAAATAGCAAAAATGTTGTTGTTTCAGTTGGACAGTTGCCTGTGGTCTGCATGTTGTATGCTGAGAATTTTGAATTTGAACAAAACATTAATGATCAAATTATTTCCTATGTTTCGACAGGAGTTCATATTTAAAAAAAAGATTTAGTAGTCACAAGAGCTCATGTAACAGCCGTACATTTTCTGCAGCTAGCTAGCTAGCAATGTGCCTGCTGTGTTTGTGTGACAGCTTGGACTCTGACTGATCCCAAAATTTACCAGGAAATCTAGATCTTTTATTACTTTCCTCAAGGTCTCCAAGAGTTATAAAGCCTAGGGATGAACATAGTATTTTTCACTCAAGTTGAAACATTTTCATCTTGCCTAAGTTTGGTCCTCCTGTAGCGACCCCACATCTCTTTGTGTCCGTATGCTTTGTTGCGTCGACTTTATATGCAGTCATACTGCCAATGTATTCACTTTGTGTTTACTCTGAACACAGTTTAGTGATGGTTGGCTGTTTAAAAAGTGAGAAAATAAAAACTTGAACAATAAAGCTAAATGCTACAGTAGGTATGCTAACCTTAAATCATGTGGTCAAGTCCCGCAGATTTGTGACAGAGGCTGGCAAAGTTGGCATTAAATATGTATGTCTCTGCTGTGACTTTGACACCACAGTAACTTTCATCAGAGCTCCCTGCATGCTAATCACCTGTTTGACAGGCTTGCATCATCAAAAAAAAAAAAAAAGTATTTCATACATATAACCACGTCAGTCAATAATACTGATATATACACTGTAATAAGATTTCTGTCACATCCCTGGCTAGACGTGGTTCTGCATGTATGAATCTGTGATGTGATGTTCTCATGTCAGCTGCCAGTAATCAGTCCCTGGTATGTGTAGGTGTATGGAGAGGAACAGCAGCCCTGTCTTTGATATGGAAATACTTTGACAAAGTTGATGAATTGACAGACAAGGGGAGGCAGGCTGTGTCTGTGATGTGAAAATAAATTTCAGAAAAATATTGCAGGTGAGAAAGTAAAAGAGCAGAGAGAGCAATGTCATAAGAAAGACACCGGGTTACTGACAATACCATCATTACATCATTTATATACACCGTTTACTGTTCATATGTGTACACATTCCTTGCATGTTAAGGCACCTGGGGAACATGCCACAATTTAATTGGTCATAAACAAAGCTGTTAATTAACATTATTGTGCAAATAATTATCCAATAAATAAACTGCAAATAGTGATTTCTTTATGCTAGTTTAGCTTTGTGTATAATGATCGATGGAGTGATTGTAATGTGGATTCATATAACATCTGTGTAACACAATTGTGTTTTTTTTTTAATATGTATACAAAATTTTATGACCAGGGGAATTAACATTACTGTGGTTGGTAGGCTCAATCCTTACATACAGTATGAATGAAAAGGGAGAGAGGAAGAAATCCCATTAACATTGTGGTGACCCCATTAACCTCCATTAATAACATGAACCACGGGGATTCATTATGTTAATATCACTCACTATAATATCAAACAGTATAAAAAGCTTCACACTGTTAATGATATCGCCAATCTTATTTAAGAATAAAGGAGCATGACCAACATGAAAAACACGTAATGGAATGATTTGAATATGCAAGAAACTACACATGAAGATTTCACAAGCTTTTTTATGCCATTTAAAGTGAAAAATGATCAATTATTTTTGCCTGTTGCTGCATTTTGTAACAGTATTTAGCTAATGATAGCTGATATGATTTTATCACTACATTACATTTACACACCTGCACTTATGATGCACTAAGTTGATCATATGCAAAATATGATTCATTTTTATAGATTTAAAGGCCCTGAATACTCATACAGCTGTTTGAGTATGCAGTGCTTGCCCCTCCCTCATTACCACCACTGAGGTGACCTTGAGTTAGGTCCTTAACCTCAACTGCTCCAGTGGAGCAGCTCATTGGCCAGCAGGTTGTACTGGGCAGTTTCCAGGTGTGAATGTGATCAAGGTGTTCCTGCAAAATAGAGGCTTCCTCTCAGTGAAACTTCCCTGAATAAATGAAGTTGAAAAAAAAAAAAAGTCTTGCTCATGTTGGAGTTGTACAACGCTATGTTGGGATTTACGTGAGGTCACCAAACTCCATGTATAATAAGAAAAATAAAGCTGTACTATAACTTGACCCAATCCAGCCCAGTCTGTGCATGCCCACACACACGGTCATGAGAAAACTGACAAAAAAGTGGCTTTTCAGGGGCAAAAATAATAATTTTATTCCATGTACAAAAGGTGAGTTCACTTCATCTGATTAATTTATGGTAAATAGGTTAAAAAGGTGTGTAAAGAGACCATCCCTTATCTGACAAGATGATTTGCCTTGATACTGTAGCAGTCTGAGCTGATGTTTACCTCTTGCTAAAGACACTAATTTCATCCATAAACAGAAAATCTCCTATTGGCTTACATAGTGATGATGTCTACAATCTAAACACACTGTTGGTCACTTTGTCAGTGTGTGTTACTCCCACACTGTTGTCAAAGAAACGTGATTGTTCTTGTCATCTCTGTCAAGGCATAAATAATGTATAGATGTTGAATACAATCTGCCCTCTTGAAAATGTGCAGTTCTGGGAAAAGACTGGTGAGGATGTCAGGAAATATTAATATCACTCCAGGTCTGTTTCCCCTTCAGTCTCCATCCTGTTCTTTCAATCTGTCTTTTACTTTCTGTCTTTATATATGTTTCTGTGTGTGTGTAGTTTCCCTAGCTGTCTTCCTTTGTGCACACAGTGTGTACATGTAATATGAACCCAGTATCCATGGAGTTATTCTTTCCAGTAATTATGATGTTTGATCTCAGTTTATGTAATCCTTCACCTTCCAATCCTTATCATTCACTATTTATCTCCACTACTGAGGAATTGTTGCATCCCAGATTGCTGTGTGTGTGTGTGTGTGTGTCAGTGTAAATGCCAGCAGCATCATTCAGACTGAAGGCCAGACTTTTACACTGACCTTTAAACCCTCATCAACCTCTCTGTCCAACTGCACACACACTCTGTCTGTCTCTCTCACACACATACACACAGCCTTCCTGTGTAGCAGCTAAAAAGCCTCTGTTACTCTCAACTGTTTTCACCTCCACTTAACCTGGAGGTAAATATCACACAGTCCACTAACAGTGCTTCCAGCACTCACTCGTCCTCTCCTCCTGTCTCAATTTAATTCCATTCAGTCTAATTCGGTTTTGTTATGTCCTGGTATTTTGTAATGCTAGGGCATTACAAAATGAATCTCAAAATCTGTATGCATGTGAAAATGTTCATCACTGTAAAGTTTAAGATGTGTAACTGATGGGCTAAAACATGCAAAACCACAAATATTGTCAACTAAGATTAAGAGTAATCTTTTTTACCATTAGTGGACATCTGACTGACTATGTAACACGTTACACGATTTTTTTCAGTAATGAGTATTGTGAGGGATTACAATTTGAAATTCAGTAATTATATTGCAGTAATCCCATAGACTGTATCCCAGTAACACTCCGTTACGTTTACACTTGGGGGTTGGTGCTGCTGTCCTACCGGGATTACTGGAGGGGTGATACATAAGTGTGGTCTCTGCAATCAGCTGACAGATGCTCTGGAGGAGAAGGTATGCAACTTGTGGAAATTCCAAAGTTGTCTTATTTATATGTTGTGTGTTCTTAGCTGACTAACGTTAGCCACGGGTAAGCCTACCTCAAGTCACCTGACGCTGGTTTAGTTCAGAATTACAGGGTGTGTGAATCGTGCAGCTGAGGTTGGGACTTCTTGAGTGTTATGTGCAGTCACTGAGGCTACGTTAACATTAGCTGTTGGACGGTCAGTAAATCCTTCCAAACTGTATCCTGCCTGCTAGTTAGACCACAAAAATCTAATTTTCTACATGTGTTGAATACAAAAGATGTAGTGTGTGGCTGTGCAGGATTCTGAGTTTTTTTAAAGGCTTTGACAGAGCCAACAGCTGAGTAACAAAAGTAAAGTAGCGAATAATGTAATGCGTTACTTTTGCTCAGTAATAAGTATAGTACATTTTTTGCCATGCCCCCTGTCTAGTTCCGCTCTTGCAGCTGAAGTTTATGGGGATGTCATTAGTTTTGTCAGTAACTTAAGTACTGGACAAATTAAAACTTTGACTTGATGAAAAAGAATACATTTCTGTAGTTATGTTACTATTTTATTATTACTAGGTATTTAAAATCTAAATGGCATACTAACACACCTAAGTAGCCTACACATGCATGCATACATGGATTTAATTAGGAAACTATCAGCATTAACTAAAGGACATGTCTCTTTAAAGGGGAACTATTATTCTCATTTCCAGCTCTATATTTTTATGTTTGGACTTCACTAGAGTAGCTTTACATGATTCACAGTTCAAAAAACTCCTTATTTATCTTATACTGGGCCTTTATGCACCCTCAGTTCAGCCTCTGTCTCTTAACAGGCAGTCTTAGCTCCTGTCTCTCTAAGGGCCCCGTCCAGATAAGCCCACTCTGTTCTGATTGGCCAGCTTCAGGAAGCCTGCCCAGAGGCAGCACATATCAGAGGCTTGTTAAGTTACCGCCGATGCAAACCCAACATTTCCTGCTTTACTGCTTCAAATTAAAAGCTTTTAAATAACTAAACAATGGGAGACTTTTATTGCGAAGAATTTACAAAAAAAATGAAACATCACTGAATTAGAGCTAGATTAGAGCTTTGTTAGGGGCAAGATATGGAGATATTTGGAGCTCTTTGTTCAGCGGATCAGTTAAAAATAATGCAGGGAGCAATAGTACAAGCAGAAACAGCCACAGTGATGATGATGTGTGATGAATAGCTGCAGATCACCAGCACACCTCCAACAGGTAAACAACTTATTTTACTTTGCAATGCTGTGTAATGGAAAAACATTCAACTCATCTCAAGTCGCAGCTTGGTGTGACTACCCCAAAACAATGGAAAAATGCCATAATATTAGTGGTGCAGTGAACTCACATGTTGTGCATGGAACAGATGACCCCATAAAGAAATCTGTCACAAGCCAACATCAGCTTATTTCACCACCTCAAGCAGAAGCACCAGGTTGAGTACGAAGACAGACAGAAATCCTGTGAGGAGTATTTTGTCATAGCGTTAAGAATATCATTATTGCAGTAATACCCTGCCATATCGCCCACCCCAAATGTTCATCATTGTTCTAGCGTAGTGTGTGATTGTCTTGCATATCGATGATTATGATTATTATGATTATGATTATGATTATGATGATTATTATTATTATCACTATTATCATTATTATGGTGTCCCTCCAGTCTGGTTCAAGGTGTCAGGAAGAGACGTGGGTTTGATTGAGGATGGTGTTTGTAGGAGTAGTACTTCAATCACCAGAGTGTATGACAGTCTTCTTGACACCTGCATCACATCAGTACAATGTCTGCAAAGGAGGAGAAAGATGAGGATTGGTGGAAGAAATGCTTTTGTGGTCATTGATGAGAGCAAATTCTGCCACAAAAGAAAGGTGTAGTACTGTATTATACATGCTATAAATGGTTTTTGTTTTGTGTGTGCAATTAGTTTTGGGGAGTAATATTTATAATTGCACTTACTGAGTTTGTCACATACATGAAAATAACTGTACTAATGAGTTTTCCATTTCATTCAACACAATCGTGGAAGATTTGGCAGAATGTGGAGAAGACACTGCTCATGGGTATTTGGAATGCTGGAGGTGGCAGTGGAACGTCAAAGGCCAATATTGAAATGGGCGAAGTGACGTTCCAAAAGGCTCCTGGAACGTATTTTGGAGAAATACGTGAAGCCTGGAAGTGAAGTAATCAGTGACTGCTTGAGGGCATACACAAACTGCAGCAGAGAGGCTACAATCACTACTAGGTGAACCACCAGCGTTTTTTTGTCCATCCACAGGCTGGGGCACACACGCAGCATCTTGACTGCGCTTGGCACACCTACAAAGACATTGTATACAGATTTCAGAGCAGATTTCAGAGCACTCATTGAGGAGAACTCAGGCTTGGAAAACAACATTGACATTGACACCAATTGGCCGTTTTCTCCACGACATTAGAAAGGTGCACAAGGTGCAATGCAAACACAATATTGTTTATTGTTAAAAATGTATTTACATAATATAATATATGCTGTTACTGTTTGCTGTGACGTGTTTATAGCTTAAACAATGTATGTGCTTTGGTCTATGTAAAATATTTTTATACCCTGACTGGCTTTGATATTAAAATATTTGTCAGTAATAATAAGCAATTTCATTACCTTTTCTTAACACTTGTTATGTAATAAATCTGATTACTACTCAATGAATAATCAACAATGTACTGTGTCAACATAGCAATTATGATAAGATTGTCTGAAGACATACAGTGAGTTTAAGTATATTCAAAGGTAGTGAGTGAAATGATAGAAATTACTATTTTAAGGTCTATAACACTGTTTTGTAGGTTTGAGCAAGTAGTATAATTGCTGTATACTTTATTTCACTGCAGACCAATATCCAATTTTTTCTGCTCACCACACCAATTCGCTGACATTGCACTGCTTTTGGCTTGTGAGTATTACGAGTGTGACAGCCCTCTGGCTTTGCCAAGGCCTTTAGGTTTGTGTTTCTCCCTTCGGATCCAGGTAGGCAGAGACTGTGTTAGTGCAACAGGGTGCACCTAGCCAGTCCATCCTGAATGCATTTAGGATCAGCCATCCCCATTCCTTGGTTTCTCACTTCATTGCTGGCTCTCCCCCTTGCACCACACGTTTTCTTTTGTTTGGTTGTGTTGCACTTCTCTTTAGTTTACGCCATACAACACTACACATTCACATGTCCACTCACCAACACTACTGATCTACTGACCGACCATTCCCCACATTAGATTAATATTTTGTTGCAGCTTCTTAAAAAAATAAAAATGCTTGATTTTGAGTACAACCGTTTGTATTTCCCTTTATTTGTCATGGCCTAAGAGCAGGGTCATAACACAAGTGGCAACTCTATTCAACACACCGTATTCGTTTTCGATTGAAATAAGATTTTAAATACCATTAAGGCATTCACTATGATGTCTAGTACCCTGCACAACTTGTATTTGCTGTAACAATAGAGAGATAGCCTAGAAATCCAAACAGACGCCAACTTCGGCGTCATTAATGTAAATGTTGAGTCTTTACAGCAGAGCCAGTTCGTCAGCAACGTCATTCCAGGGACGGTTTCTATTTGCCTCCCTTAATGTAATCAATTAATATTTTTTTAAATTCTTGGCAGATGTTGAATATATAGAAAGGCATATATATGTTGAATAGCCTATTTTTTTCTTGGTTGTTACACTGGTACTAATGTTGAATGTATTTTTTCTCTAACAATTAGCTAGTAACAGCTCCCAGCACATTATCCAACATAGTTTATTTTCTTTGCTTTTTCTTTTGCAGTTCTAACATGGAGAACAGTCTGAGAGTGGAAGCCGTGGTGGGAGTGATGCAGACAGTTAGTAGTGCTCCAAATTCCTGCTATGATACAGGTAGTCTGTAGACCTTTTGATTATGTTAAATGTTGTATTTAAGGTTGAAATAGTGTCGGTTTGCCGTAGAATAAAGCAATCTACATTAGTTTGACATGTTCTGTTAACATAAAGTACATGCAACATGTCATATACAAGTGTCATTAATATAACAAACCATTATGATTTACTTTTCAGCTTATACTAATAATTCATGCAGTGACTTAACTGTTACCACATTCAATACTTAAGTCAATTAGTACAGTTCTATAACTTTCTTACAATTACATTTCCAAAACTCCAAACTAATTGAAATTCATCTTGACAGTTAGTGGACTAAATTGAAATTTGTTGTCAAATAAAGTCTGGTTACACCCTCAACACCTAGATTTTCCTCTTTTTTCTCCCCAAATATTAAATGTGATGTTAATGGGGATACAGGTCTTTGCACAGACATGTAGAGGTGCACAGGTTTACACAAAAAATTGTCGGACTTCTCTAGTGTATCACAATACAGTTCATTTTCAATTAAAATGAAACAAAACTAAAAACTGCAAGCTATTTAAATAACCCTAAACCCTGAGAAATTTAGCCTACAATATTCTAAGTTGTAGGTAGTTAACGGAACTGGTAAATGTACCTGCACCTTGCAAGTACATTTTTTTGAAATGTATATATTTTGGGTTGTTTTGCTTTGTTTTTTTCGCCAGCTGGTCCTTCTGAGAGTAACACCCAATGGCAAACAAGAAACAGAGGTGAAGCGCCCACTGTCACACTTCAACTGAAAAAAATGAGAGAGGAAAAGAAGAGATTAGTTGAGAAGCAGGATCAGCTGAGAGCTGACCTCAGCAAACTGGCAGACTCCACAGTTGTTCCAGGCTGTTTCGACCCCGCCCAAATCCCTGGCTTCCTCTCCTCATCAGTCAAGTTAGTGTTACATAGATCTGACAATGTTTGGAATGGTTGAGTGTGTTTTTAAACTTGTAAATCTCTGCAAGTGACAGTCACATGGAGAAAATCCAGACATATTTTAGTTCCTGTATTACTTTCTGAATGGAGGACTATATATTAGAGTTAGTGTCACATCCTACCGGGACTTTTTCTGTTTTTTGGACTCTTTGTATTTTTGTTCTTTTGACTTCCTTGGTTTTTGTTATCCCTCTGATGCCCTCAGACTTTTTCTGTTTTTAGTTGGACTTTTTGAGGGACTCTTTCATTTGTGTTGCATTTGTTTCCTGGTTTTGGTTTTTTGTATCACCTGTTTGTTTACTTTAGTTTTATTTTGAAATATTTCCTCCTTGTGTATGGTCACTGTACTTCCTGTGTTTGATAATTTCATGTGTCTCACCTGTATCTCGTTTCCCTCATCTGTGTTTCATTTGCAATCACTCCCTGTTTATTTATAGTCCAGTGTTCAGTTTGGTCTTTGTCGAGTACTCTGCTTTTGTTCTGCCTTCGCACTGTGTATGCTCCGAGTTTTTTCCCTGCGTTTATGGTCTTTGTTCCTGTTCCCAGTGTCTCTTGTGATTTTTGAGTTCTTTCATTAAATATTCAGCATCGTATCCAACCTGCCTGCCGTCTCTGCATTTGGGTCTACCTGCTCCATTCATCCACCTTTGTGACAGTTAGAGCAGACTGGGAGATACTATATTAACAAATCATTAAGTAACGATTACTCCATAAACGTAATACCTAATCATGAAGAACTAATACTTAAACATTACTCTGTATGTTTAACCCCTAAAAAAGTGATGCATCATACTGAGTAGTTATTAAGTAGTCCATTACTTCATGATTAGTGTTACTTACCATTTTTGTGCCTCCTAAAGTAAATTGGTGAATCATACTGAGTAGTTACTGGTAAGCAGATCATTACTTCATGATCACCTGAGTATTACTTATGGGTATTCACACAACTCATGAGCAGCTACTTATGTTTTTACTGGGAATCCTGTCAGCCAAGAAGCAACCAAGCTGAGGAGACATCGGCCTCTGATGGCTCACCTCCAGCTGTCAAAGCAAAGCAGAGCCGGATGAGGAGGCTCTGTAAATACTTTTGGAGGGTCATTAGAACTGTGTTTGGAGCAAAAAAGAAAACGTGATTTTTTTAAACTTATGTAAATAAACTCATTCATTATAATTCCTTCCTGAGTGTGCTTTGGAGATCTTTTTCAAGTACTGCGGATAGTTTTGGTCAAAATGGGCACGTTAGTGTTGTGGCATTTTATTTCAGGTCATCACTCTTGACTATGGCCATTGTTTCTTTGCAAATCAGTCTCAATGGTCTTCCCTCAGGCAAAATGAACATGCATTTCTCAGTCCTCTAATCCATTAACACACAATTTTCACTGTCAACCTTTCTTTTTTGTATCGGCTAGGTTTGAACGAGCCATAAGGTGGCTTTATACTCCTTCAGACATGCTTGTCAGATAGACCTTTCCGACAGCAGCGCAGGGCCATTTCTGTCACTTTCTCACACCCACAAGCTGTCATTCACACCCAATTTATGCAGCGATTGTTCAGTTGTTCAGTGGGTGAGGGAGGAGTCAGGGTTTGAACTTCTCTCTCAGCTCTCTTTTTCATTCTTGACACATCTATTTCTGTCACTTTCTATATGAACAACAAAGTGTATCGCTATTAATGTCTTCCACTATTATCCCTGTATTTAAATTATATCACTTTTTTTTGGATTGGCAATATGGCCGTTAATATTCCACAATTCCAGCCATATAAAACAACTTTAAATAGCCATACAATAGCCTACATTTAAACGGCAATAAAACACAAAATACACAAATGCTGTGATCTAACAAATGCATTTTAGTCAGCAGAATGAACTCTTCACAAACTTTGCAAACTGTTTTATTTTATGGTTGTAGCTTGTATGCTCAAATAGTCTTGCTGTTGTTAATTAAATGCAGCCATGCGGGCAGCCTGCAGCTGCAGCTCCACCACCACCTCCACCTGCTGCGGTCTCCCCGAGCCCGCCTCTCACCGGGGCCGGGGAAAATTGAACCGGCTGCATCATGTATCTGCACTGCACATGTGTTGGAAGGTGGTGAAAAAGTTAGTTTCAACCCCTGTAAGTTACTTTAACTCTTATGTAGCCTGCTATAAGTTACATGGTATAAATAAATGGTATAAATATCAACAGCTGCCAGTCTTTGACATCTTCACATCAAAATTGGAGATTTTGCAAGACGTTTAACATTGAATGAGTTCATTACCATGAAACTTGCTAAGCACATTCGTGCTCCCCATAGGATGAACCCTTTTCGTTCCAGGCAACCCAGGAGAGAAGGCATCTAGACATTAAATTCCTTTTGTTTACCAAGTACTGGAACTGTTTTAAAGTTACTTTGGGCAGATATGATAAATATTGCCTCCCTACTACTAATTATTGCTTGTCTACTGAATTGTGTCAAGCATGTTTCTCACCATCAGGGGTGGGTCTAATGTTTAAATGTGGGGGAGCTGACTGAATGTACATTTAAGGTTAAACTGCTTTAGCACAAAAAACATAAACCCAGGACAGTGGTAGATGTCCTTTTTTTAGCTGAATCAAGGCATCAGGAAACATGGATTGTGCATTTGTGTGGACAGATACTTGTGTAATATAATGTATAATTTAAATGTGTGTCCACTGTTACTGTCATTTGCCTTTCCTATTACGTTACTTAAAAGGGAAATTCTGGTTTATTTCAACCTGATGTACTGTATATCTCTTAAATGTGGCCATTGTGGCTCTATGGATCATGTTAACTTTGCACTTGCCTACTCTGTTATAGAGCTTTGGGGAAATGGAGACTCACTCAAAATGACATGTACTGGGGTAAGCTGCTGAGCCTCATACAGCTTTCCAAATATGATTTTACATGAATCATTTAAAACATTTGTCTCTGAGTCTGTATAAAAGGCTGACTGGATAGGGATCTATATCTGGGAAAACTTTCCAGTTAACCAAAGCACCCTGCATCCACCCTTGCCAGTTTGTTTACATGGACTATTATGAGGACGATCGACAGTTCACTTTTGATTGCCAACTGTACTTAGTTGAACAGGAGTCCAGAGAGGAGCTAAACCATTTTATTTCATCTAAATTACTACTTCTCTAGCATGAACACACAGTAAGTTATCTGCTTTCCCTCACAGATCGATGAGCAATCCTTATCCCTACAGGTGTCTCGTTTCTGTGTCTGAGCAACCTGCTGAACCTGCAAGTCCAGTTTTTGTCCACCAACCTTTTTTCATCTTTGTAAGTGTTAGAAATTTTTGCAATTATTTGTAAAAGTAAAAAAATAAGAGTCCCTCTTTGACTGATGCTGCTCATTTTTCCACCACACTATACACCTCAATACTGCTGCCTTTCATCCTGTTTGTAAGGGTCCACCATCCAAAAACCTTACACTCACACTGCCTCATTTCCCAGAGTCTCTATAGAGGAATATGAGTTGCAGGTGGAAGTAGCCAAGTCGCCATTACTGTGGTGGTGCCTCACTTGTGAAATTGCATAGCACTGTAATTTATGTAAAAATATCTAACTGGATGTTTCTGCCAAGAAATGTCCAAGAGATCCTATAAAAGCCGTTATGTTGAAAATATAGTCTTCATATTCCATTAAAATACAGATTATAATCCACTAAACCAATTTTTTTTAGCTAAATCTACTTCCATTTTTACAGATGGCCTTCACTGTGCTCTTATTATGAGCTGCTCTACAAAGAAAGTGACACTTTTGGTGGGTGGGGGCCGGACGGAAATAAAAGTCATAAGCCTCATGAAATAAAGTTTCTTTAAAAAAATCTCCATCAAATCCTCATGTTTTGATCACATTCTGACCAACCAACAGGCACTGCTAAAGACACAGGGCTGACTCACAAAGGCTGTGTCCTAATTAATGTCGTACTCATACTGTCGGAGAGGGCAACTGCCGACTGTGATTAACCCAAACATACCTGCTTTCGCTGTCAATATGTTCAGTTAAAAAGTGCCACTGCAGTAATGGCGGCATAAATCAGCTGCTGGATTCATCTATAACAGAACTGGAGAGTGCAAAGTTAGCTTGGTACCCACAACGGCCACATTTATGGGAAATACATCAGGTTGAAATAAATCAGAATTTCACTTTAAGAAAGTTATTAAAATGGTCATATTCAGAGCGCCATTGCCACCCCGCTGGCCATCCTCACTTATGAGTCAAATTAGTAATATATGTCTTCAATCATTCTACTGACATCTTATGGACACCAGAGAGAGAGAGAGAGAGAGAGAGAGAGAGAGAGAGAGAGAGAGAGAGAGAGAGAGAGAGAGAGAGAGAGAGAGAGAGAGAGAGAGAGAGAGAGAGAGAATTTTATCTGTCATTTTGCAGCTGTTGAGCTGTGAAACTGATTTCAAGGTTTGCAGTTATTCAATATAGATGGTATCCTGCAGGAAAATACCACTATTTGCATTTTTTGCTATTAGTGAAAGCTGATGTCAGGCCAAAAACATTGATAAAAACTGGTAAATGTGGTGAACAGATAAAAATCAAAAGACAAATGAAGTCACTTGAACTTTCAGATGTTTGTTTTTTCAGAACCCTGAATCTGATGTTATACTAAAATCTAATGCAGCAGCTTCATGTTATGGATTATGGATTAATGTCACTACAGTTGTGTATTCTGTGATGCTTAAATTGTGATTAGATTTGTGGCATCTCACAGATATGATTGTAAATGACAAACTGTTTCACATTTAGCAGGCTTTGAGTGCAGTTGATTTTGTCAACAACAACTATGATGACAAATATTCTTGATCTTTTTTTCATGATTAAATCAAGACTAAAACTAAATAAAAGTAACCTTGAATAAAAACTAGAGGATAATGTGAGAGATTCACAATTCATGTTCTCCCACAGGATAAATTGTAATTACCTTGTTCAAACTGACTTTCCATTCAGCCCCGTTATCAGATTAAATACTTAATTCATCAAATACTTTGGTTTATGACTAAATTCCTGCATTTCTGCAGTAATGACACTCCTGTCAGCCCCAGCTGTACTTTGTGTTCAGCACTAATTAGCAGATGTTACCATGCTAACACACTAAATGAAGATGGTGAACATTAAACATTATACCTGCTTAAAATCAGCATATTAGCACTTTTGTTGTGAGTGTGTTAGAATGCTGGAGTAAACATGCTAGCTAAAAGCACAGCTGTGCTGTTCTCAAAGAACTTTCAGCTTGACTCTAGACTATCTTGTTTTGTGTTTTTTTCAATATCTCTTCCCTAGCATGGTTTTGTTCTTATAATTACTCAATCTAGGACCCAAAATACAGGACACATACTCATAGATAGGAGTTTAGACCAGGGTTTATTGCAAAACAGTCTGGTTTGATATCACCAGAGTCCAATGTAGGAGCGGGGCAGAGAGTGGCAGATGGAGCAAGTGGAGTGGACAGGTGAGAAGTTCTGTATTGTATAAACTGGTTGGAGAATGGGGTTTGCAGCAGAGCTGGGCAGACGATGAGTCAAGGATCCAAACCAAGCTGGTCGTGGCAGGCAACTGTGGCAGACTGGAGTGTGCACGTGAAGCACAGGGACACTCAGAATTAGCAATGTGCAAACTGATACAAAGAGCAACTAACCAGAACTAGCTTTCATGTTTGTCCTGTGTGGTAGACTGAACGATCTGGCAGAGTCTTGATGGATGAGCTGGGGTTTTATTGTGCAGTGGCTTGTTGAGTTGATTGGGTAATCAGCTGCAGGTGCACAGGCTGAACAGCGGGAGAAGGAAACCAGGATGCCATGCCCGGCATACACACACAAACACGGAGAGAGACAAACTGGGGACAAACCCACACGCAAGGGAGGGAAAAACGGAGGAGAACATGGAGAATATGGGAGACCTAATCCACTCATAACATTTGTAGAGATATTTTGCTTTTGTTTCTTGTCAGTCCAGAGACAGCACTGATCTTTAACAGAATGTTTCTCTGTCCTTGAACTGAGCAACAATTGTGTTGAGCCTTCTCATCCAAAGAGGGAATCATTGAACTGCCCAACCCCACCCCCAACCTTATATCACAGAAACGCATGAAATGACCATGACCTCTTAACATCGCATTACATGGTGGTGGCACGTAATGTATTAAAATTACGTGCCGACACCACAGAAACAATGCCAATGGAAAGTCAGTCAAGATCGTTTGTCGTGCTGACACACACAAATTCCCTGGTTCAACATAATGCAATGGGCAGTGGTTAATGTTCCTTTCTTGTCTAGAAAACTTTACTTTATTGTTATTTTTACCATCATTTGACTAAATTTATTAATTATATATAATTATATTATATACTGGCTTAGTTACAATTTTTTGTTCTCTAAACATTGAATTGTGTGTGATATAACTGTCATTCTGATATAATGAAGTAGGTTTGAAGGAATGTCAGAGCTTAAGCTGTGTCAAATAGATTGTCCCCTTTACATTATTAATTAGGCAATTATATGCCTCTTTTATCATTTTCTCCCTAATAATGATAATTCAAAATGATGAATATGACCACTCCCCCCTCATTGGAATGACACATTTGTTATGATATGATGACAGTGCTCACCCATGGTTAATGTGACTTTTGCTTTATTGTGAATTTGCATATAATTCAGGTTGATATGATTTGAAATTGTGTGAATACTAGAGCTCCAACATCATCTGTGTTATAAATAAATATTTGTGGTTGCCTGTACATTGTTACAAGGCGGATATATATTTTTTCAAATGTATTTTCTTTCATAGTAATATATTAATAATAATAACAATGAATCAGAAGAGGATACGTTTGTAACCACGGCAATGTCATGGCACCACGCTTCTTACCCATAATCACAGCACTTTCACTCATTTCACCTACCACTGGACTATAGTAAGTATGTCAACCTAAGGGGTGCTCATTTGTTCAAAACACAAATAATATTGCTGTTATTTCTTCCATTGTAGCCCAGTCGCTGTAGCGTTTCATCCTTGGAGATTAGGTTGAGTGTGTTAGTGTGTTGCATTAACTTTTACACAGCTACCTGCCAACCATTTGCCAAACGCAGCTTACTAATGCTAGCTGTCATATTGAGCTAGCAGATTCAGGTTATAGTTAGCTAACCAGCTAAATGACAACTAGCTGCCCCTGGCACAGTTGGATTGTGGCACTGCCAAATGGAGCTGAGGTGGGCCGAATGAAGCCTGGTTGCTGAAACAACCCACCTAGTGGCTAGCGACCTGTCAATCAAAGCAGCCATGTCTTTAATTATGCATAACTTTACAGCTTAATAAAATTTGGGTGAGTCATACAAAAATTCATCCCCTGTAGAGTTGTCATGAACAGGGAAATTTCTTTCTTTCAATCACTCTCTTTTCATTTTGTGTATTGCCTGTATGTTGTGTCTGTATTGTTAGTATTTGTATGCCATGTCCCTCAATTCTGACGTGAGGGTCCTTGATTATCACAATGAGGCCAGGATCCACGTGCCAGCATTAATTAGTGATGCTCATCTCCATAAAGCCAGAGTGAAACTTTTCATGATAAGCCAGTAACCGAGTCAGTAATATGATCATTGCTATTACTGTTAATTGATGTGATGTAAAGGATCAGTTAGACCTTTGCAACTGTTGTATATGCTTAATTATGCTGCTGTCTTATGCTGTATCTTACAACTTCGTTGTTTAGCTTAAGTTTGATTGCACTCTGCAAACATATAGGCTGCCATGGCCATGGAAAACCCTGCCTTTCCTCAAAGAAAAAAAGAGGACAAGCAGGAGGAGATCCCTCAACTCTCAAATCTCTGTGTGTGAATGTGAAATGTACATAGCTGATTGACAAAAGTATGATTGGTTTAGAACAGCTTGTTTTGGTCAAAAGAGAATTGTGTCTACGTATAGTATCTTAGTATTTTGTGAAACATGCTTAAGCTTTTTTTTTTTTTTTTTTGCTTGGACACAGTGACAATGACAGTTGGAATAGTGCTGTGGCCAGTTGTATTAATATTGAGTGGTTTTGAGGCACTATTTTGAGAATAAGGTTAGAGTTCTGGGGAATGCATCTAAGGGATTGAAGAAAAAATTGTAAATACACTCTTCATAACTTCTTTCTGTATTGCAGTATGTCAACTGCCTAATTATACAACAAGGTTCAATCTGTGAATGCTCTCATGACCTCACAGTCACTCCAAGGAAGCATATTTCTGTGCTCACCATCAATAGTATGCTGTTCTGGAAGCCCTCCTTTTTGTGGAAGTAGTATTGTACGACAGAACTTAACTGTGTGCAACGCAAAGCTTTTTATCACCATGGTCATTTTCGGACAACTCTCAAATGCCATGTCAAATAGCTAAAATATCATATATGTACATCTCTGTATAAAATACAATATTTACAATATTATCAGGCAGTGTGCTTGAGCCAGGCCTTGCTAGGTCAGTTGATTATTAGCCATAAATTTTTCTTCAGTTTAATCAAACATGGGTTTCTCTTACAAGGACTGAACTGTTACTGTGGTGAAATATTTGCTTATCCGATATTTCTTCAAAGCGAGATGTCAAAGAAGGCAAAGATTACCTTCTTCGGTATGGATGTTACATGCAGGTAATCCTCATTGCAATATTGCAAATCACCATGTTTAAAATGTCCTGTGCCTCAGCTTTATATTGAAGGTAGTCACTTTAGATATGGTTGTCATGTCAATTGAAAATGGATCTTTGTCAGACTCACAAAATGCTGCTCTTGCTTTTTAGTTATTGGCCTTACCTAAACAAAATAGCGGAAGGGTTACCAGAGCTTCTGCCATGGACAGAAATGAGGCCATTTCTTAGTGTAATGCATGCTAAAGCCTGTACAGCAAAAAGGTACATGCGATTACTTTAATTCTGGTGTGACAGTAGCTACAGGGAAATAGTGGGCAGGCTAATAGAATGTGCTGTGTGTTAACCTTCACCGACTGCTTGTCAATTGCCTGTGCAAATTTGTAGACCAGGGATTTAGTTTTCCCATCCAAATGAAAGGTTATTTCATGAGACCATTTATAATGCTATTTTTCAAATATATTAATGTAAATAAAACATACAATCTTTAATGCAAAGGATTTTTAAATGTTGTGCATGTCATGCCTGATTGGATTATGTTATGTCAAAACTTACTAAAGTAATGCTACATAACACTTCTCACGCTGTTGCAGGTTAAGATGTTGTGGCAGAAGCCAGGCTGGAGCAGGAAACACAGTGGGAGAGGAAGTGGAACAAGTATGTTATTAACATCATTATTGTAACTGTATAGATACAAAAACATTAAATATACTTATTTGTCATCTAAATGGCAAGCCTATGAGTCTATCCATATCAAATATATTATCAACAGTGTTCAGCCAGTGTCTCAGGGTAGCAGGGTTCTCTTTGCACCATTTCTGGGCGATTGCCTTCTTGGTCGCTGCTAAAAGATCTGTTAGTCTTCATGTTGAACATTTTCCCTTGTCAGGTTGCCTAGATATAACACCGCACATATCTTTGGTAATTCATTACCCAATATCGCTTTCAACTCCACATATACATCATCCCAGTATTTTCTCATTTTCATACATTCCCAGAAAACATAAGTATGATCTGCATTTTTCTCTCCACACAGTCTCCAGCATGTCTGTTGTGTATATGAAAATTTACTTTTAGTCTTGGGAGTAATGAAGAATCTGACTATGTTTTTCTAATAACATTCTTTCCACATCCTGGAGCTGGTGGTTGTTTGCTGTATGTTAAATATATTATACCAGTCTTCTTTGAACAATTGTATTTTGCCTTCCCCATTTTCTCCATTTATCTCTAATATATAGTGTGGAGATTCCTCTGCTCATCACTAGTCCTTGATACTGCACTGATCACTCTACCTGTATTATTCTTGTATGCAGCATTACAGTCACTCTGACTTGCAGATAACTAAACAAATCTTAGTCCTCCAAATCAAATTCTTTCTTTAATTTTTGAAAGGATTTGATTTTGCTCGTGTCAGTTATTGTGCTTATCTCTTTAATGCCCTTTGCCTATTATTCAAACCTGTTATTAAGGGTCCCTGGTTTAAATGTGGAGTTTTAAGCCATCTAGCTCAAAAGTTTAACCTCTCTCTCCAAATTGTATTTCTCATTTTCCTATTTGCAATCATCTTTTGGACATGGCATCTAGTACTTTTAATCTTCCTCTATAATCCAATTCAAATTTCATTCCTTATTATCTTTAATATTCAAATTATATTCTATTTTTTAATGCTCAAATTTGACCTATTATTAATATTTATTATGTACCTATACACTATATTCAGACTTATGCATTGCTACTGCCACTATCAGCATGTGGTTGTTATACATTCTCTACACAGGAAGGCGTTCCAACATTACCAATAAACAGGTGATAGCTTTCTTGCTAAATAATAATAAAGTTTAGGCACAAAATGAATAACATTAACTAAAATATAAATATCAAATAAGCTTTCATTGTGCTGGATCATAGTAATTAAACTATGCACTTAAATAAAATATAAATAAATTCACCTCAGTATGCGCTTGTTTACATCAATACATAACGTGTTATTTGGGTCAGGATGCACTGCGAGCCCATATGATAGCGTGAGTAGGAGCTCTGTGTCCAAACCCCCATACTGCAGGCTGCAGCACTGATCACTCAGGTCTTTTACTGGACTGCTTTTGATTATTTTTTTCTGTTTTGTGGATGGAAATCCAACAACTTTCGACACATTGCTTTTTAAATGGTCAGGAGTGGTGATCTCCATGGGTTCATCGCTCTCTGCCATTTCTGATACTGTGATGTCACGTTAGCACATTGAACATGAGACTGTGTGTGTTCATTAGATGCAGATACACCCATGTATTGCAAGCCCAGCAGCCTGCAAGGCCTGAGCTGACCCCCCTGCCAGGCCTAAACATCTGGGAGTTTAAAAAAAATGGATTTAAAGATGTTTTCTAAACTAAAATGTGTTATACAAGTAGCATAGCTCCTTTAAAGAACAGCTCCGTGCATAGCGAGTGTGCGGTCTAGAGAGAAGCGGGGTTCAAAACTGCATACTAACGTACTGCCTACTACATACTCAATCAGTATGTACTGCATACTGCCTACTAAATGAAAGACTAAATATGCCTTTAGCAAACTGTTCACACTGAAATATACAGCCAAGTATCCCAGAATACATTTCACACCAACCCGTAGCAATAGTGGAGATTTTAAAGCAGGCTAAAAGCAGTTATAAATTTTGCTGTAGGACTGTCAATATGTCATTTTATTAAGTTTTAATATTTTTTCAGGCATCTAGATTTCCAGTGCGTGCTCAGTTTTTCCAAATAACACCTGTTTGTAAATCTTTTCAGAGAATTGAAGAGGACGCTGGCTGGGTTTGTTTACTCAGCTGTACCTTAATGTCCTGGGTCCCGCTTCACATTCACTCGCCATAATCTCATTAACATCTTATATTAACATCTTATTAACAAAATTTATGGCTGAGCTGGTGTATTGGATTACATTAGATTGTACAGGTGGACCTAATAAAGTGGCCAATGAGTGTATGTTTGATAATTAGTAGATATGTATGAATAAATAAATAACTAATAAGCAAAATAAATAGTGCCATGTTCACATTGTACCACCTGGACAGTTTGCTGCAGACTACTTTAACCAGAAACTGTTCCGTTCTGTCCAGTTTCAAGCCGTCTGTGACAACAAGGGTCGCTTTCTCAATGTTCACGTGGGCTTCCCTGGCTGTGTGCATGATGCCAGGGTCCTCAGGTGCAGCCCCTTCTATGTGCTCCAGCTGTATCCACCTCCAGGATGGTACCTCATTGGTGATTGAGGGTATCCATGTTTGGCTCAACCCATTTGCCTGATGACCCCATTCCGTGAGCCTGTCCAGAATGCTGTTGCGGGCAGGTACAACACAAGGTTGTCCAGGGCAAGGTGTGTGGTGGAGAGAGCATTTGGGGTGCTGAAGACCAGGTGGAGCTCCATCTTTTTGAAGGCACTAGAGGTCAAGGTGGAGTATGTGTCAGAGGTCATTATTCACTGCCTTTCCCTCCACAACCTCTGCATCAGTAATGGGGACATTTTGGAACCTGATGAAGGTGGTGATGATGGGGATGACTGTGATGAAGCCAATTAGCCACCCAAGCAGTTTGGGGACAACCTCAGAAACAAGCTCAAAGCTGCAGTGTCTGCTCCAGATGATCCCCGTACGGCAGGAATATGATTATTGCGAAGTTTTTGTTTATTTCGACCTTTACTCAGGGAGTTGTTTAATTTTCCTCATTTCAATTTCAATGTTATCCAACCCTGGTGAATACACGTACATAGTTGTAGTGAAGTTAGTTCACATTTACATTTTTACATTTTACATATTCCCTGACAATACTTTGTGCATTCCTGCAAAAAACTGCACAGCTCTATTATTTAAAAATCTTATTAAAAAACTTATTCTTGTAACAGTTTTTCATATCTTTTATTGTTAATTTGTCACTTATGTTTCTTGTATTTTGCAGTACTTAGCTGTTTTTGTCCTTGCACTGTATATTGTTATGCATCACCAAAACAAACTCTTGGCAATAAACCTGTTACTGACTCTGACTGCACTGGCTGTCTCCTACATTTTCATGAACCCTTTTAAGTCAACAATCCTGCCAAGATATTATTATTATACTAATAATTGTATTACTTTGATTTAGACAGGGGTCTGTAGCATGGAGCCAAGATGATGATCATGGGGATCAATGTTTGCTCAATGCAAGCATCAGACTACACTACTCTCCCTGTTGGTATGAGGTGTATATACATAATTCCTTATTTTATTTCACTATTGTGTCATTACTGTCTCTCTGTTCTATTCATAATCCATCTGAAAAAATGCTATAAAATAATCAGAAAAAAAGACTGCAAATCTTTTGTCTTTTATTTCTTTTTTGCAAAAATGACTCTAACATCACCATTAATCTTTCCTCCCTAGCTCTGCTGTCCATGCCCTCTTGCTCCCTCCTCTCATTGTGCCTTCTCTCTTCTTCTCTCCTTTCTCTCTCCAGTGCCTCTCTCTCTTTCTTCTCCACCCTTTCTCCCTCTCCTGGAACATGAGCCACTCCGACTCACGTCTTCTCTTAGCTGGAGTGCAACTTTCTGCTCTGGAGAGACCACTGCTGCAGGGGTTGGTTCCATGGCAGAGGAGATGAGGGTTGGTGGGGTTATGGATGGTCTTTGCCCCATCACCTCATCCATGATACCAAACCACTTCTGTGCGTGGTGCCTTTAGTTCCTACAAAACAATATATGCAAAGGTCATCTGATAATCATTATTTAGCTAAACGTTTCACCACTAATCATATACTCTGTGATTACATTAGGGAAACCAGGGACAGCAATGTTTTAATTAATTGTAATTATTACCCAGCACTGACTTTGCCTGATTATTTTGAAGAAATCAAACCTCATAATCAAACATCATCATGTTTCATTTGTGTTAAACATCAAGACTGTAGTGCTTTTGATAGTTCAACTCACTTTGTAGTTGCTTTAGATTGTCCCACTTTTTCGGCCCACCCAGCCTCTACCTTCACCTCCAACCTGTGCTCCTTAACATACATCCTGTACAAGCATAACATTGGTCAAGTTACCATAACCTTTTCACAGGGGATAGGGTGTGAACTTTTTAAAAATGTGAACATCTACCAGCCACTGACAGATAATTGTTCAAATTCACCTGTCACTAAAGAGTAAGTAATTATTTTGTGTCTGAAATCCACCATCCACTTTCATATTTTACCGGCATTTGGCTGGTGACTGGTGCTAATTTCCCACCTTTATGGTCATTGAAATGATCCCTTAACAACAAAACTAACTGGTTATCAGCAATATGTAAAATAATACATGTCAGGAGAGCAGAACATTAACTTATAATGAGCCATGCATATGAAAATTACAACACTTAATAACACAACGTTATTTATACGTTTACAACGTTATATGTTTGCCAGTAAAGAGGTCCTCATTCTTAGCCCTCCATTTAATGAGTCGCTCAGTGTCTTCATCAGTCCCTTGTAGAAACCAACAATGATGTACGGCGTTATTAACCACAGTTACTCATCACACATCCACATTTACAGTTCAGTTGTGATTACGGTGTTATTAGCCAGCTCGCTAACTTCTATGCTAAATTACCATGTATGCTAACAAGCTAGCAGGTCAGTCGAGCAGTACATATAATTCCAACAATAGATACATTCATTACGAATATAAACGTCGTCATTTGAATATTATTTGACCACGTACAAGCCGTATTAGAGTTTGGTTACTCACATTTGTAAGCGCTCTGTTGCTGGCTGAAAGCTGACACGAAAGAGACACGAAAGCTGTGTTTGAAATCGCATACTAACATGTTATTCATACTAAGTAAGATGTCAAATTGAGTATGTAGTGCGTTACAACTTCATAGTATGTGGATTTTGTGTACGTGAGAAATACCTGGATGTGTACTACATTAGCAAGAATTTCTGAGCATGCAACATGAGCTTACTGGACATACTCAACTGCCCCACAGTACTCTTCAGACTGTGCAATGGAGGAGATGAGCCAGGCTAAAAACTGTTGTAATTTTCACTATAGGACTGTTAATGTCAATTGACTACATTTTAATATCTTTTCAGGAGAGAAAGTCAGTCTAGCAAAAATAGACCCTGCACGTAAAGGTAGTGGAGCCTGACAGAGCCAGACATTACACTCCACCTCTACCGGTCCCTGTAGGCTATATTGCTTTTTAAATGATCAAGCAGCAAGAGCTTTCCAGGCTTTATTGTGTGTTGCATTGATGTATGAGCGTTTTCTTTGACAATTTACTTTAAACATTGGAAAGGCTGCTTTCAGTAATTGTAAATGTTTCCATGCGCGCAGTAATGTCACTGCCGCAAATATCCTGATATTTAAGCAGCAAAACTAAGAATAGTAGTTATCAACTTGACAGGACAGATGAAACTCTCTGGGGGAAAGAGAATTAAACTTTTAGCCTCTGAAATAATATTTTTAGACAGTTCTGATGGAGGTCAGGATTTATCAGGAGGACAGCTGCTTTACTCCAAACAATATCACTGTATGAACCTGGGCTGTGTGTGTGTAATGGATCACTTTTTGGATGTGTAGAAGAACGCAGAACATTAATTATCATTAGATCCTGACCGATCCTGTCGGTGTGTCTGGAGATTTAAATAATCAATGAAGTTACACCGCTGTGCCTTGTTAGTAAATGTGCACAGCGTCTCTGCAGGGGGGATCACTGCAGGTATTTAATGAACTCAAAAACTTTTTGGGGAGGCAAATAGTCAGAAATCCCGGACCCCCACCTGAAATCATGTTCCCGTGGTTATGTACCTGACTGTACTGTGACAAAATAATGTCCACTCAAAGCTCCACTAACACTTTTTTTCTCACCAAAAAAATAACCTAATTAAAAGAGAGATGTAGTATATTATGTTATTCAGTCTGTAATGTAACTAGAATAAAAATCCAAACTGTTATGTAGCTTAATAAAATAAAATGAAATTTAATATAGACTGATCTGTTCATTTTACTATATATATATTTATTGAAATGTGGTGACAATCTGTAGAGCCGCAGAGGCAGCGCTGTTGTTCTGTCTAGTAAATACATTAAGATTTACAGTCAAACTAAAGTGGCAGCTACAATTGTTAAGTCTTCCAAAAGGAATTATATCATATATCAAAATGCTGCAGAGACATTAGAACCAGTGGTAAATCACCAAAGAGCTGCACAGATCAGTTCATTGGATCATGTTATCTCCCCGGGATGACGACACAGTCAGGCTGCTAGCAGCTGAGATGACTGGCTGGTCCCAGCCAGCGGCTCCTCACACCTCCAAAAACGTTGGAGCAAATTTCCAAACAGGCAGTATTTGGATAAACTGACCACACATTGTTAATCTACATGGTTACTTCCTCGCCTGAAAACTTAATAAAATGACATATTAACAGTGCTACAGTGAAAATTACAACAGCTTTTAGCCTGCTTTAAAATCACCGCTATTGCTGCCGGTTGGTGCGAAATGCATTCTGGGATACTTTGCTGCATACTTAATCATTCATTTAGTACACAGTATGCAGTACGTACTCTTTGAGTATGTAGTAGGCAGTACATTAGTATGTGATTTCGAACACACCCAGTGCATTGTGGGGCAGTTGATAATGTCCAATAAACTCATGCCGCACATTCAGAAATTCTTGCTGATCTAGTATTCATTCATCTGGGCATTTCTTGCGTACACAAAATCCACATATTATGCAGTTGGAACTCAATACATACTCAATTTGACATCATACTTAGTATAGTACGTTAGTAGGTGGTTTCGAACACAGCCAGAGAGAGAGAGATCATGTGTAATAGTGAGGCTGTAGCTGGCGGAACCCCTGAAATGTGACAAAAGCATTTTGTTTTCACATGTGCGCAGGCCAAGGCGAGAATGGCAAGATTTGCTAACGTTGGCCAACACGTTTGCAAAAAAAATTTAAAAATACACATTTGAATAGTAATTTCAGCATTCCATTGGTATCATTTTTTTTCACTATTTGAATTATATTCAACTCCTGAAATTTGTTCCAATGGCCCTAATGGCATCCCTCCGTACTTTCCATCTTGTATTATATCTTTGTCAGGGACCAAGCAGTAAAACTCAAGAACACAAGATGTATAAAGCAAAAATTAGTAATTTATTTACAACTCAGTTTCAACTTAACAAATTATTTTTTCAAAATACAAAAATAGGAAAACTAGAAGAAAGTAATTTCAAAAACTAGGGCCCCTTAACTCAAATTGAGGTCAACTAAACAAACAGCAAACTGAACTGTTCTGAACATAACAGATCTGACAAATGACACATAGGGGGGGGTTTATATACACACCGGCTAGCCTACACAGACACACAAGGGGGGTAGGAATAAATAATTAACTCTATAACACAAATTAACCTTGATCTCAACAAAGATTTAAATCAAGAAACTATTTACAACCCAACTAACTATCAAAGGCAGGAAAAATAAACTTAAAGTCCTAAAGTAACTGAAGTTAACTGGATCCCGAAAGGCAGACTCCCCTCTGGCGTGCCCAGTTGGTCCCTTCCACTTCCTGCCAGCCACAGTATAAGAGGCCATCTTTACCGGTGCTGACTCTTTTGGCCAGAGGGAGGACTTGCCGGATCCATGAAACAAAAGACAAAGGTAAATCAGAATTTAACACAAGCAAGAAATATTAAAGACAGAATGTTAACCAAAATGCGTGCACTCAAATTAGCAAACAAACTGTCAATAATAAGGTGTGTGCTGTATGGAAACAAAAGACTATGTGTACTGTGATTATTTAAAAAGTTTGTATGTTAAGTGTTACAAAAGAAAACTACTAACACTTGCTCACATGTGGTGCGGCCACCACAATCTTGTATCACACCAATATACCAAAGGTCAGAGCTGTGCAGAGTAATAATATTCTTGGAGATTTGGTAGAGCCACCCCACTTCTGTCTTTGGGAACTTAAAGAGTTATGTACTTAATTCTTGGCTTCTTTCTTCCCCAGATTAACCTTCAGATTTTTTTTGTCCCACTCCACAAACTGTAACTGAGGAGTTTCTACTGGCAGAGATTGAAACAGATACATAATTCTCAATCATATCTTTTCTGGAGCTAAAGTCTGTGAGTACTGACCACCTTTCCATATCTTTTTTAATTTCCTGATTTAGAGCTGTATAATTGGCTTCATACAATTTTGTTAAGTTATTTGTAATAATCACTCCTAGATATTTTATTGTTTTTGCGTTCCATCTGAAATCATATGGTTGTTGGATAGCTTGTGATGAGGAACACTTCATGGACACAACCTGTTCCTTTGCCATATTGAGTTTATAACCTTTAAAGTAATTATAAGATTTAATTAATTTAGGGAGACAGGTATTTAGTTGTTTTAAGTAGATCAAGACATCATCCGCAAATACCAATTTTGAGTTCTGTGCCTTTCACCTTCATCCTCTCAATGCCTTCATCTTGCCATGTTGCTTGAACCAAGGGTTCAATGAAAATTATAAAGAGTGGATGACAGACAACATCCCTGTCTGATAAATCTTTCCATCTTAAACCAATCTGTAAGATTATCGTTTCTTTTTATTCTTGCCCTTGGATCTTTATGGCGTGTTTTCATGCAGTTTACTGAGTCTGTATTAAAGCCAAAAACTTCCAGCAAATGCTGTTGAAGACTTTTCTGCTTTTAAGCTAAGTAGCACTGCACATTCTCCTTTTTTTGTACTTTTTCAAATACATATGTAGTGTCCTTATGTTGTCTTGTTTTTGGTACCCCTTAATAACACCTGATTCATCCTCACTAGTTAATTTTGACATAAGTCTCTTGGATATAATGGTTGTAAATATCTTATAGTCACAGTTCAGTTTTGATAGTGGTCTGTAGTGTTCACAGAATTCTTTGTCTTTACCTTCCTTGGGGATTACTGTAACTATGGCCTCAATCAAAGAGAGAGGGATTTTGCCATTTTTTAAAGTTTCATTGCATGATGCAAATAACAGTGGGCTTAGTTCCTAATTAAAAATTTTGTACCATTTGGACAGGAAACCATCACTTCATGAGACAGACATACAAGTTTATAATTTCATTTTGTTTTTCTCCTATTGCTGGTAGATCTAATGAGTTTAAAGAGTTTCTTACCGATTCCTCAACCGCTGAAGCTGGCTGTGAATACTTATACTGCTTTTCACAATGATTCTTGAATATTTTATCTATCTTTCCTGGTTCAAGTTCTGCTGTGTTGGTTGTAGGGTCTCTGATTTTATGGATTGCACAGCTGTTTCTTCCCTATTCATCTTGCTAGTAGTTTTGTTGCTTTGATACCTGCTTCGTAGTTTGTTTCAGGAATCTAAATTTCTTCTCTATTTCATTTCCTAGTGTCTCATTCACTGTTTTGTTCACTTCTTTAATTTGATGAAGTAACCCTGGGTCATTTGAGCTTTTATGTTGCTGTTCTAAAATTTCAAGCTCTCTAATCCTTTTCTGATATAATTCTAACATAGTTTTTTTTAAGGTATGCCAATCGAGATATTAGTTTTCCATGCATAACCGCCTTCATAGCATCCCAGAGAGTAATGCAGTCTACTACCTCATTGTCATTCTCTTCTCTGTATGTGTTTCCTTTTTGATCTGCTCGAGAAATCCTGGGTCATTTAAGATACTAACATTCCTTTGCCAAGTTGTATTTTTTCCCCTACTGTATAAGTTTAATGTCAGGTACAGGACGCTAAATCCGCTATTGCTATCTTGCATTCCACTGCTCTAAATCTATACAGTGTATTCATGACAAAATAATATATTCTTGTATATACTGAATGCGGGGCTGAGTAACAATCCTTAAATCCTTCTCAAGTGGGTGTAGTTCCCTCTGAACGTCTATACGTCCCAGTTTTGTCAATGCAGTATATACGTATTGAGCCCATTGTATTTTACTGCTTTTCTTTGTACAAGTTCAATCCGCAGCTGTCCGTGTACAGGTAGGCTCAGGAGTATATCTGTGGCTTTATGATTCAGTGTAATGTTGTCAGTATCATCCACATGTCAATATCTGTTCCGTTTCTAGGGCAATGACATCAAATAAATTCTTAAAGGAGTATTTGTCACTTTCCAGGGGTGCATAAACAAATAATCAGTGTAACCATTTGGTTACATTTTCACCTTTACCAGAATGTATCTGCCTTCTTTCAAACATTTCTTTTACGGTCTTAAATTTTGTTACATTTAATATTAAAATTGCTACCCCCCTCTTATTACCCCCTTTATATAAACGATGTAATGTATCTTTAAATTCCAACTTTTTGAATTTTTCATGTTCTAGCTCTGACAGGTGTGTTTCTTGCAAACCCGTGTTTTTTCCTTTTTTAGCTTCCCCCTTTTCATTGGATTATTCAACCCGTTCACTTTCAAAGACATCATTTTAAAATGGTTAAGCTGCATCTGGTCCTTTCTTTGAGTATTCCTCTCTCCCACTAACAATTCTAACATTAGAAACATTAAGAACATTTCTCTATAGTCTTTCTCTACCAGCCAGATTATTTCTTAAAAGAAGTCTTTGCACTAGGAGGTAAGTAGCAGCCTTGTATCTCTCTGTACTTGTAAGCAGAATGAAAATATGGCACCAACAGGTAATTTATTGTCTTAAATAATACTTCTTTCTCAACACTTATGCTGATCAGTAATTAAATATGCTGTGCTGCTCAGCTTCAAAGCATGGCCTTGTTTTTTTAAGATCATTTGAAAAAGATGCCCTACACACAGCTTTTCCTCCCATATGTCTCAGATGTTTTCTTTATCTCCGAAACTCGTGTAGTTTTATCCTTGCACACTGAGTTAACTTGCTTTGCGTTCCTGGTTCTCTGACGCATTGCCATGACAACACTCTTTGTACCCGGTCCTCCATTGAGTGTCACTTGTCGGTTTCCTTGATCCGCTCGTCCACTCTCCTCTTTCTCATCTCTTTGCTGCACTGGCACTTTATTATAGAGCCGGCATCCTTAGGCTCAGTGGATTCAGGGATACAACTGAGCCATTTGTTCCTCAACTATCCTGGCAGTCGGATCCCTTTTGTAGTAACAGCACTAGCAGTTAGCCCATCATTGTCATTCCTCTAGACTGACACGTTCACTCAAACAAGAAAGTCTAAACTACCTAGCTGGTAAAATGAATGGTGCTGATACCCAAAACACTATTAAATACAAGTTTTTGAATGATTAGCAGTCAGATAATGTACACTGTTTATTAACAGTAAATTTTTTTCACATAAGAAAAATCCCGCCAATTATAAATATCAGCACACCGGTAACTGTAGCCTCAGTTTGTGCATTCACAGAGGCTGCTGGTAGCGTTAGCAAGTCTGATAAGAGACAACAGAGAGGCAACGTCATGCTAATAACCCAAAGATGTATTCTGCTTCTGTGGCAGTAAACCCAACACATGACCTGCTGATAACTAACTGTGATATTCAGTAACGTTAACATGATAAACAGAAGGACTATGGCTATGTACTGACCCACCGGAGAACCTTTCATAGTAGAGCTGCTAGCTCAGCCACAACAGTTACCACACACAAATGGCTATGAATATGCTTCTAGTGACTGTTAAAGCTCCGGCAGAACTCCTGTGTTTCGTATGCAGACACGGAGAGTCTGAAAGCAACTGCTCATGGCTGGTTGTTTTGCTTACATTTCTTTTGTTGTCACCTACAGTTGCCATTCATCTGACCGTCACCAGTTTGTTAAACGTCTCCATAAGGAGGCAGAGGGTAATGGCGCTCTGGTAGTGGTAAGCCAAAGTAGCAGAATCAATTCAATTGCAGCTGTAGTTTAAATCACACAATGATGAATTCACTTCTTGCCTGTGGTCCAACACAAAAAGGGAAATGATAGTTCAGTTCCTCTTCTCTCCTTGATACTCCCCCTTGGAGAAATGGTGCTCCCTCAAAATACAGATCTTGCATCAGGCTGCCCTCAGTGGGTAAAAGGGCGGCGCAGCTTTGTGGGGAATAGCTGTTCATAAACAGTCATTTCTGGCCCTGGTTTATTGGAGGAAATGCTGTTTTGGATTAGCTTGTCCCACATCTCACTGACCAGGGCAAACTTGTCACTCAACAGTGGGATGCGCCTAGTGTCTTTTCGGTTGAACCGTACATACCGCACACAAAAGAATATCAATATTTATAATTAGTTTAGCTGGAAGTTGTTTTTCATTTATATAGCACCTTTCAGAACATAGTTACAAAGTGCTTCACAACCACAAAATAAAAGGAAGAGTCCAGTAAAATTTCAATAAGTAAGAGGAATATAATTGTCGTATTAGTAATGTAAAGGGAACAATCTATCTAATCTATACAGCTGAAGCTCTGGCATTCCTTCAAACCTATCTCATTATATCAGAATGACAGTTATATCACAATTCAATGTTTTTAGAGAACAAAACTAAGGCACTATAATAAATTTAGTCAAATGATGATAAAAATAATGATAAAATAAAGTTTTCTAGACTAGAAAACAACATTAACCACCACCCAGTGCATGACATTGAACCAGGGAATTAGTGTGTCCACCACAACAAAGGATCCAAACTGACTTCATTGGCATTGTTTCCGTGGTGCAAGCACATAATTTAAACACGTTGCGTGCCACCACCATGTAATGCAGTGTTAAGAGGTTGTGGTCATTTCACGTATTTCTGTGAGATCATGTTGCCATCCCTGACCTACCCTCTATAGCCAGGGCTGCAACACACAGATGACAGCAGTGAAACTTTCTCTGCTATATTTTTGTTAGTTTGTGTAGAGCTGACTCCACATTCTCCCACTTTCTACTTTAGGATTGAGTCACTTGAAGTCTCAGTCTCCACCCTCTGAGTCAAAGAAGTTTTTACTTGTGAGTGCAGTTGTTTTTTTTTCTTATTATTATATTCCCTGTTTTACCTTTTTGTTATTTTGAATCCATAGACACCAATGCCCTAAATTCTAAAGTTTACTCATAACTTCTATCCTGAAACTCAAAGATGTTGTTCACCAAATTCGAGTCATTCTTTTTTAATTTTTGGAGTATTTCATTTTTTGTCTTCAACTTTTACAATTTGACTGAAATTGACTGCAAAATTGTTGCTTCTGATTGAACATAAAGAGTAAAGATAAAGTTTTTTTAAGTCATATGCTTTGTTGATCCATCCATTCATCCGACCTCTTCCTGCTGTTGACTTTGTGTCTCTGTAATACCATCACACTACTCCCTTCTTTGCTCCCAACAGTCACACTTACTTACTACAGCAGCTGGAGGGCTTGGTCACTTGTATGTAAACACATATCGTTTTTAGGGCGACTGATATTCTCCTTTTTCATGGGAAGACAGTCTCCAAAGTCAGGCAGTCTATGTGCCCAACCATCCACTCTGACCTCACCCCTAAGACAACAACATCTTGCGACTTCTATCTGTGAAAGGATGTAAATGAAAATGATGAAACCTTGTGTTGGTGGCTAAGTTATACTGTGTAACCACAACATCCTGTGTGTTAAATCTGCACTTTGGTGTAAGCAACCCCTATTCCTCCCTCCCATCTTTCCTGTCAGATATCTTATGATACATGCCAGCTGGCTGCGGGTTTCATGTGCCGCTTCTGAAATAGGGCAAAGCATATGGTGCAGTCTGTCAGGGCATGGTTACACAGAAAATTATATTTCCTCATTTTGGAGTTAGCATCAATACATGAACGTTTAAGACTGGACTTCGAGTGCCAGATAAGCTCAGAGTAAAGCCAAGTTAAGCAGTGACCAGGATAACAAATAAGCACCAACTAGCTTCACTTCACTTGCCAACAGAGTGATCACTGTCAAGAGGCTAATAGATGGGCATGTGGTGTCCCAGTGAGGTCATGGACTTTGATGGCTTTCCTCTGACCTGCTCAGAGGAAAGCAAAGTTCATCACTGGGCATTATGCCTGATTTTTTTTTTTTTAATGATAAAGAAGAAAACAGGGGCAGAAAGAAAGCTGAGCTTCACAGTATCTTGACAACATGTTGAAGATGACGTATCATTCACATTTTCAGGTTTATATTTTTATTGTGGGGCTCTACTGGAATATTTTTGTATGATTTAAAGTTAAAAAAACCTCCTTGTTTATCTTATACTGGCCCTTTATGGAGCCCCCTTCAGCCTGAAAGAGGCCGTTTTAGCTTCTGTCTTTTAGCTTAGATATAGACATGCAACATTATAACAGTATATAAATGACAGAAAATCACTACTATTCAAACCCCACTACTATACATGAGTGGTTGTTAAGTGTGTTTCAGTGGTTGGGGGTCCTGAGACACCCAAATGGTCCCATAATGGGGAATGAAGCAAAATGAAGAATAGTTCATTACAATCAAATATAATTCACTAGAAATTGTCCTACTTGTGTGAGAATCAGCTTTTTAATCAAATGTTTCACCCTCACTGCCATTGTCTAGACAGATTAAAAAATAAGTAAATCCAATAAAAAGCTCATGAGGACCGAAATCGGACAATGCTGCATTAAATAAGGGCTTTAATTTGTGTCGATGGTATCTGTGGTTCTGTGGCAGGAAAATGTTTGAGACCTTCTGCACAAAAGGACCTAAATTGAATTTGGCCGTGCAGTGTCATTTTAATTGTTAAATAACAGTCCCTTCATTTGCCTTTAGGAGCTCTAAAAAAATAAAACCTGTTAATTCGCTGCTGTCCTCCACTTGTCTCTCCTGCTTTCTGCTTCACTTTATCCATGACCTGCTTTATGGAAAAGCAAAAAAGAAGAACTTTGCCCAAAGCAGCCTTTCCTTGCTTGTTGTACATCAAAAATCCTTCATACATTGATCGATGATATTGAAATTGGGAAGTGTCTGCAGGATTTCTGAGAAAGATGAAACAAAAAGATGACACACAGACACACACACTTTAGTAAGCCTTAGCCATCAACCAAGTTAGAGCCTACAATTTACAACTATCCTCTTCATCTTTCTGCACAGCTCTCTTCCTGTTTAATATTTAATGGATACAGCTATTTTTTTTCCACCTTTTATGCGTTCATAAAGTTAGGACTCCTGAGAGATTGCTAGAGCTTGTCTGTGTATAGTCTGTGTATGTGCATATGAGAGATCTTTATTTGCTACATCAGGGCTTTTCTAGAACAAACACCAAGTAGTTACATGACACTTTTTTTCAAATCAGTGTTGCAAAGGGATGTGACAATTAAAGTATGACATTTTCATGGACCTTTTCACTTCTTACTGTATGAGTAATACTATGAACAAATCAATATGTTGAAAGAATGAGTCTGCAAAAGTTACATGACTGAAGGCAACCCAGTCTCACATCAAAATGTGTACTAGCTTCTTTGGTCTGTAGCCCAAAACATTAGTTTCACAATAAAGGCTCTAAAATTGTGAGATGCCTACGTATGTTTGTTTTTTTTTTTGCCTATGGTTGTCTATTGGCCTGCATCTGTGTCACATGACTGATTCATGACGTGTGCGCACCGGCCAATTTTTGGTCTTACCACCATGCGTATGGTAGTGAATCAGAATCATTCTACATTGACAGGCACAGGCCTGCTATAATTAATTAGCATACTACCACGCCCCCTTTTCTCTCGGTGCAGCAGTGGAGAGAGCTGTCATGTAAGAGGGCTGTGATGGTAAAAATGTTGAAACACTTTACTGCTGGTGAAATGCAAACAATAGTTTCAGAAGTAGAAACCAGAAAAAGCAGATTTGGCTAGTAAACATGTCACTGGCACAACCATTTGGTGTCCTGATTGTAAGTGCGGTCTGCATACCTGTTGCACCACTACCACGCAGTACATCTGTAACAAAATATAAGGGTAGTGAATGTAGAGATCCGTGGAATTGATCTAAATAAATCTCTACTGCCGCGCATCGTGTTTCGTCTCTGTCCACAACAGGCCGTGATGTAACAAAAGCAGAGCGTCCCTACTGCCACTACTGAACTGTCAGGCAGTGAACGCCACTATCTCTGTTAAGAAAAGGCGTTTTATAGCCTGTGATTGTAAAATATGAAGTTGGTCATTAAATTGTACATTTCCAAGAATATGTGGTTGAGGATATTTAATATGAAATTATCATATCTTAAACATAGTCTTCCTCAATTAATACTGAGCCACGTCATCCACTTACATATTTATGATACATATACATATTTGCAGATTAATTTTCTGTCAGTTGACTAACTCTAAACATTTTGTCATTTTAAATAACATTAGCTGTATTATAATGACATTTTTGTATTAGCTTTATGTTCATCTGTCAATCTGCTCATTAATTGAAATTGAAGCTCTTTTCACTTTTCTGGGAGTTTTCCACTTGCTGAGTGAAAAGTTACTCTAATAAAGTTCTAAAAGCACAATCACTCCTATGGTCTGCACTTTGAGATCCTCTTCAAAAGTTTTCCCTCATCAGCCTCTAAAAGGGTGAAAGGGGACATCAAGGCTAGACCTTTACATTAGATATGTTGTATCCTTTTAGTTCATATTACTGCAATAAATGAAATGGTCAGTGCTCGGTTTTGTGGTCCAGATCTCTCCATGATGCTGCAACAGCAATATAGCAGTTGTGGCTACAGACCACATTAATACTGTAACTTGTGGATGATCATTTTTACAAATAAAAAAGGGAGACCAGTTTTGCAAAATGAGAACTCCATTAAGGGTAGCCTGTTGAATTTTAATTATACATTCAGTATTTCTCACCAGTGTACATTGTATGTGTCCTTAGTGTCTAACAAACACTTTCCGCCTCACCTAAAATGCTCCGGAGTGCTCAATTTGTGCTACTGAGTCATCCATTGTCAAATCAGATAAGGTTGTTGCAGCACTGTCTCAGATTTTCTTCAGACCTTGTCTATATCATGAATGGGTCCCAAAACCAAGGTCTGTAAAATATTTCTCTTCAAATACTATGTTTTCATATTTTTTCAGCCCTTAATATTATTTCATTTTTATAGCCTCAAAAACACCTTATCTGGGAAGCCATGTTTGGGCATTAATATCTTGACAAGTATTGTTCCTAGCCTCACCAAACTTTGTAGGATGGAAGACAAACATGTGTTCTGTCAAAACCATTAATCATCTGTACTGCATGTCATTTTGTTTTTATAAGGCCCTAGATTTTGAAAAAAAAGTGCAGAATTGCTAAACGAAAGTGACACTGAGGGTACTACAAACCCATTTTTTTGCGCCCATATGGTATAAATCATTATTTTTTCTTCAAAAACAATCTTTTACTAATTTTGTGCCAATATTTGAGGTCTCTACCACTAATTGACATAAAGATATTATGAATAAAATAAGGCGTGGTAGTATTTCATAGGACCAAAATAGTATGTGGGTTAGCTAGAAAGAACATAAAAATATACATGGAAATTGGAACTGGTACAAAGTGCCAATGTCCTTCCATGTTTCCTTTATACAAAAATAGACACAGATTTGAGAGATATTTTTATCTGTGGCAGAAAAACGTCCATTTAATTTCAGGGTTACATTTTTTTTCTTAGTGTCCATGCTTATTGAATTCCTGTGTCATAGGAATTGTAAGAAATAAAGGATAAACATGTTTTCAGTATGTTCATTGGAATAAAGGGCATTTTAGATGGGAATTGTGTCTCCGGTAAGATCCTGGTTATTGAAAATAAGTGAAATATTTTGATAAAATCTCTGGCATGTGGAGGAATAAGTGGTATCCTAAATGGCCTTCTTAAGCTCCAGTGGGAATATCTAAATGTGTTTCCACATAAAAGGTTGGATGTGTTCATACATGTAAATTTACAGTGTGCATGTTAGAAAGCTATATGCCCTGATAGTAAAGAATATAGCCTATATTAATGACATATAGTAAAACGAGCCTACAGAAAATATGTATTTCTTTACTCTAATTAATATTTCAGATGCTGCGGCACATAAGTACAGATAATAAGGGAACACCCTGCTTCTTCACTATGGATGTTTTTTCATAGAGCCAAAACAATGCCTTTAACTATGTGTATTTATCTATGATGGAAGGACACTAGCACTTTGTACACTAAATGACCATACATTAAGCTATTTCCACATACATTTTTATGTTCCTACTAGCTACCCCACATACCATTTAGGTCCTATGGAAATGACTGAAAAGTGCTACCATGCCTTGTTTTAATCACAATATCTTCATGTCCATTAGTGGTAGAGACCTCAAATATTGACACAAAAGTAATGAAAAGATTATATTTGAAGAAAAAATGATGATTGATACCACATGGGTGCAAAAAATGGGTTTATAATACCCTTAATATCACTCTTGTTTAGGAGTTTTGCACTTTTTTCCAAATCTGGGGCTTCATAGAAAATCAATATGCATGCAAACTTTTAATGGTTCAGTCATACTGAGAACATGTTTACATTCCATCCTACAAAGTTTGGTGAGGCTAGGAATAATATTTTCCAAGATAATAATGCCCAAACATGGCTTCCCAGATAAGGTGTTTTAGAGAGTGTAAAATTAAAAAAATATCGAGGGCCAAAAAATATAAAAACATTGGAATTGAAAAAAATATTTTACAGGCCTTAGTTTTGTGACTCAAACATTATGTAGACAAACTTGAACAAAATCTGAGATGGTGCTGCAACCACTTTCCTGGATTTTGCCTGATTTGACATGGAATGACCCTACTGTCAAATCAGTTCCAGTTTGATTGTCCCACTGATGGCAATTCATTTCACATAATGGAATTTGCGGTTTTGTCACCCACTTTGTACGTGTTTCACACAGTTGTCTAAGGCTCTTTCAAGAGGGGCAGACTTAAACACCTCAGATGGCAGAGTATCTGCTCTTTTTAGCCATTGTGCAACTCCAGGCCTCTGAGGCTCTGATACCACAGCTGGCTTGAAATCAGCTGACCTGAGATGATGCCATATAACATCCCTTATCAAATCCTATTTTTAACACACTGGCTGCTACAAAGCAGGGATCAGGCTGATGACACTGAGCTTCCTCCAGGAGTGACTGCCAAGCAGGTTGCTAGAGATAACTACTGTAGGAGGCAGCTGTTTCCTTCCTCTGGGCTTCTGGTCACCTCATACATGAGTGACAAGCCCTCGGATTTTATGGAGTTGTGCCACAGCTCAGCCTTTTCTTTCTGCAGATTTTCCTACAGTCAGTTTCCATGTTGTTAAAGATGCATTTCGATCAATCTCCTGTCCTGTGCTTTCTGTCATACAAATCTGCTGCAACACTTGAGCGAGGGCTCACGTCTTTGATCATATGAGTGTCATGGCCACTAGCGAGATTTCTGATGCCCCAGCTGGCCTAATGACCATTTTGTGTACTGGTACAGCCATTGGCCAATAGTTTGCCTGGACTGATCAGCCTCATCATTGGCCTCACCCGTTGAACTAACTGAACAGTATATATCTTGTCAGTCCTTTTGTCAGACAAAATGTGAATACTGAATGATTCTGCAAAACCCAAATTACATCCAATGACAATGTTCAAAAAGATTCGGCATTCTGTAGTGTGGTTAAGGTTAAGGAAAGATCTTGGTTACTCTGATAAAAAAGCTTTAATTACAGGTCTGTGACAGAAGAAAACTCCAGTCTCCTGCCTGAAAGTCTGACTTTACTCATGCCTGTCTACCAATCTGTCCTCCACACCGTTACAGTACTTTCCGCCTCACTACATAAAGGACACACTACTCCCTGCATTGGCACTGAATGTTGCCACTGGACATAAATTGGATGATGTGGATTGTCCAATATGGACTTAATTCCTTGCACACTAGGATGATCTTGTTCCAGAACCAGGTTGCTGAGAGTTGGAGATGCCAACACCAAGCAGTCTTTATTCCAGCTAGCCCTGCCTCAGTGCTTGTTGTCAGCACACATAGTTGTTTCTGTTTGTGCCCTTTGTGACAGTGGCATTCTACTGTTTCATGTTTAACCTCGCAATAATCACATCAAGTCAAAGTCTAGAAGACAGAAATCATTAATGGGCTGTTTTCTCAACAATCAACAACACTGTGATATGAGAAATTTTAATGTTTAATTTTTCCCACTACATTTTCCCATTTTAACCCAATTAAAATGCAAATAAAATGCAAACTTATTTTATATGCTGATTTTAACTCAGTCAAAGAAAGTGCACAGAATAGTTGTAGACCGAAATGTAATGAGCCAAATGTGCATATTAAAGGAGACATTGCTTAGTAAATTTGATATATTTTGGCATTAAAGAGTAACTTAACACCAAGCTGAAAAGTATTGTTTCACTGACCTCTTCATGGTTGAGTCTGTTCCACCAGCATCATTGTCAGGTGAGTCTAAGGCTGCATACTGCACCAGATAAATGAGAGAATTAAACAGTTTGTATTAGCTACAAAAGCTAACAGTGCTTTTAAAAGTCTCCACTCAGACAAATAAAGTGTTTATTTGGCATTTAGCCAATTTGAATTCTAAAGTTCCCACTATGCAGCCTGAATAAACTGCTTCTATAACCTAAAAATAGGCCAATTCCCTTGTCTTCAGTGTATTGTATCTGGGGCTGTTTAACAAGTGCTCCCATAAGGCCTTGTTCCGTCTCTCCACCCTTCTCTCTGGTCTCTTATCTCCTCCTCTCACACTCTCATACCTGCATTACATTTTTCCCTCCCTCCCTCTCCTTTGTCCTTTCAGTCTTTCTTTTGTGGTGACTATAACGCAGATCCCATGATGCCTCTCCTTCGTCCATCGGTTCTTGCTATACTTTAAAAGCAGACATCAGCTATTGTAAAGTTGCTCCCTGCTGGCCCCCTACTTCCCACCCTAATTACATCCTTACATCTTGTCCTACAATCCCCCCTTCACTCCCTTCTTCCTTCACTCCCTCCTTATCTTATCGCTTCACTCCACGTAGCTCCCTCTTGCCTCCTTCTGGCTATCCCATTCCACCATCTTCCCTCCCTCACATTTTCTCTCTAACACTCATCCACAAAAGACACACAAACAGACATGGATGGTAGAGAGAATAGGAAACCAAAGAAATTGTTCTGCCACACTTCTAGAACATCCTTTTAGTGTGTACACTAAAAGGATGTTCTAGAACCTGCTCAAGTTTGTGTATTCTTAAATGTAAAATTTTTCTAAACACTAGAGGTATCTTAATTAAGCCTGATGTGCTTTTCATCTCCCTGAAAAAAACAAGTAGAAGTATGTCAAGGAAATGTAGGACACAGAGACACAAAGAGACAGCAAGAATTAAAGTAGAAGGTTTTTTCTTTCAGGTAAATGAGGGATTTAGCATAATGTGTGCCTTGCCTGTTATGGCATCAACAGAATATGAGGTTGGGTAAATATCTCTGTTCACCGTGGGTAGAGCTGATGAGGGGATTATTGAGGGAATAATCCTTTTAAATGTGACTCTTGTCACTTCTGTGTCTCTGGCTCTCTTCTGTTGCTCTGTCTCTCTCTGCATATGTTTATGGTTCCCATAAGAATGAGTGTTTCCATTTGCTGAGCCTGTAGTTCTTACACCGTGTCTACGCTAAAAGCGTCTCAGTCGCGTTTTTCAGACGTCCATGTCACACCTCTGATGGAACAGTATGCTTTAATGTTAATCAATAGAACTGTCTACACAGCCCACGCATAACCACGACCCGAAGAGTATGTTTAGGCTTCAAGTCTTGTTCTACGCACATAGCTACAGTCATTGTGTGTTGGGCTCTGAGCGCTTTCAAAACGTGGGTGACCTACGCTCAACACTGTACCTGAATGCCTCCAGTGTAGACACACAGACAGAACACTCACTGCTGCTGCTCTGCTAAACGTGCTGCCCACGCTATGCTTTTCTGTGTAGACACAGTGTTAGGCTGCATTCAGACTGCAAATAGTCCTTTGTTAAAACAATGCAAGGGGCTGTGATGGTGGTGACTTGTTGTTAAGGTACCAGTGAGACAATGAAATACAATCCAGGCACTCAAATTCGAGCTACAGATTAATGCATTTAAAGGCTAATCAGACACCAAAACCCTGCACAGTGGTTTGTAATACTCACAGACAGGATTTTACAAAGTTATTGTGGCAGCAACTTTTGTTGTGTTGATCGCAAGGTAAACAGTCGAATACAGCGTTCATGTTACAAAGTAATCCAATGGGACTGTGCACTTGCATGTATGTGATTGGCCACCGCAGTGCCTCATGTTGCAGTTCAACTTTTTTGCCAGATTACCCTGCATTGTTTTGTTAGAGTCCTCTACATTGGCACCCCTGCTATATCAACTTACTTCACTCATTCAAATTAAGTCAAAACAATGTTTTTTGTCAGTCAGAACACCAGCTTAAGATTTTGAAATGGCCATATCTGTAAAACAAGTGGCAGTAACCTAGTAAACTATTAAACCAGCTACTGATTATGAAGGTACTTACGCTGATAATCTTTTGCATCTTTACACCGACTCCCCTGTGCTCATCATTTCATAAGTATGTTGTACGACAAAGTATTACTCAAACTTCTAAATTATTTTAAGTCATAGACAATTTCCAAATTTTCCAAAGGTACTAGATGTGTCTGATGTGCCTGACTCACAAGGAAATGTGTAAAAGCACATTTTATGCACAGCAACCAGAATATTTCTAGTCCATGGTGTAACAAGAAAAAAAGAAGACATTTTGGATATTTGCTAATATGTAAGAATTGCAACAAGCTAATTTTGAACTGTACTAATGTCTTAACTTACCTTCACTCCTCTATCTAATTGGTTTCTTTTAATATCTTTGGTTAAAATATTATCTTTTCAGAAAGTCCTGTGTCACCACAAAAGATCATGTTTCCCTGTCAGCTGCCTTAATATTTGGAGTGCCTCAGGAGTCAATTCTTGGTCCAGCAATGTTCTCTTTGTAAATGCTTCCACAAGTTAAACCTACTTTGTCATTTTGATATTTTTAATTATTATTACGCTGATGATACACAGCTTTATCAATCATCTAACTACCATGACTATATGAGGCCAGACGTAATTCAAAATGGCCAATCTGTGATAAAAGGAAAAATGTTAAAAACAGGAAGTATTTTTATTGACTCAGAGGCTGTTATCCACAATTACTCATTTTCACTCAAAATGTTGAATCTCAACTTTCTGAATTTTTACTGTCTTGTGGAATCGTTAGTTTGGGCCTGGTTGTTTTAGCTAAGAACCATTGAAAACATCAGGCAGCCTCTTTGACCTAAATATTTGGAAAGTCATCCATTCTTTCATCACATCACTGTGTGACTACTGTACTGTAGCACCTCTTTCAGCCAGCCTCTCAGCTTCAGCTCATTCAGAGAGCTGTAGCTTTTAACGAAAAACAAGCAATTTAGGCAATACATTAAATTGAATATAGCCTCTCTTCATTGGCCCTCCATCACCTTTAGAATCAATTATATTTTACTAACAAGTAGGCTCCTGTGTGCAGTTTTTGTCCCCTTTCACCAAGTCTGCCATCACCAGAGAAACAACTGTATTGGTCATTTGTTCAAATGCATAAAAAGACAAGATACACCTGACAAATGAGGTAGTTGTGCAAATAATTACCATTGTGATAGTGCTGCAAACCTCTTATGGGAAGACATTGTGGTGGACAATTGACTGCACTAAGTGTCTGACTTTGAAACTACAAGCCACTTTGCAAAAGCTGTTTGCATCCTTTCGTTGACCAACAGTCAACATTGTTTTTTGTTTGTTTTTTACCACAACTACAATCTTTCCCTATCTGTAACCAAATCATTTTACTAGGCTAAACTTAGCCAAACTTCAACCAAAGAGGTGGCAGGTCACTAAATGCTAATTGTTTTTCTAACAGTCATATAGGTCATTTTGTAGAGCATAGACAATTGCCATTGACCTATTTTGTCAATTAGGCATTTGGTGCTCTGACACTGGGATCAACCTCAGGTCCTCAGATCAAACACTGTATGCTAATGCAAGGTCAAGGCATAAAACTGTTGGTATCTGTACTTTGGGTGCTGTTTCTCATCTTGGAGGCAGCCTTACTCAAAGTCTCAGAAAGGCCAAGTCAGTGTACCCTTTGAAAAAGCATCTCAGAATGCACTTGTTTTAATTTGCATTTTGCTGAGATGATAACTTTATGCAGTATTTATCTTCTTGAAGGTGTCCACATTTTTACATTTTGGTCTATTTTTCTTCTCTTTTTACTTTCTTACTTCTGTCATTACAATTTAATGTCCCTTGCTCATATTTGCAGGGGTAGGCAGAGACACTGACTCAAAGGTTAATTGAACCGAAGATACAGGATGTTGGCTCAAGCCAAGGTGTACACAACACACAAACACACACTCACACAGGGCATTTTGTAAAGCTCCTTGTATGACTCCCCAGTTTCTTTTGTCCTCTCCTTTTCTATAATTTTTCTCCCTCTTGTTTCCACGTCTTTGCCCTTCTCTCCTACTGCACCACCGTCTCCTTATAATTGGCTGTCATTGTCAAATCATGCTAGTGCAGTAGATGATTGTGTGTGTGAGTAAGCGTGCATTGATGCACAGCAGGTGTCACTGTTTTTGGTGAGGGCTCCTTATTAAGAAGAATTCCAAGTATAGAGAGCCAATTATTGTTAGTGGGATACACCATACATGTGCAGTACCGCATATACATATGGCGGGATCTGTAATGTTGTACAGAATGTTTATGTCAAATTCTAGTGTCACAGTTTTTCAAATACATTGTAATTTCATGTAAGTTCAAAGAGTAATGACATGTCATCATGGCAGTAATAGTTGATGCCTTTTTCAGATGTCTTCTACAGGCTTCGGGAATAGCAGCAGACTAGTTAAAGAGACATCCAAGACCCTGCGAGACAAAAGTGGAAACCTTAGAACAAGCTGTCATGCCTCTGCAACAGCCGAAAGCTGTCTTATGAATGAGACTTTGATCCAAATATCACTTTACAAAATAATTGACAGCCCAAAATTAAAGCACGCTTCCTTACAGATTAGTCAACATCCTTAGTACAATCATGCCCTTAAATGTTTTTTTATCACTTGTAAATATTCGTACGATTATATTATCAGTGATGTTTAATGAATAGCAGGTCATAATTGACTCTGTATTCTATTCATATTCCCAAACTTGCTGTTATGTTTGCTTCAGTTAGAGGTTTCTGAGAATAAGTTTTGACAACCAGAGTGTAACTGAAATCTGGTGGGAACAGTGATAACAGTGGTGTAAAGTAAGGTGGTGGATTTTTCTAGTAAAAGAAAACATTCATGCCTCCCTGCCCAATTCAAAACATGCATTGCATTTTGGTCCATTAAGACTACTGACAGATACTTGAACATCTGTCTTCACTTTCTCTCGCAGTTCCTGTTGAAATGTCATAGTCTAGACAGAAGGCCGTTTGTGGCACTGACACCAAAATATGGCAATGCAAATGAGTTTTGAGACAAAAAATGCCTGTCTGCCAATCTAAACATAAATTGATTGTATATTTGAGAATAAAGCTGACATATCTATTTTTATTCAGAACTAATAGAATGATTTGGTCAAACTGGAAAGGACTAGTGTGTGTTTTTGATATTTGTTGTTGGTTCCAGTTAGAGCTGAAAGGCTTGAATAGCTACTAGAGAATTAGAATAGAATTTTTATTGCATTCATTTAGATCTACAGGTGTTGGTCTCAGTAAAATGTGGGAATTGATTGTGACTTGATTGGGACCATGTGGGATTTTTTCTGAAGTGGTTCAAATGAGTAGTTTGCAATTTAAAACCCACTCAAAAACGAACAAAGGAACCACATCAGAGGAGTCCAATAGTGAGAATGGAAACAGCAGCTATTAAAACACCTGTGTCTAATTCACTCGGAGGGTTTGTTGGAGTTGGGTTTCCCTTCCTCACCAATGGTCAGGTGATGTCCACTTCCCAATGGTAGATAATTATTCTTGCACACTACAAACAACCATACATCCTATTATTATGCAACTATTCTTAACCACATTAGCATGGATCAAGGGATGGCATTGTCAGCCTGTCGGTTGGTCCACTACTTCGGTCCAGACTGAAATATCTCAACAATTATCAGATGGCTTGCCATGAAATTTTGTACAGACATTCATGGTCCCCAGAGGATGAAGCCTATTTTGGTGATCCCCTGACTTTTCCTCTAGGGCCACCAAGAGGCTGGCAGTTTAGGTTTTTAGTGAAATGTCTCAACAACTACTTGATGGATTTCTATGAAATTTGGTATTGACGGTCATGTCCCTTCTGGGGTGAATTGTTTTAACTCTGTAGATCCCTTATCTTTTCCCTTATCACCATCATCAATTCATTTTATTTTCTGCAATACTTTGGTTCATGACCAAATACCTGCAAAAGTGATATCCCCATCAGCTTTAGCAAATTTGTACATGTAGTGCTAATTATCAAATGTCTAAGATGGTGAACATGGTAAACATTAAACCTGCTAAAAATCAACATGTTAGCATTGTCACGGTGAGCATGTTGGCATGCTGACAGCTTTTGCTGTCCAAACATTCACTGAATTCTGATAAACTATAGAAGCTTCAAGGTCCTTGAGTCTGTGGCCGGACCAGCCAAAAACTCTTCAATCCAAAAGTTAAATAAAGATCAAGATCCATTCTGTCAGGACAGTGATCCAAAAACGTAGCCCAATACAGTAGTGACACATAAAATTAAAAACAAAAATGGAAAGATTATAAGATCATCACTGTATTGGTGATAAAAAGTCACCTTAAAGTGTAGTAGACTTTCAATAATGCCTCTAAATCAATTTCTACAATCTCGTTAGTGATGTAGAAAAACAGCAAAAATATTACTAGTTGAGTGGTTTAAAATTTTTATCTTATATAGATACAATATCTGGATGCATCTACATTTGGGATTTTAATGTAAATGAGTTTTGTGGTGATGGGTGACTACTGTATATCAGTAAGTTAAACAACTAGTCTATCCTCTCAAATGTGCACAACCAGCACTGAACACTTCTGAAACAGAAGTGGCATAATTCAGACATTGTCACAGACAATTCAGTCCTCACTATCACATCAGGACTTTGTGCAGCTCAGACAATGTGGCATTTTGAATTGATGAAGCCAAAGGGACACTTATGTAGTATTGATCTGCAAATGTGGTGTAGCTTGTCATGCAGTGCTCTGTTAGGGTTTGGTAATGAACAAACTAGCCATGTCTGTCAACAAACCAAATATAACTTGCAATGTTAACCTCTGTTGTCATTGTCAAGCATAACCATGGAGAAGAACTATTTAAACTATAACATCTATTTATTCTATTATTTTGTTTGTGGAAAACACTGCAAAACTCGGACACAATTGGCCAAGGATGTACTGTGGTGATCTTAAGCCTCCATTATGTTTATTTGTACTTTTTTATAAACCACTTTGCATGGAGCTGAACATCATTGAGTGTCACCTTGGTGTTGATGAGTATCAGTGACGCTCAGTTTCTTCAGTTTTGGTCAATCGGCTCTAACAACACACCAGTGACTCATGAACCAGGAGCAAAATGCATTACAAGGATAATTGGGAAAGGTGTTATGTCATTAAAGCACAGCTAGTGGCACAATATGCAGGCAATTGTTGCAAGAATCACAACACGGATGCTTTTAGTGAATCAGAACCGCCTTGAACCAACTGCTTTGATTCATTATAATACATATCAATGTAACCTTTTGGGAAGGACTTTAATTTATCTGCAGGTTCAATGCAAATGGGCATTCTGAGTTGTAATACAGCATGCATGACAAAACATCTCAAGATGCAATCTTCACCACTTTTTTCTCTGATTTTTCTGTTATTGTTTTTCTCAAGCACAAACCCCTTTCAAGTTTCACACCCCAACCTTTACAAAGGTCCTGTTTTTTGCCAAGTGCTAACACATCCATATACAGTTGTGCTCATAAGTTTACACACCCTAGTAGAATTTGTGAAATATTGGCCATTTTTTGGAAAATGTGACCAACCATTTATTTAATTTATTTGAGCCATTTATTTTCACATAATTCGGTTTGCCCTTTTTAAACTATAATGATAACTGAAAAAGTTTACATACCCTTGAATGTTTGGCCTGATAATAAACACACAAGTTGACACACACTGGTTTAAATGGCTATGAAGGGTAAGTTTCCACACCTGTGACTTGTTTGATTGTAATTAGTGTCTGTGTATAAATAGTCAATGAGTTTCTTAGCTCCTGAGAGACCCTGCACATTTCATCCAGGGCTGCTCTGACTTTACTAGATACTGAGCCATAAGGAAAGCAAAAGACCTGTCAAGGAATGCGAGCAAAGTGAGTTGAACTTTATAAATCAGGAAAAGGATATAAAAAGATATATTTGAAAATGCCAATCAGGAGTGTTCAAGCTCTGATAAAGAAGTAGAAAATTAAGGGTTCTGTTGATACCAAGCCACGGCCTAGTAAACTAACGAAGATTTCAGCCACAATTGCCAGGAAAATTGTTCAGATTGCAAAGAAAAGCCCACATTCAAATTCAGCTGAAAGTTGCATGTGGTTGTTTCAAGATGCACAATAAGGAGGTACTTGAACACAAATGGGCTGCGTGGTCAAGTTGCCAGAAAAAAGCCATTAATGTGCCAATGGCACAAAACAGCCTGCTTACAATATGCCAAACAGCACCTAGACAAGCCTCAAAACTTCTAGAACAAAGTCATTTGGAGTGATGAGACCTAAATTGAGTTTTATGGTCACAACTATAGACACTATGAATGGTACACATCTTGCATATTCTGCCAGGGTATGTAAACTTATGAACACAACTATAGTGTCTTGATGCGATTTAGCTGTCTCTAAATTTACACTTGATAAAATGTTTTTATTGTATGAACATTATTTTTCTTCTTGCCAAAGGCTGCCATGGATGTCAATTACTTCTGTAATATAGCATTTCCTTATTCCTTACATTTCTTTATTCTTTTTCCCATTCACAAGAAATCTAACGATTGATTTTTGTCAAAAAGTACAATTTTCTACCAAAATCCAGTGTACCAATGTCCTATTGTTTTAGTGACTGGAAGTGATGGATGAACAGTACATATGCTTGGATCTTCTGTCTTAACACAGTCTGATAATCCAGGCATGTTAGTGCTATGAGAAAAAAAGGTCAGTGAGAGGACTCATTTTCAAAGTCACCATCAAAAAACAAGCGTGAATTAATTGCTGAATTACATCAAAAGTGAAATTTAAGTTTCATCCGAACTCTAAAAGAAAAACTGGATGTCAAAGAGAGAAGTCTCTGTTTGAACATTGCGATAATGAATAATTACCACTGAATGAGCCAAACTCATGCTGAGCTGTGCTTTCTTCTGCTGATCATCTCTACTAAAGATAAGAAGAATGGAAGAAACGGGAAAATTGCAAACGAGGAGATGAAGAGACAGTTAAGGAGGGGGTTGATAAACAATAAACAGAGCTGAAAAAGAGATTGATAGTATAAAAAAGATACAAGTCAAGAGAGGCAGAGAGAAAGCAGGGAGGAGAAGGAGCCATAGTAATTATAGTCATCTCCTCCCCTCAGCTCTTTGGTAAATAAACGAGCATCAATTAGCCATGATGGCTTCCAGTTGCCTCAGTGTCGGAGTGCTAATTAATTTCATCTTTGCATTCTTGCTGCTCTCCTCCCCCTCCTCTGTTGTCCCTCTTTTCTTTGTTTGTTTCTCTCACTGTAATTTTTTCAAATGTCTTTTAATGAGTTTTTTTTCTTATTTAGGATCTTTTAAAGATTCAACTACGGCTCGTCTTCAAATATATTTGGCTACATTTGAAAAGGTTTCATGTCAAAATGCTGTACAGTAATGCCACTGTAAGACAATTGTAAGTTGATCTTCAGAGTGGAGGTCTTCACAGGTCCAAAATGTTGGACCGGGTCCAAAACAGACCAATGGAAAACCTAACCGAACCTGACATGCATAAATTAATTTTGAGAAAGGAGAGACCCGATCCGAATAGACTTGAGCCTAATAGACCCAATCCAAACTGTGGTCAACTCGAACTGACCCTAACAGAGCGAGAACACAAACACCAGCAGAAAGATGTACTATTAATTAAATCAATCAGCTAACAAGCATCCATAGTGGGAAAGAATATAATAATGATAATAATAAGTTCTGAAAATGAATGTTAAGTTATAGAAACTAAAATAATTTGTTTATATGCTTCAAAGACAAATTTATATAAATAATTGAAAGTCCTATTCTACCTCCTGTACAAACAATAAAACTGTAGCCAACTGGGTGATAGATAGACAAAAGACAAAATTCTAACCTAATTAATATCTGTGAATCAAATTCCAAAAATCCAAAATTCATTTAACAGCGTAAATCTTGGAGACGACTGATTTTCCTAAAATCAGATCAGCTTCAGTTCCCTTGTCAAGACTCTGCTTTGTCAACTATTTGCATAAAACAGGAGCAAACAGCTGATGTGCCCATTGGTTTTATCTCTTTAAGACCTCTATTTAACTGTTGTATTTTGCAATAATACAGACAAATGTTACTTTGCTACTTTAAGTAAAGTAATATATAATTAAGTAAATATCTGCAAAAAGACAGTTATGTCAGAAATCACTTTTTGTTAAATATCACATTTTGTAAGGTTTTGTTAATGAAAGAAAAGGGTTTTTTTTCACCATTTTTTTTTACATTATATTACATTTACACTATATTAAATTGAAAATGAATGTGTGTCTTGTTGCTGATGCCTATGGCTGCTCATGATGAATTGCTCAAAAGCAGCTTTAACCAAACACCATCCTTCACAACCAGGCATGCAAAATAGCAAAACACTATAAATTTGTTCACAGGTTTTGTGATGATGATTTACAATGTGACAGTGTATATTCATGGAAATGAACACAGGCAGCATGGTGCTGCACTGTTTCAGTCATCAACTGGTTGCCTTTGAGTGACATTGTAGGACAATGAATCCCTTCCAGCTCCAGGGCTACTGAAATGAAAGAACTGATTACTCATTATCTGCACGCATGTTAATGTCTTGATTGCGCAGAGCTCATTTCTTGGCTAATGCAGCATGGACATACATCTACACACACCCTGGATAAAATCTTGTTACTTCTGACAGCAGCACTGAAACTAGTGCAGAGCATTTTTTAATTAGCGAATCACTAAGATGTAAATTTTGCCCTGCTAGCAGTTTGGCTTAAGGATGGCATTATCTTTCAAGTGGTCAATGAGATGTCCAAGACATCTCAACAACCACAGGCCAAATTGCCATGAAATTTGGCATGGTAAGGTTCACAAAGACAGTTTTGTATCTAATGTATCTGGAAAGCTACTCACCACATACCAATATATTGTTTTTCATGTTCCCTAGAGAATCCTGATGGATAGTGTGGTATGTTTACATTAGAGGAGCAATTAGAGGGATACCATATAGAAATTAAACTTCTGCTAGGCATGTTAAAACATTTCAAAAATGTATCATGAAAACGATATGAATTCTTGATGAGAACATATTGAGTGACCCTGCTAACAGACCAATCTCAAAATATATGCTACAAAGGACTCTCCTTTGATTTCACTAGTCTTACCCAACACTTCTCACTCCCCTGACAAGACTGCTTAAAACAGCTAATTCTCAGTAAATTTTCATACAGATGTGTTTGAGAAATAAACATTTAAAACATTACCAATTCCCGGTATTGCATATTACAGAGATGTTTGCAAAATAAATGTTTAAAAAGTAAATGCTTTTTAATACAGAGGTGTTTTCCTTATATTCTGAATCACCTTACAAAATATTCATCTTAACTGAGGATGTAACCTTTCTACCGAACATGCATTGTTCTTCTCTGCTGATGGGGCCCATTGAATGTATCAGGTGTCCTTTATATTTTTTCGCCCCTGCCCCTCAGACAGCCTAGGACAGCCACTGGTTGGTGTGTGTGTGTGTGTGTGTGACCGCCTGATGTATCCTGTGTCTGTATCTAGCTACAGTACACGTCACTATTGATTGCTTCAGTTCATTAAATATAATAATCAGTGTGTGCAGAGAATACTGTACACACAAGCACACATACTGGAAATGTTATGTTAATACACATTGATCAACATTGTTCTGATGTTAAACAATTTATACAATTCAGTAAAGACATAACTAATAATTAAGTCATCTGTCTCTGCAGCTTTATTCAACACTTGAAATAGTGCAGGCTGATGTCAAAATTATGTTCAGTAGGGAGCTGGTAAAAATGGTCTTTTCAAAAAAATATGAACAGTACAGAATGTACAGTACTTATATGTACAGATACTGTATGTAAGGTTGCAACACATATTTTAAAGGGAAAGTTCACCTAAAATGAGTATTCTCTACAATTTTGACAGTGAGATAATCATCAGACTTGATGTCCATATTTGCCTACAATCTATAGCAGAGAAGGTATTTAAGATAATTGGAAGCCAAGAGGAAGTGTGGAAATTGTCTTGTGATATTTTGTCTTGGGGATGGATGTATAATAAAGGAACCATTGGTACAACTTGCTAATAAGGCACCTAATTATAAAGCAGTTATAAGTTGTAATGGCTTTATCAATGGTATGGCAGGTTTCCATTTGTTGATGTTTATCATCTTACAGCATGACACTTGCTCTGTCTTTTAAGCTCCACTCCAATGGATGGTTTGACCAGTTAGCTTACTATAAGGTAAAAAGACGTTGACTATATCAGAGCAAGTAATTGCGACTTGGATGTTGACATGAACGGTATTTACAAATTTGAAACTTGTCATTATGGTAACTCAGATATGACATGAACACAGCATAAAACTTTTGTCTGCGGAAGCTGCCCAAAAGTAGCCCAAGTTATCACAACCCGTTGAAAAACTATTTTGTCTTCAACCCAATTAGCCCAAATGGGTGGAAAACTGTCCAAACTGGCAACACTGCTTGCAGTTTAAGAATGAATTCATGCTGACTTATGGATTGTCCTGTCATTACAAACAATGAACATTGTAACAAGGAGTCAAAATAAATATCATAAAACCTTGAAAGTGTAAGGCCAGCCAGATACATTTACTAACTTGTTCTTTGCTGTACAATGTAAGGTTCATATCAAAAGATGAATAAATAAGCAGCAAAAGAATACTGTCAGCTTGTGATGATGAGACTCTGTGTTGTGTTGCCATGCTTGCCTTGAGCTTTTTTTTTCTTTAAGAGATGATGTAAATTCTATATGTAGGGGTTTTTCTTTCATCACATATCCCTACTGTACAAAGTATTTCGTATGTTTGCTTCATTGCTCACGAGTCCTTACCAAACTCCTGCATGTAATGAATATTGCCTTATAGTCAGAGGGCTGTTCACTGTGTTCGTGTATTCAGGTTTGAAGGTTTTGGTTGCAGTTGATTGTAGATGATGAGACGTTGAGAATCAGACTTTATTTACCAAGTACATGTGTACAAGGAATTTGTTTTAGTGCAGGTGTCTCAACAGCAAAATAAAGAAATATGACAGCAATAAAATAGAAAAAATAAGATTAGATAGGCAAAGAAAAGAGATAATGAAAAAGTGTAGTAACAATTGTAAATTTTAAACATGGCGGCTGTGGCTCAGGAGATAAACGCAGCTCATCCACTAATTGGAAGATTGGCTCCTCCAGTCCACATGTTGAAATGTCCTTTGGCAAGTTACTGAACCCCAAATTGCTCCCGAAGGCTGTGCTATCGGTGTGTGAGTGTGTGTGAATGATTAGAAACTCCTCCTGATGAGCAGGTTGGCACCTTGCATGGCAGCCTCTGCCATCAGTGTATGAATGTGTGTGTGAATGGGTGAATGTGGCATAAAGCGCTTTGAGTGGTTGCAAGACTAGAAAGGCGCTATATAAAGGCAGTCCATAAGTATATAAATACACAATATATACAGATAATATTTTACATATATTGAATAATGGCTGCACATAAAATATTAGATTGATTTTGTCTTTTGCCATTTTCATATCCTAAAGTTTTTCCCTCTTGTCTTTTCCAGTGTGTCCCCATATGATGTATCAGACTCTATCAGTCCCGTGCACCGTCTATGCTCTGTGTGCTCTGTGTGCATGACTGTGTTTGATCAGTGTTGATCCCACCCCATCCGTCTCTGCCAGAAATGCTGAAAGTGATGTTCTGTGTGCTCACTTGTCTTTCATTTGATCCGTCTGTGTTTAAAAAGAGACAAACATGGCATCATAGAAACCCCACTTGTCCTTGGCAAAACGCTGTAAACCCATACTGACATCTCACTAGCCAAAGTTTACACACACACACACATACACACACACACAGCTGGCACAACACACATTTGGCTAACTGTCCTCTTTCATCTCGTCCTCTGACACTTCCACTGAGAGCTACTGTTTGTCTCTGCTGAGATTACTTGGATTGATCTGTCCTGTCATATACGAAACTCCAAGTCTGTCAAAGTATTTTCTTTTTTTTATTTCAAATGAACTGATATTCTTTCGCTATTAAAGTTTCTGTTTAATTTTATGATGAGAGAGAAAAAAAAAATCCTCCATACTAAAACGTAAAAGTACATATCTCATTCAGTCAAGGTGAGAGATTTTGAGGGCAGGCAAAGTTTAAAGATGCGTTTTTTAGCACAAGTAAATCTGTGTGAAAATATGGTGGAGATGATTGTGACACCAGAGGTGTTTCCACTGCTAATATTCCTTTGCAGGATAAGTTATGTAAGCAAAGTTACACAAGAAAATGCCCACAGGTACAAAAACAATACAAGGCAGAGATGATGAATGTGACAATGGGAAGCACATGACGTTTCTGAGTTAAATGATTGTTGACCAGCATAAGTTAGAAATGACACGACATGAAGGCCATGCTGTGGGCTAACATGCACCTCCTCAAAAAACTGGGCTACAGCGGCTACAGAGATTAAGAGAGATCATGTAGAGACTGCAAGGAGCTTTGGCTGCTAATGTTTTCTCCTACAAGTTGCTGATGTCAGTAGAGATTGTCCAGAGTAAATACAAAATGAAACAAGGTGACACACATCTATAGCAAAACCATTTTCACAGCAAACCTTCTACTCGTCACAATCGCACAGTGAATGAAACAATGTAGACCTGCATTGCACAGCAGGAGTCTCAGATGTAAACACAATTAATGTGGGGACTATAATTAAAACACAATACGGCCTGATCACGTACAACACATCGATCTAGTGTTGTGGTGGTTCTATCAACGGGTGAAATCTGACGCAGATATAAGAATTAACCGTAGGTATCTCCAGCATGATTGCTGCAAAAGTTATGAATTTTATCATGTATTTATGTCTGTGACTTGTAGTTTAAAGGTATATGCAGCAAAGTCAGCTTGATGACAGACACCCTGAATGAAACCCTGATTACACTTCTGCACATACTGGACCCATTAACACTAACGCAATCACATGCAGTTCTCTCAGAATGTTATTAACCTGCAAGATTAAAGAAGGGAGGATAAGTGCTTCGGTTAAGCACTAATGCATTCTGCCTGCCTGTACTGTGAGCAGCTTGCTAAAAGTGGCTGCTAACAATGAAGATAAAAAGTGACGCACTAACAAGTACATGTGGTGAATATTTCTGCCTCAACGGTTAACTTCCAGTAAGTTAAACAACATGTCCTCTGGCAATTTTAGCTGCTGGTAATACAGTACAGATAATGGAGCTAAAAGCTGACGACTCTTCTTTCTGAATTCATCCTGTTATATGTTGCCTCACTATACAGACACATTTGATTGATCTTTTCAGCCTGTTTAGAACACATCATTTCCTTTCTATCCAGAAGTTATCTCTAGTGTGTTTCCTTGATCTCCACATCCATCTGCACGCATGCTGTGTATACCTGTCCTTAAGTAATAGACCTCTATTGTGCCAGCCCCGCTGTAACGGTCCAGCCTCTTTGTTTTGTCAACCCACCTGCCTTGTTTTTTGACCCTTCCCTGCCTGTTTATGCCCCTTTGGTCCTGGTTGCCTGTTGTGACTGTCTACCTCTTGGTGAACCCATGCTCCGATCAATGACCTTGTAAACTTTGCTTTTACCTTAGCTGTTCTGTCTACGGGTCATGCTCATGAGTCTTCACCCTGCTGAGCCACAGCTCAGACGATCTGTCTTCAAAACATACCAGAAATGATTTTTTCATGTTTTTTTTTCCTCCAGACCCTCTCCCTTTTGCTGTTGTCTCTGTCATAATGATGTGGAGTCATACAACAGGTTGAAACATTTGTAATTTGAGTAGATGTTTCCTGAATTTGTGATGCTGATATGGATGTACAGTATGTCTGTTTGGTGGTGCAATTTGATTGTGTTATGGAACTTAGCAAAGACAACACCAAGTAGTTAATTTAATTAATTTATAAGAGTACCACAAATTCATAATGCTCCTTCACATTGATCGCCTCAAACCTATTAGACACAGCATCAGCAGCTGCTTTTTGGCTATAATAGAAATAAGAATGGTACTTTTATTAAGTTATTTTGTTACTTTGGTTTTAACACACTTCAGAGATATAAAGATGCATAATGACATCTGTTTTGAGACATTAAACAATTTCATCTTTAGATGTTGGATTACTACAATACACAGGACTGTACTTTATTAGATGGTATTTATGTCTAGAATCTAGTTTCTTGTTGGCAACTGTTAAAGTACATTACTGTTTTATTTATGAATAATGGAACTTGTTAATATCCTATGAGGTATCATTTGCAAATTTGACCGGTATGACATATGGTCATCTCAACTCAAATCAGATTGAACTACTGTACCGTAGTGAGCCAAGTGGAATATGTAAAACCTAAATCAGGTATCATTCATCAATTATTAAATTTAAGTAAACACAGGGGGAGAGAAAGCTTGCTTTATACAATTTTAAAATTTTAGGGAGGAAGTGGAATTTAGATTTAGTTGTTTGTGACATTTAATACTCAAGTCTACTACAAATAATAATAATTTCTCATTTCAGAACATTAAATTTTAACAGCTTGAAAAACCAGCTTGAAACCAGCACATTCTCTTACCATAAGGTATGGGATTCTCTTTTTTTTCAAATTTGTGAATTAATGGTGCTAATAAGTGTAGTCTTATGCTTGGTGTGTAACTGTATTATCTATAGCCTTGGTAACTGTGAAGTGCACCAACCCCTAGAGTAACTACCCCCAGGCAAATAATCTTGCTTGCATTGCCAGCTAGTGCTGACTGCATGCTCTTACCACACCCTGTGGAGCCGCCAAGTAGCGCTGGACTATAGTATAGTCGCTACTGTGCATTTCAAGTGGTCAGAAGTTTAACAGATCCATACCTTTTAACCCACAGAGGTCAGTGCAGCAATGCTTTTCATTTTCATTTTTTTGTTTGGCTGAAAATGCATTCAGTTTAAGTTGTAGTATGCATCAGCACATCATGAGTTAACAAGATTCTATTGCTCAGGGTTATATAATATTTTGACAGTTTTATAATTAAAAGTAGCAAGATGAATGGATGATTTGGTAACTTTGGGTATGATTGAACCAGACCAGAGACCAGATATAGTTGGAACGGCTCAAGATTTATGTCTGAACTCAACAGAATGTAATGGGTCATTCATTGATTATTATCTTTAATTTCCTTCTTTTCTCTTTCCTCTGCATTCCAGTGGGTTCTCATGTCATTTCTCCATCATTTTTACACTTTCTCTCTGCTCGTCCTTTTTAATTCCTCCTCTTACTTATCCATCTTCTCATCCTACCATCTTCTCATCCTTCCCTCTATTTGTTTTATATTTCTGTTTTATGTTTTTGCTGCAGGAGACAGATGGTAGACCTGTCCCAAAAAGACAACTAATTTCCTCCAATATTTGCCAGTCGTGCAAACACACATGCTCACTCAAAAACACACTCATTCACAGCTAATAACAGAACCTGACAAACACACATATTTAGAAGTCAACAGGAATAGTCAAGCCATCATCTTCTCCACAGGAGATTGTCATTGTCTTCTCTTATTTCGCTAACAGCACCAGACTTTATGAGATGCCTTCATGTCACTGACACGATGACAAAAATGACTGATGGAGAAATGTTAAGGTGCCTTTCCAAAAATATAAAGAACTCCACATACTGCACACTCTGTTTTGATTCAGCTTCCAAAGCACCTACAGAGAGTAAAGGTGCCAGTATATTAAAAAGCAAATTGAAGTGCTGTCAGACGTAGAGTAGGAAAATATACTCACTGTGACAGGTGCTGTGTTCGTTTATGATGCGCCACGTCAGTGTTACAGGTTTCTTTATATGGCCTCTGCTTATTGAGTGACACCCCTGTAACAAGTCTATCATCAACTTTCTTCTTGCTCAGTAGGCCATGTCTGTGAATGCCGCTGTGATCATATCTGGTGCAAGACTTTTAAAAAAAAAAAAAAAAAAAAAAAAAATGTCTGCAAACACACTCAGCACCCCATCTTTTTTTTTCAACTTTAAGCTGCAGCTGTGTTTAGAGTAATCCATCCATCCGTCCATCTGTCCATTTGTCCGTCCATCCATCCGTCTGTCCGTCCATCCATCCATCCATTATCAATACCTGCTTATCCAAGAACTCAAACAAGAGGCAGGGAACGTGGACCGGCAGCCACTCTATTAAAGTCCATTACCAGGCTCTCTCATAGGCTAACACATATACAGAGACAACCACACTTATTTTCACACTCACAGTTACTGGCAATTTAGAGTCTCCTCTTAACCTAACCTGCTTGTCTATGCAGTGTGGGAGTAGGAATGCACTGACATTCAAAATCTAAAAATCACAAATTGAAAAATCTTTGATCGTCTTTTAGGACTGATCAAAAGTATTCTGTAAGGCATACATACTCAGCAGGCAAGCTCCAGTATGGATCAGGACCAAATAACAATTTAATCCGCTTTAATAATATAAAAAATCAAGGTTGACAGTGAAAAACATGCTGGACCCAGAAATACGTGTATATTTTGTCCAAGGGAGACAGAAGACCATTGTGCTTGCACTGAAACTTTGGCCATAATGAAGAATGGGGTCGCAAAAATCCACTAGGACACCAAACATGACTTTTTTGAACAAAACTATCCGAAAAACAGAGAAAAGAACCACAAAACTGAACAGTTAAAGTCGTGATATCAAGACTCCAGCAAATAACTGTAAAATCAGATATTTTCAACAATGAATGCAGTGAAGAACTCAGTGATGAACACTCACACCAGTGTCTCCACCTGCTAATTTTTATGCTCAAGTTTAAGGACTTGGTTACACGATGAAGGTGTCACATCTCCCATTAATACAGAAATGCAGTTCATGTACATATTTTAGGAGTCTTTGTACTGAAATATCATCATGTAACGCACCCTTACTGGCTCTTTGATGTAGTGGAAATGTATTAAGTGGACCTCTAAGACCTGTATTGGAGCACCCCTGCTGTAAGGTAACATGAGGTTAGACGTTAAACATGCATCATTTCTTTATTGTAAATGGAGATCTTACCTTGAATTGCATTCATTTACATCTCTTTACCAAACTATTTCAGCTGTGTGGTTCCATTGTTTCTTAACAACATAGTTCCTCTGCAGGGTTTTAACTACAGTTGATAAAAGTCCTCAATAATAACGTCAGTCCTCGTTTTCTGAACTTGAGATTTGTTAAACAAGCAATTGAATGTATTTTGCTCACATGATGTGTCAAAACAACCTCTGACAAAATGTTGATACATTTTAAATGTCACATACTTTTTGTATTGTGTGAATTTAAAGAACTGAATGGAAGATCAACATTAGGAAAAATGAGTTTCTTCATTAAACAGAATTTCAAGAGCTTTCCCCTCACCTAAACATGCACCCCTGCACACATACATATTTACATGCTCACCATAATTCTCACGTCTCAGTGCTGCATATTTGAACTCCTGCCATCTGTGTTGTAAGCCATGTACATAACAGCGGATATCAAAGGCCTACACACCCCCTTAAAAAATTCTAGGCAATTTTCCCTGTCATCATCGTTTTTACAGTTCCGCATAGTAAACAGAGAAAACAGGATACAAACAGCTGCTACTAATTTCTGCATTTCCCTCTTATACCCATTATAAATCTCCAATGAATTATGACAAACATCAATTAATTTTCCATTTTCCTTCTATTATCACTATTTCTAATTGTTGCTTTTCACCATCTACAGTGTAATCCACTGGCTTAAAAACTTTCAGATTTTACAAATTCTCTCCTGTCCCTCCTATTGCTATGTGCCATTTGGGCTGCCAATCCACATGACAGCTGTCAATCAAGCAGTAGCTGACACATATGTATGACAGGGGAAATCACTGGCCTGGGCAGGAGAAGGGAGGCTGAGGATTGCCTTCGAGGCGGGAGAAAGTCTGGAGGAAGTCTGTTAGCAGAGACAGTCTTAAAGACCCCACTTCATCTTCCTGCAGACCTGAAGAAATGGTTACACCCTGTACTGACTGTGTGGTAAGAGACGTGTGTGTTTGAGACAGAGAAGATCTGATGGTCTGAGGCCCATAATGCTGCGTCGTGGGTCAACTAAATGACCATTGTTTTACAGACGCATTTAAAACACACCACTACAGACACCTAACAAAGGACGAGGGACCCATCTGCCGAGTGCAGCCATTTATTTCAATTACCTGTCACCTATGTGCACACATTTACACTCACATTCACACATTTCGCCTGTGTCCACACACACACACACACACATACACAGACAATCAGGTTGGCCTAAGGTGATCTATAGCTTGATTGTGTGTGTGTGAGAGAGCGTGTGTGTGGGGAGGCGACAGGTAATTGAAATAAAGGTCCTCTCTCTCCTGAAGCTATAGCCTTGAGCTGCTCTGGTAACAATTGGGATGTGGGAGAGGAATGGAATAGCTTTTAGAGAAGGCTTCAAGCATTATGGGTCTCTAAAGAAAGACATGAAGAGTAATACATTCAGGAAAAAGGTGCTGATTTTGTATTCAAATATTCAATTTAATAAGTAAAAAAATAAAAATGCAGCATTTTGATATAGACTGATATCCAAAGACAATGATGTTCTCTATATGATAAAACAATGCAGGTCTGTTTTGGAATGTACAACTATGGATGGTACGGTATTATATGAAACAGAGTGGACAACACATTAAACACACCTCTCAATAAAATGCAGTGCAATACAACACCAACACTAAATATTGCCTAGAAAATTACCATAAAGCTGAATCAACACTTCTCTGATACATTCTGCAAAAACTCAACGTTGCAAACTTCCAGGTCTCACTGCAGGGCTCGTGCATTAGATTGAATTCGATTGTAGAAGTGTTCTTTATAAACTGGTATTTAATAAGTGGGTCTTTTTGGCCTTTGTTTAAAGGTCCAATTGAGCTTTTTGTTCTTTTTCTTCTACAGCATATATCTGCTCTGTAAATCACATGTCCTTTGCCCTCTTTCGACAAAAAGATCTTTGCTTAGTTCTCAATCTACATAGATGGGGAACTTGTTTCCATACAGCCAATCATATTGCTTCATTCCTACCCATTTTTCCATAAATCAGTAACGTCAGCGTTCTATCATAGGTAGAGCAGACAGACTAACTGAGTCTGATGGCATTCTGCCACACAACAGCCACAGACTCAGAACCACAACCTAAGTTAACTTTCCTGCTAAAGTCTCCTCCTTATCCAACTTACAAACATGAACACATGTCTTTTCTTGCAACTTAGCTTGTTGAATGAGACACCAAACAAACATTCACCACAGATAAGTGCACCGCTAACATTAGTTAGCAGGCTAGGTAGCAAACCAGCTGCTCAGCTGAAGCACATTAAGCAGCATGTTAACACATCTGAGAATATCATTTTGGTCCATTGTTAAATGCTGGTGTTTCACTTACTCTTTAATGCACATGTCTACTTTGTCTCTCCTTCCCCTGCTGGTGTTCATCCTGCTGTCAATCAAACACAGACACCAACACAGTACTTCACAACTTGATCTAAAAAAGATAACATAGAGCTTGATTAATTATTAAAGCGTCAAGAATTAAATATGTTTTGAATATTTTACTTTTTTTTTGAGAAAATCTACTTTTTTAAGAACCAGCAGCGGCTCCCAAGAACAAATACCAAAATATGTCATGTCCACATTAATTGTAATTGAACAAAAGATTAATAAATGAATCCAATACATATTACAGGTCAAACCATTAAATCAAGTGGTATTGATAGATGTTTTCACAGTTCGATGCAGTGTCCCTGGCACGATGGTGTGTGCACCAAAAATGACGTCATGGCATCTCTCCTGTCGAGCGTGAAGGCCCTGCAAGCTGTCGTGGTATTTGGTCGTGCACCTCTGAATTTTTGTAACTAGGCGCATGCTGCTGAGAGGGACTTCCTAAAGGAATAAAACAGAGACAGCTGCTCTTCTCTACATGGTTTTGTTTTTATTTTTGATTTACATGTGTGCAAACAAGTTTTTGTATTTACAATGTTTGAGTGTGTGTGGCTTATTTCACAAACAAACAAACAAACAATACATCACTAATTCAAACAGCCTCTCCTCATGACTGTGTTAAGCAATGCACATTATTTTATCAGCATATTTGTACAGTAGCAAGTTAAAATAGCATATGACTGAAAGTTTTTTATATTAAAATATTAAATATTAAATACCTAAATATTCATGACCATTTGAATGTGGAATTATGCCAGTGAGTTGATATATTTAAAAAGCACAATATTTGTTTATACATTTAAGTTACGTGTCACATTTTGAAGCTCAGAATCGAAGAAATGTTCTCACACGAGACCTTGAAAGTCCTGAGGACTCGTTGACCTCTTGCTTATTCACAGAATATTTTGTTTGTTCGCCCCCTGGCATTTCAGAGAATACTGCAACAAACAACACGTTGAGCATGAACTCTTCTGTGCATTCTTGTAGCTCGTGCACCATCCGAGGAGGCCCACGCCATGATGTCTAAACAAGGCTTAACCAGAAAATGAATTCAAATGCCTGTTGATAGATTGAATATATACTTGTGATGTGCCAAAATACATCTTGTGTCCCACAGTTAAACTTTTGAAATAAGTAATATCTCCATATCCATATATTCTGGATTTTTTTGTAAGAGTAAATCTAATTTTAAAGTTTTTCGTGGAAAAAACATATCAGACACAAATGATTATACTGTGCATAGCAGAGTACTCTGATATGTCTTAAATCATGTCTTAGAATGTTTCATTGTTCAGTCCTGCTATGTTTCAATGCCTTGTGTTTGATAAAGTGTAAAATATTACAAATAGACTTTTGAATTTCTTGATTATATACCTTTAACTTTAATTATATATTTAGGTGTATCAAAGCTGTGGCTGTTATTTGCTAAAACATCTGTGCTCAAATTATTGTGATAATAGCTTGCATACTGGCCTCTAGCAGCGTTTTAATAACATGACACCTTCCCCAATTATCCCCGTAATATACTTTGCTCTTGATTCACCAGTCACTGGAGTGCAGCTGTATGTCCAATTGACCAAAACAATTCAAATTTAACAAAGTTGAAGTGGATCACTGATGCTTGACGACATCAGTGTGTGTGACCTTGAAGACGAGACAGACTTTTCTATCCTATGTTACAATGTGCGGATCTGTTAAGAGGTTGACAAGTCATCTGACCCTGAACTTCTGTTTGTATCCTTCTTCAGTGATAAGATCAAAAGTATTAGACATGCTAGCAGTAAGTCTGTATCCGACTATGAAACCAAACAGTTTCAACCACCAAACAGAAATAATTAGGTCAGAATTACTCATCTCCATGTTGTTGACAGTGAAACTCTGGAGGAAACAGTGCCGCTCTTTAAACTGACCACCTGCTGTCTTGACACCCGGCCAAACATCTTTTTTTTTGAACTGTTGTCCTGCAAATGTTTTCCCACTCCAACCATATTATCTGCAGTCATTAAGCATCCTAAAAATAACAGCCTCATTATTTATGTACCACATAATTCTACCTCCAGTGATCCAAACTTAATAGGACAACATACTGAGAAACATGCTTTTAATCAGCTCAATAATAAATGAAAATGGATATTTTGACAATGTACGACCTAATTTGAGAACTGAGATTTCTTCCTGTTAAGGTTCTGACAGTTGTGTAAATCTAGATTCGGGAAAAATAACTATGGATCACAGTACAGCTTTTCATATTTTCAAACTATACTACACTAAATACATTTATTTTACGTAATCTTTTTTTAAGGTAATTTGTTCTCCTCATTGTCTCTTAAAGGTTGTTTAATGCTTTATTTAAAGCATTTTGAGTTGCTGTGTGTTTGAAAGATTCTACCCAAATACACCTGCCTTCCCTTGCTTTGCCTTGAATGATTTTCAGTTTCTTGTATATCAGTCTGTCAGTCTGAACTGAGCACAATAGAGGTTGTAGGTCGCTGCACCCTTGTTCCATTGTATCCTGGTCTTTCAGTGCTAGTCACAGGATGAATGTTTTGAACATTTGCCACAATTAACAGCAAAAGCCTCACCTTCTTTCAATATCCTTGAACACTGTCTCTGTTCACAGTCACAGGATGCAGTACAACTGCACAGACAGAAAGTCTATTGACCAAGAGAAAATACACATAATCTTTACTGATGCATGGAATATACCAGATGTTTTCAGTTTCAAAACTACTCTTGCATTAGTACATGTTGTGATACAGTAATTCCTTAACACCATAATGTACTGTCAAAGTACAGATGTCCAACTAAGTGCCATGGAGAGCTGAGGCACAGTATGTTTTTCTTTCCATCCAATCAACAGCTGATTAGTTCCTTCTCTCTGGCTGAAGTGAAAATCTCTTAAAGCCTTCAGCCAGATAAGACTTGAAAATGCTTGTACTACCATATGAAACATTACATGCACTCACACCATCTCCTTTATTAAACTTCACTGCCCCTAATGTACCCTCTGATCACAGGGTGCTAATTACATCACTGTCTGCACAAAACTCCACATTGCTGAAATCATTGTTATCATTTTTAGAAATCCTTCTCAAATCTTCAATATTGGATCCAAACTAATCCAACCTAGACTAATCCAACCAAGAATGAATATTGAGATATGAGCCTGGTAAATGGGCAAAAGCAGATCTGTGATATTCTGTAAATGCATATATATATATATATATATGTGTGTGTGTGTGTGTGTATTTGCATTTACATATAAACATATATATACACCCTCTCTGAAACATAACAAATTCAGTTATTTCTCTTTACAAGTAAGACATATAGTATTTGGGGTTCCTATATGATGCAATGTTCTTTTCCTTTATCAGTTACCAAAGATATGTCAATACTAAACTGGAAAAGATGTTTTTCTTGTCAAAATGGTAAAAGGCCATGTCTCAAAAATGAGTACAAGGGTACAAGAGGATAAGCAAATCAATGTTATTCAGTCAGAGCACAGTAGCAAAAGTGATACAGAAATTCAAAAAGGATGGACTTCAAAAACATCCAGGTTGTCGTGGTAAGCTTTCACCTTGTGATGAGCAAGTTTTGCTGAGAAAAGTGTAGGAGAATGGGCAAGCAAGTGGCTCAGAGCTGGGAAAAGCTGTGGAAAGCCAAACTGGAGTGACTGTTTGATTCACACAGTAAGACAACCCTGCATAGATGTGGAATGCACTTCCACACAGCAAGCCACTGCTGAAGCCAAAGCACATCAAGCCCGTTTAGCCTTTGCCAAGGCCCATATTGACAAAAGTGAAGAATTTTGGGAATTCCTACTCTGGTCTGACAAGACCAGAGTCAATCTTTTTCGAACTGATGGTATTCAAAATGTATGGCGTTGCAAGAGGGAGGATTACAGTGAGAAGTGCATGGTCCCCACATTTCTTATATGGGGATGTATGAGTGCTGAAGGTGTGGGGGAACTGTACTCCATTGATGGCATCATGAATTCACAGATTTACTGCAAAATCTTGAAAGAGAAGATTCTACCCTCTCTCCACACCCTGGGTCGTCGGGCACTTTTTCAACATGACAAGGACCCCAACATTTTTCCAAGGCCACTGCTGCAATCTTAAGGAAGAACAAGGTGAAAGTGCTGCAATGGCCAAGTATGTCACCCGACTGCAAGCCTATTGAGCACTTGTGGGGAATTTTGAAGAGACAAGTTGAGCCGCATTCCCCATCAAACATAAAGGCACTCAAGGAGGTCATCCTCCAGGAGTGGAACAGGATGGACAGGACAATATGTTGCAAACTTGTACACTCAATATCAAGAAGGGTCAGTGCAGTACTTAAAAGTAAGTGAAGACATACTAAGTACTAGAATATTACACACCTGTTGGATTGAATCAAGGATGTACTCATCTCAGCAACCCTAGATTTAAGCAAAGTTGCCTAATTTACTTATTTCACAGATATTGATGATATACGTTTCATAAATTTCAATTTTGTCATCTTCCTAATGAAACAAAGAACACTTTGTTTGGAATAACTTGTGTCTAATATTTAGCCTCCAAACTAGTTGTGATGTGAAAAGGAAAGAGAAACTTTCCCCCTTTAGCAGATGAATATGAAAACAGTTTTTTAGTGTCAAATACATCATTCCGCAAAGTGAAGCTCAAACATCTAAGTGAAGTGACAATAACTAAACACTTTTCTGAGTGGAGGGTGACTTTAAATTTGCTGCTCAGTTCAAACTTTTTCATTACTAGTGTAATATACAGTTATAAAGTTTAGATGTGATGCACTAAAGTCTTAAGATGTGTCACCTTGCCTAAGCCTAGAAAATGTGTAAGTAATGGTACCATATTCTGGATAGAGAGTGAATATTCCATCTGCTGTCCAGGCAAGGAGTACAAAAAGGTGCAAGAAAAGCATTTGAAGCCTTTTATACATTGTACACATTCACACACACACACACACACAATGGGCAACAAAGAAAAATTGAGTGAAGCTCTTTCTACCCAGAGGAGGCCATTGTGTTTTCTATGGAACATCGATCCATACACAGCAGACCACAGCGAAGGTGTGTGGGCATGTGTGCGAGGGTGTGGGGATAGACAGAGAGGTAGTGAGACAAGCTGATTGACCAGATCCATCAGGTGGAAATCATCAGAAGCTCCGTTGTAAAGCATTTCTCCTCCTCTTCCTCCTTACCTCCCTCATCCATTTTATCTCTAATCCTCCCTCCTGTCGTCTCATGTCTCTCTGCCCTTGTTTTCCCCATCACCACTCCTCTTCCCCGCCTCTTTTGCTCTTCCACCTTGACATTTCACAATCTTTCTCCCAACCTGTTTTACTCTCCGTTGTTCTCCACCTCTTTTCTTTTTTCTTTTCATTCTTCTCCTCCCTCTCTGTTATTGTCTTTTGGTAAAGTATTTCTGTCTGTGGAGGAGGATGGTTCACTGTGCTCATCAGTCACTGTTGGCTGTCACTTCTTTTTTTTCTGTCACTTGCACATAGTGTGTCTCTTTCTTCCTTGTCTATAACTTTCTGCTCTTCCCTTCACTTTATTGCTCTTTCATGCTGAAATGTTCCCCCTTTTTCAGCCCATCCATCCATACGCCCCCTCTCATTCACATCTCTTTTTATTGCTCTCAGTGACTCTTACATTCATTCTCAAATTCACTTTTCTTTCAGGCTTCTCATGCCATCGTTTTTCTTTCCGTGACTTCCTCGATGTCTTTCTAATATATTTCTCCTCTCTCACCATCAAAAAATATGATGAAAATTTAACTTCGAACGCAGTATGAAACTTACCACGGAAGCTTAATGTTCCTTCCCTTTTTCAGTTTTGATTTCAATTCCAGCTGCAAAAGTGAAAACTCTTTAAAGATCTCTGACATCTTTTTTACTGTAAAGACAAAGTAAATAGTCTCAAATTCAAATTTAAATTAGGAAACACATTCCAAACAAACATTAGGGAGCTCAGATAGTGTTGATAGTGTCAGAACAGAGTTGGCTCATCAGCAGGGGGGCCTCAAAGAGACAGGAGCTAAAATGGCCTGTTTCATACAGAGGCTGAACCGAGGAGCTGCATAAAGAGAAATAAGGAGTTTTTGAATCATGGTATCAGATATGAGATATTCCAGTGGAGCCCCAGAATATAAATATAGACCTGGAGATGTGCATGATAATCCCCTCTCGGTCTTTTCAAAGTCTGGACCCAGGCCCACATCTTGATTGAACTGCACATCAATCTGGGCCTCACTATATATTACTTATTATGATAAGTAGCAGTGTATTTTCTTGTGCGTGCCCATCTTCAGTTAGTTAATACTGTGTGACACATAAGACTGTGTGTGAGACCACACAGAGCCGCTTGTGTGTATATATGCGCACGTCCCTCATCAGTTTCTTTGTGTGTCTTCGCTCCAGTCCTTTAATAAGAAGCATAATGTCATTATTCACAGAACCTCAAGAGCTTATCAAGAAAACTATATATTTTTTTAAATCTTTGCATGCCACTGATGCATTTGTGATTACATGATTTTTAGGCACTGATATGAGATGCATATTCATGCCAGATGGAAAGAGGGGCATTGACTTTATTTGGAAGGTGCACCTGAGATAGTCACTTTGATGTGTGAACAGCAGGCTTCTCGCTTGTTCAAGTAACACCACCTAGCAGCTGTTCTGCCTTGTTTATTTCAAGCACCACTTCACAAAAATTTCTAACCAGTCAACATGAGAATTTATCTCATCAGCCAGAGTAACACGAGATATTATCACTACTGTCACAACACCCAGAGGAAAAAAGGTATTCGCCTTTCCCTTCTCCCTCCCTGCATGGGCCATTACTTTGAAGGTAAAAAACTGAATTTCTTGAATAATAAACCATAATTAATGTCTGTACTCGGGCCAGAAGCTTTTATGCACCATAGTGCTTGTACAAGTTGGGGAGCTCGCTTCCTCCCTTGGACATGAAGACACTTTACATCTAAAAATAGGAATATTTTGACGATGAGTTCTTCTTTCCTGACCTCCAGTGGTGGTGTGTGGTCTATCATGGTTAATTCATAGAGTACTATTAGAAATATAACCCTGCTCCCTTCAATTATTAACCACAACTAAGGAAAAGTCGACTGTGACTGTGTGTCTTCGTATTTAAATTCCAGCTTGTGGTCAGTTTTTTTAGTAGCACTTAAATATATATTTCAGCTGCCATCATACCTGTCAGAGTGGTTTCTGAATATCAGGTGCTGGAATTCTCCAAGGAAGGCTGTGTGAATGTATAAATATTAGGAATAGAAAGAAACCTATCACTGCTTTGTGTCCAGCAGCAAGAGTGGAAAATAAAAATCCCATAATTCCTTGTGAGACTGCCTATAGTATTTAGAATAAAGAATAGAAATTATAGCAATATCCTCTTCAGGCCTGCGGAGCTGTTCTGTTTTTGTGTCTTCATCCTCTATAAAACACATCCAGTTCAATGGATGTTTTTTTGCATGGAGATAAGAAACAATCCTTTTCATGTACATTTCATGAACTTGTTAAGCCACACATGTGCGTCCACACAAACAAACACACAACAGCCTTGGATCAGACCTGTTAGTTCAGATGGAGGCCAGATAAATGTGCTAAACACAGAGCTATGTGATTAAAGGCTTAGTGACTACAGAGACTGGCCTGAGGGCAGTTGGAAACTGAGGAAGGGAGAGCTCTAAACTGAAGACATAACATTCATAATAAAATGTTTGAAAATAAACTCGTAGTGGTTATGAGATTATTTCATATGTATCTTTCCTGAAGCACATTTTAAAAATTCTTGTTAGAGAATGGCCATGTTTTCTGTGGATTAGGAGTTAGCTTTTTTTTTATTCTTTCAAGTGAGGAGGAGATGTGTTTCATATAACTGATTTTACTAAAACACTAGCGCTGGCCTAGCAGGACTGCCTTACTCATGGACCCTGATGAGACATGAGGAACTGAACCCTCCTCTCTTAGTTTTGCTATGCCTGTCAAGTTTTCTTTTCTCGTATGACATGTGCAGTTTTCAGTGGCAGATTTACCACTCAAAAGTCTTTTTATAATAATAAATTTATTATAAATTCATAGTATTTTTTTTTGTAAACAATTGGTCCTTGATTTCTAGCTGACAATAGTCAATTTTGCTGGCTGAAATGACAGGTGTGGCTGGAAGATTTTATCTCCATGAGTTGGTTGAAATTGTGGCCACCAGCTGACTTTTCAATGTTTCCAGATGACTTGTTTTAAAATGAGAAGCTAAATGGGTTTTCAAATATGGACGTGATAGCTACAGACATATGATGCTCAAAGACAGAGGCTAAAGCTGCATGTCCCAGGAGAAAAAAAAATCCTCTCCAGTTGATGATCCATGTAGAAGACGTAAAATGAGATAATTATGAATTTCTTCTTGCATTGCTGTGTAGAACTAGTTACTCCTGGTATTACTGGGAATCCACATCAAAAGCGAGACGTGGCTTGGAAGCAATCTGTCTGTCCAGTCCTACACCGACTCAGACCTACATTAAGCCGTCTGTCCTCAGCAGCAGCTCCTGTGGAGCTGAGAGGACAGCTGCCGGCTAACCAGGCTGACTCACAGCAGAAATTTACTGAACAAAAATAGTTTTTATGAAGGCTCCATAGGAGGAAATCAACAGTGTTTAGATTCATTGATCCAGTGATTTTATTTTCTCACCCTCTTCTGCCTATAGGGAAACAGACAAGCTACCACACTGGGAGCCTCGATCAACAAATATCGATACTGTCAATAACCACAGAACATATAAACAATTGGAGATTTGAGTGATTTAAATAACTGTCCGCTTCACTAAATGTTTAGTTTATTTATTTAGTATAACACCTTTCACAGAAATAAAATTCACAAAGTGCTTCACAAGAATACAAGTTTAAAAATAAGACCATGAAACATAAAAACAATAAGAACATACACCACAAGTTAAAGTTAACGTCAAAACAAAACGCAGGCAAAGCACAGGCAACAGGGTACCCCAAAAGAAACAAACAAAAGAACACATCTCAAGGTGAAACAAAGGCTGGAGAAGAAAACAACAGACTTGAAAAAATGTATTTCTTTTGTTTAATCAAACTGCATTTAATCAGGGAAGTTTCCCTCTGATTTGCAGGAACTCCCTGACCATTTTCACACAGTTACACACATTCACACCTGGAAGCTGCCCAGTACGACCACAGTCTCATCTGCTGGCCACTGAGCAGCTTCACTAGAGCAGTTGGGGTTAAGGGCCTTGCTCAAGCACTAATGAGGTAATGATGGCAATTGCTGCTTTTTCACTTTCCCCACCCATTTGGAGCATAAAAAACCATGGCGGGTCCCAGGGTGACGCGCTTCTGAAGGCATGTCTGAGTCAGTGTGGAATACATTTAATAAAATGGAAACATATCTGTCGTCAAAAAATCTTGTGGATCTATGTGGATCGGCTGTTATGGTAAGGTGAAATGTAAGATCAGTCTTATTTGGTCCCTATTTGGCTGGTTATCTCACATACTTAGACTTGTGCTAATGTTAGTAACATCCAGGATCGGATCCCACACAATGGGATAATACTACACTCTGGATGTGCTATTGTTTTTTTAATGTAACCGGTAGCCTCACATGATGAAGTTAGCTAATGAAATACTGATTGGCCTTAATGTATTCCAAATCTATTCTTTCTACTTATCCCTCTCACTACAGCCCCATGCACACCACTTCCACATGTGGAGAAATCCAAAGCTTGATAGGCCTGCTGTGCTTAGTTTGGGTTGCTAAGCTATGATTGGTCAATCGCTGTTAAGGGAGGGGGTTGGTGAATGGTCAATCATAGGGCTATATCTTTAACAGCCAGCTAGCCAGCTTAGTATGATATATGGCAGGGAAACATGCTAGAGTCATAGACTTAAATTACATTTTTTCCCCACTGATCTGTCAACTGAAATCTGCAACTCGCATCTCTATCCTGTCTCACTTCACCTCAGAGCCCCTCTATGTGTCACTCCGCCATCCTGTGAGCTATCCATCATTTTCTGTCATCACCACCTCACTCTAATGCAGGTTTGTTAGAGAACCAGGCGCAGTCACTCCATCAATGCCAGTCATCCTATCTGTAGTACACAGTATGTCTTTGGCTGTCCAAGTTGTCCAGGTACGTCTTGAAAAAAGAAAAAAAATGAAGGAAAATCAAATATTTCAGTAGGCCTACTGTTACTGAGCTGTTTCTGTTGGTCAGCCATAATCTTGTTACTTCCCACAGGTTATGCTGTTACTGGAATTATGGAAGATGTGAGTTTGTATTTATTTATTTATTTTTATTTAAATGCAGCACATGAATTATACAAACAAACAAAAAAACAACAAGGGGGATTAAATTACTTATTTACTGTATGTCTCAGCAAAAGACTATTTCTTTATAAGTTATATTAAAACACTTACAAAACTTGTAAGCAACAGGAGAGATTGTTGTGTGAAAGACGATGCAGGATTTTAACCCCAGAGTGTCACATGTACACAGTTTGTGCCACAGAACACTTCTTCCTAGACCGCCCATTTCTCCTTGTCTCACCTCTGGTGAAAACCACAGGAGAGGCTTGTTCTTAAGTGCTGTTAGCAAGATCAAGCCGCTCTCTCTCTGACTTAAATATTTGAACACTTTTTGTGTAAGAACAGTTGTGTGCGCATACATGTGTTCAGTTTGTGTTTTTGTACTTGTGAGGAACACTGTCCACTGTATTCTGTTATTTCTTAGTTAAACTGGGGAATTTATTTGTAGTTCTATCGTGGTCCTTGTAAGCATATAAATACATGATAACAGTTTGCTTGGATTTTGATTATAACACCATAGAAATAATATGTGTATCATGACCACATAACAGTTTCATTGTTGTAGCATCAGATAATGTCCTAACATTTATTTATTTATTTTTTATTTTTATTTTTTTTGCCTAATCCCTTTGCATTGGCATCCTTACTGTGTCAACAGATTGGGGGGCTGCATTTTTTCACTTTTACGAGACAGTTAGAAGTATACACCCAACAGGTGATGTCAGGGTGTATTAATCACACCCTGACTACATGCGGAAAATACTGCAACAAGTCACTGGATGTCGGAAAAAGAGCTTTACACGGTGTTGTGTTGCCCTGTAATGATCTCATCTCATAACTGACATCAGTGATAAAATATAATCATAATCATTACTATGACATAACAATATACCAGTAAGACACATTGTAAAAATACATAACTTAAATATCACTTTCAGGAAAATAAGAAACTCTGAAACCATGATTGAAATTAGAGTGATGAGATTATCAAACTGCTATCTCCAGTTTGCAGTTTGATAATCTCCTAACCTCAACCCTAACCACTGCAAATGACAGCAAGGCAGTTGCGCCATTATCGAATTGGTGTCCCATCACAAAAGCAGCTGAATGGACCTCTTTTGATATGTTTCTCATTTTGAGATGACTGTGAAATAATCACTTTATTTCTTTTCTCAGTTGTCATCCCTAATGGAGTGACAAACACACACACACACACTCTCACAGACATGGTAGTGTGTATCCATTTCACTTCGGTCTTGTTTGGTTGTGAGCTGGCGTTAAATCCTCCCATTCTGCACACAAATGGATGTATTATTTGGTGAGGATTAGTGTTAAATGGCTCTTTTCTCTCTCTCTGTAGGCTTAATAGAATGAGAGAATTAAACGCCAACTACCATCTAAACAATACTTAACCAGAATGGATGTGCACCCATGTGTTTGTGTGTGAATAGAGTGCTTTGTCTGTCTGTGCATCTCTATATACCCTGGGTTTTTGTCTGCCAATGAAAAAATGAACAATTAACAGCATTTGTCAGTTCGTCAGTGGTGTGATGGTATTTAAATGAATGTATGCCGACTATGAGGTAAGATACGACTCCCATTTATTCATGAAATTCTGCTCAGGGATGAACAGTTAAAATGTGTAGAAAATGATAATGCTACATGACAATGAAAGTGAGTAGAGTTCAGGTTCTTGAGGTGCTCTGAGCAGAGGTAACACCACCACAAAATAAAGTCTCATGTGTGTGTCATGAGAAATTAATGGTATATTAAAACAATAAATTGCAGCCTCTGCCATGGTAATTTGGCAAGCAGGACTGGAAGTGAAGCCTCAGGCTTCGGTCAACTACCATTAACATTTAAAGCCCCATAGTTTGAGTTTTCAAAAAAAGACTGTCAGAGTGAGATACTTCATTACTTTATGCCTGGCTGCTATCAGACACCATCACAACATAAAATGCCAGACAGAGGCAGAAAAAAATGAACAACTTTCAACAAATAAAGTGGCTACGTGTAAAATTCTGTTTTTTATGAAACAGACATTAACTAACTGCACTAATCACTATTTTTACATTAACAGTGGATTAAATGCTTATATATAATATGAAAGGTGTTGCTTATAGTGACAAATTTACAGAGGATTAGCATCCAACTTTGCAATTTCCCTAAGCTCTACAGAGCTGTCTTTGGGTTAATTGTTTTGGGTTTTAAGGCTTGCAACTTTAATTTTTTGGTTCAGTCTTACTGCTCGACCTAGTTTTCAGATGCAGCAAGCAGCTGTTTTCACTGAAAAAGCTCTAAAAACCCACTCAATGCTACCTGTCCAGTACCAAACAGCAGACAGACAAACTTAGTGACAAGCTGGTGAACATATTGGAGCATTTAGCAGCTAAAGTTTCAGACATATCCTTCAGGAGTTGGTGGAAAGATAAAAACGGGGCGAATATTGGACTGACATTTTCTAGGTTGCTCCATGTCCTCTAGATGTTAAGTAAATAAACAATTCTTGGCTAACACATATCAACTTTATAAGGTGATAATATGTTGATTCTATGTTTACATGTTTGTTATACTGCCCCCAAGTGGCCAAAGAGTGTACTATTTCTGGTTTAACTATGAATTTAAATACATTAATTGAAGATTTTCACAAAATTCTCACAGTATTACTAACAACTGCACTTTTGCAACATATTTTGATTTGTTTGAATTTTATTTAAACATAAGGGCCCTGTGGCATTGAAGGAATCTAAACTGCTTCATTTTACTTCTCTTCTTGAAATCTCTACAGTTGGATTTATTCTATAATTTAAAATCATCATAAGTTTATTAGCTGTTTTAAACAATTGTTGATGTTTTAAATGTAGAGGTTTCAGCTGTCAGGTGCTATGTGAGCTTAATAGCTGGTGTTGGTGTTTGACAGCAGTTAACCCTATTTTTTTTAAAAAGCAAAAGCTCCAGAAGATAAATGAGGTAAACAGCATCTCATTTTCTCTTAGCAAAAGGTGTGTGCCTTCGATAATGTACAAAACATGACATCTATCAACAGAATGTATTTGGTACTTTCCTTTCAAAATAGTCCAACCTGCAGCTGTTCACATTCACAAAGCAGCACAACAGCTAAAAGACTCGCAGCTGACACTTTGGGAAATGATGACTGTCAGGTGTATTTCAAAACTGTCTGAATATAGTTGATATGATACTTTTAGTTAAGTGTGGATTACATTTAAATGGATCAATCTAGCATGAGAGGCTAATGTCTGCCTATTCATCCTGCAAATTCTAACTCCCTCTCATCCATCTCTCAATACCATTTCAAGTTTATTTATATAACACTTAAAAAACCAGAGATTAGAAAGTGCTTCAGAAGGGCAAAAATGACAAAGCAAAAAACAAACACATGCAGACGAACTCCTCAAAACTGAGGAAATAAGGTAAAGAAAAACATCACAAAATAAAAATAAGAAATGTAAAAATTATATAGAATAGATATTATATATAGATATAGATATTATTTTTGTTTTCAGAAGCACTTTAAAAGAAGACACTTATTTTGTAAGTCCATTGGGCAGGTTGTGGTTGTGGTGCCCTAACAGCAAAAGCTCTGTCCCCTTTAGTCTTACATCTTGACATGGGAACTGCCAACAAATTCCTGTCTGAGGACCTCAGACTATGTGCAGGTTGATAATTCAGAAAAATCTAGGAGAGTCGCATGATTAACTGCCAAATGGCCAGTGCGGGAATGTCGCATCCGACATGAGATTTAAAAACTCTGTATACTGTGAAATACAGAGATTTATCTGGCAGTAATAGGCTTAATCAGCATTGTGTGAACTCCTTTGGCAAGGGCTTGAATGTAACGGACATTCATTTATATGTAAAAGTTGTGCACTGCAGGTTTAACATCTGGTAATTTTAAGAGTGGTTGTATGCAAGCTGTTTTCAAATAGTCAGGGACACATTCAGAGAATAGTGACATATTGATTATACTGAGAAACCAGGGGCTGATGGCATCATATACACTACGGATGAATTTAGGGGGTATAATATCCACAGGACTAGATGAGCATTTGAGGTGAGACATAGTGTCTATAAGTTCATTTTGGGAGACTGGTGTAAAATGAGATAGAGAGGTGTGATTGGAACAAGGGGCATCGATCAAAGAAGTGGGAACCTCGATCTCTGATCTTATGCCATTTACCTTATCAATAAAAAAGTTTTAAAATTCAAACCTTCATCAGGAGAGGATCTACTCTAATTAAAACTTATAGGGTTTCTAAGATGATCAATATTTTATTAAGATTAAAAAGAACCCTGGGAATTTGCTTATTTCACTGTATTAAAACAGAAAAATACATGGCTCTTGCATTTTTTGATCTGAACTTTGTCTTTTTCCACCTGCACTCTACTCTCCTGCATTCTCTTTTAAAAGTGCGAATGTCATCAGTGATCCAAGGAGGCAGATTTTTATTATGCTTGATTTTGGATTTAAGAGATGCAACCTTATCTAAGGTAGGGGTACAGAGAGAGTTAAAATGGTGCACCAGATTTTCAATGTCTAATGCATTTATTATAATATTACTGGAAAGAATGGAAGAGAATTTTGATAGGGCGAGAATGCACCATTTATGGTTGATTTACTGACTCACTCTGGAGGACACTATCAAATATGGCTACTGTCTTTAGTGTAATAAGCAGGCAGTGACACAGGACGAGATTTACCCGTGAGGACTCCACAACAGACGCCCGAAAGTAGACTTGTGCACACAGGGGGGTCCTACTGGGAATGGGACTTACTGGCACAGGCCCAAGGACTGGGCCTGCTGCGATGGATCAGCCTCCAGTAAGCAGGTTAAATAGTCGCGGTTTCCTCCTGGTTGGTGGTGATAGTGTAAAACAATGGTGATGGTGAATATTGGCTAGCTAACTCCCATGCTAAAAACAAGCGAGGTTATGTTGTGGCAGACTATCCTGACCAGGAGACTTAAAACTTAAGATCTGAATGTCCAATAATTAGAATCCTTTACTATGTTAAAACAGATTGATAAAACAACCAGGATCTGAAAGTGTAGTGTAAGAATGTGACTTAAAACCAAATAAAAATGTAGATTTCTGACAGACAAACACAACACAAAGGCATGCGCAGCTTGACTTTGATGATTTCCTGACATGAGTGAAGGTAGTGAGTGAAGGTCGCAGATGACAGCCATCCCATCACACATTCACTCTATAAAACCACATGAATTGGGCTGAGAGGGACTACAGAGGGAAGAATTTTAAAAATGTATTGGTTTAAAGGGACCTGCAATCGACTTGCAGGTTCCTATATGATCTGTAAGTATGTAATACATATTCATATATGTGTGTATATTTTTATTTTTATGGCTTAATTTTCTCTTCTCTTTTTCTTAATTTTATGTATTCACTTTGTGAATGTCCTCTTTTTCTTTGTAAATTACTTTGTTATTTCTGGTTTTGATAAGTGCTACTGTATGTAAACAAACTTATATTAACTGCTGATAAAGATAACTTCACTCAGCCACCTATCTTCCTGCCTGTTTTTCTGCCTTTTTTTATTCATTACTTTTCTACACTTTTTTCCAACATTTATTGGCCCATCAGGTTTTTTTTAAAGAAAGAAAAAAAAATCTGACATACTGTATAACAAGGAAGGGAATCATGATGAAACAAAGAAAAAAAGTCAGTATTTATGTAAATAAAGTGTATGACAAGAATATGTTAAACTTGGTGTGACAATAGTGTGACAATATGGAGAGGATTGCAATAAGTATCAATATAGCATGAAATTGACAATTTGTACATAACTTATGGTGATCACAAATATATGTGGAACAGTTGCCAACTTACACATTCAGCAGACATGGACCAACATTTGTATTCATTTGGAGTCACATTTCTGGCTATGAGATGAATATAATTTCAATATTCACTCTCCTTTTAGCTCTGCTTTCATCTCTGGCAACTCCACTATGTTCACCAGCATGTATACAAATTTTCTTCCAAAGTTAGAACAGCTTTGGTTATTTTACATGAGAGATTTCTGTATTTCTATTTCTGTCTGAACTCTTCTCACTGGTTTGAAGTAGACATCTCTGGAGCTGGAAAAATACGAGTTTCTGTGCACCAGAGTTTAGCAACGTTGAGTTGAAATGTAATAACAGCCGTGGGGTTGTTTGTTTATATTGCCAACACTGCCAATCAAATCTGATCACCCACACAGTCCTGATGAAGCAGATTATCTGTGTTTTTGAGTGTTAAATGCTTAATAAATAATGAGGTTTTTATTTATTTATGCTTATTTAGTCACAGATCTTTAATTTTGTGGATAGATAAATAAGATTTGAAGCCAAGTTTTCAGTTGCTTTAATATAAAAATATTGATTAGTGCAGCTGGATTAGCGCAAGTTAGGTTGACATTTTTGAAGCTAGTTCAAAGCATTTGTTCTCACCACAGTCTGTTTACAAATTGTTATTCACATTTGCTTCTTCCACTTCTGAGACTTATTCCTTTCCATAAAACTATAGCTCAATACAATATGTAATAAAAGTAGCTGATTATTTTGCCTCCTCATAAAATCCACTCTACTATAACTCCTTACCAAAAACCCTTATAATTCTAATATCCCAAACTTTATTTTTAACTCTTCCACACACCAGCAATCACATCTCTCCAGGTCTTGTCTCTCTTCACTGGAAATCTCTCAGTATAGAATAGATTCCACAGTCTCCTATAAAGCATAATTGGCTCTGACTTCATGCTCATATCACAGATCATTTAACCCCCTCTGAGCCACTTTACAGCCTCTGAACATTAATCTCCAGTCCAGGTTTGAGTGTAGAGGGGGATCCTAATGACTCGCCCGAGGAGCAGAATCTCAATTGTCTTTTTGTATCATTTTTCAAAATATATTGAAGAAGCTTTGTCTCAATCTGATAAGTGGCAAAATACTATTATTTTTCACAATTCTTATTCTATGATGTGATATCTAACAACTAGAGTCCTCCTCAACCAACAGACCCTGCTCTCATGTGTTTGTTTACCACTGCATATACGTGCAACCTCTTTTTATTTATCTTATTCTTTTCCGAACGTATTTCATTCCTCCTCACTTTCCAGTCTCTCTCCTCTACCTCTCTTCTCTGCCTCTTGTCCTCTCTGTGTCACTCCTTCGGCTGGAGGCAGACGAGTGCCACCTCTCGTCCTCCTTCACCTCTCTAACCCGCTCATTTAATCCGCTCTTCTCACCTCTATGCCCGTCATTCATTCTCACTCCTCCTTCCACCTCCTTCCTGCTCTCCAACCCTCGCCTTTCCTCTCCCTCTCTCTCTCTCTCTCTCTCTCTCTCTCTCTCTCTCTCTCTCTCTCTCTCTCTCTCTCTCTCTCTCTCTCTCTCTCTCTCTCTCTCTCTCTCTCTCTCTCTCTCTCTCTCTCTCTCTCTCTCTCTCTCTCTCTCTCTCTCTCTCTCTCTCTCTCTCTCTGACAGTCACACAGCTGTCCTCCCCCTCCTCCTCTCATCCTCCTTGTCTTTAACTGTCATTCTCTCCATCATTTCCATCCATCGCCATCCTCTATCTAATACAGTGCTCTCCATGTGACTGATAAACTTACTCCATCATAATTGTATACTGTGTCATTCACTATCTGTTCCTGCTCCTCACCTCTCAAGCGCACCATTTTCTCATCTCATATTTTTAGCTTTTTCACAACAAATGCTCACTCATTAACTTACAATAATAAATGAAAAAAGCAACAGCAACTTTAAGTCCACACTTACATGCAGATAGCCTTTCATATTTGTATTTGACAGCACATCCTGCTACTATTGTATTAGAGTATTACTAAACCCTTGCCAATTTTCATACATGTTTGCAAGCGGGATACCATGTTTATTTGCATCCAGCAAAGCATGTCAGGATCAACAACAGTGATCAAAGGCAGTGTAGTACAACAGCAACACAGACACACAGATTTGTATACACAGCACATGGATAGTCAGCTTTGCAGGCATCATTAATTTGCCACTGCAGATGGTGCTGGTCTTGGATTTCTTTTTTTTCCCCCCTTTCTTACTAGAAGTGAAAAGATCCAACGTGCTAATTGAAACGGAAATATATAAAACCTTTCAATCACAATTAGGATTTTTTTTTTTTTTTTTTGAAGTTACTTACTCCAATGGTTGCTAATGAAGGGTAACATGAGTTTGTATACAATTCCTGGGAAGCCTCTGCAGGTGGCGCTCCTTGTCTGCTAAGTCATGGTGGCCTGCTCACTAATTATTAAACTAATGATTTGTGTATTTGTAATTGTGTATTCCAAACGTCTCAAAAATGGAAAACACATCTCTTCCTGTTTGTCAGCAAATTCAACTAACTCGTAGGCGTTTCCAAGAAAAGAGCTTCCTGTGAAAGCCATAAAAGCTTTTATGACCTATATGTTAAAACTTTAAGTGGTAGAAAAACAGATATTGTGTCCTGAATTTCCCGCTCCGTCTGTCCCTATTTCATCTCTTTACCTTCCATTCATGCTGTTTTAGCTCTTCACCAAACTTGCTTTTCTTTTTCCTCTGTCATTACCTGTTTTTTCAAACACTTTTGTCTTTATTGTTAAAAGAAACAATTTCATCTTTACCTCGTCAATATGATTTAATTCCCATTGAAACTGGATTTTAGGGTGAGACATACCACAGAGCAGGGATCTAAATCAGTGGTTCCCAAACTGCATCGGAGTCAACATTTACCCTTAGACATCAGGTTACGGTCTGCACATAGGCCAATTTAACACCCATTCAGTTGTTTTCATCCCTCCGTTCCACCTGGCAAAATATACAAAAAACCAGGACCTTCTTCTCAGCCCTTCAATGTTAATTCACAAAATGAAAAAAAGAAATAATTTGACTGCTTAAAGCTTAACCAAATAAATAGTGCACCAAGTGCAATTAGGCTTCAAACCAACATTTACAAAAACATGAAAAACACAGCAACAACAGTTACAACTAATTCTGGTTTATTCAGGCTTTTCAACCCAGGCCAGTACTCCACTGCATAATATGTTTTCTTTTTTAGTTTTTATGTGTTCAGTGTGAGTAAAACCAAGTTTAATATATTCTTGTCATGCTTGTGTTCACCCTGTTGTTGAGCGAGCTAGCTTCTTCTCCTCTTTTTGTGCTACCAGCAGCAATGAGCCTGAAAGTCTGCTACAGCCAGCAGATGCGCGAGGTGAAGGTCACATGACCGTCAGAGCTGACACCTATTCTGTATGTTGTAGCACCACTACTCACAAGGAAGCAGGCCATGATGCTTTAAAATAAAAGCGCTGTTTCAGAATTGTGCTACATTTCAAAGTGAAGCTGATCCACATGATCCTGGTCTTAGCTGTGGAGTAGCAGTTAAAGAACAGCAACTGAAAACCAACAAGTTCAAACAACAAGTTCTTTCTGACCTCCAGTGGTTTAATTTCTCACCTTGCTTAGTGATGTAGTAGTGCACTCTATGGTGTGTCAGTACATTATGACATCACTGTTGGGTGCAGTTATAGGTGCAACAGAGCATATTTCTGACTGCAACATTTAATCCACAGTATATGTACAGTTCAAGTCTATTTTAAAGAGGATTATAGGTGTAAATACTTGCCATCTTTGTGTTCTTGGGTGCTAAAATGCAAGAACATATATTTTCTTATTTGCAACAGTGGATTATGCTGTAAGGTAGTTTTACTGCATATGGGAAATAATGCCCTAAAAAAACGTGCTGCTAAGATATAGAGGAATCTGCAAATAAGTTCAGATCGAAACAAGTTTTTGACCGTGTATAGCCATGTACAACGTTTAATGTGTTAACGTGTACATTTAGGTAGCAGGTAATAATGTGTGTGCCACAGTTTGGAATACAACATCAAGTTGGTAATGGATCAGGCTTTATGTGACTTTAAAAGAATTAGTTTCATTCAACATTTTGCTGTCTCCTGTGGACTTGTGAGCACATTGGGTTTCACAAAAAACGTGGGTTTAATTCAGTGTAGCGCAAGTATAAATTGCAGATTAAATGGCTGAGGAACTTGGAACTGAAATGACCACTATAGTGTGTATGTTGATGTTCAGTAATTTAATTCTATTAGAGGATTCAAATAAAGTCATACATTTGTGCCTCAAGCCACAACACAAACTTATTTACCTTGTGTGATTATGTGTGTGCACACGTTTGTGAGCTGAATAACTTTAATCCACTCCAGAGAGAAGCCCACAAATCCACCTCAACAAGAAAGAAAGACCATTACATACAGTATCTCATTCATTTCCACACTGTCTGTCAGTCAACTTTGTTTTCCGAACCATTTTGAAAGAACTCCATGCTTGACCTCAATCTATCTGTCTGTCAGTCAGTCAGTCAGTCAGTCAGTCTGCCAACTCATCTGAGACAAATTCACTGACATGACCAACCCTCTGTGTCTACTGGGGAAAGACTTGTGTCTTGACAAGAATATCTATCAACAAAATAGTTTAATCTTATCTTTCTTTAGTGCTTTTATTCCTTTTTACCACATGAAGGACATAACAAACAGCAATTTCTCTGAGAATGTTAAGTGAGACAGATTGAAGGACAGATGTAATGAAAACCAGAAAAGTAAAGCTGATTCAAAGAGGTCAAATCACACGAACCGTTGTTGACACAGTGTCATGCGTTAATCAGAACAGCTCTTCCTTTAGAATTTACAGAGCTCTGCTGGCACTGTCAGCTAATGTCTAAGTACAAATGTTCAGCCATTACAGACACATAATGTCAAGCTAATGACTGTAATATACAAGTCAAACCGGAGAGAGACACGTCTGTTGTTAGAGGCACATTATTTAAATATAATGACAGTGACATATAAGTTATCTGGAGAGAAAAAAAGTTTATGAAGAAGGTTGAGATATCAGAGAGATGAGGCCAAATGAGAGAGAGGCACTTTGAGGAAAGCCATAACAGCTTGTGTGTATATGTGTGTGCCAAGCAGTGAGTGGCTCCTGTATTATTGATCAGCTATAGTTAGAGAGAGAGATCGAGAGCGACAAGTACAATCTCAACAGAGGACACGCACAGGTTACACAATATGAAAATGCACATGTTTAATTATTGGTGTGGACTGTATGTGTGTTTATATGCAAGTCTGTGTGTGTTGTATGTGTGTGTGTGACCTTAAATGTCTCTATTATATCATTTGAACATGTTCTTACAGACATGACACAGCAAAATTACCATGCATGCCTGCACACACACACACACATGCACAATGAAATATCCGTGTTGACAACATGGCTTCCAGTTGCATCTACATGTCACCTTTTGTCACTGGAACATTGTGTAGTGTAGCATGACAACTCTGTGTACTGTAAGTGTGTGTGTATGTTATTGTGAGTTGTGTGTATAGCACATATGGTTTAATATGTGTCTTCTGTGTAGTACTGTGTGTGTTTAGACAGTTCCTCTTGGTGAGTTATGAGCTGATATGCGTGCTATGAGCAGTTTAATGTGAATATTGTATGTACTGCATACAGTATCTAACTTCTGGAAGTTTTATAGAAGTTGACAGTAGACAGTGGAGTATGTCACTAGTTGCGAGTGTGAGAGATATATGCATGCTTTGTATACATGCGACTGTTAATGGCTGTTAAAATCATTATGAGATGGGGAACATGCCAGTCAGTTTTAATTAAACTCAGTAGAAGTGGGGATTGTGATAGAACATGAGAGTACAGAGATGTTTGGATTGATGGGTGATATATGGAGAGAAACCAATGGAGGGTAAGGGAAGAGGCGATGGCAAATGGAGATTGAAAAATTGACCCCTAAGATTGAAAAATTGGTCAGCAATATATCAAGCTTTTTTAAAAAGTGACTGGTTTTGAACAGTTCTCACTTTGTATTGAAGGTACAGTCCAGTTGTTTGATTAGAGGCAAAAAAATACTTAAAAGGCATAATAAGTAACTTTTCCATATTAAAATGTCTAAAAACGACTACGCCTATGTTATATATTTTGTTGAGTTGTATACTTACATTATCCCCAATGTTTCCAACAATGTTCAAACCCAGAGAAATTCGTAATTTTAATCCAGGTAATGGTCTGTTTTATTTGGTCAGCAGTCAATGGTGTCAAATTCCCTTTGCACATGCGTCAGTGTTGTGGTTGTCTGCCAGAAGCTATCAGTTTTAAACCACACTTTTATGATACACTTTTTAGATTTTGGTTGTTTTTACTCTAGCTGTTAACCAGACAAAGGATTTAAGTAATCAGAAGTCTGGATGTTAAGTTATCAGAGAAATAAGCTGCAATAATAATCTGACAACAGACCAACACAGAATATGACATACAGCATTATAACTTCTACCAGCTGATTAGCTTTAGCTAATAAGCTGCTAGCTTGCAGCATCTCGTGGACACTAGCAAAGCCCCAAACATATGTTTTTATGTTCCATTAATACTTCATCCATTTAGTTTCATCCAGCTTCACACTCAGTCAGTCGACACATTCATACTGGGAGCTTCGCTGTAGAACCAGTCTTGCGCTATCGGACACAACTTCAGCTGTCCACTCAATTCAATGTTGGATCAAAATATCTCTCTCTGATGTGTCTACACAAGGACAACTGTAAATATCTTTAATTAGGATACATGAGGTCAAGTTATACTCAACTCCTGAAAATACCATTTTCCATTTCTGCCTCGTTATGTGAGTGCGTATGTGTGTCTGTAAAGCTAATATTATGACGGAATTAAATAGAGGACCAAATTAGATTTCTTAACAGCCAGACTGATTAATTAGCAGCTTCAATTAACATGGACCCTCATTAGTGTGTGGGTTAGCCTCACTGCATTTGTGTCTGGGGAAGTAAATTTTTATGTATCATAAGTCTTTCTTATGCTAAATCTTATTCTGCCTCCCAATTTTCATTTCTCTACAGGTCTCCTTATATTCGTCTTTGTCCTCTCTCTTCCTCTCTTTCACTGATCATCAATGATGAAAATAAACTTATGCATTAATTGAGCTTTTGGCCACAAGGGAGCAGTGCAACAAACTATAGACACAACATTGACTGTTATCACTCCATACAGGTTTTCTATGGTGAACCTCAGCAAACAGTTGCCTTTACACTTGGAGACATCGAGCAACATTACCATTTTTTTGATGTTGTGTTTATTCACTATCCTTTGTAGCTCTGTTTGGGTCTGCACCAATTGAGGGGAATATCCAGTCCATGAGCTACTAAATGCTCCACTACATTCACCAGATGATCACAGTGTTGCCAAATCTGTCTACTTTGACAGATTTAAGAATAGTAAGTTTATTCCAGTTTCTGGATCATCTCTATATTTATGATACTTCAGTTACACAATCTATGCAATAGCCATAAAATAATTTTTTAATATTAGAGGTAGATTTAGATTCATATTAAGCTTGGACTGTAGCTGCTTGAAAGCTAGTTATATAGCTAGTTACAGTCAATTTCGACTTCATTTTCTGAGTTTTCTTAAAATCATGTATATGTAATTGCGTATTGATGTCACATATATGCAAAATTAGCACGTGATGTCATCTACTGACACCTAGTGTCAAGACAGCTTTAGCTACTTTCCACTGAAATCGTTGGCATTACTAGATAGTTGCTAACTTTTGGTCTGCTGTTTAACACAGCACAGTTTTAAAAAAAGGACACAAAACAAAGACAAAATACACATGAAAAGGAGAGAAAAAAATTAAGAACCTATAAGAAAACCAAGGAAATTCTCCCATATTTAATTTCTATCTGTGTCATATATCTCTCTCTTATCTACTGTTTATCATCATTTCATAGGACATTAATTTAGTTAACAAATTCATCCATTCAATGAATGTGGGAGCTTTAGGGCTTTTCCATTGCCTACGGATAAGTCTCAATGTTGTGATTATACCCAGACTTAACACTTGAAACTACCTCTTATTAATTCCTTTAAAGGAGGAATAGGAAAGCCCAGTCCCTCTTTCATGGTCTTTAAGATTTCTTCCCACAGTGGATAGACAACAGTAAAGTTCCGTGGAGTATGTATTAAGGTCCCTTTCTTCTCATTACACTTCCAACATAAATCGTTTTCTGACAGACCCATCCTTTTTCATTTACCAGGGGTGAAATATAATCTATATACAACCTTAAACAATATCCCTTTAGCTTCAGCTTCTTGCCTGTTCTTTCCAATGTTTGAAATTATATTCGACCAGGAGCTTTGATCTATCACTGTGTCCAAATCTTTTTGCTAGGCAAATCAGATTCTCACATTTATCACCTCTTGTGTTTAGCAGCATTTTATAACAAGTGGATGCCTTTCTCTTAGCCCTTGGCAAAAAGATCTAAAATTATGTTACTATTCTGATGTTCTTTCTTACATCACATACACAATTTTTGGTTTGCATATACAGTATCTCCAAAGACATGTAGTATGTTAGGGTTACTCCTGTCAGTGCCCCTGACCACTGGCACTGGCAAAAAGAACTGCAGTAAGTCCACTACCCACTGCTCCTAGTGTATAAGATGGGTCAGATGCAGAGGACAAATTTCATTTCAATGTATGAGTGCTGAGAAATGACAATAAAGGGGGTTTTAATCTTAATCTTAAATATCTTAACTGCCAATTTTAAAATATTCTGTCATCTGTTCAAAGGAAAGAAAAAGTTAATCTTTGTGTAGGTCTCCCAGCATGTAAATACCTTCTCTAACCCATTTCTCCCAATATATAGATTTCTCTCCAACAGAGATAGCAGGATAATAGAAAATTATTGAGGCATATTGAAGATATGTTTTTTTTTTTTTTTTTTTCAATCATTCTATGTGCCATAGACCATATTGACTTTGCACGGAGTATCTATCACTGGATTGGAATCTTGATTTCTAGTGCCTTGTCTTTTCTGTGAGAGAGTATGAAAGTATGAACAGGTTTAAAAGGGGATGTGTTCTTCCAAATTAATCCAACCTTCTATCTTCTCTCTCTCCCAGTAATTGGCCAGTATGTACAATTCAAATGCAGAATTGTATAACTCAACATCTGGGAGCGTAAGCCCTCCATTTTCTTTAAGATCATAGTGTTATTTCTGTCCTTGGGACATCATCTGCCATGCCCACTACTTCTAATTCAGTGCCTCTCTAACCTGCTGCCACTCCCTGACTGGCTCTCTCCATGTGTGTGTGTGTGTGTGTGTGTGTGTGTGTGTGTGTGTGTGTGCGCGTATGTGTGTGATTGCCAGCAGGTGTGCCGGAGTCAGAACAGAACCACACCAGCTGCATCTCATCTCTGCAATCAAGCCTCTACAAATACTCAGCCCTGCCACTTTCACTCTGCCAGATCGTAGACTCTGCTAGTGTACCAGTTAGTATTGCTACACTTTGAGCAAATTTATTACCAGTTTTGCCGTTCAGCATTTAGTTCTTGGTGCCTGTTCTCCATTTCCCTTGTATTCCTGCCTGTTCTGACTCCAGTCCCTGTTTCCTTCCCCTCGTCTGGTCAAGCCCTGTTGTTCTGCCGTCAGCCCTGCTGCTCTGCCCTGGAACTCTGCATTACTCAGTCTCATCAGATCTCACTCTGGACCTGCTTCCTTGGCCCCTAACTGCCCCTTCCCCAGCCTCAGTTCCTGGCTCGCAGCTGCCAGCTCAAGCTTTCCCCAGCCTGCAGCCCATCTTCTGCAATAAATATCTTTTTACCTCATTCCTGTCTCCTTGTCTGCACCTGGGTTCACTTGTTCTGCAAACCCATGGTACACATAGACTCTCTCCATACTAATAGGGAGCCTTTTCCCTTCCCATAGAAAATCCTTGACTAACATATTAAAGTATGCCTGCGGTATGCTTAATGGTAGCATCATTGAAATGGAGTTAAACTTTGGGACAACCATCATTTTAATTGCATACATTTTTCCCCACAGACTCAATCTGAGCAATTTTCATTTATCCAAACTTTGCTTTATACTTCGTAACAGGTGACACATTGAGGTGTGTGTGTGTGTATATATATATATATATATATATATATATATATATATATATATATATAATCTAGATCTGATGTTAGTAGAATTCTCAAATTTATATAGAGTGTGTGTGTGTGTGTGTGTGTATAGGCCCATTTAAAATTAAAAGGTGTAACCTTTGCTGATTGACATGATCTTGAAATGGCCATGGCCTCAAATTTATGCCAATTGACTGTATAGCCAGAAATAACCACAGATTTGTGTATTGTTTCCAACATTGGTGGTATTGATGATTTTTAATGAAAGCTAAAATATCATCAGCATACAAAAATAACTTACGCACTTTACCGCCAAATCAAAGGAATAATAAATAAAACAAATAAAAATTGTGAAATCATCTTACATTTGTATAAATCAGGTTTAATCATCTTATGAATCTTCATCCATAACCAAACCTTTTTTTAAATATTTCCATTCAACGCTGCCAAAGGCCCTATGGCCAAAGTTGCCATAGGGCACGTTACTAATTTGTTTGACCAAATCAAGCGCAAAAGTCACCTGATGTTGCCGAGAGGGTTCCTGTTTTTGACAAACCCAGTTTGGTCACTATATATAATGATTAGAATTATCTTTTCAGCTCTCAAAGCCAGAATCTTGGAGAGAATTTTAATATTTTTTTCCTTATCTCTCTTCAATATTAAGCTTATAACTGCTTCTGTAAATGATAATGGTAAACTGTTGTCCTCTACAGCTTCCATAAAAACCTTTATCAACATAGGAGCCAAGATTTCAATAAAGGCTTTGTAATATTCAACAGGCAGGCCAACCGGGACTTCCCATCACTAAGTGAATTAATAGTCCCTTTTACCTCTAACTCAGTGATTGGGGCATCTAGACCCTCATTTAACTCAGGAAGGATTTGGGATAACATCAGCCCCTTAAAGAAGTTAAAATAATCAGTCTCTGTGGAGTGATTTATAATTTTAAAAAAATACTTAATTCCCTCAGTATCAGTAATTTCCCTCTCATTCATCATTGCCACACTAATATTATTTGAATCTGTTCTTTTCAGCTGATTTGCTAGTAGTTTTCCCACTTTTTCCCCTCCTTCATAATAGGAGCTCTTTAGTTTAAATAATGTGTAATCAGCCTTTGCATTATGTATTTCATGTAGCTGGAATTTTAAACTACTCATTTTCCCTAATAAATCTGATGAATGATGCACAGCAAGAAATTTTTCTAATTCGGAATATAATTTTCAAATTTTATTTTCCTTTTTGGCTTTTGCTGTAAAGCTAATAGTCTGTCCTCTTATAGATGCCTTAGATGCATCCCACACCACATTAATTTTGGCTGTACCCAAATTTCCAAAAGTCAATATTTCTGCTGTTTGCTTTTTGAAGTCTTTTTGAAAACTTTTTTTCAATTATTTATTTATTTATTTATTTTTTACGTGTGGCAACATAATTTTCATCTCTACTTTAGCATGATCAGTTAAAAAAATGGTTCCAAGATCAAAACTTAATACACTCTCCACAATCTTATTTGATATCAAAAAGTAATGGTAAATGGACTGCATTTTATAAACATCCTTTCTAGTCTTATCAACCACTCAAAGTGCTTTACAATACATGCCAACATTCATCCATTTACACACACATACACTGATGGCAGAGGCCGCCATGCAAGGTGCCAACCTACTCATCAGGAGCAATACAGTGCTTCCTATGCACAGCACCCCACACTCACACACCAAAGGCACGCCAATTTGGGGTTCAGTATCTTGCCCAAAAACACTTCGACATGCAGACTAGAGGAGCTGTATCGAACCACTGACTGACCACTTCTGATTAGTGGATAACTTGCTCTACCTCCTGAGCCACAGCCGCCAGAATTAATCAGTTCTTGAATGTGTTGTATGCTGATGTGAGAAAAAGGTATAATCTTACATTAAAGGAATATTTAGTATTTAAGGAATATTTAAATGATCAATGTGTAAGATTTTAGGGGGATCACTTGGCAGAAATGGAATACTCATAAGTATGTTTTAATTAGTGTGTAATCACCTGAAAATAAGAACCATTGTGTTTTCATTACCTTATAATGAGCCCTTTGTATCTACATAGGGAGCGGGTCCTCTTCCACTGAGCCTGCCATGTTGCACCGCCATGTTTCTACAGTAGCCCAGAATGGACAAACAAAACACTGGCTCTAGAGAGGTCCTTTTGTATTTTTTCACAGCCACTGTAGGTTCTCCTACATGCTTGGAAGGGGAGGGTGAGGGGAGGGGTATTCAGTTGGTTGCAATCTTAAATCTCACCACTAGATGCCACTAAATCTTACACACTGGTCGTTTAAGGAAAGTAATAAAGTGCTCTTCTGAAGCAGGATCAGGTGCATTTCTAGAATGAACCTTCGTAGTGCTACTATAGTATTGGTCATTCAGTGTCCCAGTCTACTTTATTTAATATAATTTTATTTTATTATTCAGCTCTAATTTACTAAGCTCTGGGGGGGAAACATTAATGCACCATTATAATTGCAGTGTTATGTCTCTACACAAGTGTCCTTGTTAGCAGCCCTCTCACTGTTTTGCAATTCTGAATATGCGCTGAATTTCCTGGCTTAAAATGAATTGTGACATCAAGTTATTACATTGTCATAGGAAAGTTTTTGAAAACTTTGACAAAGTGCAAAATGAATCATTAGCGACCCTCACAGGATTTTCTCTAGAAATTTTTCTATACTGCCTGAGACAGTCTCTGGCAGTTATTTTTGTCACATCGGTAGCCAATTAAATTGTACTGTAGGTGTTTAGCATTTTGCTGCAGTACATTCCAACCTGCCTCAAACAACAGCAGAGAAACAACCACATCTGAAATATGTGTCACAATAACAATAAATTTAAAGGATAAGGTGTTATGCCATTATACCATTGTACCATTGTGCAGTACACCGATTTGGCCAATTAATAAAACCAGAAAATAGACACCAGTTATGCAAAAGGCTGAAATGTGCCTCATTGTACCCCACTGTGCCGGGACCTTTCATTGACTCGGCATGTTATATCAACACAGTGCCGCACAGTGAAAGCTTTGAAGCAGTTTCACATCAGTTTTCTGTAGCAGTTCTGCTTCTTCTTAAAAGTCTGGGTATCAAATGAATCTAACTTTTTATTCTATTTCTAATAATAGCTGGTGTCTGCAAATATTTATACCTTTTTCCCCTAAAGAAATATGTCAAGAATTTTGGATGTGCTGTGTCAGTCTGGTATAGATGGAGAATCCATCACATTCAAACTCAGTTTCCACAGTTTGAAACTGCAGTTATACAACACCTTGAGTGTTAACTTAAATGCAGGAGGTAACTAAAAACAGTCCTCTAAGATTGCGGTATTAGTCAACATCCTGTGCTGTAACTGTGCTGCAACAGTGTTTTATTTCATATCCAAGTGATAGGAGTACAGATAAATCTGAACCATTAATAGGTGTTTTGCTGTACAAAAATCTTTTAAGCTATATGTTACTAGAATCAGAACGTAAGAAGTTTTGTAATATAACCTATAACATTGTGCTGCACCCCATTAGATGTGTGCCAGATACTGTTTTGCACCAGAGAGGAGGTGAGAGAATGATCCTGGCTCTGTTGTGCCTTTAGTCAGTTATTTTTTTCATGAACCACTAGGGGGTAGGCTAACAAAGAGTGAGTAAGTGAATGAATGAATGAATGAATGAATGAATGAATACACTGAATGAGCCCATAAGCTGCTATGTGTTGTGAACATGTTTAATGTGCTGGTGTATGTATCTAGATATTTGTTTATGTCGGTGACTAACAGAAGCTTCTTGAAATAATTTGTGCAATTGTTGTTCGCTGCTGGTTGACAAACTGTATGTGTATGTACATTTCTCTGCAGTGCCTGTGTGACCATAAAGCTAATATTATGACAGATTGACACAGAGGCTCGAATTGGATTATTTAGCAGCAGGACTGATTAATTACTAGCCTCAATTAACATGGACCCTCATTAGTGTGTGGGTTAGCTTTGTGACTTCCTGTGTCTGGTGTGGGCAAGTTTTTTTTTTTATAGATCACACCTCCTCCTTCTCTCTCACTTTCTGCCTCTTTAGATTTGTTCTGCTTTCATTCTCTCCAAATCCAGTGTTTCTGACTCTCCTCCAGTGTGGTTCAAACCAACATCTGTTCACCATGTCCTTGTGTTATGTATGTGTGGCTGATGTATTTTTATGCATGTGTATCGGTGTGAGGGCATGAAGGTGTGTGCGTTAACTTGTTTGTGTCCCTATTCTCTATTCTAATTAAGACGATGGTCTGTGAAATTGCTAATTGCAGCCTTTTTGACCCAGCTAAGGTTTTAAAGGGCTGCATGCACATGCTCATGAGCCACTTTGAAAAAAAAAAGCTTTATAAATTAAGGCAGTTTTCAAGCCAATGGTGACAACCTTGTTTCTATTAAAACTGTCAACTTGTGTGGGCAAGTTGTCATTGTTCTCTCCTCTGAGGATGAAAACAAAGAAATGCATTTGCTAATGTTCTCATTATTTAATACCCAAAACAACACTTGACACTCTACACAGAGAAGAAGGAGAGAATGTCATTAGTTTTGCAAGTGTTTTGTCATAAATCAAACTATTGGATCAATTGAAAATTTGACCTGATGATGGTGCTACAGGAAAGGTCAGAGGACCACTAAACCTATTACAATTCACCCTCAGGTGGACACCTAATATTTGTTGAGACATTTTGCATTTGCAAAATGTCAAGCTCATGTTGGCACTAAAGGAAAAGTAAAGGGGATCACCAGAGTCAGTAGGATTCATGCTTTGGGGGCTGTGAATATCCGTCCAAAATTTCATATCTTATATATTATAATCTGGACCAAAGTGGTGAATCGACCACCTGACTGACAGATTAACATTGCCATCCATACTGAACAAACTACATCATTGACTATTAATCTTTGAATTGAAATGAGCAAACACAATTCAAATCAGCCAACTGATTTGTAATTTTCACCTCTATTATGGTAGTAGTTAGTTGTATCATAAAAAGCAAGAGGAGTGGGCAGTTGCAGCATTAGAATACCTCTAAATGACCAGTAGCTTATGCAACAGACTTCACTCTGTTTCATCAGCTCTGCACCTGCACCTTTAGCTCCTCTTGGGTTTCTTTGATCATGGCTTCACAGTTTCCACTTGGGAACCAACATATCTGCTTTGTTCACTATAATGCTATTAACAAGCAAACTACTTTGTCATTAGTTGTGTGTAACTAGATTAACTGTGTGTGTGTAACTGGATTGGGATTTTGTCAATTCTGGTCAACAGGCTGTGTTCTTAGAGGATATCAGGCCTGATAAAGAAGAAATATCACTTTTATGGGATAGTTTGCAAACCCTCTCCTTTGGAACTATTTCAATCCCTCTTATGTGCTGAAGTTGCAACATTTTAACTGCATTATCTTAATTTGGGTTGCTGTTATGGCTTCTTTAGTGAGTATGCATGTATTTATGAAATTACTAAATCAACTCCTTATTAATTATAACACTAATGAACTATTTGCTAAATTGCATTTGATTATCATATACTGATTTTTTGTTATTAATATAGAATATTTTGGATTTAGGTATGTCTTTGATTACAGTATGACATATACAATGTACAACTATCAAAACTACTGTTTAACAGAACCTGCCAATCATGGTTAATTTGTGGACTGTTTTTTTGACTAGCAAATGACAAGTTAGTCAGATAACCACCAGTTTATTGCAAGGTAATATCATCTTCACTCTAGCGTGGTAACTGGCCTCAGTTGCATGTTCATCTTAAAGCTGCACTTGTCAATACTTTCATATTAATAGGTCAAATGACTGTAACATGAAAAGGGTTGCTCGTAGGGATGAACTCAGAGAATTATTACTCAACTCCGCAGTTCCCTTAAACAGAGCGTTTTTAGCTTATTATTTTGTTTTTATTGTCCACTCTCATCAACCGTGTTTCCATGCTTAGTGTAGCAGGAAACTGCTGGACATTATCTGCCCAGCACCAAACGGCAGACAGACAGTTAACAACTTTGTTAGCAATTAGCCAGTAAATATAGTGAAGCATTTAGCAGCTAAAGAGTCTGATATTCCTCTTAGGAGTGGGTAAAAAGCAAAACAGAGCCAAAAGAAGGTGATAATACAGCAGGTGTGGAGAGAGAGAGAGAGAGAGAGAACAAACACACACCAACGCCACACACAGAGACAGACTGGGAGGTCTGGAGGGAAAACACCAGGAATACAATAATCATAAGTATGAATTGCCCCCATCCCCAGTGACAGCTTCCTGGCATCCCACCAGGCTGGTCAGTAACAGCGAGCAGAGTGGGTAGAGGGGGTCTGGAGAGATTCAGGGGCAAATGGCCTGGGGGCTGAACAGGGGTGGAGCAGGAGACCTCAGGCGCAGATGGTGCTGCAACCACTTTCCTGGATTCTTTTTGATTTGACATAGAATGACCCACATGAGACATAGGCTTGAGGATAGCTGGTGAACTGCTAGGCTGCTCCCAGGCAGAGTTGGGAGACTCTAGGGAAACACAGGAGGCAAGAACTGTGGGCTTGGGAGGAACTGGGCCAAAAGTGACTTTCCACCTGGAGGTAGCCACCCCCAGGGCCATCTCAGGATCCCTCTTCCAGATGGCAGTGAGAAGACAAAAAAAAAAAAATCTGGCTCTGTATCAAGGAGAATGTCTCTTGGCACACCAAAAGCCTCCTGGGTACTCGGCAGGCTGAGCAGCTCAATGTCTTCTGGCTTCATGCTGGCCGGATTGTACTGTCACATATCAAGATTGAACCCAAATGCAGACACTGGGCTAGCAGTTAAGGTGAATTAACAGTGTTTTATTGTAGAGACAGGCAGGAATGGTGAGATGGAGGCTGGCTGGTGTTAGAGCTGAGGTGAGGGGGAGGAATCCAAGGGAAGGCTTGGTAGAGAGAATCCCAAGGATGAGAGCTGACTAGTGGGCTTGCCAGGCAGACGAGGCGGGCATACAGGCACGCAATCCTGGAAACCAGGAGAACAGGTATAAGGCAAACTGCAAGCAGAAAATTAATGGATATCAGACCTAGAAGCATGTGCAATGACAAACCATGAATGGCACAACAATCCATCCGGTACTGGTTGTCAGTGCAGTCTTCTTGTAGTGGAGAAGTGATGGCTTGATGACAGGGAGGTGTGCTGATTCCAGAATGAGCAGCAGGTGTGGAGGGAGAGAGAGACAGAGTACAGACACGCCCACACCACACACACACACACACACACACAGACACAGACACAGACAGACTGGGAGGTGTGGAGGGAAAACACTAGGAAGACAAAAGGGCTAAGCTGGGATCATGACAGATAATCTGTCAAATATGAGGTTTATGCTTAGCTTGTTGTGAAGTAGTGAAAAGAAAAAAGATTACAGCTGCTTTAATATTGGCTGCATTACTTTGCAGGCTTCAAAACACTTTGTTCAAGAACATTACCGTTACTAATACATCAGTACTAACTCACAGTCTTTTTCAAGTTCTTTCCTTTTTAAACCTAAGAACCACATTACTTTGATACAGCTAATTCGCCAGTGCACTTTGATAATGATGTGAAAAATGGACAGTATCCTTACACAACTTTACTGGGCTGAATAAGGGCAACACTTCAAACCCACTGGATTTTTACTAGGCATAAAACCTTTGTGCATACTACTCCCCTTCATTCCCACTATGTAGCTTGCTTGTTTCCTCTTTAAAGTCAATGTAAAGTGTATCTGACAGCCATTAGCGGATTCTCTACTACCTAGACCAGGAAGCTGGAAATCACGCTTTGACAAGTTGCATGTAAATGATAGTCTGCTGCCAGGTTATTGATTATATATGGCTTCCTTAAATGCAATGTAATAGCACATACTGCCAAGGACAAGGCAGTATTGCCTGTTACGTCCTGGAAGACCGACTTGATTTAGTATTTTCGACTTCAGTGTTGTATGTGTACATGCACCCTAGACATGTAGCAACCATTTGTTGTGTGTTTGTCTTAATGAATATGTAATATGGTTTTAATTGTGTGTAATTTTAGCAAAGCGTGCAAAATATTTGGATGAGAGGATGCGAACAGTTCATTTGCACGTCTAATGGGACTCACCGAGACTGAAAGTCATTGTGGGGGAATTTAACTGCTTGTGTAATATCTAGTGAGGGAGAACAGGTATTAATCAAAGCAGGTCTTAATCAGTCATCTATTCAGAGATGGCAGCTCTGACAGGGAGAGACAGAGCCAAATCAGTGGTTTCACAGAGAATGGGTGTTTTTCAGACCATATAAATGTTTTTTTTGAAATGCCAAAAGCCGAACAAACTCTCAGGCAGTACATGTTTCTCACAGCCAGTCACCAATAAGAGTCATGCAACATGGAGGCTATTGTGTCGTATTTATCATCAGTATACCTCAGTGGTTGTTAAAGAAAAAAAACCTTTTTCCATGATTTTCTTTCTTTTTTCACATCCTATTTTCTGCTTCTGTCATCTGTGATACTGTCCACATGAATTTGCAGTCAGAAAGTAAAAGTACTCATTACACTTTTAGATATGAGTTGAATGCTAAACTTTCTGTAAATCTACATGGAGGCTCAGCCCCACAATAAAAGCAGAAGAACACATTCTGTGTGTTGTAGCAGATGAAATGTTCTATCTGTCTAGTCTCTAAATGTTTATAGCTTTCAAAGCTGGTTATTACTGTATCTCTTATGCAGTTTTGAAGGATTTTATCTTTTGCTGCTGTCCTAAGAATATTGCAGCTCATAAATCTCTGAGACACACTCACTTGTTCAGGCACATCCACGCATACACTGACAATGGCAACTCACTAATACATATACTATACACATTCAAACACACATAGTGTCAATAATGGATAGAGGACAGCATCAATCAAAATTATAGATTCATGTAAAAACACTTCCTGTGAGGCTAGAAATCAATCCTTCGCACACGCGCACACACACATTTACACACAACAACATCCCATACACAGCCCAAGTGGTGATGACAGCATTGTAAAGTGCTGTACTCTGGTCCATCATCAGATTATTGTCCATCATATTGCAGCTAGAGGGCTGATAGGTCTATCTATTGAACACAAAGACAGAGAGAAAAAAAAAGAGGCAGGAAGAAAGAGAAAAGAGTGAGACACAGAGATAGAAAGGACATTTGAGAAAATAGCATGAATTGCATCAGCTGTGATTCATCCCGAATCCTGGAAAGAAATGTGTGAGCGTGTGTGTGTGTGTGTGTGTGTGTGGTAGAGAGAACGACAGGAGGCGAAAGAGAGAAGGCAGACCAAGATGATGAGAGACAGGCGAGGAGACAAAAAGAGAGGGAGAAGGTGCAGTTGTTGATAAAAAGCAGACATGAGCTGTGATTTCTCTAAGTGCCATGTGCCTGTTTTTCATGGATCTGTCTGCCTCTGAGCTAGTTGCCAGTGACTAACTTGACTATCTGAGTGACTATAGCGCCTTTGAAATAAAGGTGATACAAGTATTTTAAAACTTGAATGGACCTTGACATATTTTTTTGTAGTTTTAGATTTTTCAGTTGAATCTGTTCCTCTTAAATATATCACATACAGTATTTTTTAGATCAGAAAGCCTTCAGCTGAAAAAAATTGCTAAATATAAGTTTACAGTCAGCAGGCGATTAGCTTGGCTGAGCATAAAGACTGTTAGCAGAGGGAAACAGCTAGCCTGTGTCTGTCTAAAGGTTTATCTGTGTGTTCAGACAGAACGCAAAGTGAATTTTAGGTGCGCTGCAATTATATACAAAGTCAGTACAAACACATGAGTAGACACGAACTGATGCAAAGATACACAAGCTGAAAAGCGCAAGTTGAAAATGTTTGCACGTATCCCGGGGCTTTATGGATCTGCTATATAAACATACAGAGAGGAGAGAGGGAAAAGGAGAGAGACTAGAGAGAAATAATAGAAAGAACCAGAGTTTCTGATGAGTTCTGCATTCAGTTAGAAGCTGAACTAAACACAAACACATAGAAACACTCCAACAGACAAGGTCGGTGCATCGGTGCTGGTTAGCTTACAGCTAATTTACAGTTTGTTCATTGTATGTTTGTGGCAATGAAACACAAATGGTCCAGCTGTCAAACTCGCGCAAATGACATGAGGTGAAAATTCGCTTCTGTCTGAACACACCATAAAGCTACCTCTTAAATTCATTGATTAATGCTAATTAACACAAGATTCCAGAAAGTCAAAAATGTGACATTTTACATTTCAGATTTTGTATGGATTAAGCAAATGAGATATAACATTCGTGAGCTTCAGCAGATTTTTTTTTTTCATTTTGTTTTGGGGTTTGTTTGTTTTTTATATTTGGAGATAGCCAAGCTAGCTTTTCCCCCTGATCCAGTCTTCATGCTAAGCTAAGCTAATTACTTGCCGCCTTTAGCTTCATGTAGCATCATATAGCATTAGCATATAGACATGAAAGTGGTATCAATCCTTTCATCTAACTCTCAACAGGAAAGCAGTTCCCCAATATGTCAACAGTTCCTTCAGGTACACCGCCATGAAAAAGGTGTGTTGAATATACAGCAGTGGGAGGAGGGACTTGAGCTGACTGCCTGAACTAGCTCACAGGCATCGCTTAATCTGCGAAAACTTAAACTCCATTTGCTCTGGAGGAACAGCATCCTCTCTTGTCCCGCTGTGTCTGAACTGTGCTGGCGAGTAGAAGCTGGCAGCTGTTTACTTATCATAGTAATACTCAATATAATGTTAAAATGATACATGTGGTTCCTCTAAAAGAGTCAAATCATCACATCTGCCACAGAGCTTGTTTTTGCCAAAGGTAAATTGACATTATGCACTGTTTCTTTATTTTTATTTTTAACAAGTAACAGTGCATACATTTAGCCTACACTATGCTCTGTCTCCCTACAACTCAAAACCATTACCTTCCTACTTGTCTTGCTGCTCATATTTCAGCCCCTCCCTTATTCTGTCTTTTCTTTCTTATGTTTTTCTCTCCACTTTTCACCACCCTCCTCATCATCCACTTCAACCTTGTCTCTGCTTCCTCCTCTTCCTCAGTCATCCTCCTCACCCCTCTCTTGCCTTCTCTTGTCTTAATCTATCCTTTCATCCTTTCCGTCACTCTCCTATCCCCTCTTTACCTCCTCTCGTTGCTTTTCGCTGGCTCCCTCCTGTCCTCACTCCCTCCCCTCATCTCTCTCTGCATTGCAGTATCTGTGTCAGCCATCGGCAGAATAGGCTGTCTGGTGTGTGTGTGTGTGTGTGTGTGTGTATGTTAGACACTGCAGTCCCTCCTAAGCAGCTGGACAGGAACTGAGATGGATAGCTCACCCCACTCTTTTCTCTCCTCACTCCTCTTTTCTTTTATCTGCCCTCTCTTCTCATTATCTACTTTTGTTTCATTCTTTTTTGTTTTCTCCTCCTTTCTATAACACGTGCTATATTGTGCCCTCTATTTTCTTTTTCTCCTTCTCTTAAATTCTCATATTTTTTCTCATTACACCCTCTGATCCATTTTCTCTGCTAATCTTATCCCCTCAACTGCTCCTTCTTCACATTTCTTATTTCTCTTGCTTTGTTGTCTGGTTTAAAACCTGGCCAAAGTTTGCTATATAGACATAGAGTATATGACAGCTGATTTTCCAGAACAGACTATATGTATCCTTCCCTTTAGTAGACACACAGCGCAGCTCTCACCTCCTGCTAAGAGTGGACTTCAGGACACTGGTATCCTTCTCCTCCAGCTTAGCCACCTTTGATCTGTTTATCCCCTTCAGTGACTATCCAGCCACCAGAAACACTGTCTACTTTTCTATACTCATACCCTCTGGACATGCAGACCTCTTCTTCCAATCTGCTGTAACAGTGCCCTGAGGTGCAGTGGTCAATGCTATAACACTACAGAGATTCAGAGTAAGTACAACACTGTCATAGTTTGAACCATTACTTGGTTGGTAAAGGGGAACCACATGTATTTTACATAACAAAGTCTGTTTACAGGTCTTGGGGGAAAAGTGTAAAGCCTTTTGTGGCTCTAGAGGGAGCTGTGCAAAGTCTGATAAATTGCCTCAAGTGATGTCACTTTGGGTAGCGTCGTCGGGTAGCAGTTAATTAATAGTTCATTAAACACTATTCACAGTAACAGAACCTCTGAGGCCAATCATGGTTTTGCAGCTCACATGTTAGCAAAAAATGACATTCACGTTCACTAAAGAGCAACATGGAGTAACCCAAATCTCTGACCAGACTGTCAGTGACTGAGATGCATTGTGGGTAATGTAGGCACCAGGTTTTGACAAGGAAGAAGAATGCATGGAATCATTGATATCAGATGATTCTGCAAAACCCAGAATGATGTTTAGGAACATTTGTGTATATGACATTTGTATAATATCGCTTGTTAATTACAGTCTAAATTCTGATTTGGAAAAAATAACAAATTGCTGATCTGTAGCAGGGTACAAACTCTAAGATGAAAGTCCCCATTCTACAAACCCATCCATCACCTCAAACTCCTCACCCTTAAGGCCAGTGTCGGCTTGAAATGATATCAATAATTTTTTAATATGGGGATAGTGGCACAAACTGTCGGTCGCAGAACAGCCAATTACAATGTCGCAAGGGTGTTTGTGGAGGTGGTTTGAATGTTGGCATTAAACATAAAATGTGTGCCGCAGAATCATCCAACGTAATGCCTTCTCAGCTATTCTTTCTCTCCACCAGTTGTTCATAAAATAAAATGTTCACCTCAGCTCTGGCTTTGTTGGCCAATAAGTCATCTAAAAATATCATTTTAGATGACTTTCTTCAGTCTCTCTTCTTTTACACTATAATGTTCTGTTTGTATTTATTTGTATTTTCAATAAGTCAAGGACTGTAACAAGCTGGCAACCCGTCTATGCTCAACAACAACAATAATAATTTCAATAATAATAATACTCTCTAGGGTTGTCGCTAAGAAGGTTTCTCCCTTTTGTTGTTATACAAGCTCTTATCCAAATGAGTTCTTACCTGTTTATATCAAGGCCAAGCACCAAGCAAAGCCTCTAGGCGAATTTCCTTTGCATCATGAAAAAGTCATTATGCATTTTTAATAATTAGCTTTTTAAATGATAAACATACAGCAATGAGGAATTTGTCAGTCATCTGTCTTCCTGCTCTGTCTCTCCAACACTGACACTAATTTCATGTCCCATTATGTGCTCATTATTTTCAAATGCTGCTGTTTCTTGGCTCACTGGCTAACACATGCAGATGCAGACCATACCCAGCTGGACTAAACATAACTAATGATTGAAGTAGCATTGTTGTTATTGTCCGGTCAATTTCTTTCCTCTCTCTCTTTCTCTCTTCACTCACTCCTACACACATACACACCGGTGGTTTTTAATGACCAGTTAGCTAGCACAGCTAAACACTGTGGGTGTTAATGGCTGAGTGACAGCACACCCTCAGACACCCATTGAGACATAAATGATCATGACATAGGGGCCTGATGTGTGTGGCAGTGTGTATGGGTCAGGTATAGGACACAATGTGGAAATAGTTTATTCCTTCTCATTTTAAAAATAGAAACTGCTCTGCCTCTAATTCCATAACATGGCAAGACAGACTGTTTCCATAAAACGAAATGACCTACCACCTGCTCACATTTTGGAAATGACAGGGACGGATAAGAGCTTGGCCTCGCTGGAGCCAGGCATAAAGTTGAAGTAAATTGGTTGGGTATTAGAGTGCAAGTCCATGTAATGACTTGCTGTACGGATTTTAAGATATGCTGTAAAGCTCACAGCCAGCCAGTGAAGTGATGCTCCCTCGCCTCCCGCTGCTCCAGCAAGGAATCCTGCAGGAATGTTGTGGATAGGTTTGCAGATTACTGTGGTCAGTGCTGATGCAGGAAAATGAAAGTGTACTTTGGTCTGGATCTGACCAAAATCTCGACTTACTTATTTCTTTAAAATGGTACTTCAGCAATTTAGTACTGCACTTCCATGATTTAAATCTCTAGTATGGATTAAACACTGGATCCTACATCAGTACAACCCATAGCAGTCTTCAAGCCCAAACTGAGATAACCTTTGATGGGCTGAGTAAACCGACTATGTAATTTCTGTAAAATTAGTGGATTTTAATTATTATAACTTTTAATTGATTTTAATCAATGAGCTCAAGATCTATTTTGTAAGAGAGACCTGGATACTTAAAGGAAATAAAAACAGACAACAAAATACAGCCATTACACACACAAGCATATAAAAACTGCATCAGTGACAATCACACACATCTCTAAAAAGCTCCAAAGTTTAAGCTCATCCAGTGGGATGAAACTTTCAAGTTTTACTGTAATGTCCTTTTTAATTCTTTCCATATAAATACTATATAAGTTCAGTTCCCAAGTTCAATATTTACTTGTCGGGTATGGAGAATTAAACAATCATGGGATCCGATGCACAGTAGTTTTAAATTTGAGAAAAGATGTGATATATGAAGCAGCTAAACAGAAATGCTAGAGTTGAGTTTCTGAGGACCAGCCAACTTTTTCAACGTACACTGTGATGTATATGATATTTATCTCCAGTAATGAAACTGAGGGCGCAGTGGCAAAACTGCATCAAGTTGTTTTGAGGTGGAATGAGCAGCATGAGGTTAAAAAATATCTCCATAGTCAAGTACAGATATTATGGTTAATTGCACAATGGTTTTCCAGTCCTAAAGAGAAAAACATGTCTAAAAACATTCTAATAATAAACCCATTTTTTTCTTCACATTCTGCACCAGTTGTTTCACACAAGGTTTTTAAGTTAGATTGCTGTCTAACCCAATTCCCAGCTATTGACTGAACAATTAAAATTTCCATACCATTTTGTGTATGTCAGAGATAAGATATTACATCCTCCATCTACTTCTGTCACTCTCTATACCCAGTTAGTTTTAATATTGGCAAAGCAATGGTGCAGGAAATAGCAGATTTAGCAGTAAATTGAAGGTAGAAAAAGTCAAAGCTTATAAATAATCAAGATATCTGTAAGATTTAAACTAACTTTCCCTGAGGTTGTACACAACAACACAATGTGTATGTACAGCCAGTACAATTGGAGTCCCTAAGTGGTAGTGTCTTACATCACTGTTGCAAAAACAATGTGACAGTGATGCACACACCATAAGACAACACATCAGGAGCCAAATTCAGGTCAGTCAGTAGATCAGTCAGTCAAATTTTGCTCTCTCACTGCATGCTGACTCACTCAGTGAATGAACAAAAGAAAAAATGGCTTCTTTCTACCTGGTAAACAATGACACTGCATCACAGCCAACATCTGCTAAGGAGCCCAGGTTAATTACAACAGTTGTGCTCTATCATCGCTAAATCAACATTTAAAATAAGTGACTGTAGAAAAAGTTAGAGACGACAGAAAGTTGTCATCTGAACTTCACTGCCATACAGCCAACTGTGACTGGACAGCTACAGAGGCAACTGGTTACTCTGCCGAGTGACAGCCCATTCAACCTCTGATCAGCCCGCTCCTGTTCTCTGTAATCACTTAATGTATTTTAATTAAGTTGTTCTCATTTACATATTTTTCTGTGTCCACTTTACTGCCACACAGCACCCGACCCTCACTGGGCTGCTTACATCATTGTTTTACAAAAGCTCAGTTTTCTCTGTACACATTGAAAAATCAAACTGACTTTTAAAGCTTTATGCACTCTGGAGACCCTTTTGAGAAAGTTCTGTCTTGGGAGGAGAAAAACACTGTTTTAGTCTGGATGGAGGGCTGAAATTGAGAGAGAAAGATGCCTTTACGAATTCAGCCTCAAACATCATTTGACATTTGTCCAAAAACAATCATTCCTCATTACATACTGAGTGACACTTGCTCATCTGCTGTTAACTTGATTGGGTGGCAAAACAGATTTTAGCAACAGATGTTGAATAAACTGCTGTGGTACTGTATGACACTGAAAGACAGCTAACCTACTGGAGCATAACACAGCATTAGCGTGGACCACTTCCCCTTGACAATACACTGTGTGACTGATGTAGTTATCCTGATTATTCCAGGACTGTTGTAACTCGAGCTACAGCAGCAGCTGATGCTGAACACACAGCTACAGCTATGAGCTGTGGGACTGCAGAGCTACTGAGCTTGCCTGTGTATTAGGTTCTCATGCTGCTTTGGCTGATGCTCCTCCTTTGCATGTCAAGTCAATTCTACACATTTTGCTCGAAACTGTACCTAGGGAGACAACAGATAAAAACTGAAAACAACACAAAAAGTAAACTAGTTTCTGCTAGGATGCCATTATTTTAACAGCCATTACATTACATTGTCAAATTCATTTGAGAATGATCTGTATATTAGTTCTTCAACATGTGGGAGCTTTTTAGTTGTCCATGAATAGCTGAAGTATTTCATTCTGTCTGTTACGGACAGGACTGATGGATGATAGATAGAGACAACAGATCTGATGGACAAAAACATAGAGTGTTCTGGCTATCAGACAGCCTCATGACTATTTGTTTTCAAGTTAAGAGAGCTCTGCTCAGAGCTCCTATCCATCGATCATTCTCCATCAATCCCCATCTCTTCCAGTCTCCTGCTCTGTTTTTCAATCATTCTATCAACCTGGAGACCTGTCTGTATTGGCTCAATCCATCAGTCACTGCAACCTTCTCTCAATCTACTTCTATCAAGTCCACCGACTGTAGCTTCTCTGCCTTGTGTCAGTCAAGGCTTGTAGGATGACCAGAGAGGCAGCCAGATGGACAGGTATAGAGTTCCATTTATCTATCATTCAATCTCTGTCAACTTCCAGACTCTCTGACTGGTCTCTGCAACAGAAAAGAGCCTTTAGCGACCAACTAACCGGGGTGTCCGAAAAGTCTGGAACCACAGGGAAGTCACTCAATCCTTCATGGTGTTACTTATCTTTCTGGACATCTGGGTGTCATTTCCTGGTGGACAGGATGCTGAGGATGGAGGAGTTGGAAGCTTATTTTTCTGTCTGGGTTTACCTGAGGGATAGATTCCCCTGGGAGAGTTTATTTAAAAATCTTGTAATACAAATATACCCCAGCCACCTGGAGGCATGGTACTGCGACTTGAACTCACAAGGCTATACAGCAGCCTCAGATGTACTTTGTGTTTCGTGCTAACTAACACGGTAAACATTATACCTGCTAAATATCAGCATGTTAGCATTGTCATTGTGAGCATGTTTGCATTTAGACTTTACCTCAAAGTAACTCATGCTGGATTGTTTCCTATATATGGTAAACGTCAGACCAGTTGGCCAGTGATGTTACAGGCAGTCATTCTGTTTAAGTGCTCTTACTCCTCCTATAGGCCATTAAATAGAATGCAGCCTGTTATTCCTGTTATTTTAGATGTTTGCATTCTCATGGTTGTTTAAAGTCACATTATTGTTAGTCACATGATCAGTTCAGTCGTTAGCAGACTTTTTTCCTGTCAAGCAAGCTAGAGAAGAGCATGGTTTAAGACCTCCCTTTTCATCTGGCTCCATCCACCTTTGTAAGCCTTGGAGAATCTTTGTTTGTGAGTAGATTAGTTCATCTATGTTTATAGAAATTATTTCTGGTCATATTTCATTGTATTTCATTCATTGGTTTATTTACAGTTTCATACTACTACAAACAACTTGACCGCATGGAAACTCTGTATCTTCAATAAATGGACATAAAAGTGCATGTTGACAACCCACTTTATGCTCCTTCATCACTGAAGCTACCTAGTGCAACTTCAGTCGAATTAGAGTGTTTAGCTATCTGGTGATGTGTGCCTTGCTACTGCAAACTTATTCTTTTCTAATATATTTCTACTAAAGGAAGGAATCTCTGTCTGTATGTCTTTCTGTATGTATACATGTATGTATGTCCTTCATGTATCTCTTGAACCATTCATCCAATTGACTCTGCACTTGGTGGGTGTATGGCTGGGGATGGTTGAGTGTAGGTCATCTGCATTTTGGAAGTGCTCAGAGCCCAATACACAATGACTGTAGTTACATGCAGACAACAGAGCAAATACTTCCATGGGCAATTCAAAACCAGTTTGTCTCATATGTTCCGAGACCATGGCGATTGTGAAGCACCACTACAGACAAAGCATAATCTTTGGAGCAAACATACCCACTCAAATCTGAACTGAAGGCACAGAAAATAGGAACGATCTAAGAGCTCAATATGATTGATCCACTTTATTTTAGGATGCACATTATTTTATTTTTAAATGCATTTTTACAACAGCTGTGTATAATAGAATGTTAGGTTTTTTTTTTCATGTCGTTGTTCACACCTCACATCAACAGCATTGATTTTTCTATGCCTTGAAGTAGCTGCTGGAGGCCCAGCAATCAACCTGTTCCGAACAGGCACATTTTGAATGGACACTGCACTAGTAATTATTGAGTAGGATTCCCACAGTAAAAGAATGCAGAGCTAAGCAGGGAAATGAAAAACCTCAGCTATATCACAGCAGGACGATAAAGCTCATGCTATTGATGTAATGTCTGCAGTCTCAGTTTACCATCAGTCTCCTACTGATGAACATTGAACATGTATACAGCTTGTATTAGAAACCAAAATATGCTGTCTGAGAGGAGCAGCCTAAAAGAGTAAAAAGAGGAATATTAAGATAAGTTGACAGTTGTCGTGCTGTTCTGTCTCTCAGGTCTATTTCTTACCAAAACTCTGAATATCTGTGAGCCTAAGGTGCGTCACTTCTCCTGTGTTTTCCCTGAAGTCGTCTACTGCAAACACAGAAGAGAAATGTGACAAAACATTGTGAGTCAGAATTATAACCTCCCAGACAAGCTCTCTCGGATCTCTCAACTTTCACCTCATAACACCTCATTACTTTTGTTTATTTTTTATAAAGGTAGAGGTATTTCAAAAAAAATAAAAGCCTCTCTGCCAGATTAGATTGCACGATATGTCAAGAGAGATGCTGGCAAAATAGTTCCAATCAATTTCAGTTACAGTGTGTGCATTGATGGATTTTGTCTATCTCAGTGGGACCAATAGGACTGCAGCAGCAAAAGCACATGTTACAAAAGTCAGACAAAAGCACACACTGACACTAATTGGATATGCTGCAGTGTGTGTGGGGTTATGTGTGTGTATGTGAGTCAGAGAGAGAAGAGAGCAATGCAAATGCTGGAGTGACTCAATTTGGAAAACATGGACTGATTCTCCTTGTTTCCCATTTGTATTGCATTTACAAACTGTGTTGCACTCTTTACACCTCATGTGATATTACATCTCCTGTATACTCATGTGTGAATGATTCGGGGGAACTGAATAGTGTCCATGCATAACATTGGCGCTATCAATTTGATGGATAAAAACAATGTTGTGCGCTGTGGGGCAAAATAAGTTTTGAGGTTCTTGGGTACTTTCAATTTATGCTACATTATGCTACATTTATTTGACAGCTGTAGTTACTTGTGACCTGTCAGATTTAGATTTTTCATAAAAATTCAATTCAATAAACCAGTGGCTCCCAATCTTTTTGACTTGTGACTCTTATGCAGAAGCAGTGTCTAGTTGGGACCACTTGGAGTTGTTAGCAGTTCCACCAAAGAGACATAGCATGCTAAACTTCTCAGATGGTTTAATTTATATAATTGTTTCATGAAAAATTTGACCAAAAAAACAAAGATTAGGAAATAAATCTACAATATGAATATAAACTTGTGTAGCAGAACCTTTTTTTCTAGTTTCCTCTTATTAATAATCTCAATCTCACCCCACAAATTTATTTTGTGACCCTTTGGAGGGGTTGGGAACCACAAGACAGAATTACCTAACTATACCTTACTGTATATAAAGTTGTCATAGCTCTACCTCAACCAGCTACAACAGAAAAATGCAGAATAAGTACTTGCTGATGATTCTTTTGTACTTTTACTTGTAATGTAGTATTTTAATATTGTATTAGTATTTTTACACAAATAAAAGATGTGAATACTTCTTCCACCACTGATCAAGAAAATAATTATTTAGAGGGCTACAGAAGTCTTATTTTGATTAGTAAATGCATTATTGTAACTGAAAATGAAATTCCCCCAATGTCTTCACCGGTAAAGGTACTGTTAGTGAATAAGATCCTACCACCCAGTACTGAAGGAAGAAAAAAACAAATCAAGTAAAAAATCATAGCTGTTACACAGTCAGCATCAGGGACAGAGTCTAAGCTGTATTGTGTTTGTATTGATTCAGAAGTATGCAGTTGGTCCCTGGTCATACAATACACACAATAGTAGATGCTAAAGTACTAAGGGTCAATAGACGATGGAGAGGACTTGAATCCAGACTGTTATTGTCTACCAGTGGCCTTCAGTCTGCTGGTGATTCACTATCACACATCAGGGATGGGTTTTCTGGCTGATCATCTGGACAGCATTTTTCTCCTACAAATCAGTTTTACAAAAAAATTTTTTACAACTTACGGAGACAAACACACATAAACAGAGAGGGGGGAGACAGAAAGAGAGAGAGAGAGCAGGATAGGAGCCTTATTAGCAGAAAAGATGGGTTTTACATATGCTAAGCACACATGACCAGCCTGTTATCAGTTAAAGTTCAAAGCAGTTAATCATTTCTCCCCCCTGCTCTCCTTTTTCTTGCCCACTGTTTCTTTTTCTCTTGCTTCCTTTCTGAAGGTTATTGAGAGGAGACCACAGAGGAGACGCTTTCTGTACCACCAATATCAGTGTAATAGCTCAGATAAATTTCAATGAAATGGTTAATTATGTGTTTGCCAATATTCAATATTATAGCACCTTGAGGTAAATATTTATTTGCCCTAAAAGCAGGGAGACAGGCATAATTAAATTCAATTTTAATTTGGGTTTATTTTTAAAGAAGTCATAAATTTAAGGCGTTGCTGTATAGATTAGCACAAAAATATTGATTTTAAACACTTAATGAATATTAAAGGTACCCTGTGGCATTCTATTGTAAACAAAACTTATGTTTACATTCAGTGTTTCTTGCCACATTGTCTGTATCCTCAAGGTCCAACAAACACATTTTCTTCCTCATTAAACATTTTCAAAATTGATTTTTAAATACTTAAAATTCTGCATTTACATCCATGTTTACTAGATTGCAGTCTTTTTCTTCCTTGCCTCTATTAGCATGTTGCTACGCTTCTTTGCACTCTACCGCCACCAACTGTTCCAAACAGTTGAGTAGTGTGAAACCAACAGCAAGAATTTGAATCACATCACCTGCATGCTGGCTTGCATGCATGTCACAAATGAGGACCCACTTGTAAAAACATTGCTTCATACAGCTACTAGTGGTCAAAAAGTCCAAAGGGTACCATTAAGCATGCTAATTGCTTAAATATTACTGTGTATCTCTGCTGCCATACACGATCATGACATCAAACAGGTCACTAATCATAAATATTTAGGTGTCCACATTGACAGTGATCTTAGCTGGCACACTCATGTCGCAAGTGTCTGTGCCTTCATTTCCTTTGTTAGACTCAGAGTTTTTGATGTCTGCAGGAGTGTTATGTTCATCTATAGAGCTTCCATAGTGTCCTTTTTACGTTATGGTATTACCAGCTGGTTTCAAAACCTAATGGTGAAGTTTAAGGCTCAAAACTTTAGCCTGGTTAAGACAGCAGGGAAGATTATGGGAACACCCCGCACTCCACAAGATAGTTTTGAGCAGTTGAGTATTCAACAGGCCAACATAATTTTATCTGACTCCTCTCATGTGCTGAACTCTGGAAGGAGGTAAAGGGTCCCCTTGTATAAGCATAACAGTTATAAACATTTATTTGTCCCTTTATCAGTTAAACTTATCAACGGACAACTCGTGAAGGACAGCAAGGCACTCAGATAACTGCTACTCTCCACCATTTGTGTGCTTGTTTGTTAGCATGTAAAGTGATATGTGTCTGTTTGTAAGTTATTTACTAAGGTGAATATGCTTGAGATGTTTTTGCCTTAGACTGCGGTTTTTTAATAGAGTGAATGGTTTTTGTACTAATTTGATGATTTTTTTTTTCACCGTAGGCCAGCATGTGTGTTCTTAATTACTGTGTTTTTTGTTTTTCTTTATGTAATTGTTCTTATTGTGATGTTGTTTCAGCAATTACCTTTGTCCAAGACGAATTTCTCCCGAGACAATAAAAGTGACCTTGACCTATTTTTAACTCTTTGTTTAAAAAAATAGCTAATATTTCAGTTTTTCAAGGACAGAAACTTGCATATGACAGCCTGTGTTGATTCTGTTTTTCATTTGGCTATCTTAGTTGCTTAAATTGCAGCATTTGCAGCGTTACCTTGCAGATAAGGCATTCCACTGTGGGACAAGCTAGCTAGCTTCCCCTATCCACAAAAAGCTCTAATGTCTGTTTTTTTTCTTTTTGGCTAGCTTTTAGCATTCTAAGAATTCTGTTAACAGTGACTAATCATTTCATAATTGCTCTGACTGTTGTGCACTAATGGAAAGTGTGTAGTGAGCTGTATGTCACCAAGTTTAGCTGTGACATAACTGTATAGTTTTTATATATTTATACTTATATTTATATTTAAACATAGTATATACTATAGTTAATGTAACATAATTGTGAAAGGTATTAATTTGGAAATCACTGTCCTAAACAAGCCTGGCTACTCTAAGCATCTTTTTTCCACCATAAATCATCTCCTGAAGCCACAGTCATCTTCCCCAATTGAGGCTACAGGAGAGCAATGTAACAGTTTGATTGACTTTTTCAGAGCCAAGGTCAACAACATCTGCTCTCTGATGTCCAGCTCTTCCTCTCTGCCTCCTCCTGTCATCAACCCTTTTGGGAGCTTGCCATCTCTACTCCATTTCACTGGCATCAGGAAGAACCACATTGATGAAATCCTCTGGAAGATGAAACCCTGTACTTGTGCCCTGGACCCAAATCCCACAGCTCTGCTCATATCATACATCTCCATTCTCAGCTCCCTGATCACCCAAACTGTCAACTCTCCCTTCATACTGGTAGTGTTTCATCTTCCATCAAGGTCGCAGTCATCCACCCCCTCCTCAAGAAGCCCACCCTGGACCTTAAGTTCTTGCCAGCTACAGACCTATCTCCAACCTCCCTTTCCTGTCCAAGGTGTTGGAGAAGGTGGATAACCATAATATTTACCCTGTACATGCTCCCCCTTGGACATGTCATCAGGAGACATGGGATGTCTTTTTTGCTATGCTGATGATACCCAGCTGTACATCAAAACTGCCCCAAGCTCTTCTGCAGCCATGTCACGCCTCAACACCTGTCTTAAGGAGATAAAGGCCTTGATTAGCACAAATTTCCTCCAATTAAACAGCAGCAAAACTGGAGCTCATCTTATTGGCACTCCACACCAGATTCAGTCATCCCCCGAGACCTCATCTCGCCTTTGATGGCCAGGACACCCCCTTTCCTCCTCAGTCACTAATCTGGGTGTTGGGTTTGACCCTCAGCTGACTTTAAATGAACATATATGACATCTGTGCAAAACCTCTTTCTACCATCTCAAAAACATCCCTAAACGCTACCCCTCTCTAACCCTGTCAGATGCAGAGAAAGTTGCCTTGCCTTTTCCATACGTTTATCTCCTCAAGACTGGACTACTACTCCAGAAGCTCCAGTACATTCATAACAGCGCTGCCTGGATCCTGATGAGTGTGCGAAAACACAAACAGATAACACCAATTCTGTTTTCATTGCACTGGCTGCCTGTCTCCTTCAGAATTGACTACAAAGTCCTGCTACTCACATACCAATCCATCAATGGACATGCACCTCCAGGAAGTTCCTACAGGAACTGATCATATCACAAAACTCCACCCACACCCTCAGATCTGCCAGCAGCTTGCTCCTCTGGGCCCTCAATACTAAGCTCCACACCATGGAGGATCTAGCCCTCTGCTCTAATGAACCATGCTTGTGGAACAGCCTTCCTAACCATCTGAGGGCAGCACAGACCCTAGACTCTTTTAAAAAAAGGCCTAAAAACCTTTTTTCATCTGAACTCTTATTATTATTTGCTTTATGTCATGTGTTCTATGTTATTAACTAATCACTATGAATGAAAAATGTGGTACAAATTAAATGTATTATTATTATGATTTATTAAACTGTGAAACTCTTTGGTTAGACTGCAGGGTTTCGGCTGTAAAGCTTCTTATCAATTGTGTTTTTGTGGCAGGCTGAAGCCTCTAATGCAGCAAATATAAAATCATTAAATAGCTGGATGGTTTCAATCTTTCAGAGTGATTCTAATGGACCTGTTCACATATAGACAGGTGGTGAAAATTATGGCTTGGAAAGAGTTAGATTCTTCCCAGCACACTGAAATTAATTTCCCCGCTGACATTACAGTTTTTGCACACTCAGGCACTCATAAACTCATTAGGTGATAAATGTATCACAACCAATGACTTGATCACATTCAGGTGTTTTTCAAGTTTGATGATTGCGGCTGGATGACTCAAGACAAGTGGGGTTTGAGTTAAATTAAACTTAATTTATCTGAGTTCATCCCTCTTTTGTAATAAGCTTTGGAGTGGTGAAAGTGTCTCAGGTACAGTGGCAAAGATTTGTTTAGTTTCAGCACTTGAAAGGTCATAGATGGAAATCCTCAAACTCCACTTCTATTTTCAACTTGATCACCCAGTCGTAACCTAACAGAAAGCTCTGAGGAGAATCTCAAACTGCTAAACTCATCAATTTAATATTTATGATCCTCCCCCTGATGTATATGTATGGTCATCATGTTTTGGTCCGATGACTGAATTGACCGAGCGTGGCACACAATCACCTTTAGACCCTTCCCACTGGTCATGAATATTTACAGAAATATGAGTCCACCAGGGAGACGGGCTGCACAGAGGGTCATATTCAGACTAGAGAGAGATCCACAACACTGGAGCTGTTTATTCAGTCCCGGCCTATTTACTGTGTGCGCTGAGAGGTTTTGCCTTTGCTTGTGCACAGGTTTCTTCAAAACCTTGATATAATTTTTTCATCCCAAAAGTGTTGTGAAAATTCAGAGTTTTCACCTTGTCATGTATTTCTCCTGAGGTATTGACTCTGAAGCCGCACCTATCAATATTTTTTGTATTAACAAAGGATCAAATGTGTATTGCGTAGTGTTGCCAACAAACCCACCCAACTCTACAGTTCCCCTCACCTTTTTACCTACACTGAGCTTTTTAATCTATTTAAACCTATTTAGACTCCTCTCTCATCACCCCCCGTCTCCAGCTACAACAGCCAGCAGTTTTGAATGGAAAAGTTCTGATAAACCCACTGTATGCTACTTGCCAAATGGCAGACAAAATTAGCCTCTAAGTCTCTATGTGTTTAGTAAGTTAAAGACCAGGATATTTTATTCAGTAGTTGGTGTAAATCAAACAGAGCTTAAAGGAGAGTAAAAATTTGACCTACATTTGTGAGCTGGCCAGAAAAATAATAATAATATTTCAGATTTTGTGTTTTCATCTTGTTCTGTTGCCTCAAAGAAGGTGAAAAATCAGTGAAGACAGCTTTAATTACCTCTAATTAATTTAAAAAGATGGCATGTGAAAATCTATTTGGTAATTTGGTTATTGGATATTTAGTGGCCTTGATAATGAAAAATTTCAAATATGAAATATATTAAATGTTAGGTCCTCTTCACATTGCTCTCTTAAAGCAATATCAACTGACATTTTGGCAATTTGGGGAAAGCAGAACAACCAGTAAACACAACATTGAAGGAAATATTTGGCTCTTTAGGTGCTAAATGCTTTACTATACCTTCTATGCTGCTCACATCTGGAACAAACTACCTGAAGATCTCAGACTTGAGACAATGCTAACTACTTTTGAATCTAAAGCCAAGGTTTATTGCCAAGTAAGTTTGCACATACAGCAGGAACAAGTAATTACAATACAAGGAATTTGCCTTGGTGTTATGGTGCATATCAGTCAAAAATATACACAAAAATTACAGCTGTGTAGCATTAAAGCCGAAGAGGACTCAAGTCTGGTCATAATTTCCCCTTTCACATACTTGTAGTCATTTAATCCATTTGGAAAATAACACAATTGATTCATGCAGCTTTAAGGGAAAAAAATTAATTTAAAAATGTGATCTCATATATATTACTCTGTGAGTTGAACGTTAGACACGTTCAACCTCAGGCCCCATGCCGTCACATTCAGATTTAAATTGGATGGATAGAGGCAAAAAAAAAAAAAGAAAAGGCGAGAGATAGAAGACAGGTCAGACAAGAGCAGGACATACAGGTGATCATTAACATCAGTGTTCAGTCCCCTTACTGTCACATCCAGGATGACACAGAAAAGAGAAACTCACTTGTTTTTTCCATCAGTCACACTCTTTCTCGTTTCAGCCGCAGACCCCATGTAGCTATATTTAGAGAAGCTATGAGAGAGATGTGATGGAGGTTATCATTAACATCCACCAGCAGACCCCATGCAGTTAAATTCAAGACAGAAGAGCAAAGGAGTGAGAGAGTGGAGATTTATGGTAGGTATATGCATGAATATTTTGAGCTTTGGACATGTATACATGGACATCTAGGATGAATCAGGGCAGCTTGATATGCTAGAAGCCAAGAGGAATAATGTATGACTTGGCTGAGCTGACTCTGCATGGCTCGCACCTTCTCTCTCTGTCTGATGTTTATTTAAACATGGATTTCAGGCGTATCGAGCCATACAGCATCTTAAGAGTCCAACTCAGTCACTTTCTCTCCACCTCACTTTGTCTCTCTCTGTCACTTTCCTCTACATAATTCAAAGCACTTGGCTGGTTGAGCAGGGATGAGTGTGTGATTGAAAGGGTCACCTGCTCAATTCTGCGGCCTCAAAAAGGAAATCTGTGTTTCCCATGTGATGAGTGTCAGAGGTTAACAGTTATTGGCAAGAGCTGAATGCCACCTGGGATGTTTCTGGTGATGATAGAGGAATATCAATGTGATGTTATGTTGTCCAAATTGAAAATGAAGCCCACACAGAGAGTTGGATCTGCTCTGCCCATGTCCTGCTTGTCTACACTGGTTTGTCCAGACTCCCCATTTCTATTCCATTTAGGATTTCACATTTTAGTAGACAAAACACTGAGAAGAAGTATAAAAAAGAGAAGAATCTCTATGTTTTTGTTGATGCATTAAAGGCTCTGGCTTTTTATATCAAGAAAGCACTGTTTAAAACCAGGTAAAAGGGCACTGGGGATGTATGTAGGGAGTCTAAATTGCTCCAATTTACAAAAACAACTTGAGCCTGTATTATTTAAAATAGATAAAATAAATGAATAAAGACATTTTAGGTTTAGAAGTTCAACAAGTTATATTCTGTGATTGAGCTAATGCTAGTGTCATCAAAGTGAAGTGTGCATAAAGCATTTATGTTCTCATCATATAAAGAAATTATTCAAAATTTTGGGAAATATGCTTATTTGCTTTTTCCAAGAGGTATATGAGAACTTCAATACCACTCTTGTGTCTGTGTGTTACATACAAGGCTGAAGAGGAAGCAAATAGCTTAGCATAGGCTAGTTTAAGACTGAAGCAGCAAAACTGCAAAGTAAAGCGAGGATAATTGCCCTCTGGTTTAGTATGTCTTTAACAAGTGAGTTGAGTCATAGGCCGAAAAACTTTCTTTTAATTTACCACAAAAAAAAATCTGAAGTCTGTAAACTAGACTAGTTTAGTACAATTGGATTTGTGAACATTAAAATGGTTCCTTTGATGCAAGAGGCAAAGATTCCAAAATGTGTTTTCACCACCAATGGATCCTAAAGATCCAGATCTTGAAGGGGTGTGTGACATAAGTTTTGCCAACAATGCCACATTACCCAGTCTGACATTTGTGAGAAGCAAATGCATTTTCTGGTTGGGAGTTGCTAACACTGCAGTAAAATAGAGCTTATATGGCTTCACAGCTTCAAACAACCAATGAAGGCAGAGTCAGGGTTTCTTAACCATCAGTGGAACAGCCACAAATAGAGGTGATAATAGAGAATGAATATAGTGTGCCTTAACATTGCTTCTGAATGAGAAGTGTTATACTGTTTACACCAAAATGTCAACAGTATAATCCTCTTATCTTTAAATGCAGTACATTACTGTTAATTTGGGTTGATGAAATAGCTCAGATGAAAGATACTTTACAGTATTTTGCATTGCATTTTGGGAACACAAACAACAGTAGAGAGTTGGCACACATCTGCCTGCACAGAGGAGTAGTAGGTCAGTTCCTTTGCTTAGTAGCATAGGCAAAATACATTAGCTACATTTCCAATCAGTTTGAATTGTGCTATATGTCCTTACTTCTGTCACTATGATGATTTGGTACTTGGTACCATCTGATTACAACCTAAAATAAAATAATTACCTATAACCAATTCAATGGGCTTCATTGGCATTAAAGTTTCAATGTTGCCAAAGCATCAAAATACAACTTATCCATACTATTTTATTTGTGTGTGTGTATATATATATATATATATATAGTGAATTTTATTCAGATTAAATGTGAAAAGCATTGGACTCGAATTAAGTTTTGAAATCAGTCTTACCAACTAGCTACATCTGTACTGTCACTAAAATAATTTCTTGTTTCAGTGGCAAGTCAACATTTCTGAGAGTGGCACTGGACTTGTGACTCTGATGTTTCAAATTACACAGTGAGTTTTATATGCCAACGTCTCTGAACGACTTAATTTTACTCAGTTATTGTCCCATTGCTGTCTATGTAGTACTGTGTACCACTTTGTAACTGATGAAATTGTTTTCTTTCATGCCTAAGTACTGGTGGATTTAGTACAATAGTGGCCTATAGGAAACACACCAGCAATTTACAGTGATATCCCTAACTTAGTATTTCAGCGTTGCATCCATCCAGGGATGGAGGTACTAAATAAATGAAGTATTCTTATTATTATTACCTTTATAAATAACTAACTACATATAGAACTATAATATCTTTTCTACACCCTCTCTGAGCACACTTTTTTGTTTTTCAGGTGGTTCATAGGGATGAACTCTAAGAGAGGCAATCTGGCAGGATGGGACAATGTCCTCTCACAGAAGACAGAGAAGTCACCCAGGAAAAGATGACATCAGTCAACCCTTGTGTGTTAAGTCTACTAAAGAACCTAATAGACTTTCGAGTGGATCTTCGCAGAAGTCAGTGAACCCTCTCACCCACCCACACAATCAGTCTCGTAGCAACACTTTTCATTTACTCACTGAGTTATTCTCACTCTCTACTCACTGATATTCACTTACCAACTCATTCAGTCATGTACTCATAGTGACTGTCATTCACTCAGTCACTTTCTCAGTCATTCACTCGCTCACTCACCACAAACTCTTATAAATATACACTTAACTTGGACAGTTTTGGCTCGCATAAGAGGAGCATGTTAATATACTTATAATGTTTTATGTCTTTATTTGTGTACAATGTTCAGACAGACTGCACTACTCATTTAAGTATTTACGTTTTAAAAGAGTTTAATGACCTGAATTTGTTTTTTTTATTACTTTCTAATTTTGTACAAATGTTTAGCATCTTCATTTAAAATGTTAATAAAGGGAGACATGGTTCGAAAGTAACACCTTGAAGTTGTATCATTTGTCTTAACATTTAAAGTCTTAAATTCAAATGGCTGTTTATTCACTGTTGTAAATACTGTCAGTGAGTAATTATAGCAAGTTTGGATTTTTTTTTTTATTTAACAAAACTCACTAGTCCTCAATAGTAGTCAGTTACACAATAGTGTGTTGAGTAGTATGTCATACATAACGCACTTTACAGTAAAAACCTGTAATTTTACCTCTGAATAAGTGCAAATTAACAGTAATAAACTGCAATCCTTTTGGCAGTATCTTACTGTAAAAGTAGAAAATAACAGTTTTATGCTGTATTTTTAAAAACAGCAACAAACTTTATTTCAGCAACAGCAAAACACTTAATTTTACAAATTAATGCCAACCCTGCTGCTAGTTCTTTACTGTTTTTTGATGGAAAAATCTTTAACAGCATATAGCAGTCAGGAAATAAAAAGGGTGCACGTCACACAAATTATTATTTTGATGATATTAATTAATGTATTGCTGCAAACATTATTAGGCTGTTGTTTTAGTTTATCAGCCTTTTTCAGGTTCTTAATAATATTCATTTTGTTGCAGGGGTCAGCATATGTTAATGGAAATGACCCTAACAGTCAAAAAGTTCCGATAAAAAGAACATGCAGCAATTTAGGTTAGACAGTCTGTTTTTTCTTACAATAATTCCTTGCTTTTGTGCCCGTCTGACATTGACTCGTAAAGGGAAAAAGTTACCTACATTTGGCACTTGACAGCAATTCGTTTGGATTCCAGCACAGCAGTTTGAAGACATCTGTAATATAACTCAGGAATGAATGCCATATGAGCCATTTAATCGCAGCCAGCAGCCTGTCGGATGAGCACAGACTGAAAAGAGGGACAGCTCACGGCTTCAGGCCAGCACACACTTGACAGACAAGACTGCAGCTTGTCAGTCAATAAAGTCAATAGCAGGCAGCAAAATATGAAGAGCAAAGTCTGCATACAAATACTATATGATCACTACTATTACCTGTAACACCACTATTGCTCCTACTGCTGCTAATACCAGAATGAGTGCAAATACAGACACTAATAACAAATCAATAACTAATAACAAACTTTTTTATGAGTCAACTGAGTTTTCAAAGGAATCATCAGAGGAAAATGCACCAATAAACAAAAATCACATATATAACATATAAGTAAGGGCAAAAAAATGACTAATCACTGTATAAGACAGGCTATTAATGAAAGTTCACAAAAGCTTTTGGTTCTGATTTTTCTCCTTACACATTGATTGTAGACAAACTGATGCATGACCTTGTAGAGCTTGTAAGCACACAACTCATAAGCTTGACAAGGTCACGCTGGTGAAAATATGAGACATACTGAGCATTGGGATGGATTGTGGAGATTAGATAAAGCCGCAGGAGTGGTTTGAGATGTTCCTATCAAAGTTGTCAGATGCCATGTCTGTGAAACTTTGTCACCTTGTGACCCTCTGCAAACGAACAAATGGGAAACTTTTAAATCCATTGGTGGGTGATGGTTTGATACTCACAAGATAGATTTTTGGGTGATGTATCATCATTCATCACAGGTTAAGCTACCCTTCAGTTTTATTTATGGTTTCCAACTGAAACCTGCAGACATGTTAAGGTTTCACCAACATACACTTGATTTTATGGGGACAAACTTTCCATGCAGTTGTTGACTGCATTTCACCTGAGTTTGTTATTAAAGATTGAAGCATATTGTAGTCCATGTATTACCAGATGAATGGCATTTGTTCTAAAAGTGAATCTGTTATTTTTTTCAGGGTCTAGTATGTCTGACATTAGACTTAAATTTTGTAATATGCATGAGGTGCTGACATACTTCTGGGTGTCACCCTTGTAAAAGGCACATGGACTACATGTTGGTGCTGCACAGTGGAAACAGACTGTAGCTGGTGTCTGACTTTGATATTCATGCAGTTTTCAGGGAGTAGCATGGAATTCTCCCTGTTCTCGCTTTTCTCAGACATCACAGACTCAGACACACACTGTAAGAATAAAATTTATATTAATGCTGTTTTTTTATTGTGTCCTTACTCATACATTAGATGGCTAAAGTGAACTGACAATTTTGTGTTAGATGTAGACACATGACCTTAATGCGGGTCCTGTTATAATTCATTTAGACTTTTTTTTCTCTGTGAGGCAAAAGATGGCTCTCGTATATTTTTGGAGCTAAAAATAAAATTCCATATGAGTGCATATCTGGGGCATATTTTTTAAAATGCTAACCATAGGGTTAATATTTTATGTTAATGACATCTACTTTCAGTAAGGTAGATATCATACAATGTTTCCAAGTATGAACTGGACTTAGATTTTTTTTTTTTTTAAAAGGGAATGGTCATATAAGGACTGAATACCAGCGTTTAAAATATTAATATGGATGTTAAGCTTCAAAACGATCCCTGGCTACAATGTTAGCTGCACCCTGCATGTACCTGGATGGACTCTGTGGGTCCATAACTGCAGTATTCATTAACTGTATTACAACTGCACTACAGAGAGCAAAAGATCAGAGATACTGAAGAAAAGAGGAAAAGGGAAGAGGAGGAAGAGGAAGAGGATGGAGAGGAAGAAAGAGGAGACGTGTGGATTAAGAACAGAAGGAAACACTGATCAGGAAGCATGAAGGGCAACATCAGGCCACTTCAGGTAAATGTGAATATTGATTAATTAACACTAAACTATGTTGACTCTCACTCACACACACACACACACACACACACACACACATTCTTTCCATCCCCAGATGCCCTCTCTCCAGTATAAATTTTTCAGCAGTGTCTTGTTTTGGGAATGTGGTTATTTTGCTCAGAGGAGAAATAACAATGGAATCCCAAATCCATTTTCTCCTATCAATTATTCAAATGTGTCCAGGCCTCATTATGCATGAAAATGTTCTCAGCTCAATGAATCGAGCGGAGGCTGTTTACATCAACTCTGTACAGTTTAATAATGTGTGATCAACAAAGAATGCGTGTGTGAGTGTGTGCATGTAGGCTTCTGTTTGAGTGTGTCTTTTGGCAACTGTTTACCTGTGTTTACCTGCTTAGAGGAGTGTTAATATTCACATTCACAGAGGAACAGCTGTTTGTGTAGAGTTGTGTGTGTGTGTGTGTTTGTGCTTGGTTGCTCATTACAAAAACTCCTTGAGAAACATGTCTCATTTAATGGACTGGCATTGATAGATAAAAGTGGCAGGATAACTAATCTGCTATTTCAGACTGATTACATATTTTGCTTCTATAATTATTATGCTGGCTTAAAGTTATAACATGTTACATGAATATATTAAGACTAAAATAGGACAACAATTACTATTTGAGAGGTTGTTTACTTCAAAATCATATACTGTGACTTTGGAAAACGACTGCCAATGTCAAAATTGGAAACTTAAAGGTGTCTTGCTAAAAACACTCGCTTTTATCGGTTGAAATGGGAAGCGGGCAGTGGTTTCAAGATGGTCTCAAACTGTGCTTTCTGCTGATTTCCAATTTTTTGCCTAACTTCCTCACCATCCACCAACCCCTCCTCCACCTTAGTCAGCTCATATAGATCTCCTGTGAACTGTGTCACTTTAGAAATGTTGATAGGATACGTATTTTGGAAATGTTGATATATGTTTTGTAGAAATGTTGATATGATGCATATTGTTGAAATGTTAATTTGCTACGTATTACACGTGTTGAAATGAAGATATTCAACGTTTCTGTGGTTTGCAGAAACATGCAATGCCAACGTTTTATTCTGGCGACCAGGCTGCTATACTGTACTTATAGGGGGGCATTATCACCTGTGCCCAGGGCGTTACTTTATCATAATGAGTCCTTGAAAGTTTCATTTCTCAAATCCACTATGTTTTGTGGCTTTAAAGGATAGGTTCATATTTTAAGTTGAGTGTGTTCTGTATAAAAAAAATGTAAAATCTAATCAAAAAAGATTTACAAAAAAAAAAAAAAAAATCTTATGATCTTAAAAGAGCTGTGCAAGATGGCCCAAGAATATTGCAGAACTAGAAACCTTTTGCAAGGAAGAATGGGAGAAAATCCCAAGCACAAGAATTGAAAGACGTTTAGATGGCTACAAAAAGCGTTTGCAAACTGTGATCTGCCAGAGGGGGTGTTACTGAGTACTGACTATGTAGGGTGCCGAAACCTTTGCACATGCCACAAAGATGTTTTTATTTTATTTTATTTTTTCAATTTATGACATAAAAAGTAACTATGCATTAAAGTTTATAGAAAATATTGTGTTTTTTTTCCATATCCTAGAGAGGCTGTGTTTACATCTTTTCAATTATTTGTCAAAGGGTGCCCAAACTTACGCATATAACTGTATTCATTGAAAGAGTTATTGGTTGCTGTAATCATTCCTCCTGTCCATACTGGCCTTGAAAAGATCCCTTTTTAATGTAATTCTAATTTAAGTGTTGGGGGACAAATTCACAGTGCTAATTCTATGTAAAAATGCATTCTAAAGATCAGCTGAAGCTACTGTAATAAGAGCTTTTACAGTAGCTTTTGCTGTCTTTCCCATTGTGTCAAGAATCGAAAATGTTGCATCAAAAAAGACACAGTGGCAACAGTGTGGGCTTTCCCTAAATTTAAATGTGCTATGGAGATGCATCACAGCAGCTGATCCAAGTCAGAGGTTTATAGATTATATTTGATCTAAGAAATTTGTACACTATATGTTAAGATCTGTGACGTAACTTTTTAACCTTGAAGACATGACTTTAGCTGCTGAAGAGTGAAATTACAACACAAGAAGAAGTGCACATGTAGCTCTGATTTGCTATTTTAATCAATCAATCTGATTAAAGCCAAAGTTAGATTAAGTATTAAATAAATCCACATAAGTCGTATAGTTTTCTCATTGTGTTCATATGTTCCTTCTTAGTTGAATGCTCATAATCGTTATTTTCAAACTTTAATTTTTATTTGAGCTTCCATCCTTGATCTCTCCTCACTGAGATGAAAACTTCATGTACATAATTCCTCAAATGGATTGACAGTATTTCCACTTAAAACAAGCTTGCCAGATTAATTTAACCAAGTCTGGGATTTTCATGCAATAAGCCTGAACCAACGTGATATGAAAGAAAAAATTCTGCTTTGGCAAAGACTTGCCTGAAGACATTCACAGTCAAAACCCTTCAATGACTCTTGAACTGTTTCCAAAAGCAGGTCTTAGGTAGTGCAAATTCAGACATTTCCTTAACACTCGGAAGTGTGGATTTAAATAAAACAAAAAAAGTCTTAAGTGGCGTGAAAAGCAAGAAATTTATAAAACTTGATGAAATTGCTTGTAGCCTGAATTGAAGGATGTGCGTATGTACTCAACCAAAGTGCTGCCCTTTTTTTCTAATGGTATGCTAGAAATGAGAATCCTTTGGCACTTGGTAACAGGATTAGTGGTTATTTCACCCAATACAGGTAAGAAATGAAGATTGCATGGGGAACAGAGGTTTTCACATGGGTCTCCTCATAGCAGGACCCAAGTTCCAGTCCCTTTTTGTCTATTCTTTGTGTTCATACTTGTTTGCTGCCATAGTCTAAAATGCCTGTTGGTTTGAATATGGATGTCCATGGTCCAGTTGATAAAATCTGTCCTTTATACCTTCCACCCAATCCATAGAGGGATAGGGAATCTGTAAAAATGAGAGAAAATCCAGATTCAATTAGTTTTTATTTGGGCAAATAACCAACGTAAAGTAGTAAGAGAGAGTCAGTCTAGCCCAGTCTCACATCAAAATGTGTAATGTGTAACGGCTCTAAAATTGTGAGATGCCTATCGGTTTCTTTCAGCCTATCCTCTTCTATTGGTCTGCGTCTATGTCACATCACTGTCAAGTTTCTTTCTGCAAAAACAAAAAAAGCAGACATTCCTTTTATTCTCAGTGCAAAATGCAATATTTTAAGATAGTTTGGGAATTAAAATGCATTTTGAAAACATTTCTAGAGAGAAATGTGCATTTTATTTTCATAAAATAAATTTCTATTGTTGCTATGGTGGTTGTGATGGACGCTACTATCGCTGAAAACATGTAGCTTGCGTTGTGTAGTTATCTGAGCTGTTATGTTATTTGTCTTATTTTATGTAACTGTTTGATGATGTTCTTTCAATAAAAAGGCTAATGTAGCCACTTCCGTTATCCACAACTAACAAAAAAAAAGAATCGAAGGTGAAATGATTAAGACGGATGGCCATAACATTATCCTATCATATTGTTGCGTAATCAAGAACACCTTTGAGTTGTTGGGTTGAAAAATGTTGAGGATATCATTAAAATTAACAGTGAGGAAAATACTTCCCGACAGCAGGTCCTCTGGTCTGCCCACTGGACTGTGGTCTGTCGGAAATCCAAAGAAGAAGAAGAAATATGTCATACTTACAGTCATGTGACATGGATGCAGACCAATAGAAAAGAATAGGCAAAAAAAGTAGGCATCTCACAGACTGGGTTGCAAAATGGCAAATGACGATAAGCTTGGCACTGCCTAATAAAGATAGGTCGCACATACACTTCCCAGACCTGATAGGTTGATGTGTGTCTGTCTCCAATTAATTATACGATGGTAATCAGGCTGCAGAGCTCTGATTAGTATGGTTGTCATGGCAGCACTCCTGGGATCTGACAAGAGTTTCTCGGATGGATTGACAGCATGGTTGTCAGTCAAACTGAACGTAATATTAATGTCCTCCATGGTGTAGCACTTTTCAAAGAGTACTTACTGTAATAATAAATAGAAAAGCACTGGCTATTCCTCAACCTAAGTTTTTGTAAAACTAAACTTTCATATTTCTTAACCACTGACGAAATTGACAGAAAGGTGACATTCAAATGTTTTCTCCAAGCTTACGCTCTTGCATCGTACATTTTATATTCCATCACTTATATACACTATACATACATGAGTCATTCATCAGACATTGCTCTCCTTTTCTCCTCAAGTATTAAGTGTAGTTGCAAGTTTGATAATAATTAGTGTTCACTGCCTCAGAGGTCATTGGGGAGGTGGATGAGATTGAATGAATCTGTTCCAGTTGTTGTAGAATTACGATGCTCACCTTCCACAGGAAAGACATGAGCAAGACAGCCCATTCTCAAAGGAAAAATGACATTATAGGTAGAAAATTCAATGACCTACAGTTACGTTTGAGTGACACATGTCATCTAGTGGCTGTAGTAATTATGACCAAGAGAAGCGATGTAGTACAGATGATGTCAATATAAGGTGACAAATTTCCATAATCGGAGGTGGCGGGTTGGGTGGATAGCTAGATTGATAGATGGTAAAAAGTAGACTTAGCTGCAAGAGACTGCTGTTCGCTTCCTGTTTCCAACCTTGAGTGTCATGTTTTCAACTGCGAATCGGGACATTATTTTAAAAACGGTAACTATGATTGTTGTGTTGTTTACTGTTGCTATGAGGACAAAGGTTGCCTAACTTTAAGGAAGTAGTAACTTCAACACACACCACGTTTCAAGTGATCATTTTAACCCAAACCATGACCTTTCCCTTAATCTAACCAAGTGGTTTTTGTGCCTAAACCTAACCAGACCTTATCCACAGCAGTGTCACACTATAAAACATAATTATTTTTTAACAGGGATTTGTTTGTTTGTTTTAGAAAGCACTGAGAGAGGCAGCATATTAGAAAGTGCTCCTATGGGTCATTCTGGAGTGCATGGTACAATTGACCTATGTGGTCATTTAATTGTGAGAATGTGTTGGATCAAGATCATGGAAAGAAGACTAGCTAATTCTTGAACCACATATTCAGGAGGAGTGGCAAGCATGAAGGACCAGCTCTTCACTCTCTCACAGATAGCTGAGACTTTATTGGAATTTACTAATTGGGTCCACATAGAAGTGGGGAAGACTTCTGACTATGCTCCCCGGGGAATTCTGTGAGTGCTGGTATGAGACCATGGGGTACTAATGCAAACCATTCATTCCCTGTGCACTTCCCTTTGTGAGAACTGTGTTTGCATTTCCACCATTAGCACATAAAAAGGTAGATTTTGGATCCCAACAATGGTGTGCCATCACTGATTATTATGGACAGGAAATGAAACTGCAGCTGCACTGGCAGGTTTGAGGAGTGTCTAGTTTTGTGACATCATGATGGTATCTTTCTTACTGTAGTGTGCACTTGAACAGTTGAATTTGCAGCATGGATCAGAATTAGAATCTTAAAATGTGAGACCATGACTCTCTTCTGGAAAAAGTTAAGCCACTTTTTCCCCCACCTCAGTCCTGGGTCCTTATTAACAAGTGGTGATAAGAGATTGTCCCATTGGTCATCTAGTGGTAGCCACACAATAGTTAATGCTTTCACAGCTGTACGTTTCCGGCTGTGTTGGTGAAAAGAGAATTGAGAACCAAAGTAAAATTCTCAATTTACTTGTCAGTCTTTACTTGAACTCTTATCTATCCCATAAGTATTGGGTAGTAACCACAAGAATCATACTGCAGATACAATCAGCCGAGATGAGGTTTCCCACCAGGATCGCTAGTCACACTCCAACATGACAGAATAAGGAGCTTAACGACTGGAGAGGTCATAGATGTTGGGCCACTGCTCCTTTGCACTGACACAAGCCAGATGAATTGTTTCAGGTCTCCAATAAGACTAGGCACCCACTAGACATGGTTTTATCAGACAACATATCACATTACCCAGTGCAATTTCCATCTGAAAATTGACTTGTTCGACCGCTTACACAATAAGACCCAGAAAATATCAAGCATGTGTGATAACAATCAGGACAGACGTCTCAGATAAGGTCAGGATCACATGACTGCAATTAAATGAAGACCTTTTCACAGCAGGATGGTGATAAAACTCTATAGTGATCCTGCCCATGTTTGGATCCTGAAACATTCCTCTGTCTAAAGGGTGCTTGGCCCAAGGATGCCCCTTGGCAGCCTCAATATTGAACTGCTCTGGAGACTCCTGAACAGGAGACTTGGGGGCAGACACAGGATACAATGGACGAATGACATCTCTCATCCGGCCTAAGGAACAAGGGAATCCCCCATATGAAGCTGGAGAGAAGTTGCTGGGGAAAATGAAGTTTGAGCTGCATGGCTTATACTTGCCACTACAGCCCTATGAGCAAAATAAACAAACTGAAAGGTCAGTTCAAGCAAATTACAAAAAACAACAACCTTACAACATGTAGGACTTTGATGTCAGAGACTCGGCTTTGCATTGTTAATAAAGTAATCATGTCCTGTTTCAAGTCACTTTTGAATTTTTCAATATTTAACCAAGATCACGATCTTTCCTGAACCTTAACCAAGTGCATTGAGTGCCTACACATAACCATAAGAAGATGGGATGGTTTAGTTGATATGAGCAGATATTGTACTGTAAGAGTGAATATTTTAGGGAACCAAATATGTTGCTAGTCAACATTTTGCAAATTTGTTCAGTATTAACATTTTGTGACTTGGCAGATACAGACAGGTGACAAATTAAAGGAAAAACCAGTACAGGTCTGAATGCTTGACCCCTAAAGTGAGGGGATCTGGTGGCTCTGTTATGCTGTGGGGGCCATTTTGCTGGCATGGTTTGGGTCCACTTGTCTCCTTAGAGGGAAGGGTCACTGCAAATCTATATAAAGTTGTTCTGATGATAAAACATTTCCATCCTGATGGGAGTGGTCTCTTCCAGGATGACAGTGCCCCCATCCATATGGCACAAGGGGATGATGTGAATCATATGCTATGGCCTTCGCAGTCACCTGATCTCAATCCAATTTCTCCTGTGGGAGATTTTTGACTGACGTGTTAGACAGCACTCTCTACCACCATCAACAAAACACCAAATGAGGGAATATCTTTTGGAAGAATGGTGTTCATCCCTCCAGTAGAGTTTCAAAGACTTGTAGAATCAATACCAAATTAAACTGAAGCTGTTCTGGCGGCATGTGTAGTAACACCTTACTAAGACACTTCATGTTGGTTTTACCTTTAATTTGTCAACCGTTTGTATGTTCATGAGCATTGATATCTGTTTTTGCAGTTCAAACACTACCATGAAACATAACTCAAACAAGGCAGCCATACAGTATTTCTGCACTTGGTGCATTGGTGTATTTTCACAGCTTTTAAACTGAGCTGTGTGTTGTCACACCCGATGAAACTGGTCAGCCAATCTGCGACTCTTTGATTAGTTGATTAGTGTAGTTCAAGATGAATCAATGTCATTGCAGGGAGTCTGCTGGAACTGCAGACGTGACATCAGTAGAATAAAAGATTTACACATGCAGAGGCAGGAACTGTCTGTGGCTTTCAAATATATAGCTGCTGTATTGATACTGTATGGGTCTGGTGTTTGTGATTAGTGTCTCTGTTCTAATTAGCTGAACTGAATCAGGCTGAATATTTTACCACTCAAACATGAGAAAAACATCATTAGGCAGTCGAATTATGGAAACATTCTACTTGAATAAGGTTGTTAGGTTTTATGATCTTGGTGATTTATTTTATTTTAGCAGATATTTAAGCCATTTCTGCATGTCACCTTATTGACATTTTATTTCAGTAGGGGTTTCTTTCTAGTGCATTCTCAGTAAGGAAAAGGAGAATGATAAAAGTCTGTTGAGAAAGCTGCACAAAGCAGATAAAAAAAAGTGGCTACCACACAGTTTTGAGACAGTTATCAAAAGTAAGAAAAACTGTCCCCAAACTTGCTGATAAGTATCAGTACAACAGAGAGAGAGAGAAAAAAACAACAAAAAAACCTTTTAAGTTCTTAAGTTTTGAGTTAATCTTGTATGCCACCCCCATCTACAAGCAATAATTGGTGTGCACACAGACATCAGTTATTGCTCATCTCTTGAGAGCTTGTTTTGTCAAAATGAAAATGACTGTTATGATATATTCCTGAGAGTCATAGTCTTGGATTTTTTCCTCTATGTTCGAATTCAAAATGAGATTGAAGCTGCCACGCAGAGGGTTTGACAAAACAGTGAAAAATCAAAACAAAAAAGACCAAAGAAATTACCCCATTGAGGGTTTTTGATTTGAACAAAGAAGGCTTTTTTTAAATGTTTCCTGTATTGTAACATGACTGTGTCTGTATGTGTGTTGGCTGTGTCCTATCTATCCTGTAACTACTACTACTGCTTCCATTCCACTGGCCAGGTGTCACTGGGAATTTGCGATAAGACACTCACATGCTCTTTCAATGTTTTCTCCTAAACCTCTCTAATTGCAAATTCTCTTTCCATATTTTTGTCTCCACAACATCATAAATATATGGATCTTTTTATTCAATGTGATTATATTTTATTTTGTGTTTCCTCTTCCTATGTTCAGTCCAAGAAAACCAGTTGTAGCTGCATATGTTTTAAATGATGCAAACATAATCTTGTTTTACAGTACAATATTTCTGATAAAGTGTGTCCACCTTTGAAGCTGCTTAAGTCATTGTGAGTAGGAATAAATCACACCTCAAGTGAGTGACTAGCTGACTAACAAGCACACAGATCAGCATGTGTGCCATTTAGGACTCTTCTCTGAATACCCCAATTATAATTAGCTTACCCCTGATTTGTTTGTATTTTACATGTCCCCTTGTAGACATAGAATATTCCTAACTCTTGAAGATGTGAACTATATCTGTATTACCACACTGAGTCCTGAATAACTAATTCAGGCCAGAGGTCTGCCCTTGGTGCAGATCTGTTTTAGCACTCAGGAATTCATCTTGTATATGAATATGACATGAATGCATATTGAATCTCAAGTAGCTGGCATGAAAATCACCAGCGAGTAGCAGAGATGTATCGATCTCCTCATTTGGAACTCTTCCCTTGCACCCAGCTCTTGGGTAAAGCTGTTCTTATTCCCATCCCTGCTTACTCAAATATGACTTGTAAAAAAAGCATTACTGCAAGGTGGTATTAAACCTAAAGGAATATGAACTAACAGGAATCTGCTGTACAGCTATGAGAATGATTATTAAGTCCCAAGGGACATGAAGAGATATTAAATCTAAAGAGGCAAAAGCTCTCTTGCTTCATGAAATCAGTTTTTTTACAAGTCTGTCAAAAGTTGCTGGCACCATGTTGAATTGAAGCCATGTGTATGCTATGTTATTACAATGTCTTTCAAGTTGATGGCATAAGTTTTTGTTTTTACAAAAAATAAAATATCCTGGTGCAAATTGGTGCAGTCTATGTGTTGCTTTTACTCATTCATCTCAGTGTTTCCCAGGTCCGATCAGTTTGGGGGACGGTTGAGAGGTGCATTGCTGTCTGCCACGGTGTCTCTTTTAATACGTCCACAAGAGGGCGCCCGTGTAGGTAATGTTCAAATTCTACACACAGTGGCTTTAACCATTGCTATTCCAGCAAAAATTTAGCATGATCATAAATAAAATAAATGAGCATAACATAGATGCCTATGAAGACCAAGGGTGTTAACCCTAACCCTACTTGCTGGCAATTTATGATTTTAATCTCACAATGAAGCTACTGAACAAAATATAGCTCAATGGTATACTTATAAAAACAACTGTCAGTCAAGCAATGTAACAAGACCACAAAGGCATCCTTCTAGATATGACTGATGGTGCTGGTCTTGTACTCTGAAAGTTCATGTTAGTTGTCTTTAGCCATGCTACTGACATGGCTCTGGGATGGAGTGCCACCATGTGATTGGCGCTTAAGGTTTTTTGTGTAATGAGGTTTGGTACAGACATATGTGTTCCGCACAGGACGAACTGGTGTAACTTTAGTGATCTCATGACTTTTCATCTAGCACCATCACCGGGTCAAATTCTCAATATGTCCAATACTTTGGTTTATGACAAAGTACCTGCAAAACTAATCACATTTCCATCAGCTTCAGCAACTGTTAGCATGCATATCTGCTAAATATCGGCATGTTAATGTTGTCATTGTGAGAAGGGTAGCATTTAGCTCAAAGCACTGCTGTGCCCACATACAACCTCACAGAGCAGCAAGCATGGCTTGTAGACATCTTGTTTATTTTAAGATAAAAATCAAGATTCAAATTAGTAGCTTAATACAAGTTTCAGTCAAAATTATCCTTTCACAGATGACTTTGGGATTGGAAAGTCAAATTTTTTCATATAGTCTGCTGTACTTTTATCTGATGGACTTAAAAAAAAACAGTGGTGCCAGTCATTGTGCTTTATCTGTCTTTACTGTGCTTTCTGTTTCAATATACAGTAGTGTCTGTGAGTTGATGGTTGAAAGCAACAACTTAGAGGCATTTGTGCATTTATTTGAATTCATTTGAGGCTCTTGAGACATCGTGTGTGAAATTTTTCTACACATACAATAACACTGCATTATATATTATGTCTTTTCAGTCAAAATGTCACTGTAACATTCCTCAGAGGAGAAGAAGAATGTCCCATTCATCTTAACTAAGACTCTGCATTCAAACAAGTGAGTGAGCTTTGACCATGGAACTTCTTCTTCAAGTGCACTGGATGACCCCCCCCCCCCCCCCCCCCCCCCACACACACACACACACACAGACACACACCTCCCTCAACTCCCAACCCCACCCCACCCTCTACGCCTGCAAAACCTTTGCAGTGTAGTTTTTAAATACATTCTCCTGCTGAGTGATTACCATTTTTATCCATTTCTTTACCTGTAATTAATCATCCCCTTACACTCAACAAAAGGTGTTTTCGTTTTGGCAATTTTAGTATTCAGGGAGTCAGAGACATTAAAATCCTAAACCCCCAGTTCTCGGCAATTCAACACCTAAAAGCTGACCTGCATCTTAATGAGGAAACTTATATCTACCAGCTTTCCTGTATGGAATGAATGCAGCATATCCCTCCATCTCTCTCCTTTCGCTGTCCTTCGTCACTCTCCGTCTCTGTCTCTCGCTGCCATGTCTGGTCCTTGTTAAGATTCCTAGCAGGCGCTCGGAGGCGTCAGGAAACGAAGAGTCACTAAATGAACAGACAGATTGTTAATTTCCCTCCTCTGGGAACAGACTGCACAGGGTTGAAGTCCAATTCTGTTTGGAGACAGAGCAAAATACTGTCACTTGTATTAGCTTCTTGACCGCATCAATCTGTCTCTCTATCTGTCTCTGTCCTTTCTTTCCATCATTGACTTCCTCCTTTCCACTTTGACATACTGTATTTCCTGCTCCCTCTTTCCTTCTCCCTCACTGTTTTTTCTATATATGGCCTTCTACTGGGCAAACAAAGCTAAAAATAAATCCTGGCACATTGTACATTAATAATATACTGTATATGAATTAGATAGAGAGGATGAGTCAAGCTGTGATGAAGTATTTTTTATGAAGTTAAAGAAGTAGCTGATTAAGAGTTTATTGAAGCCACCAGATCAGTAGGAGCACTAATGCACAGAATATACTCAGAGTTTTGGGGTTTTTTTTAGCTATTTTTATATTCTCTGACATGTTATTAATAATGATAAAACCATAAAATATGTTTTGATATGCAGGTGCAATAAGATAAAGTGATTTCATTTTCTAGTTTCAAGTAGCAACTGCAGATTAAACTGAACAGGCAGATTTGTTGTGTGTGTATATATATATATATACATATAGCTAACTATCCATACCATGAGGTATCCATACCATGAAGCAAAGAAGCACACTGCATGAAAAACACAAGCCAATCCACCCAAACCTTAATGCCAGCAAAAAATACATTTGTAGATATTTGACTGCAATGTCCACAGACAAGTTTTACTCACACCTGTGCTGTATATGTCACTGCTGGACTGACAAAGAAATTGCCATTAAATCACTTGCGGGGAAACAAAAGAAGGGAAAGAATAATATCATATTGCTACATTTTCCATCCAAAGGCGACTCTTCTTTTTTAGATTAGAATTCTCTCTGTGAGTTCTCTGACAGTAAAAAGACAGTAACTTTGAAAGATATCCACTTGATTTGACGTATTTGGATGGCTGGAGCTTTATATAAGTTTCGGATCATTAAATACATTTTTGCACTGAGGGATGGCTGTAGATTTTGTCCCCCATCAGTTACATTGGAAGTGCATTATGAAAGGATCCTCTAATGGTTGGTATGAACAGGAGGAATGACTAGAGCAAGAAAAACCTGTTTCAGTGATTTTTTGGACACCTGACTATTGTTTTTATTTGAATTGTAATTGTTATTGTATTGTTATAAGGCTTGAAAAATTGTGAACCTATCCTTTACGAGCATTCTATTGAAAAAATTAATTACCACTACATTCTTGTGTTCTCTGTTAGAATACCGGTGGAACTTTTTGTCTACAGTAGAAGTATTACTGTATTCAATGTATTTAGTAGAGTAAAAATATTCAAAATGTGTTTCTCAATACAAATTTAACCATCTGTCATTTTCATTCCATTGACTATAAGAGTTACACATCTGTAATGTTGAGTCTCTGGGCTGGGAGTTTATGGGAGTGAATATAACCAGAACAGGTTGAAAGTGTGGTGAAAGGGTTGGAGTAAACAAATTAGAGTTGACCATCTGCCAGACCTGGAATAGAGAGAGAAAACTTTATTCCCCATGAGCCATAAGATGAGTCAGATCATAGAAAGTGAGTTCCAGCACGGCAGACATAAAAGAACTAAAGCCTGTCGTTCACAAACAAGAATAGGTGACAATTTTAAGCATTTGCTGTTATTTACAGGAAAACTGACAACAACCATTTGCTGATAGTTTGTATTCCCTTCATTTTAAAATGTGTTGTAATGTGTCACAAAAGCTGCAGCAGCTGCAGTGAAATTGACCGTACAGTATTGACAAAAATACACAAAGTGGTGCAGCATTACTGGCAGAAGCTGAAGAAAATTCAGATTACTGACAGCACTGTCAGCTAAAGACACTTTCTCTTTTTCTTCTCCCTTCCAGCCCCCACTCATCTCCAGTAACTTTTACTGCTTGGCTTTGCATGTCATACACCTGTGCTGCAGTGTGTGGTATCTGAAAAAAAGCCACGCCATCTCCATCAACAACAGATGGTACCTGTTTTTCACATGTTTGGGTGCTATAGATTACATTGTGAAAGACTGGAGAGAATTATACATAAATATGCTGTTTACTGGATTGAAACGATACAAACTCCTTTTGCTCCAAGATAATATAATTTTAGTAGAAGTTGACAATTGATGACATGAGTTGGATAAAGAGAGATAGAGCAAAGACAGATTCATTGTTAAGCTCTTTATCTATCTTTACCTTTTTGTCTTTCAGTCTCCTTTCACAAATACAACCCTCTTCATCTTTCAGACAAAACTCTTCACATTTTGTAAATACAGCAATGCTCCCTGTGTATCCGCCGCTGAAAACTTGGTTCCAAATCTCAAGTATTTCTGAGCAACATTATAGATTCTATAAGCAACAAAGTTAGTTTCCTGATTCAAATATTGTTAAATCCTGATTGGTGCACTGACACAAGTGACAAAACCTTCCTCTACCATTGCTCTACATCATTGATCATAGTTGGAATCTGGCTGGGAAAATATCTTTTAACATTCTGTATGCTAAATCATTAGCATGTGAACCAGAAAGACGAATCTAGCTGAGACACGGAGGTGATTTCGGAGTCACTTCTTATCACAGGGGACTAATGGGCCAAACACCCAAAATGTCAGTGTAGTCTTTCAGAATAACATTTAAGGTTAAATCAGCTTTATCTTCTCAGTTTTTCGTTTCATGTAAAACATTTTTGGATTCATCTATCATATATTTGTTCAATTGTGTCTATTTTGTGCTGAAACTGGGCTGTTGCAGCAGCACATAGTCGGGCACAACTAAATACTGTACAGTGCAGGGAAAGTACATATAACATAAAGACAAAGTGACAAATTAAAAGAAAAACTTGAGTAAAACAGAGAATAAATACAGTTCAATGAATATGATGTGACTCTTATGCTTTGCCTTCACTCACCAGATCTCAACCATAACTGAACACCAATGGGAGATTTGACAGGGCTCTCTACTACCATCATCAAAACTAAATATAGGAATATTTTTTGGAAGCGTGATGTTCATCTCTGTAGTACAGTGTTTCACAGACTTCCTGTAGCGCTTCACCTGTTCTGGTGGCTCATGGTTGCCCAACAACATCTTACCAAGAAACTTCTCTATTGTTTTCCTTTTACCCTTTAATGCTATTTTCAGCTGTTTGATAGCACATATTTTGAATTGTGATATCATATATTGATATTATTGTGATATCACTTAACCTGAATGAGCAGGTAGCAGTAGCATTTGGTTGAAGTAATGTACATTAGGCCCCCCAATAAATCCCCAGGGTGCACTGTGGTTTTCAAAACCAGTCCTTTTCCTGGTTTCTTTAAAGGAAGCCTACATGTTTACATGAGTGTAAGAGTTTTTATAGGTAATCATATTTTTAAAGTTTCGTTTAGAAACATTACTGTACAGAATGATGTAAATGAATACCCCTAATAAAGTCTGATGACTTTGTAGTACTACGTTTGCTCATCCAATCAGTCAAGATGTACAGTGATATCAAAGATAGTATTGCTAATTTCAATTTATTTTTTAAATTTTTTTACAAAAAATTGACTTTTCCCATTGCATATAAAGAAATTGTTGTCAATAAAAACCTAATGTTATTCCATTGTATATTTGTCAAACTTATAATTAGTATCACTTTTCAATGAAAATACAGTGACTGTGAGGTATATCCAACGTGATTTTGCTAAAATTGTTCAGAATGATTGAGCAAAGCCAAATTGAACTAAAATAACCTTTGTTGACCTTGATCTCCTCACGCTGTTACCTGTTGACAGTGCAACTTTTGCCCAGACTGTGTTCAGACTGAAGCATTTGGCAAATATTGAGTTTACTATTCATTTACCCAGCACAGGATAAACAGGTTTAGATGGATGGAGGCCAGTATTTTTAAAGAAAAAAAATCAATAAAATCTTGTTTTTTAGTGAAATGTCAGCATGAATAACATGATGTCATCTTATTGTCTGTCTGTCTTTAAAATATTCACCAGTGAAATTCACAACACTATTCAAACTCAGTAGTTGTCGTTGATGTTCTGGACTCAAAGAGAAAATGTCACCCATTGATTTAAGTATGTCAGACAGTTCATTTATTGACAAGAATGAAAAGCATCTTTGCCTGATATATCTAGATGTTAAAAATAAAATCACATCATGTCATTGTGATGGGGCTGGCAAATTAAAAGCCCCCTGCTGACCACCACATGGCACTGGTGATGGTGGTTCATTTGGGCTGAGATGTGACAGTGATTGATGCCCAGGTGTCATGCAACAAATTGCCCATTTCCCACACACACGCACTCACACAGGGATATGCACAAATGCTTGCATGCACCAGTACACACACAAAGTAAATGCCCACCCGCATGCTTACTCACCCACACAAACACCTTATTTATCACATTTGCGCACACACACACCACAGCTCTTAAACGAAAAGCCTGCCCAAGAACTTGATCACTCTCTCTCTCTCTCTCTCTCACACACACACACACACACACACACACACACACACAAATGTACACATATAGTGCTACAAGTCTTACTCAGTACTGCATGTCATCAATTTGCCTCGCTAAGATACACAAATGCATATGCACACACACACACACACACACACACACACATACACACACGCTTGACCTGCACACAAACATCCCAGCTGCTGTAGATGTCATGAGTGGATCTTTTTTTTTTTTTACCCACTGAGACCACACACACATCACATGTTTTCCACATCCAATGAACACACCTCAACTGATGCCCCTCCAACACACACACACACACACACACACACACACACACACACAGTTTCCCAGCCGCCCCCCCTTTCTCCCCCCCCCCCCCAGTCGCTATATGTGTCACCAGTGGATTTTTTTCCTCCTTAAGTTAAGTCGAGCAGCTCAAGCTTTGGGCTGATAGGCCAATTATCGAGTGTTAAGTCCCAGATTGTCGACCCCCTAGTTGGATTAGCGGGCCTGTCAATCACCTTTGGCACTAATCCAGATAAAAGTCACATGGGACTGAGAGAGACAGAGACAGAGGTCAATGTAGTCCATTGGCAAAGCATAGCGTATGACTTTACCCATCTCATATCATTTCTGCTTATTCTCAACTATTCAGTTTCTCTACCTCGTCTGTTGTCTTCATTCATTATTTTTTGCCACTAGGATGCAGAAAAACACCAACAATAGCTAACAGACACACAGCTTTGACACGTTATCACTTAATAAACCTGTTTCGTCTAATGTGCTAGCAAATATTTGTATATATATATATATATATATATGTGTGTGTGTGTGTGTGTGTATATATATATGTATATATATACATATATAATATGAATAAAAATGATGAATACAGCTTTAAACCTCCATTAACTTATCATTTTTTGGCCACTTTGGAGCAGCATAACACACTGAAAATGAAAGTTGATATGGCTAAAGTAAAAAGCAACATCAGCAATTATTTGAGTTGTGTTTCTGTTTTGGTCTCCACCAACTGCTTAGGGAAATATCTGACTCTTAAGCTGCTAAATGTTTGATTTTCTTCACCAGCTATAGTTGCTTCTTCGTCAGTTTGCTGTTTAGTACAGGGCAAGTTGCATACAGTAGGTTTATCAGACCTTTCAAAACAGTAAAGTTGCGGCTCGTATAACCAAAACAACGAGCTGAAAGATGCTAAGACTCTCTATGGTTGAGGGGAAGTGAAAGGTCCAGTGATATTTTATCTCATATATTTATGTATTCTCAAGCAACAGCTATGATTGATGATGAATCGTATCTTTTAAAAAAAACTGTTTCCCAAACAATGTAAATCATCCACTGAGTTGATCATGCCAAGCTTAAATAATTAATTTTTTCAATAAGTGTCTCCATGTCATTTCCTTATTGACAAGCATTATCATTATTATTATTATTATTATTTATTTTCAATTTTCAGACACTTTAAATTAAATTTGCTGCTTTCATCTCAAATCTTTTGTCAATCAATACTTAATAAGAGACATTATAGAGTTGGATAGTCACACAGCGTGCTATTCGGTTATCCTTACTGAATAGATGTCTGTTATAATGTTTACCTTTGTAGATCAATTCACCTTAGATCCAAATCAGGGTGGAAATCACATGGGACAGAAAGAGCGAGAGAGAGAAACTGGCCTCTCTCATCTTCTTATCTCATTTTCTGTCTGTGTTTGATTTGCCTCTCTGCTTTTCTCCTCTCCTCTTTTCCCTATCACCTTTAAATAATCCAAAGACATATTAATATCACCCAGTTGAATGAAAATGCCACGGCTAATGCAGAGGTGCAATAGCAGCTTTAGACGAGCAGTCCACTTCAGCGCTAATCCAGTCGCAGGGGAGGCAAAGATAGAGGAGAGGGAGGGAGACAGACTTAATTTACACCTGGTATTAAAATGTGATCTGCATGTGGATATGCTCTGTGGATAATCAGTAATGCAATCACACCCTTACATTTACACCTGACTTGAAATGTCTTGCTGTCTGCACTCTGTCTGCATTGTGGCTGCATAACCATTTTCTCCTACAAAGTACCAGAACACTGAATAATCAAACAGATTACATTTTGAAAAATCCATAACAACTAAATGTTCACATTGAAAGTGCCTGCAAAATGTCCATCCAAGTGTTTCCCTACATTGCTGTAGGGCAGTGGCAACAAAGGCATGACTAAGGTGATAAGTTATGTTTGGTGGGAAACAGTGCTAACGTTAGCAAGCAATGCAAACTAGTTTCCACTGTCCCAGCAGAACACAACCTTAACAGCACGATGGGTTCTCCAAAATCTTGAGGGTTGTAAAGAGCTTAAAGAGGGTTAAAATCAATTAAAGTTGATAACCAACACCATATGGATATACAGTAGCCTATGACATGCTCCAGTCAGTAGCGCACCATAGAAGTCTCCTAGCAACACCTTCTCTCAAATGTCAGTTAACCTCTGTCATAAAAAACGCTCACTCACAAATTCATCCAAAGTGTTTTATCTCCCTATCCTTTTACACAATAGCTGCAGTATGATTACAGCTGATGTGAGGAGAATTCAAATTTCAGTTTGACTTTCTGTGGGTATGGTAAGGAGCTCCCATTACAGTAATTTGTCGTACATCAATAGAATTTGTAAGAGACGGGTTGTATTTTTCACATGCACTATGCAGGCTGGTCATGAGCAGATGCTATATATATATGACGACAATTACACCAGCTGTTAAGCTTTTTCTATATGCGGTGACAATGTTTGTAACCATAGCAATGACGCTTCTACCAGCCACAATGTTCCTACTCATGGCAATGACATTTGTACCCACGGTGATGACATTCGCTAGTGAAAACATACTGTACTGTACCGACTGCCTCAACATCTGTGTGAGATGCAATCTCCTGCTCAAGTTTCCCAAATCACATCACATTCCTATCGCAGAACATGCTGTGTGTATTTGCAGTTTATGTTTGTATGTTCTTTTTTTCAAGGAGATATAGATCCGATTACTATATCAAGCGTATAAAGTGCGGTCAGGAATATACACCTCCAGTGTCATCTTTCTGTAAATAAATGCAATTTTTCCTCTGTGTGATGTTATTTCTCAACCTTGCATTTTCTTCTCCAAGCTGTGACTGCCCTTAAATCTCTTTTTCTCTCTTTTTCCTCCTTTATAGGGTTAAAAATCATTTGAACAAATCCCAGCACGGAGGGCTGGATCAGCATATTACCCAACTGATGGAGGACCTTGTCAGTTGTGGTCAATGGACTGGAATACTGGAACTGTCTTTTCCTCTTAATTTGTCCTCTCTTGTCTTACCTTGTCCTGTTGCCACTTCTTTTCCCTTAAATATCCAACATATTCAGAGCTCACAAGCCAGAATATGCTTCTCTCCTCTTCTTTCAGGAACATAATGTCCTATCTTTACTGAGAACACATTCCTCTCTCAGGCCTTTCTTTTGTTGCCTCTTCTCTTCTGTTTTCAAGCCACACATGCTACGCTGAAGTGCATTTTTCTTCTCTCTCAGCTCACCTCTACACATCTCTGTTGTTGACGAGGCACAGGATGAGCTGAATTAGAAGTCACTGTTTCTCTTCTTCCTCGCTTGTTTTCTTCTGCTTCGGCTCACTTTTCCCTCTCACGTTGCTTTCATCTTTTTTCACCTCTCGTGTTCACAGCATCTTGTTCTATTGCTTTAGTATGGGAGATAATAAAGACTACTCTGAAAGGTTATGAAGAAGTGTGGGTTTAACTAAGCTCTGTCCTTGACCAAGAAATTCTAACAGCATTAACAGCATAGCTTGCAGTGGCTTGAAATAAATAAGTACAGTTAATTATAATGTGACTGAGCAGCAGTAATTAGAAATCCAACATGGGTGAGCAGAAAATCCAAGTGTTTTTGTGTTTGGTATTCCAGTTATTGGCAAATCATTGCCGTTGTTCAACAAACCTATGGTAACTTTGTAGCCATTGGGCAGTAATGATCGAACTTATTGCAGTGTAAGCTGTCTGAGAAGATGAGAACTACAAGAAAAACAGCAACTAAACATGGACCAGATCTGCACTGCAGAAATAGGATTTAATTATCTCAAATCTGAAAGCAGAAAACCTTGCACCAAAGATCAATCATCCATTGTGACAACTGCAAGGCACACAAGTGCAAAAACAAAACCTATAATATATGGTGTTACTTAGTGCTCTGAAATCCTGCGAAACCTCGAAAACCCAAAAAAAGTTAGAGTCTGTGTTAGTTCCAGTGAGCAGAATTTGAACTCTATCTTTCTGTTTGTACTAAGCTACATAAAAAGGTGACATATGTCGTTTTAATGTTGTGTTGAATTTGCATAGCTGTCCAGTAAGGAGTTAAAAAGAATTCTGTAACAATGTCAGATGTAGCATCAAAACTTAGAGAAAAAAATGGAATGAATTTGTTAAATTCATATTACTTTAAAGAAATGAGGCAAATTGTTGGCACCTTCTACTAAATTCATATTAAAACACACCTGTTAGTCTGCCTAACAGGTGCAGCCTCCTCCCTAAATAACTGCACTACACCCTGTAACTTCAATTCCCACTACAATAATTAGACAAAATTAATTTGAGCTAATTAAGTGTAACTTGAGGGCACAATTTAGTCATTCAAAGGGGACATATTATTAATTTTGAGGAAATCAATTAAATAATTTGCAGGTAGTAGTTAATAATTTGAGGGAATGAATGACTAATTTCTCAAAAAAGCACTTAAAAATGTTTTTAAAAATGTCTTGATACCTGCTATGTCCTTAACAGTCAAATTAAAGATGAATAATTAATAACGGAGTAGGCAGGAAATAATTAAAGATAAACTGGTAGATAAAATAGCAATAATTAGTTTGAAGACTTTTTGAACTTTGTCTTATATAAATGTAAGTTTTATTGCATTATAAAAGAACTTATTTTAGATCTTGATATTTTTTTTTGATAAAAATGGCAGGCAATAACACTTCTTTTTGCAAACTGTGATATTTGACTGAATGTCAAAACCTAAATTACAGACTTCCCAAAATATCGAAGCCCTTTAATGATAGTGAGGGTTTAGAGTTTCATCTGCTGTATTGATTTTTATTTTACAAGTTTTCTAACTCAGTTTAAGGTTTTGGCGTTGTACAGGGAGTGAGTCATCGCAGAGGAGAGAGACATATGAAAAGTACATTTAAAGTAAATACAACAGCAGATACACTGGTGACAAACAAATGAAGTCATTGCAATATTAACATAAGATCATAAGGGTTAAGGAATTAGAAACACTGGTGGGTGTAGTTGAAGCAGGAGCTTCATGCAGTCATATTGTAAGTCAGGTTTCACTGTGGGCCAAGAGTCACTTATCAAACCTGCTTCAGTCTGCTGAGAGAAAACATTTGAGGTACGGGCAGTTGCATCCCGAAACCTCACAAGACCAGATGACAGGATGATGAAGGAGTTTATCCTGTGTGTGTTTGCCCTACATCAGCCCAGGTCACAGGAGACTTATTTGGTGCAATGTCTTGAACTGTGAGCATGTGAAAGATGAAAATCCTGAACTAAAGTATCACCTCTGATGACCAGGAAGAATGAGATGGAACTCAGTTATTCTTCTTGTCATTTCCTGCGACTAAAATATAACACAGGTAAAAAATAAAAGTTCGGCCACACTAGTTTGGGCTATACAGAAAACAAACCAACTTTGATGGTTTATAAAAATGATTCTTATACGAAATCACAACTCACATAATGAGGCAGTTTGAAAATGGGTAACGGGTATACCAAAAATATATAACTAACATCCAGTAACTTGGATTGCACTGAGCAGCAGAAAATTGTTTTATATCAGCATGCTGATATTTGATTGAGGAACTTTTTCCTTATAGCTCAATACATAGAGTAACAGCCACAATAAGAACATCTTAGTAGTAGCAGTAGTCAAATGATCTCAGGAGGATATGAATGGGATGAAATTGTGTTTGAACAAGCAGTTGTATTTACATTTATTTACTGCATTCCCCCTCCTTCCTCTGTCTTTGACTTTTCATTTTCCATCTGTACCATTTTTGTTGTTTCCTCTTTGAGAGTTTGCGGCTGTTGATATTGTTTTGTCTTACAAAGAAAAGATTACTTTGCTCCTCATTATACATAAAAAAGAAACAACAAAATAAAACTGAATGTCAAAAGAACCCAATAAAACCAAGCTTGACTTAACAATCAACTGGTCAAACGCTTCAGATCAATGAAGAGATGAAAAAAGTAAGTGGTAAAAAATGTAGAATTTGATCCAGAATACAAAACATCTAGCAGAAAAAATATGCAGCATTTGAGAGGTTTTCTTCTGTCAGCAGTTGGATGGATCCATTAAGTAATCACCAATTTCTCCCCAAACGCATCAGTTGCTAAAAATACAGACAGACCTTTAAAAACTGCACTGTGTAAAAAGTGTATAAATATATTTCAGTGAGTCCATAGATGAAGGGCAGAAAGAACACTAAACATAAGCACTGTGCAAAACAAACTCCAGTATGCAAAATGCTAACCTCTTCCCTCATTACACAGAGTGTACTGATGCAATACTCATAAAATGTTTAGGAACATAGAGAGAGGGAGCAGAGAGAGAGAATGAACCAATTAAACAAATGCAGGAGCAAGCTAATGACTTGATGAAAATGATACACAGATCAATCGAAATGCAAAGACGAAAGCCGGACAGATAAACAACATTTGATGAGCTTCTAGTATGAAAAACATTTAGGAAATGGAGGAAGAAAGGGAGTGGTAGAGCAATAAAGAGCAGTGAAATTAATGCTAATGGTCTAATACAGCAAGAGAGATACAACTTTATATGATTTTATATGTGTTTCATGGAATATGTGGTATATTATGCCACTTTTACACCTCTGGTCATAGTCATAAGATGATAGTTGATGTTGGCGTAGGTGTTAGAAACATCTTTCAAAATAATCCAGTCCAATAAAACAAAAGCTCTAACTACAGCCTCAAAAAAGGGTTTGAATCAAAACTTCTCTGACACAATGTCAGCAACAAGACTAACACCATGTGTCCACAGGAGGCATAATGCAAGCAGCATGTTAGCCCTGTTTATGTCAGGAGGCGTTCAGGCACAATGTTGAATGTAGGTCACCCGTGTTTTGGAGGCACTCAGAGCCCAATACACAATCATGGTATGCATAAAACAAGTATCACACCATCTTAGGTCAGTGTGATAGCTAACAGCAAACTTTTGTTCATTTAGACCAGTGATTCTCAGTGGGGGCGGTAGAACCCCTCACTGGGTGTCCAGGGGGGTGGTGGACGTCTGGCAGCGGTGTTTGGATGCTAATGGTTGGCACTGATGAAGCGCAGGTGTGTGTTAAGTGGTTTCGTGCCTGTGAAAGCCTGGCTAGAAAATAATGGCGCAGATGAAGAAAAAGTGACGCCAGTAAAGCGTGGATTATCTTTGCATCGCTAATCTGATAGCCTCAGGTGCACTCAGACTCAAATTAAAATCCCTCTGTCCATCCATAAAGAAATTAACAGCAGATCACCAGGCACAGAGCTCCCACTGATGAGCATACACACTAAAGACTTTCCTCTGGGTAATATTAATGTTGGCAGGCATTGATTAGTTGTTTTTTTAAGTATTATTTTTAATTGTTATATTTGTTCAAAATGTAATGCAAACTTTTATACATTTATGTTTATTCTTAAACTATATCACTTTTTATATTATGAATTTAGGTTTGAGGTCGAAAATATACATTTCAAAGGAACTCTTCAGTATTGTTTATGTGATATGTGTGATATGTGATTGGATTTTTACAATGCAGGTTTTAATTGTAGGGACATGTATATTATTTGACAATAAGTGCCACTCATAACAAATCCCATTAAATGAATGGGTGGCAAGCAGTTTCAATCTGATTTAAGGGTGTGTTCACCCAAAATAGGCTAGGAACCACCGATTTAGACAATGAGACAAACAATTTCACTCCAGTTCAAGATAGTTAGTGGTGACACTGAATGCTGAGATTTGTTAAACATGTGATCAGACTGAAACTCTCTTGGTAAAAAAAAAAAAAAAGATCTGGGAAAATAAAGGACACCATGGAGAATGGAAGAAAGGAGAGTATAATAGCAATGAGTAAAGAAATGGAGGTGAACAAGAAAAGAACGAGAAGGTGAGCTGAGGAAGACAAACAGATAGCAGATAGAACAACCAGGTGCCAATCTACATTAACCTACTCCAACAAAAGCTGAACAGTACCATCATCACAACACAATTACCCAGCACACTCTAATTGCGCTTTTTTAGCGTCACACTGATACATTTTGGTTTTTCAAGCTTCCACTTCAGGTTACAGCTCCAAAAAACACCATGCATGCAGTCCTCAACACATTCAAACACACACTGACATGCAGACAAAATAATATATGCAGAGAGAAAGAGAGAGTTATCATTTCCCAGCAGGATAGCTGTCGTTAGCCATAAGGGGATAAAGTGTAGAGATGGGACAGAGAGAGATCCAAAAATGGCTAAAATATGACAAACTGGTAAACAGAGACAGAGAGTGAGATATTCAGACAGTGAGCAGTATTGAAGCCAAAGAGAGGAAGTCAGGCAGACAGACAAACAAGGAACTCCTATTAGTGTAATACAAGGACACACTCTCTGGTTTAAAACCCTTTAGACCCCAACAGAATTCTAGAAAGTTGCTGCAGTTCACTGAGAAGCTTCACTTAAATGAGCATTTTCCTACTCAATCCAAACAAACAGTGTTATCTCAAAAACAAGAAGAAGAAGAGGAAGAAGAAAAGAAAGAAATTGACAATCAAAAGTTGTTGACAATATTTCTTCACAATTTATCTTATCTTCCTCACGCACACACAGCATTTTTTTTTTCCTTTGGAAGAAACTTAATTATCATAATTACAAACTGTACACGCAGTTATGAAAAGTAAAATCTCAATATCAGCAAATAATAGCCTTTAGTGACATCCCATTTATTTTTACTTAAGTGTACATAATATGAAATGAATAAATGTAATGATGCCAAACAATCAAAATATTCAATGAGAGATGCAATGGATTCTAAAAGACGTTAAAGTAACTCCAGGTCATCAACAACATTTCTCTCCATCTGCTTCCTACTGTCAACAAATAATAGCCTATAATTGCACTTTTTCTTTACTTAGGTGTACATGAAATCAATATATAAGTATGCCAAACAATCAAAGCATTCACTGAGAAATGCATCTGAGTCTAACTAAAAGAAGAGAAAGTAACCTCAGGTCAATTTTATAACAAATATGTGAACCACAACATTTCTCTCCGTCTGCTTCCTGAGTCAACATTCAGAGTCTAACAACAAAACAGATCCTTCACTAGATAATGCTCGGCTTTCAAAATAACAAGATAAAACGTCCCACACTTCAACCCACACAGTAATGTTATAAGAGCAGACAACAACAGTTGTCAAACTTTAATGGAAAAAAAAAATCACAGAATTTATATGGGGAAAAGTCACTGCAACCCGGTCAGTCCTCCTTACCGACTCTTCAGCACTCTGCCTCCCGGAAACCAGCATCCATCTCTGGTAGTGAGAGCCAGGTAGGTCCTGCTGTTTAATGATGGTGATTATGTAATTTCAGGCAACAAACTTGACCTCACAATGTTCTACCTCTTAGACTGAATTTAGAGTTCAAAAGACTAAGAGAGCTGATACTTGCTTTTAAAAAAAATAGTTTGACATTTTGAGAAATTGGGTGAAAGTTGGATGACAAGATTGATATCAGCCAGCCTGGAGTTGTCCAAAGTTCAAAATTACAAATTACCAGCACCTCTAAAGTTCACTAAAAAACATATATCTTGTGTGTTTAATCTGTACAAAAATGAAATGTAAAAAAGAATGTTTTTCTATGAGGAGTTATGTGCTCTAACCAGGCTATTTCTTTCTGGCGGTTGTGCACATTGATATCCTGTGTATGGATAGAACAAACACAACACAATGTGTTTATTATTGAGCTTTAGTGGTGTTGGTAGACATAATTTTGATATCTGGAGAGAAGCCGGGGTAACTGTTTTGCCCTGTTTCAAGTCTTTATGCTAAGCTGAGCTAACCAGGTCCTGGTTCGCTCCATAGTTAGTGCATAGGCAATGCATTAATATCAATCTTCTCATCAAAGTGAACTCCTCACCAAAACTTCACTGTCAGACATGGCTGTAAAGCTACCTTAATGTTGGTTTCATTCACTAACAAAGACCACGCCATTTGAATGGTATAAAATTATTTGGATTGTCAAGAGGGTTCAGGATTGGATGAGGATAGTGTATGGTGGGCTGGATGAGGGCCAAGGGGTGAGGGATGAAGGGATGAGAATCGAGGGTTGAAGGGTGAGGGATGAAGAGATGAGGGTTGAGGGGTGAGGGATGAAGAGGGTGGCTTTGTAGGCCGTGGAGGGGCAGAGTGGCGGAGGCCAGAGTGAAAGTGCTTGCAGGCACAGTGTTAATGACGGCTGGAGCGAGGGGATCGGTGACGGGGGGTGCTGGAGACACAGAAAAAACATTTGGGTGATGGGGAAGGGAGGGGAACAGGGACAGAACAGTATGAAATTGAGTGGGTCCATTAGAGGGAGCACTGTGGCTCGGTGCAACTGTTGCTATTGTAATGGCAGGACCGGAGGTGGCTGAGGAAAGAAACATAAAAGAAGGAGCTTCTGGAGCGGGTGGAGCTGAAAGCGTAGAGGTAGCTGCAAGAGTAAAGGATGAGGGGATCTATGTGCGGGGATTGATTGTGCAGCCTGCGGACACGGGGATGAGAGAAAAGACAAAAAACCCGAGACAGATCAGACAGGGAGGGAGCAGGCACAGGGGAATATACGACCTGGCCCTGCAAGAGGGCTGAAGCAGTTGGCTGCGTTGTGACGTCATCGACGTGCGGCGTACACTCGGAAGTGAGCGGCCGTCCAGAGCGGAGGTGGAGGTGGAGGCAGAGAGGAGCAGGAAGAACCTGGCTTTGTTGTCAGTTCGGCGAAACGGGATCTGTATCCAGAGTTCAGCCTGGCCTTCAGCCGGGGCTGAAGAAGTCTGGGCTCTGTTGTAGTAGGCGGCATTGTGACATCATCGGTGTGTGGCGTGCGTTGGCCCGGCGGCGGACAATGAAACCGGAAGAGAGGGAGGATTTGAGCTGACGGCGAGAGGGTTGATGGAAATAGAGTCTGCATAGATGCATACCATTGCGTGGATGTGTGTGGAGCATCTGGATCCCAGCTGATCAGAAGCGCGGTGTCTGGAGGAGATGGGTTCCGTGTGGGTGTGGTGGTGAAGGAGATATTTCGTTGGTACTGCTGGATCTAGTCGTGGGCGGTATGTTGCCGAGGAACGTGGATCACGGAGCACGGGCGGGAGGCAAACGTTTGCAATGCAAGCGTAGGTCGCGTGAGAACTGAGACAAACGGGAGAGAAAGGGATTAGACACGCTTATATAGGTATGCATGGGTGATTGAATTAGTGAGAGAGAGGGGCGTGGTCTTGTTCCTGAAGCTTTGTTATAATAGTAACTCCATTTCTAGAAATTCAGCTGTGTTTTGAGACACTTTGAAAAAGGGTTAGCTACCTGTTCATGAATGAAGGAGGCAGTATCAGGATATGAACTACAGACAGCAGCAGAATCTGAACAAACAACAGCAACAATAGCAAAGTTATGAATAGAAACCAACAGTATTTGTGGCATTATATATGCCATGGTCTCAACATTATTACAATTACTTCCTCGAGTGTTGCTATTATGTTTAGCTTGTGCAAAATAGAATGCTCTTAAGGAATATATTCAAGTGTAGGCCAGTGATGATTCATCCCTGAATTGCTGCCCTGTGAATATACTTAAAATTCTTTGAGTTCACACAACTCTCCAGGCAAGTATGTGAACAATGACCCTCACAGCGCAACTATGTGTGTGCCTTGATAAAAAGCGAGAATATCATTATAGCATTCATTGCTGTGAGAGGTAGAGGGAACTACCAAATATTGTAGTTGTCCTTGAGACAGGTGGTAGAATGTGTTTGAGCTGGTATGTTCTAAAGTACAGGTTCAGAAACATAAAGTACACTATACATCTAAAAGTAAGAGGTATCCCAAAACCTAAGCAGAGCCAAAGAGATAGTCTGAAAAATGTTACCAGATGGCGTAAAAGGGACAAGGACGAGAGGAGGTGAAGAAGAAGGAGAGGAGAATATAGAAGAGGCTGTGAGCCATCAGAAGTATGAAAAATAGATCGGACAGCCTCAAGTCAAAGGTCTCTGCTCAACAAGACATGAGGATGTGAGTGTCCAATACTGCATATCACCCAACCGTGGCACTGACACATACACACACACTCACACTTCCTCTCTGAAGCTGATTTGTTATCGCTGCCTTTCCAGGGTCACTGCTTGTGTTTGATTGGCTGCCACACTGTAATTTAGAGGAAGTGGAATGGTGCTATGCTGACACTAGTCAAGGCCAGAGACAGAGAGAAGGAAAAAAGAGAGTGATGTGTGACGAGTATTGATTCCTTCAGCCTAACATTTGGCCAGTCACTGCGTTCTGATGAAGTTAAAGGGTGATGAAGCACTACGGACTGCTTTAACTAAATGTCTGTGGTGTAGCTGATGCTTGTGCATGCAGAAATACAAGCATCAATCTGTGTGGACAAGCCTTTCTTCATGTGGAGGGCAGAGTGTTGTGCATGAGATGTAAACGCACTTGCATGACTGAATTATACATCTGAACCATGGGTCTAACTTTCTTGTGCTTGTGAAATGCTCTTCCATTCTGTAAAGCCTGATAATTAACTAATCTGCAAAATTCATCCACATGTCTTCCCAAAATAAGCAGTGTTACTGTAGATGGTGAACTACTATAGCTGGTGAGCTCATGGCCAACACATTACCATTGCTAGACAGTCACATTAGCTTCTTTCTGTTTTCTCTGTATTGTGTTGTTTTCCCCCTGGATTTACATTCTCAGGATTGTGCATAATTGCAATCAATAAAGAGTTATTGAAGTGGGGGAAAAAAAGCTCTCAAAGCTAGAAAGCTTGCCAGGCAAGCTTGTTAGCTTGGTTGCTAATGGAACAATAAGAACAGTTTATTCAAAAGACATATTGTTACACAATTAACTTCGGTGGATGGTGCAATACAGCTAATGAGCTAAAATAGCTTCCTCAATTTCAGACCCTCTGGCTCCCTGTTTCCTTCAAGGTCAGCACTGTCCAGATAGTTTGCTAAAAAATTATCGTGTTGAAGTTGAAACATGACAGATTTGCACAGGTTTACTTCACCTTCTCGAGCGAATCCACAGTCTGCAGTGATTCCATTGAAATTAATCTATTTTTCAGCTTAATTTCACCAATTTAAATGTTCATATGTGAGGTCCTTGACACATCAGATGTACATTCACTCTGCACCCAGTTTAGAAGAAACCACGCCCACCTCTGTAGGACGAAACCGCGCTCATGCATAAATGCATAGTATTACATTCACATTTCTTACAGGGAAAGTACAAAAACAAACTCATAAGTTATTACCATCATATCAGGATACAATAGAGTAGAAAAAAACTTTATTGTCTATACTAGTGGCAATTTTTAATGCAAATCTTTCTTCAGGCTTCTCTGTCCAGCTTGTTTTCAGTCAGTCAGGTTGCAGAAGCCAAACATAGCCCTAGGGGATGGCACATGGTGCACAATGTTTGGTAGAAGTCTGCATTTCTAAAATTTTGAGGTTTTAGTAGACCTTTTCTTGTGCAGCAGAATCAGAATCATGGAAATATATATAAGAAGATATAGCGAAATAGTGATGGTGATCTGAGAAAAATAACAAGTCAATGACCATAACATTAATTTGGGATGACTTGGCCATAACAATAACTTTGAATGACAACCTGGCATAATGCATTAGGATTTTGTGACAACACATCCATAAACAGTAATCATGGACTTGATGGACTTTGACAAGTGAACTATCAATATATTGCATGTATTATATTAAAATTTTAATTAATGAAAGATTGAAGATCTTTAGTGGGGGCACATCCTTTATAAGAACAGCAGATGTGGTAGAAATAGTCATCTATTCCTATAAAAGGTACAAGTTGGTGCACAGTGTATGTGAATAGTTTAAACCCCCCAGACAGTCTTTATCAAAAACAGTGACTTTGACAGTAATAGGAAACCTGTACTTCATGAGTGGTAAGATTTACACATACTGAATTACATCCCTTCAGTTGCTGTCATGCCAATATTAAGATTACTAAAGGCCTTTGAACTAATCTAATTCCACAGTAAGAAAATGGCTGTAATTCCATACTAACTATTTGGGGTGGGGAAAATAATAGAGGCTTTGCCTGGGGTAAACTTGACCACCTCAGCCAAGGGAAAGTACTGCAAGGTAGCAAAAAATAATTTCCTGTAGAAAAAGGAAAAAAGGAAGGGGGGGGGGAGGCTCAAGTGAGGTGAGGCTTCAGGCACTTGCCCCTGTTTGATCTAGCCATGTGTCTGCAAGGAAAACTAGGTTGATTTTTGATAATGGGATCGCTGGCTAAGTTCCTGACATCAAGCACTGCCAGCTTCACCACAGCATTTCAGTGGGTGTGTTTTGATGCAGTTTGAACCCAAGTCAGTCATGATTCATTCACCCAGTTGCATGGAGTTAATAGATGCAAGACTGCCAAATGTGACTGACTGAAAGACTCTAATGAAAGGCCTGTGGCTGTTATCTACTCTCTACTTTTTTCTGACCTTTATCTCAATTTCGTAATGCACCATAATAGGATACAGCGTGTACTATATACTGTTTTGCCATTAAGATACACAAAATGAATGTCTAAGTTTGTACTAACAGGAAATAATATAAGACGTTCACTGATGGACATCAATTAAACTACATAATCAGTGCTGTAAAAAATGAAAAACTGAACTGCTTTAAGTTGCAGATTGTGTTTTTAGTTGTCTTGACAGCGTAATATTTAGCTTCTGCCTTCTAGTTGAAACACACCTCAGGAGCTGTTAGCAAAGAACTAGATATTATCTAACTTAGTTGCTAATCTTTCTACTGATGATTTAACCAGAAGAGTTTCATGCCCATCCAAGCTGTAGCTGACTGAGTCATGTACAATTGTCTGAATAGCTCTCACCACTTAACAATTCTTTTTTAGTTGTAAGTTGACTTTACTTTCCCTTGTCCATTTGTAGCAAACTCTCACACACAAAAAAATAAATCTGACAAATTTGGCATTATACAAACATTTTTAATCATATTTCCTTTTTAACAGAGAATAACAGTACAAAAGTACAAATCTCTGAAAAACAGAAATGTATACCTCACAAGTCACAGTTTTTTGAGGGCTGCATTGTTGGCTCACTGCTATAGCTTAATATTGAATGGCTAAATACAGTATGAGATATCAATCTCTCTCAAAATGTTGACCCATTCCTTTAACTTTTTTTTTTTTCTGCCCCTCTGGAATAACCTTATATCTACCTACCTGAATTACCAGTGGTAAGTAACTGTTCTTAATTGGGCACACAAGAACCTATGTCTTTTATATTGAAAACAGGTAATTTTTTCATAATCCACATAATAATCAGCATTACTGTAATCCCCCACTTCAATCCTCTAATCCCTAACACTGCTCTCAGTCACATTTATGATGCCATCTGAAAAGTATAAGTGTAGGAATGAGGGCAGACTGCACACACAAATAGGCAGGACAAGCATTTTATTTACACCTCTCAAAACAAATAGAGGCAAACTTGAAAGTAATAAAAAAATGTCACACACACTTACCAACCCGTTTTCATTCCCAGGGCGTCAAATAGTGCTACTTTGTCACACCCCTTGGCGTCTGATACTGACACACAAGGCATACTTTAGCACTGGTTTGAGACGCACCAGGCTTTTGACTTAGTCCAATATAAACCCATCTGCATCATTTTCCAACCGTTACAAATCACTGTTAAAGAATAATTATATTTTATGGTGTGACAACGCTGTGGTTAAAGTCTTGTTTAGATTTAGGCACAAAAACCACTTGATTAGGTTTAGGGAAAGATCATGGTTTGGGTTAAAATGATCACTTTTGGGTTAAAATGATCACAGCCAAGCAAACAGTGGTCCCCTGCATCAGTCCAACTTTTTGCCATCTATTTATCTCGCCATCCCCCCAACCCTCCACCTCCAAATAAGGACATTTGTCACTTTATATAGAGGTCATGAGACGTCTTCAGACATTGTAGGAGTTCTATAGACGTCTATCAGACTGCTCTGCATTTTGAAAGATGATGCTAGGGGGTACACAGTATGTTAAAAAGTGACTCAGAGGGGTGTGACAAAGTGGCACTATTTGATGCCCTGGGAATGAGAACAGGCTGCACTTATGTGGGCTGTACACACCAGGGGTGTAGCAGTTTGTGTATTTGTCCTGAACCGTTCAGTGTCCTACAGGATGTTTGGTAGCAAGTAGCATGCAAGTGGCATGCTCATGGTTGTATGCCACGGATGTATACATCCACGATGTATGCTTGCCGGGTTAGCCAAGTAACCCTCGTTACCCATGCTCATGTAGTGTCGCTGCCGTCATTATTATTAAAATACGTACTGTTATCTCCATATTTAAACGATAGCACATCTCCTTGTCCCCCTCCCCTCTCTGACAGTTGCCTTTGATTAAGCCTTTCGGAGCAGCTATAAACACAATTGATTTCCGACATTGTTGGACATTACATCGTAAGAACCCGTTCTGAGCGGCCATAAATCATCATAAAACAGCTGTCAGCAAGTGTCCTGACTCCTTGTAGGAAACAGAAGGTTTGTTTTCCTTTTCTACCGCGGAACAACTAAACTATTTCAGTAATAGTTACAGGCAATGAGCCATTGTTGGATGTTTACATTTTTCAAAATAAGGACCAAAATATTATTTTCTAGCTTTTTTTTCTGCTGTGCAAAGAAGTACCAAACCCTGACCCCAAAACCGAGGTGCATACCGAACTGTGAATGTTGTGATCCCAAATTACAAAACACTGTGGCACCTTCAGGACATACTGAAATGTTTACTTTTGTGCATATATTTTTATGTCTTAAAAATATATGATTCTCCCTTTATGTGATGTAACAAAGCCAAATGTAAGTAGATTTTGGATACAAAGATATAAATATGTATTACATGCTGTATATTGTATTCTCTAGGGTAATGAAAATTCAATGAATCTGGACTCTGTGCTTAAAGAAGAGACCACACACATGCATAAAAATGACAACATAAAGATATGCAGAAACCATGGGTTCAGTGTTGGGTCACTTGGTGTTGCTTTGGATGGAAAGTCTGGTGTATTTACTGAGTATTAGTGATGGTTTCTCTGCCAAAATAGGCTTTTGCTTTCTTCTGCTTTCTTCTGTGTGTGTGTTGTGTGCAATTCTATCTGTTCTGGGTTTTTGTCTGAATCTGTACATTTGCCAACAGCAGTGATTACATCACTGTCACACACAAATGAACAAACGCAGCTATGTAGATGACCTGATTAAAAGCATCATACTCTGTATACCTTTCTTTTTTCATGTAGCAAATAAAGCCTATGAAGAGTTAAACCCTGCTGGATTTGTCATAAAGCTCCTGTTGTCTGCTGCTGTAGGATTAACTTACCTCACAGACATCATAGGCTCCCATTATTTTCAAAAATCCCTAAAACAGCTCAGACAGAGTGTTGCAGTGTCCTAACATAACAAATCATGTTGGACAGTGTGTGCATTACAGCTTTCCTAACGTAGACTCACTCATACTTTTTGTTCTGAGTGAAACACTTTTTAGTTTTTTCTCATTTCAAACTACAGCTTCATATGCCTGATAACAATGACAGTGAAAGAAGAATGGAGAATAGTGTTATAGCTGGAGACACTAAGTGATTTCTTTACATTTATTTCTAGTCAAATAAAAAAACTTCAACGACTGTAACTGTGGCGTTAAGAAGCAATAAGACAAAGAAGTTGTCAGTGTTATCTGATTTACAGTGATGGATTATGTTTGTCAAGGAAGCTGAACTGAATGTCGCTGAGTGGTTCCAAATAGACTTTCTGAAAAAAATCATGGACATTAACAGCGATAGAAGAATACAAATATACACTAGTGTTGCCCTTCAAGATATTGACCCTTTGAGTTCTAAGATATTTAAGCCATTATTGCCATAGCTACAGCCTCTGTATCTGAGCAAACCTGTCACTGGGAAAAAATGTCTGCCTGTAGATTTTTTTTTTCATTTACTACTTGAAAGATTTTCATTTTCTGTGGAATAGGCACACATAGAAACTTTGTAGTGGATCATATTTTAATTACAGATATGCCATTTTTTCTAGACATTGGATAATGTGTAACTGTTTTTTCAATTTTTGAAGTAGTTATGGGGTTGTTAAACAACATTACTGCAACAAAAAACTTCATTTGAAGAAGGCAGCCTTTTTTATGAATGACTTTGCTGAGTTCTGTAAATCTAGCACCAGGTTATGTGTTATTTGTTTTTTGCTGTTTGCCACTTGGGGGCAGCGTAAAAAGCTGTAAACACATCACTGACATATCACCTTTATTATGGTGAACATGTTAGCAAACAATTACCTATTCTGTTTACACATCTAGCAGACAAAAAGCAACATTAGTATTACATTTTTTCACTTCATAAATATACAGGTAAGTCCAGTATTAACTCTAATTTCAGCACTATTTTTGTTATCCACTAACTTCTGAGAGAAATATCTGGCTCTTAAACTGCTAAATGCTACACTTTGTTCAGCAGCTAGCTAAACATTATCTGTCTGCGATTTGGTGCTGTGCATGTAGTATACAGTGTGTTTCTCAGGGCCTTTTCTCTGACAACAGCAGCCAAATGGGGTGAGATCTAACCAAAACAATATAGTTATGGGCTGTAAAACCAAAACAATAGACTAAAAGATGCTAAAATGCAATTTAGAGCCAAGTTGAACTGCAGGTGAGTGATAATTCTCTGTGGGTTTCTTACTATAACTAACCACTTTCACATTGCACATAGTCATTAGATCCATTGTTAATATGAAAATATTGATTTGTGAAGCTTTCGGTTTGAAAAAATACGAGGCTAGAGAAATTTGGGCACTCACGCTGGAAGAAATGCTATACCTAGGTTTCAAGATCAGCATGCAGCAAGTCTAGGTGGGTTAATTACTGTATGTTTGACTTTATGATAGTTACGTGAAGATGAATTCTAAAACTTGTGAAAGCAGTATATATAAATTCAAAAAAATTCTCAATACAGGTATGCATATTAAAAAAGAGAACAAATCTCCACAGAGTTATTACTGCAGTTAAACAATCATCTGCAGCAATATTCTCCTATAAAAGTAAACACTAACACACAGAGAAGTGCGATACAACCACTTAGTGAGGTTTCCTTTTGCCCCATTTCAGTCTATAACACATTAGTTACCATTACAGGCACTAATACACACTTCAAACACACACACACACACAGAGCACACACATACCCGGCAAAACACGGTAAACAACCCACCATGCTTTGATCCTGTGAATTTCCTCTCTTCCTCCTTCCCTCCACCACTCCCTCTTGCCCTGTACCAGGAAATATGGATTGATAAAATAAATAGCCAACTCAACACTCTTTGATCTTTGTAACTACTCTGGTCCATCTCCCTTCCTACTTTCTCTCTCTGCCGAAAATCTTTCTCATACCCCCCCACCCCATTCTCTTCCCATCCATTCCTTTACATTTCCTCCCAGCTGCTCTACCAGCATGCTTTCCCTTTGCTTCCTCTCACTACTCCTGAGGAGAACTTGAGTTTGGGTTGGGGTGCATCAGTCACATGAAGACACTAAATGCAATACACACATATTTTCCATCCCGTTTTTCCATATAACACCAGTTTTTAAAAATTTTTCATCAGAAATTATGTAATAGGAGACTATCCTCGCCTAAAAAATGATCTGTATTTATGATTTCATGACAAGGACATCTTGTGGCTCTGCAAATTTGAACTGTTGTCTTTCAACTTTGACTGTTTCTAAAGGGAAATTCATCTTGCAGCCAGGTAAAACACATACAGACATATACATGAAGTGACAGGATATTATAAAACAAGTAGAGCGTGCAGTCATTATCATCCAACCCAATTATCAATGGTTAAAACAACATCATGGTCATTACCCACTCATTTTTATATGAGACTCATCATCAGCTGACTCATGAGCATTTAGCAGTTGGTTGGCATGAAAGATACAATAATTTTTCACCCTGTTAGACCTTGATGTTGGTACTTAAAATGCTCTAAAATGACTCAAGCCTTTGCTCCCTTTCAGATCAAGCAGTTTAACACCAGTGATTAATTAATGATTAAGGCTGCATTCAGACTGAAAACAGCCTTGTGTTAAAACAATGCAAAAGGCTGCATTGATGGGAGCATGTTGTTTAAGGTTCCGATGAGACAATGAAATATGATCCAGGAAGTCTTGTTGGAGCTACAGATTAATGCATTTAAAGACTTATCAGATGCCAAAACACTGTGCAGTGATTTGTAATACTCACAGACAGGATTTTACAACTCTAGAGAGTTAACGGGACAGCAACTATTTTATCCTTCATCACAATGACCACGAGGTAAACAGCACAAACATGGCGTTCACATTACAAAGTAATCCACCAGGAATGTGTGCTTGCAGGTATATGATTGGCCAACGCAGCATCTTGTCGGATGATGTTGCCTTACAGCAAAAGGTAAACCAGGTTCAACTTTTTTGCCAGATAACCCTATGTTGTTTTGCTGGAGCTCTCTGCATTGGCATTTTTTTCCCACACAGAACTAATGTCAGTCTGAACACTGCCTAAAGGCAGCAGTAGCATGACTTTGATATAGAGTTTCTTGGAGATGAGTTTGGGTCAACAAAGTGTGTGATTTCGACGTGAGAGTCACTTATCTACAGTCTATGTTAGGGATGCATGATATTATCGGCACGACATCGGTATCGGCCGATATAAGCGTTAAAATGAAATATCGGCATCGGCCTGGATGAACATTTTCTGCTGATTATGAGAGGCCGATTTGTTGCCGTCTCCTCCGCCACCTGACTGTGCTTCCCTCCACGGACTGAGGCTAGCTGGCTGTGCTTCCCTCCGGTCATGCTGCTGCTAACGCTCCACTAGACTCTCAGCTAACGTTATCCCCGGCTCTCAGTGTGGATCCAACCGGAGCACCGAGCCCCGGTTTGTTATTCAGGTTAAAGTGGGAAGAAGGAGCTGATGTGACAGGCAGCTTAAGTAAAGTGGAGCCTGTGGAGGAAGCACCGGGACCGTCAGGGTAAAATAGTCCGCGGAGGAGCTGCTATGTCCGGCTGCACAGATAGGAAACACCTCGGCCGACAGGATGTACTACTCTGTTTGGAACATGGATGTATAGGTTTGGGGAAAAAAAATCTTCTTTTTGGTTTATAACGGTGTTGGCAACCAGCGTATTAGGTGCATTACCGCCACCTGCTCCTCTGGAGTGTGGACCAGAGATTAAATCCAACTCATTAATCCTGTCAGTCTAATAAACTCAAAGAAAACTCTACTGTTCCACCCACTTGGCAGGTTCATTAAAGTTTTGATGCTGAGCTCCTGAACTCCAGTCTTCCTAAGTTCTTCCTTCATATATTGTCTTTCTTGATCATACTTAGTACAATCTATGCTTGCATGTGTAATAGTCTCCTCAGCCAGCTGGAAAAAAAATATGTGCATATATCGGTATCAGCATTGGCAATCGGCCACAATGAGTTGGAAATATCGGATATCGGCAAAAAATCCAATATCGTGCATCCCTAGTCTATGTTGTTTTCTTTTAATCATGACCATAATCGTTCACTTTGACCAAGTTTGTGCCTAAACTTAACCAAGCCTTTAAAAAAAGTTGTTGTTTGGAGGTAGACAATTATTCTTGTCTGTTTTCTACTCTAAGCTGATAGGTAGTGCTCAGCCTTCCACTTTCCTCTACATTTACATTTTGTCATTCAGCAGACACTTTTATCCAAAGTTCACCAGGTACATGTGTAAATAGAAAGAGTGCTAGACAGAAGTTTCATATTTTAAATATATATACAATTAAAGTAACGACTGGGAGTAGTAAAAAATACCATAAACAAAAAGAAAGTAGTGCAACAATCAACAAAGTACTGAAAGGTTAAAGGGACTCAAGTATTTAGGTGTTCACAGAAGAGCTGAGTTTTCTGTTTCTTGCATGCACCAAAAGAGTCAGCAGAACGTGTGAGGCTGGTAGCTTATTCCGCCATCATGGGACCACAAACAAGTCTGGATCATGATTGTACCAGGCAGTGATGGTATTACCAGATGTGTTTTAGTTTCAGACTGGAGTGGACAGGAGAGGACATAGTTCCTGATGAGTAACTCTGTGTATGATGGTGCAATTCCATTGGTCAACTTGAAGGGAAGCATCGAAGCTTTGAACTTGATGCGAGCCGCCATCGGGAGCCAATGGAAACCTTTGCTGCAGCCACAGCTTTAGCCTGCTTTTTTTTGTTTACAGATATCAGAACTAATCTACCTACTGAGCATTTCAAATATCAAGATTGAAACAGTAATTTGTACTAAGATTAATGTTATGTTTATCTTAATAGCATTAGCTAAACTATGTAGCATGAAGGTTGATGATCATGAGATTGTCTGGCTAATAAGCACATGTTATCTACTGTGTTAGTGAGGATGTGTCTGGATGAAATAACAACCAATGATTGTGCAAACCATAGCTTTATTGGAAAAGTTTGCTGATAAATACTGTAAGAGTGTATAAATTGCCATTTTAGCCACGTAGCCCAATTCACTCCTTGTCAGGTCCAGAGCTGAAAATCACTGTGGAGCAGTTAGTCTCTCAGGCTGTCTGTTACCTAAAGCCCCAGAAGAGCAATTCTGCCCCCTTTTTTTCTTTTTACGCTTTCTCCACATATCTGTTCCCTCTATTTCTCATGCTGAGCGTTCACCAAGTTAAAAAAAACATGTATTCCTCCTTTTATCTTTCCCTTCTCCCATATACCACTCCCTGCTCAACACTCCCTTCTACTTAAAAACATGTATTCATGCATCCTTTCACCTCTTCCTCCTGTCAATCTATCAGTGCATCCACCCTCCCCTCCCTGTGCTCTCTCTCTATTTAAGCATCTTTCCACTTACCATTCATTCATCCATCCACAGAGAGGGACTGAAGAGCATGGTCACAGTGCAGAGTGGAGTAAATTGGAAAGCACTGCCCGCACTACTGGGATGGAGGGAATGGGTGAAAAGAGGGACTGGGCGGGGAGAAAAGGGAAGGAAATTAAAGGAGAATGGAGCGCTTTCGGAATGGAAAGGGAGAGAGGGCTCTGTTTACCTTTTCCACGTTTTTTTTTATTCCTCCATCGCTGCCTTGGCATCGATTTCTCTCCCTCATTCACGGTATATTTAGCCCACAGTCCAGTTTGTTTACCCATGTTTCCTCCCTCTACCTCTTCCACGCACTCGTTCTTCATCTGTCAAACTCACTCTTCCACTAATTCCCTGTGAGGTCTGAATATAAATGTGGCAAAAACCTGCCAATCTGCCAGTGTTGTGGGATAATTTTCTTAAACCTCTTGATGCTTTTCTTTGCCTTGTTTTGAGGCTTGATTCTAATAAGCACTGACATATGAAACAGCATTGGAAAGAAGAGGAATTATCTCCATACACCAATGCTAGACTTTTGTTTTTTTGTTTTTTTTTTTACCAGGCTTTAAGAAAAATATATCTTTCCTCTTTTTTTCCTTCTCTACATTATCCCCTCTCTTACTTTTCCTTCCAAAAGGTGTATGTGTTTACACATTTACATCCATCACAGCCATCTACAACACGGGGGAGGTAAACAAGCAAGCTCAGGGTGTGAGGGTGGAGGTGATAACTTTCAGCCAACAACTAACTGATCCACACTACACATAGTTCAGCAGCAGGGCCACAAAACCAGCCTGGTATGGTTTTTGAAAGTTGGTGTAAAATGTTGAATTTGATTTAGTCAGTCTCTGAGAGAACCCAAACCATCCGAATTTTAGTGTTTACCAAATTTTTGAACAGCATCTCCAAGTTCTAAACAAGCTTTCGAGAGGGTATATCAACAAATATAGATACTTCTAGTTATTACTACTTTTTCTATTCAAAAATCCATTTTGAACATGAGTATTCATGCAATATAAACACAGTCAAAATATCAATAATTCACAATGCAATATTACAAATACATTTTACAGTAAAATGTACAACGATCGACTGGAAATTAGAATGCACACCTAGGATATCGCAATGGGTAAACAACATTTCAAGTTTATTATACAGTCTACATGTGAATGTAGAAAAGAGTTTTGTGATAACCTGGCATCCACTTATATACTCACTTGCCAGTTTATTAGATGCACCTAAAGCTGTTTTAGAGAGGTGTTGAATAAACTTTATGGTCGTTTTGGATGCTGTAGAGTGTGTTGTTGAATTGTGCTGGGTTATACTGAGAGGTGTTTGTCTTTTTATTTTGTCCACACATTTCTACCATGTGTATATGTATACATACACTATATATCGTTGCTGTCCAATGAAAACTGTGTATCTCCAAAAATCCATTTTGTCAGGAGCATGAAAAAATATTTTTTTTCAGAAACTAACTTACAAAATAAACCTAAAACACTGTAATTAGACAGATTAAGCACCAAAAATGAAAATCTATCTTTACAGTCATCAGTGAACCGTTTAACATTTTGAATGGACTTAGATGGATTGTTGTGAGCAAACACTTTTTTTATTTTTTTAAGATTTTTTTTATTATAATGGATTCCAATTAGTTCCGAGCTTTGAGTCTACTGTTTATGTCTGACTCAGTTGGTAATCTATCAATAACTAGGTTACCCTACACGTTTAAACACTTTTGTTTTACTATTTTAGATTGAAATTAACGTAATCCATAGGCTAATGGCCAATATAGCCTAGTGTAGTGTTTAAAGCTGACATATTATACTCCTTTTCGACAAATTAATATAGTCTCTGAGGTCCTGCGGTCTTTGAAGTTTTTTGCTGACAATACCCCTGAGATTATACATTCTAGCATGTCTCTATACCCCTCTGTTTCTGTACTGTTCAGAATGGGCTGTTTCTGTGTCTATGCAAATGAGCTGCTGTTCCCCGCGCAACACTCTGGAACTGGTTGTGGCTTTCCAGCTGTGATACAATGCAAGATTATATGACCTCAACAGGGGAGACAGAGGGCAGTTGATAGTATTCATATTCATACTAGAACTGCAACGCGGAGCTGCAGTAGTGTCACTAATACTAGTATTACAGTAACACTAAGTGTATCTGTGGATCAGAACCAATGTATTAGCCTTGGCTTGATTTTACACACACTGCCACAGTGGGCCACTACAACAGAAAAAGTGCATTTTGCATAATATGTGACCTTTAAAACCATCTTGAACACTCATCAGATTGACCGAATCAGACTGATGCACGACAACAAAGTTCTGTGATTTTCTTGGCTCAAAACTTAACGTTATATATTTATTATGTTAAATAATGGCAAGTGCTGTGTATTTTTCAATTGATTGAAAGGTATATTGTCATTATTTACATGTTTTGCAGATGAAGGAAGATACAAAATATCAGTGGACAAAGTCACTGTAAACCACCTTAGCTGTCCTGTGGTTGCTGTCAGCTTTCTTCTATGTACTGAACATCATGTACCAAAAGGGAGCATCCCTCACTCTGGAGTTCATACAGATGTACTGTATGTTTTGACAATGTTCTCTGTCCATTTTATAGTGTATTTCACTTTGCAATGCGAAGTGACATGATACATTTTTTTTGTGTTTGCCACAGGAGCCTGCTGGGTATAAATGAAGAAGAGCAGAAAAAAGGGCACAAAACAGTACAACATTCCACCAAAACTGCTTCAATTCCTGTCAGACCTGAGTGACTTCCAGAATCCTTGGAAGATTTAAAGGTCATTACACAGTCTCCTTTGTTACTCACACGGTCTTTCCCTCGGTCGATATCTTTCTCCTCACCTCTATCTTTCCAACTCTCTCTCTCGTTGCATCTCTGACACACAAAAACAACCACAGATGGAAGAGTAATGTTAGTTTGTATTAATAGTAATATTTTGTTTTTGCTTTACAGCCACAGAACTAGCATCTGGAACGGAGAGAAAGGAGAGGGAAGCATGTGTGTGTGTGTGTGGTGTGTGACAACAGGCGGGCTATTTTACCCCCACTCAAAAAACTAAGCACTCAAAATGATGATTTTAAATACTTTTTTGTTCTTAATAGTTCATATTTTTTACTGTGTGATACAACAATCGTTTTCAGTACAAAACACATTATTTGGCAGCGTATTGATTTTTTTCCCCATTATAGCTGTGGGGTGCAAATGTATCACTTTTACTGGCTTGATCTGCATTCTGTTCCTGAACTATGTTTCATTTTCAATTACCATTCTGAACCACAGAGTCAAATTTGACCCATGAAATTGGTAATTTTTCAGTTTTACATGTTCATATCCCAAGGATGTTGGTTGAGGATGTTGAGGATTTTCATGCTGAGAAAATGTTTATGGGTGTTTTATTTATGTTAAACTCTGGAATGGGTCCTTTTGACCCAAACTAGTCATTTATCTAAAACAATGATTTTAAAATAGTTTTTTTGAGGGATGTCCTGATCAAGGTTTTTTTTTTTTTTGCCCCTGACCAATACGATAGTCCAGATTCAATATTTGTATTTTCCTAGATAACACAGCTGCACAGTGCACACTTAAGGTATATTAAAATTATTAAAATCAGTCCGATGCAGGTAAGATATACTTGGTAATTGAATAACCGCTTAAAGAAAAAAATAGCCTACATCACACCTTTCCCTTAATGGTTTTCATGTACTTTGTGACAAAAAAAGGATTGGAATTTGATTGAGCTTAATATAGCCGCTACCGATCAATTAAAATTTGTGATCAGCTCCGATTTGTCCGATTTTACTGTTTAATTTTGCTAATTAACCAAAACATTTTTCAAACATGTCTTTTCTCACTGTGATGATTACTTTAGTTTGATGTCTTAAGGGGGTCTTGGAGGATTTTAGAAACTTTGCTTCTCTCAACGTGTATGATGAGAAGCAAACCATGTTTAGTTTGTAGGCATTGGTAATGCTACATCTATGGCACACACTGTGTTTACACCACTATGTTTACCACAGATGTGTTGAAAATTATACCTTTTGAGCAGTGCACACTTTCTTCCACTGAACTATTCATTCCACCAGTTAATAAATATGGATCCAAACCTCCTTATATCCTCCTTCATTCCACTTCCCCTTCTGCCCTGCCATCATCTCTTTCTCCCTCCTCCACCATGCCACCACCCCTTTCTCACCTTCTTCCTCCTTGAAATGAAAAAGAGGGGGAGGAAGTATATGAAAAGTCAGACAGCATGGAGTATTCAAATCAGTCTGTGCTCCCAGATGAGTGCTGCAGGAGAGTGTACACTTAAGGTGCTTTGGGAGGTAGGTTGGAGAAATGGATGAAAGAGAGGAGCAGGGGTTGTAAGAACACCTCCCTCGTCCTTTCATCCCTCTGTTGAGTCCCTCAACCCCCCCCCCCCCCAAAAAGCCTCTCAAGTGTATTTGGCGCTGAGCTCTGTCTCCGTTTCTTAACATTTCGTGGCGCATGAGCAAGCCAGACATCCTCCGCACAGCATGGTGCTAGTGCAGGTAGGTGTTTGTTCTCTCATTTCACCCATTCATACTCTGTTTAAGGCTTGAGCTGTGTGACTAATTGGTTGGCAAGTCAAATTCAAGGGGTAACAGCAATGCAGAGCAACAGTGTGTATTTTGTTTTCAGGGACACAGCTTCAAAAAAACACGATTTGCAACTGAGCCAGTCTCTTTATGCTGTCATGCTGTTGTTGGCTAGAGTGTTTCAACACACTCACAGAGCTTTTTAGTCAGATTGCTTAGGAGTTGAAGGAAAAGTAAGGAGGAGGAGTTGGCTACCAGTTACAGGGAGCAAAATAAATGAAATCTAAAAATACATATATTTGGGTTTGTTTACTGCTTGTAACTGCAAACAACTGTAGCTTAGTGTTAAACTTTTAAGTACTTTAATCTTTTCTTTGCCAAGTTTCACAGACAGACTATGCATATGTTGGCGTTTGTGCTTTGCCCGACAGATGCTCTGTCAGAAATGGACTTTTTATCCAGATTTGGGCCACATTTTTGCAACTTTTTTTATTATACTTAGTCGTTTGGAACTGTATCTTTTAACTGGATAAAGGATTTTAGTCATCAGATGTGGATTTTAAGTTGTTTCAAGAACTGTTCATAGCTGTGACAACACAAGAGAATCTGACTGTAGAACACTCTCTATCTTATCTGAAGAAATTCAGCTGCGTTACACTTTGCCTACTGTTCTGGCTACTTGATTTGTCAGGCTTGTTTTTAGCTTGATAGCAAAGCTAAATGACTCATATATACCAATTTTGAACCATGAAGACTCTGTGTATGGAAGAGGATTAGGGCCACATGTGAGTCAGAAGTCAGAAGTCAGAATTCTGAGTTTAAAGTTTTGGATCCCTTTTGTCCTGTCTCTATAGATGAAGAGCCTTTATAGGAAAAATGAAACTCTCCTCAAGCCCACTAGATGTCCTACCAACTTCTCTATTTTTAAAGTTTTTTATATACATATTAACTAAACAGGCACTGGCCTTACATCTAGGGTGCAAGATTGTTGTGAGATAATACTGAGGCATGGTTGTGACTGAATCTCTGGTCTACTGCTTGTAACAGGGTGCTTTTGGAAGTTTTCACTCCCTGGTCTGTTGCAATGGTCTCGTTTAACGGACTTTTTAAGGCTTCACTGGAGAGGATCACATCTGCTGCTGTGGCTGTAGCTGAGCTAATATCTCTAGTCAGCTGTTCACACGTATCGAGAATGGTCATCATGTTTTCAATTAGCACCGATTGGTATACCCTTAGAGATGCAGGTAATGCGTGATCTACTCCATATGCTGCGAGCGCTTGCTTCTGCTCCAACAAACTCCTCAGCATATAAATTCCATCGCTTGGCTACATGTTGTTGGAGCCGTGTGGTTTTCATGCCCAGTTGTGTCTGTAAATCTTTCAGACGGGAGGCGGGAAGTTGGGAGTGCTTAAAATGCCCTGCAATCTTCCTCCTGATTGAAACACAGTCAGATATACTTCCTTGGCTCAGTACAGCCTTGTTCACAAGAAGCTGTAAAGTGTGTTCCATACAGCACAACCTTGCAACCCCACATTTCTCTATAGCTTTGGCCATTTGTGTGCATTGTCCCTAAACACAATGTGCACCCTCTCCTTTGTAATGTTCCACTGCCCAAACATGATTTCAAAAGCTTCGCAGATCGCTGTGCTGTACATGAACTGGAGCACTCCTTTACATGTAATAATGTCCTTTTCATGTTAAAGTCCTCATCCAGCCACTGGGCTGTCAAACTAAGTATACTCACTGGACTAATGTAAGAAGTCCATGGTAAAACCTGTGTCGCTTACGTTGGTATCAGTCACACTATGAATGTGTGTGGCGACCACATCATACAGGACAGGTAGGGACAAGTCTGCAAAGTAGTGGCAGCTTGTGAGAGGTCACTGGGGTTCCAAATGCGGCAGTAGCTGACAAAATCCTTGGTCTTCTACTACAGAAAAAGGCTGGTCATCAAGTACCATAAATTCTGTGATTTTGTCATTAATTGCTTTAGCCTTTAGGCTGTCTCTAGTAAACTTCCTGCAGTTTTGAAATCGCTTCTTTTTTTTTTTTTTTTTTGCCAACACTGACTGCTCGTGCTTCATATTCCCTCAATACATCTTTGTTGTGATGACAGCTTTTCAGGTGACTTAAAAGATTTGTTGTATTAAAACTCGCAGACTTTTTCCCTCCTCTCAGAATCCTTGCAGAGCATGTATTACAAATTTCAATCGTGTTGTCTTCCTCTGAAACTGTGAAAAAAGTCCACATCTCCCACCTGGTAAAGCCATGTTTGGCTCTAGTCCACACTCGTGGCTCTATCCAGGTGCAGCAGTTTGACATCATGAGTGCGACAACAGCGTTGTTTGTTTATTTCTGAGCTGCATGAGCTGAGCTTGTAGCTATGGTCTCACTGTGGATCCACAGCAGCACCAGGTGGGGGTGGGGGGGCTAGACTTGCTGTGTTAATTTTTTATTTCGGTGTTACTGATGTGATATGTGGGGTTGAAGGCTCCAGAGCTGTTTGAGCTATCCATCTTTGATGGAGCTTTAGTGAGGTAAATACTTTTTCAGTGAGTAATATGTAATTGATTACATCTTTCACCTAACTTCTTCCTCTTAATTAGTCAGTCATAATAATGGCAGATAAAGTCCAATACAGTCATTTGTATCAAGCTAATTTGAACTTCATGAGCTTCTTTGTGACAGCAAGGAAAAAGAAGTTACACTGTGTCCTGGCAGCAAGTAATCGTCTGACTATCAGGTCACATCACATAACATCGGATGCTCTCTGTCCACACTGAATCCATTAAATATGCATTTCTGTTACGTCATGTAAAAAAACCATGTACCTATCAGCTGTGCACTGAAGATCAGACTGGAGACGTAACCACTCAAGTGACAGATGGGTGAGTACTTGCTGTCCTACATTTCTACTTTTTAAATAGAAAACACATGTTTTATATGGTGATATTTAGATGTTTCTTTAGTGGAAATGACATCTAACATAGCAAACAGGAGCTTAACCAGAAACTTCCAGCTCCCTGGTGATCTCCCTCCAGCCAGTTCCAGTGGACATGTCACAATAGATGGATGACTGAAGAAACACAAGCTTGACTTACCACAAGAATGAATGCAAAATTAAAAAAAGTAAAAAACCCAAACTAACCCTAAACCCTAAAATTGTGATATATTTTCAGCAAATAAAGGATTCAGTTCCATTAAGAGATATTTGATGGGTGGTAACAGTGTGTTACGTGTAACACACATCTCATGGATCCAGACAATAACAATAAGCCTTTTGGCTATTTGGATTCATAATACATGTCACTTTGCACCCTCTCTGAAATACTGCGGTGTGTGTTGGTAGCTTGATGTGAATGTCACTGTCCTTGTTTCGACAGAGATTGTAATTTTAACATCAGAGGCAGCATAGTAAACTACCTCGCCTTCCTCAGTTGTTTCAGCAAGTCATTTTTTATATTGCCTTGAGTTTTTTCACATAATGAAAATAAAACCACCCACAAACGAAGAGGACGTTCAAAATAACACACGGTATGAATACTCAAGGCCAGATGAACCTGAGTTCCAAATATGATTCTGTTCCCTATTTGTACCATCACAACCTCTTTCCTGTAATACAGTTGTTGTTGTTTTTGTCTACCAGGTATAAACTGGTGATTTCCCTTCATTTAATTTCTTGCATTTTCTTCTCTCCATATAGAACCCCAGTGTTCCCTTCACCTGGTAAGGAAGAAATACTTAAAATTACCTAAAAGAAATATGTGAAGGCTTTGCTCTTGTCAGGCAGAAATCACACAAAGCTACACATTGTTGAAAAGTCCTTGATAAATGATGCCAGATCCACTAACACAACCATTTACGTAAGTCTTTGTTATTTCAAGGACCTTTTTATTTATTCTGAGGACGATTTAGTGGTTGTTTCGCCTCTCTGTCAAGTAATGCATTTGGAGATGTATAAGTAATATCATGCCAAGAATGTCTTTTTTAGGGATAAACAGAAGACACTGCAAGGTTTCTGCAGATGATTTACCCTATTTCTTAAAGTTCAATGACTCTTTCCCTATTTTTTTCTTTCTTAGATGATAATTTGATTAACTGTTTTCCTGTTTTGCTGTGCAGTCTGAACTCCATGCCCTCGGTGAGTAATTTTCAAACGCCTGCTCAGAGGGAAATAGGTAGAGCCTCATTTGTTCCTTGTGCAGTCCATTTACTTGATACTAAATGATGCTCCAAACTTGACACTTTGCACTTATTTAATAGGATACCATTCAAAAATGAAACTCATTATTTTCCTTTGAGCTGATGATGAGGTGATGTTCACTCACTCTTTCTACACACACACATTCACAAATGTACAAACCAAATCAAACATACACACTTACTTGCTTCTCGTACATGCTGACGCCCTGTTTCTCCCATACACAAACACATCACCACAGTTGGTCAGCACATGCTGACACACTCATTAAGCATTCTTTCTGGCTTTGTGAGCAAAGGAAGAGAGGCAGAATAATTTCACTCTAACACACAAACATACACACACACACACACATTTGTGTTATTCTACTCTGGAGAACAATCCATTTACTTACATTACATCTCTAATTTTAACCTCTTTTAATCCTTCAATTTGACATTTGATCCTGCAGAAGTAAAGTACAGTCTATTACTGTAGATGGACAAACACACACGCACACACACACATACAGCAGAATAATTAGTGTTCAGTTCATTATACAACACCACAGTCCCTAAAGGCAGAGATAATTCAAAATGGGAAATCTACTGCAAACCCACAGAATTGTGTGTGTGTGTGTGCACGTGTCTCCACACTACATGATACACCTGCTCACATGCTCATATAACCATATGGATGGTGTAAGAAGGTGGAAGGAAGCTGGCAATGAGAAGACTATCTGATACTGTGGTGGAGGAATTCAATAAGCACCAGCTCAGATTTCTCTCTCCCTCTCTGTCTCTCTCTCTCTCTGTCTCTCTCTCTCTCTCTCTCTCTCGATCAGTTGTTACTGTCTTTGCTAGAAAATGTGGTTTGCAGTCATTTTAAAAAAAATATATCATTCATGGACACCAACCAGACACTGCGGTTTCAATTAAAAGTCTAAAAAATATAAAACACAAAATATGGCAAAATGTGAAGACAACTCAGCTCCCAGCAGACTCAACACACCAAACCTTCTCCTGGGAAACAAACCAACAGCCCCTCTCTCGGCCCCCTTAGAGACATTTGAAGACATCAACTTGGGCTGTAGGAGGCTGTATAAGTGACATTTTCATTCTATTCTGACATTTTGTAGCCAAATAAATATTAGGCAAATTAAACGATAATGGAAATAATCATTAATTGCAGCTCTAGTGGACATGTCTCAATGGATGGATGACTAAAGAAACACAAGCTCAGCTTTAGAGTCTTTAGCCTTAACCTGGAGGTTGGAAATGAGGGATGCAGCTCACTTCTCTTTTAAATGACTGAAAATGATATTGTCACTGTGGCCTTGGCTGCTTACTCTACTTTTGCATTCAGTGTAATTAGCAGTTTTTCTTATTTCTTACCTTCAGTTTATTGCTGGTGCTGGACTCTGCTGTGATGGTTTTGTGCTGTATTTCTTTGAGATTAGCTGACAGTCAGAGATTGTGGAGGGGACTGCTTTGTCTTCTTTGGATTTTTCACCAATTTGAGTTTTGATTGATGGGTTCCTTGTCGGTTTCTTGTCGTTGATACAATAACAAGATAACAGGAGGCACATCATGTGTAAACTGGAGCATTGTTTTAAACACTTTGGGCCAAATCCACAAAAGGATTGTGCAACTGTGCAAATGAGACAAAAATAAATGCACCTCAAACTGCGCTGCCAAGCAAATAGTGTCATGGTGTGCCTGTTCCGTTCTCTGTTTAAGAGTGGCTGAGATTGACACTAAAATGAGAATAGCTGGTCCACCTTAAACGTTAGTCCACCTGAAGTGAGCCTGGTCAGGTTAGGCTAATGCATTGTCGCTAACTTCGGGGCTAACGCCCTTCAATAGATGAGTCTTTTCTTGGTCTTGAGATGCTGCAGCATTTATTAACTGACACATTGTAACCTACTGTACATTTACTGTCAGATTGACAACTTACTGCTAACCTTTCCTCTTCTGCGCTCACATTCACAGTCACTTTTCTGCCACTTGCTCAACTACGCACTCACTACTACTCTCTCTCTCTGTACTGTGCCTTTTATTCCATCCAGGTATTTTGTACTCGGGATGTATAGCATGTCATTCAGTGAAGTTATTGAAGAGTGAAAAAAAAATCTAAATGTCAGTTATTTAGTGTCACTTTAGCAAGTGTGTTAGTTTGGTCACTAACAGGACAGCAAGTTCACACAGTTAATTCAAAAGACATACTTGTACCATCAATTTCTGTCTCATAACTGTCTGAAAACCATTCCTCTTTTGTGGAGCAGTTCATACTTAAAAAGTAGGAGGTTAAATAAATGATAGCTCCAGGGCTGGGCAATATATCTAATTAATTCAATTTAAAAAAAAAGTTTTTGCATGATGTGTCAAATATCTAAATCTTGAAAAGTTTGAAGCGAATTACATTATATGCCCACCTGCTACATATGCTTGTAGGGTAAAGTCCCTGCATCTTTCAAAAGAAGACAGTACAAGCATCAAACAACAGACCAGCCCTTTCTTCAACCCCCCAGGAATGTTGGCCAATAACACATAACATGACCAGACCATCTAAACAACATCCTGCCAACAGAAAGGATCAGATAAGGAAACCCCCATCTCCTGCATGGTCAAGAGCCAGCAAGATGGAAGACCAATTCACACCCCAGTGTGAATTGATAGAACCACTTGGATAAACAACCTCCACCATTTGTTATTATAACTCACCTCTAACAGCCAGTCACACACAGAGATGAGCTGGCACTAACTTTAATCCCACTGTGAACTGATTTTCAGGACTTGATTAACCAACCCAAGCACTGATCACTAGGTAAACCAGCATAAGAGCACCAGACAGCCTGCAAGTCATCACCACCAAAAACAAGCAGAACTTGCAGCACAACATATCATTATCAGTGACATACAGACACTCACAGACATTTACCACAACAATCCACACCAAACGTGGATGGACACACACACACACACAAACACACACACACAAACTCTTATATGTAGACATGTCTGTGGACAATTAACACTTCATGTTGATATATGCGTGTAAATCATATGTGTGTTGTCCAGACCGGCCGACTTACTCATCATTACAAGATCCAGACTCCAGCTTCTCACCCCAGCACACCGAACCCCATTCTCTGCGAGAAGCCACCCCAGGGAGCAAGCAAGTATTCCTACAAAACCTTCATCAACTGGCTTAAACCTTGGTGCTTTCATAATTTGTAACTTCAACTGGCACTTCACAATTTAGCTGTTGAACCATTGATTTGACTCACTGCTTCCCAAGTAACATCAGTCATCTCATCTGTTTATCAGGTCTCTCATACCAACTGCAAAATAGATAACTCTGCATCATGCATTCAAATCATTCACTGGCCATTGATTTGTGTACCAGTTTCCTTTTCCCTCTTGTGTCTTGCTTGTAAAATGTTGTAGTGTTTAGTAATTGTAGGTGTAGTATTAGTAATAAATGTGTATGTAACTAAAGTGAACTTGTTAGTGTTTTCTTGTGCTTGCATCTCAGTCACTTAACCTTAAAAGACCTATATCCTTGCAAAAACATAATTAAGATTTATAACAATCATAATTCTAATTGACCTCTTGTTTGGCCAACAAGGAGGACTATTTACTTGATATTATACCTACTCTGATATGAGATTTGTCGTTAGACGAATAATTTTATATTTGAGTTGTGCACAATAATAATACATAATTCCCCCATAAAATAATAAAGCAGTGCACAAATTCCTACATACTGTATGTGCACAGTCTTGTAATGTCTACTCATTTTCCTCAGTTTCAGTATGTTGTCTCACAGGAACCTCTGCTACTCAGCTCCTGCTTCCACCAGCTGACTCAAACTCCTGCTGGGGTTTGATCAGATGTGCTCCATTAGAACTCTCTGCCAAGTTCTGCTCCCCAGTCATGGATCATGTAACTCTTGAATTTTCACCAAAATTTCATTCATTAGTTTAACATCTAATTGAGAATGTGATGGAGCCTTTATTAGCTGTAATGCAGTGTAAATGTCATAGATTATTACCTTAAGCTTCTTCCGCTGTTGCACAAACTATCTCTACAAAAGCAGCTGCTAAATCTGTAAAATATAAAATCATAAATGAGAGAAACTGAGGGATGGAGGGAAGGAGGGAGAGAGGGGCTAAAAGGGAGAGAAAACTAGGAAGGATATAGAGAGGGATATTCTCTTCTAAAGCCTCTTACCATTAAGCATTTACAGCTTAAGAAAGGCATAGGAAGGTCAGTCAAGGAGGCGTGAACCAGGACGTAACTGACACACTTTTAAAGAGAGGAGGCTTGTGTGTGTGTGGGAGCTCCCTTCTGTGGCTGTATGGGACAGCTGTACAGCAGAGGCAAAGGGCTTTTTACACAAATTAAACAAGGAGAATTGTGGGAAGATAATTTGTTTTCCCTCTCATCTTCTCGTATGACTCTCCAGTGACTCAGGTTCCTGTTTAAACATTCACCTGATGTCTTTTGCCGTCATCGACTATTGAAATGTAAAACCAGGGAGAGAACTCGAATGGGACAGGGATACGATAGTGGTGGTGGTGGTTGGGGGTAATTTTGGTTTTAATCCCACAGGAGTCTGGGTTTTAGTGCTGCTAGCGCTTCACTCTCTTAAATTAAATAACTTTGTCAGGATGAAGCATGTCTCTCTCAGTGATGGGACATATGGAAGGTATTATTCTTTCACTATTAACAATACTAATAATCCAGAGGGAGCCTTCCACATTTGAAAAACACAGAATAAATATTCTAAACAAAAGTCAGTAATGATTCACCATCAGCTCAGTCAATTCAATTTACTTTATTAAAACAGCAATGTCTGATAATTGAAGTGAGAACATCCATTTGTAATTGTCTGTCAGAACTGTGTCATGTCAAACACTTTTCAGTAATTTAATTACAACATGAATCAATTTCCTGCTTTGATGTTAACTGATAGTGACTTCACCATATACTGGCTGTGGCCCCCAGGTCACCTTGTTACTGTATGTGCTGCTCCATGATGTGTCAGTAATATATTCTTAAAGTAGTGTTTAGAGCAGGATTTGTTTATGGAGGAGTTTGAGATCTGAGTTCCAATTTCATTTTGTCACTTGTCACTTTTTTCAAACCTGTGATGTTTAGTCTGGTTAAATCAAATTCTGATTTGTCTTCCCCTTGGTAAAATTTGTTCGGGCAGATCTGAGCATGTAATTGGGTGCAGACTAAGGGTATTCTCTAACATAATAGTAAGAGTAAATTTGTTTACTCTGGTCTGAATCCGTGTCAGAGTTGGTATACTTGTTGTGTTTTCCCCTAGATTTGGTTTCTTTTCACAGAAAAAATTAAAGCGAACCAAAAAACATCACTAAGGGCGTTTTCAGACCTGCACTTTTTAGTCTGGTTGAATCGGACTTGGATTGGATTTTCCCCCTTGGTGCAATTCGTTTGGGCAGGTCTGAGCAGAGCAATCATACTCTGGTTCAGACCAAAACAACCATACTGAGACCCTTTGAGGATGTGGTCTTGGTCCAATCCCAAACGAACTCTGGAGCACTTTGTTTGGGAATGTGATCCAACCCAACTACTAGGTGTACTCTACAAGTTTAAGCGAAATGGCTCCTGTAGCCAGGTGTGCTTTGCATACTGGGGTGCGGATGAGCAAAATCAACAGTTGCTAGCAACTAGTCTGAGAATGAACTGAGGTCTGACATGGACTAGCATAACAAAGTACATTGTATTTTTGATAATTGGCAGATAGGACCTTCTCCAAGACCCTACGCTTTTGTTCCTACCCCAGATCTGACCAATGAGTGCAGTGAGTGGTCTCATGTGGCTTGTTGTGATGCATTTTGATTTACCTGGATTTTTCCCTGTTTGCAAAGAAACCAAACCAAGGGAAAAATGCATCAAATTTCTCATCCACTGATTCGGACCTGAGCAAACAAACTATAGGTTTGAAAACACCCAAAAAAGCAACATGAGAATGTTCACTCTGTTCACTGGTTAGCTGTGTCTGGGGAGGGAGCAAAAACTTGAACAGAGTAAGAAGGTCCTTAAGAAGGTCTTCCAGCCAGATGCAACATACTTTGTTGTACTAGTCCAGGTTGGATCTCTCCAGCTAGCTGCTAGCAACTGTTTTGCTCACAAACATACCAGTATGCAAAGCACACCTGGCTATGGGAGATCACGTTCCCACCACAAACTAACCACTCCAGAATTTATTTGGGAAGGACCAAGGACCAACTATGGCTGAGAGCAAGAGGGCTCAAAAATGCAAACTCTCTTATGTGTTTTTCATCATCAGCATGGAGGACTTTTATCTGCACCAAATGCAATAAAATAAAATAACTGCAAGAGAAGCTGATTGATTTGCACATGAAACTCATGAAACTCATTAAATAACAGAACTAAGCACTGTTTTAAAAGAGACATTGAAACTTCAAGACACTTTTAACTCCACGATTTTAATTGGATCAGCTGGCATGGGAGCACAAAATTTGGCGCTCCTTGCATCAACTCTCCCGGTTCAAGAGCCATGTGTGGAAACACTGGCCGAGGAGCAATTTCCACCACTGACCACCAATGTGGCAGCTGCAGCTGTGGCACGCTCAACGGGCTCCTGCTCCACACCATGCCTGAGGGAACATCAGTCAAAACAGGTGGGTGACAGAGGCAGGCGGGGAAGACAGAGGGAAATCCTCTGCTCCCTACCTTCTTGTCCAGAGCTGAGGCTGGAAAGACATTTTATGGCACTGAGCCCAGACTCGTCCCTTGACCGCCATCCCTCCGCTGCACCCGCCCCTCCACCATCTCTTGCTTCCACCGTGGTGATTGGTGATCCCATTGTTTGGAGGCTCTCGCTCCTCTCTCATGGAACCGCTGCAGCAGTCCACTGTTTCCCCGGAGCCTGTGTGCTAGACCTCAAAGCACAGCTTCCAGCCATGCTTGGAAAACACGCTGAGTACTGTGGTGGCACTCATTGGCAGCAACAACACACTCACCATGAGTTTTAAACTTTAAGATTTAGAGAAACTAGTTTTTAATCAGCTAAAACTCAACACAACACTGCCAACAGAGCTATCAGTATAAATGGTTTGGTTATAGTTCCCATGAATAGGAACTCATTTTTGTCTGCAAAACGGACAGAAATCAACACTGCACTGGCTCTTTTTAATATATTCTTACTGAGACCTGGTTGGGCACAGATGCACCTGCCACACTGACTGAAGCCTGTCCACCCAGCTACACCTTTTTCTATTCGTCCAGAGGGAAAGAAGGGTGGAGGGGCAGCTGCAGTCTACACAGAGACAATGAAGGACACATTTCTAGGCACATTTCATGCCTTTTAATATAACACCATTTTTTAAAATTCTCAGCCTCATCCCCTCTTTTTAAACGTAATTCTCACACTTACTGTCTGTCATTCACACAAGCTATGATACCTGCATTTTAATTGGTGATTTTAACATACATGTATCTGGCAGATACCAGAGCCGAAGAGTTTTAAGAATTGTTGGAATGTATGGTTTTTAAACAGCATAGTAACATTGCCAACTCACAAACATGGACACACCTTGGATTTAATTATATCATATGGTCCTATTATCACTATATCTTCTGTCACTGATCTGGCTGTCTAGCACCACCACTGTCTTTTTTAACTTTTTTGTTCATTCTCTGCCGAGTACCACAGAACATATCGTCCAAAAATGCTGCATTACCCCTGAAGTAGCCACAACTCTCACATCACATATTACAGCCTACAAAAAAATCTTACTGCCATCCTGTGAAGACTTAGTTAATGATTTTAAGCATAAAATGAAAACAGTGCTTGACACAGTTGTGCCAATTAAAACCACAAAATAACTACAAAAAAGGTTGCCCCATGGAAAAATAGTCAAATCATGGAACTAAAAAGAGACTGCAGAATTGCTGAGCGCAGATGGTGAAAAACAAAATTAGTAATACATCACAATATACTCACCGAAAAACTTGAAACTTACAACAAGGCAATTCAAAAATCATGGCAAGCATACTTCTCAAACCTGATAAACATAAACATTCACAATCCCAGACTGCTCATTGGTACAGTAGATTCTCTGGTAAATCCAACAACTAACTACAGTATTAAGCTTCCAGGTTCTAAATGTGAAGAGTTTGCTGGCTACTTTAGGGAGAAAATAATCAATATCTAGGATCTGCCAGCAGAACAAGCACACTGCATTTTACCTATATCCTGCATACAGAGTGATATCAAGTTGGAACGTTTTGACCTGGTTGATGCTGAAAATAGTAACAGAACTAAAGCCCTCCACGTGTTCACTTGACCCAATTCCTGCCTCCCTTTTTAAAACTATTTTTAATTATGTATCTGAAGGCATCCTTGCCCTAGTAAATCACACCATACAGCTTGGTGTAGAGTCTGGATATTTTAACAGCAATTTTAGACTGATTTCAGATCTCCCATTTTTAAGCAAATTTTAGAGAAACTAGTTTTAATCAGCTAAATACCCTTTTAAACTCAAACACTAAATTAGAAATGGTCAGGTTTTAGGACACATCATGGCACAGAGACAGCCCTGCTAAAAGTAGTGAACAATATTAGAACAAATCTTGACAGCAGCAAGCCTTCAGTTCTGGTGCTACTTGACCTGAGTGCTGCCTTTGACCTTTGCCTTGACCACCAGATTCTTTTAGATAGATTAAGTGAGCATGTTGGCCTGTCTGGGATTGTTTTTAACTGGTTTACCTCCTATCTTTGAGGGGAAAAAAAATGGTATCTATGACCACTCCTCCAAACACTATGAGGTTACCTGTGGGGTACCACAAGGATCAATTTTAGGACTGTTACTTTTTAATTTGTACATGTTACCTATGGGCAGAGCCATCAGGAGGCATCTCTTTCCACAGCTATGCTGATAATGCTCTATGTGGCTGTGTCTCCTGATAACACTGGGCCGATTGACTCACTTTTTAACTGTATTTTAGACATACAGGCCTGGATGTCAATTTTTTGCAGCTCAACAAGGATAAAACAGAAGTACTGATCATTGGTTCAGAAGCTCAGAGAGCGAAGTAAGCCTCCAAACTGAATATACTGGGGCCCAAACCAAGCCAAGAAGGACGAAATGTAGGAGTGATTTTTGTTTGATTTTAATTTCAAGGCTCATGTGTGGGGTGTCACAAAAACAGCATTTTATCATTTGAAGAATGTCTCCAAAGTGAGGCCATTTCTCTCTCTGAGCAACACAAAGAGACTGATGCATGCTTTTATAACTGGTAGGCTAGACCACCGTATTTTCTCTAATAGTGGCCGGGGCCTTTATTTACCTCAACTGCAGAGGGTACCGGGCCTTTATTGGAAGCAGGCTTATATTAGAGAGAGGCCTTTATTCCTAATTCCCTCTGTTTGATAAGTATATTTGCTCATATTTTAGTATGAAGCCTCCCTGTTTTCTGATCTGCTTCCGTTTGCTCTGTTAAATTTTTGTTACTGCATTATTCTATTAATAAAATAAAAGCCTTAATTTCCTGACTTTTATTGTGAAACATTATGCAAACATTTCAATATAACTTGTGTGAAGTATGACCAGTCAAGTACCCCCGCACACCACCATACAACCCTTTAGCGGTGCGCAGCAACACCTGATTTGGTCTGAATACAGCCTCAATATATCCTTGTTTTTTCCCTCCCCAGCCTGTATTTGGGGCCGGCCTTTATTTTTTCATGTCGACCACACCCGCGGCCATTATTGGAAACCTGGTTTTTAATTGAATACCGGCCACTATTAGAGAAAATATGGTATTGTAACTCTCTCCTTTCTGGTCTACAAAGAATGCAATAAATCAGGTAAAGTAACTTAATAAAAAATTCTGCTGTACGGATGCTGACTGAGACCAAAAGGAGAGCACACATTACAATTATTTATGTCTTTATACTGGCTACCTGTTAGTTTTTGTATTGATTTTAAAATTCTTTTGTTGCTTTATAAGGCACTACATGGCCTTGCACCAAGCTACCTCTCAGAAATGCTTTTGGTTTATGAACCAGGAAGGCCCCTCAGATCCTCTAGCTCTTCTCTTTTAGCTGTTCCACAAAGCAGAACAAAAACATTTGGTGAAACTACTTTCAGCCGTTACGCTCCGAGCCACTGGAACAGCCTTCAGGAGGATCTGAGAGGAGCGGAAAATATTGATATTTTTGTCTGTCATGAAGTGTTTTATAATTGTGTGGTTTTATTTAATGGTTATTTGGTTGTTTTGGTTTACATTAGTCTCTAAATCCATTTTCAACATCCTACATTTTTCCAATCACTTGTAAAGCATGTTGAATTGTGTTTGATTTGTTTGAAAGGTGCTATGTAAATAAAGTTTGATTGATTGATTGATTGAAAGAAAAAAAGACCAACTCAAGTATTTTGTGAAGGATGTAAATTTAGCAGCAATTCAAAAGATAAGCTGCTATTTAGCCTATCTGCTGATCATGGGAGCTGTGAAGGAATTGCTTTTCTTAGCAAACTGTATATATTTATGAAAAAATGATCCGTAAACCATGGCAACAAGTATCTACCAGTGTTGGTATTTTCTCTGACCTCTGAAAATGAGGTAAAACAGCAGTGTGTTTTGCTTGTTTTGTACTAGATTTGAGCAGTTTGATAAAAAGTAAGGGAAATGTAACTAACCCTTACTCTTAATGTAACAGTACAAACGCCTCTTTTTGCCCCTTTTGTACCTCATCTGTCCATCCTCTTTTGCAACATAACTTACAATTAAAAAAAAAGTTATTTCTTGAGCTTTTTGGACCACCAAGAAAGATGAATTAACACACATGGTGTGGTAAAATGCAGCTTGACCTGCTATCAGCCACCAGAATTTGATTTCCCCATGTGGATCCATGATGATGATCCAGTTTAACAGAACTGTCCAGTTAATGATTTACCTGGCAGTCCATGTAAAGCCTTCTTTACATGTCTTGTTCTGTTTGTATAGGTCAGTGTGAGCATGAAATGGACCAGAAATAAAAGGTAACAATGTACTGTGTCATTGTTTATGTTAGTGTGGACCAACAGAACAGGTGTAAAAGCAACCTTAGCAATAAAACCATTATATCTAGCTACTCCTATTAAGTTCCTCATGTAGTTGCTGAGAGCCAAAGTCCTGCTCATCTCTAGTCTACTTTCCATTCCACAAGCATGTGCTGCTCCACTGGTTTTCCCAAAGCAGCTTTTTTATTTACTGATGCCTCTAAAAAGCTGCTAAACAGTCTACTGCTGCACTAGATAATAACATTTACTGTAAATTCATCAGCATTTTAACAAAGATAAAACAATGATTATTTTTGTTAGCATTCAACAACAACAAATCCCATGAGTCTTAGTCATTGGCACACTGTCAAAGCCTCATGGCAGCATTTTTTTTCTGAAGTGTTACACTCCTATGAATGCATTTGCAGTCAGGGAAAAGTGGAAGAATTGTGAATAAACAGCCAGATAATGTGTTTGTGGGTTTAGGTTCAGGGTTTTTAGCTTATCATCAATACATCAAATCACAACAAGAACAAAAATTCAAATGTTCACTTATTCTGTATGCCAAAATATCTTTTAGACATGTGTGCACTTAAAAACTGATTTATAACAAATGTAATAGATTGAGTTCCATTAATTATATAACCATGGATTTAAGTCAACTCTAAACATAAAACACACTTGTCACATTTCCAGTTTTCATTTTATCCCTTTTTATTTTACACAACATAACAACACAGTACATGTTGTCTTTTTCTGTACAGAAGTTTTCCGGGAGCTCGTGACCAACACAGGCTGTAGTATACCAATATCAGTCAAAAGCTCACAAGGTTTTTATGTTCTTTTTTTTATTCTTCCCTTTAAAAAATATCAATTTCATAAGAGGTCTGTTAAAGTCTTCATCTGTTTGTTACGTTTTGTCTCAGTTTGTGTCAGTGTATATGTCAAGAAACGTCTGTTTTCCTCAGTAGGTAAGAAAGGCTATGTGTGAAATCTCTCTCTTCCTTTGTCCCCTCCGTCCTAATCCCTTGTTCGCGGAGCATGGTGGAGTCCTAAATCCGGTTATATCATCTGTCAGAGGGTCTGTGCAAAAGAAGGCACCGACTGCTATTCTCTTGCCACGGTATGGACACACACTTTCTGTGGGCGTGTGAACGTAGAATGGTGTGCTTTTCAGTTCTTGTATTGTTTTTTTTTTCTTAATTCCTTTTTTTCCTGCAATAATTCCCTTTTCGTTGTATTTTCAGATAAGGTGAGTGTGAGTTGGGAAATGACGTGGCGAGCCCATTGTCTTATTTTCTTTTGTGCTATAAAGTGGAACCAACGAGACAACTCGAGGACGCAACGTGACAAGGCAAGTTATCCACTCGCTGAATGACCGACTGCGAAACAGATAGGAAACTGTCAAAGTGGAAAAAACTGTAAACTGAATACAAAGAATTGTTGCAAAAAGTTATGACAATAAAAAAAAAAGAAAAAAAAAAACTGGTTGAAAAAGAAAAAGTCACACTCTCACACAGAAACACACAATCATCCTCTCACACACCTATAAACAAAAGTGCAAACATGAACACACACATACACACCGAAAACGCACACTCTAAACAGTAACGACACACGCTCTGTTTCATATGTCACAAACACACTTTTACCTTCATTCATACACTTATAAACAAATTTAAACGAACATACACACACAACCTCAGACACACACTCATAGAGGATAAACAATAACGGATAAACCAAAGTTTATTTTATGGTCTCTGTCTCGTTCCAGTTTAAACCGTGCTTTCTAAGATCCAGTCAGAGTCACACCGCCCTTTGTCCGAGTCTCCATCCCCCTCTTTGGGGAGTAGCATCCCGCTCATTGATTGGCTCCTTTTGTTTCGCATTATGCGCCCTAATTTGGGCGCTCCTCCTCCTCCTCCTTGATGGGACAAGTGAGTCTTTGAACCTCCTTCACTAAGGGAGTACCTCCTCCTTGCCCTGCTCCTCCCTCCCTCCTCCACAGGGAGAGTCTGGTACTTGGTGGAGGAGGAGGAAGAAGCGCGAGGAGCCCGGCGCAGGATGGGCGTCTCTCTGAATCGGATGGAGGGGACAGGGCTCGGGGTGGCGAAAGGGCTGGAGAAAGTGGAAGGGGTGAAAGGAGGCGGGGTTTGGTTGAGAGACGTGGAGTTGTTGCGGTTGGTGTTGAGGTTCTCCAGAGGGGTGGAGGACGTGAGGAGAGCAGAAGAGGTGGTGGAGGAGGAGGAGGACGGAGGGCGAGGGGAGGAAGAGGGCAGATTTTCAGGGGTGGCTGAGGCATTCGAGCAAGCCGAGCCTGGCTTACTCGGAGCAGGCTTGCGCTTTGGCTTGGTCAGTGAACCGGAGGCGGTGGGTGACAAGACGCCAGCTTGAGCTCTCTCCGAGGCCAAAGACCCTCTCTCCTCACCTGCTTTCTCTCGCTCCTCGGCTCCACCTGTCGGGCTTCTGGCTGTCCAAGTCTGACTGAGTACCGATGTAGCTGTGGAGCAGTCAGGCAGGGAAGAGTCGGACGACTGAGTCATCGTATCCTTGCCCCCTCCTCCTGCTCCGCCGCTTCTTTTCTTTGTGACTCCTGAGTGGTCTTCTAATCCGATTGAGCCGTGTTTAGAGGCGCTAGGAGTCACAGTGCATCCCTGCGACTGCTGCCCATTGGTCTGTGAGTGAACGTTGGTCATCGACATTGAAACGCCTTTACCACCCTCACCGGGGTTACACACCTGAGACAAACACAGAGGGAAACAAGGAGGTTTTGAGTGTTTTTCTTGTATGATTTGTTTGCATATTAACCCTTTCGAGTATGCAAGTGAAAAACTACACCACTTTTTTAGCTGTATTTTAGGACAAATAAAATGATGATATAGAGTCAAAATTATGACTGTAAGACAACACATCCTCATAAAAAACAACAACAGCATCTAGCAGCCATAGTAATGGACTCTGGCTTTCCAAAAACTGTTAGAAATCACTGTTAAAAAAACAACTTTGGTTAAGGTCTGGTTAGGTTTAGGGAAAGATCATGATTTGGGTTAAAATGATCACTTGAATATATGTGGTCTATACTTCCTTTAAGTTATACAACCTTTGTTGTCATGGCAACAGTAAACACCACAACGTTATGGTTTTTTAAAAAAAAATGTTAAAAAAATACCCTAAACACTATCATGATGCAATGAAGGCAGAATGCAAAAATAAATAAATATCTCTCCTAACTTTTCATCTATTTTTTTTCTTGGCAGAAATGGCCTGCCATAAAAAAGGAAATGGGAGATAATCATCATGTAGAAACAAAGAGACTCAATGGAATTTGGTTGGGTGTTTGTTATATCTTAAATGGTCGAAAATGGCTTGTGAGTGTCTGTCTACTGTAGCGAAAACCTAGCATGAAAGCACTAACAGCACTAAAAATCATGGGTGTGCCAGTTAATCAGAATTAGACCAGGCATATACATGGCTGCCATGCCAATAATGCCAATTCACATGCATAATGAAAACTCTTCTCCTCTTCTTCTCTCTACTTTCTGGCCAGAGTGCATTAAGAGAGACAGAGACCCACCTTGTACCGTATCATCAGAATGATGATGAACACGAGCACAGAGGCCACTATTATCCCTCCGATGATGATGATCATAGTCCCACCGAGGAACTGAGACTGCATAAAATGACACCTCATGTACTCTGACTCAGTGGTGAACTGCACACAGCCAACCACACGGGTTGCTGTCAGCGAGGTGATGACATCGTCATAGATGGCCAGCACGCAGAGGTCGTACTGGGTCCCTGCTGCTAGGTTGTTGACCAGGAAGTTCTTGCTCGATGGGGGGATCATTCTGTGGACAGGAAATACAAAATATTAAATCTTTGTGAACATCAACAACTAGACGAACAATGTAAATGCGCAATAAGTAGAGGAATGCACTGGAAAGTTAGGGTTTGGATTCCCATTGGGACCAATCAGGTTGTAACAATATATATACTCACGTCATTGTAAATTTCCTCAAACTACTGTATAGTTGTCATTTATATGGTCTGAAATAAGGCATATTAGTCATATTGTACTTTTGTACTTCTTTGAAATCACAAGAACAGCCAATTTGATGTTCATCAACAACTCTGAAGCCCTACCTGCTCATTCATTATAATCTGCCCTCAGTGCAAATGTTACACCTGCAATAACAGATGTTCTGGCCACTTGGGGGCAGCAAAAAAGTAAATAAAATTTATTTTTAAAAAATAATAAAATAAAATCCGCAAACACAACATTGACATATAATCACTTTTTAATTTGAAACAGTTGTAGACAAACAGTTGTCGATTTACACATCCCACAGTAACGGAGCAACATTCGCATTCATTTGGAGTCATGTTTGTGTAAACCTGATAAATTTAAGTCAAATATTCACTCTCCTTTTAGCTCTGTTTTCCTCTCCACTAACTCCTAAGGGAAATATTTGGCGCTGAAAACAGTTGCCTGCTGCATCTGGAAACAAAACTGATGAGAGCTGTGTGAGTGAACCAAAACAGTCAAGTTGTGGCCCGTAAAACCAAACAATGAGTTAAAAGACACTAAAACGCTAAATTGGTTGATCGTTCTCTGTAGGTTCATCACTATGCACGACCCGTTTTACATACAAATAGTCATTTGATACTTGGTTAATATAAAAATAGTGATTATTGCTGTTGTACAGAACTCTACCATCCGTACTCACTCATTGTCATATGACTTGGGTAAAATGTTAGCTATATTCCTTTGTATAACAGTAGGTGGACATGTCCTCAGGCAAAGGCAAAGGAGTCTAGTGTGTGATAATAGCAAATACATATGCTTTCTGCACATTATAAATACTACATTAACCCTGTGCTTTCTTTCTACTACAATTCTTTCTACTCTCCTACAATATGTAAGGATTGAAATGATAAAGAATCAACAAGCTCAGCTCCATTGTGTATAGCTGGGTGCTGAATCCTCAAAAACAAAAACCCAGAAGACAGCAGCAGGACAGCACTCCAATTAAATGATGTATTATTGCACGGACATTTCAGGCAGACGCCCTTCCTCTGTGTACAAACTGGAGAGTTGCACCCAAGTACAGGTGTTCTTTATTACAAAATATTTTGTGTTTTGTCTTCAGGTTTCACAATGAAACATAAAAGGGAATTTGTTTTCAGCTCACAGTGAATCAATCCGGATATTCATTTAGACAAATACAAAGGTTCTTTGCCACTTGTGTTTCAGTTTGTTATTCTTCACTGTAGACTTGTCACGTTGACCGGGGAATTTGCACATCTGCCCTTCAGTTTCCCTAAAATGGTTTGTCAGCTTTCCTGGATTTCCTCATTAAAATGCTAATGGAATTCCTCATTAAAACCAGTGAGGGCGGCTAGTTCACAGCCCGTGGCCTGGTGTGCACTGAGTGGAGCAGAGGGCTGTTTTGGCCAGGTTAAGCATCTGGTTTAGAGTTAGAGTTAAGTGAAGGTTAGAAGACATGTTCAGGTTTAATGGTTGGTATTAAGAGCCAGGGAATGGATGTACAGGTAGGTCATTAGAGTGCCCTCAGTGGAATAACAGTACAACGCTGTAAGAATGTGTGTGTGTGTGTGTGTGTGAGCATCTATATGACCCCATGAATACTAATAGGACCATTTGAACGCTGGCTGACCATGAGTGTTCTCCCCTTTTGCTTCTCTTGATGTTTTCATCACTAAGGAGGCGAACCTTGGCCGCCAAAGTCACACACACACACATGCACCCACGCACACACAATGCCATTATTTCTGTGCTGGGACACATAAAGTGACATTGAAGTGTGCAGGTTAATGACAGGAGCGAATGTCACCTGCTCCTACAAGCTCAGATACAAGCAGCCACATTTGTATACACATACATACACAGACAGAAATTAATCTCCATATTATTGCTGCAGCCTTGGGCTTCATTTCTGTTTATAAATGTGTGTGTGGCTGTGCGTTAGTCAGCAAAGCATTAATATCTTTGTGAAAAAAAAGGAAGTTTGTTTTATTATTAGTCTATTGCCGGCACATTCTGGGTTCATCTTTTTCTTGCAGGCTTAAACACTGTCATATTCTCAAACAGAGGCTGCTGTTCATTAACTCATTAATACAGTATGTCTCTGATATATATATATATATATATATATATATATATATATATATATATGTGTGTGTGTGTGTGTGTGTGTGTGTGTGCATATAATAGAGAGACAGAGTAAACAGAGTTATGAATATTTAGTGGGTTGTTGGAACATTTCTTGACCCTGAAAGCTGGCACCGTGTGATTCTTTGATGATTTGGACAGTGTGAGTGCCCTTAGTCACTCACATAGGCAGATGGTACATGCATGCACACACACATAAGAGTTAATATAATCATGCTTAAAAGTGATAGAACACACACACATGGCTGAGCCTCTTAAATATTAATGTATCCTTGGTGTAAGTGCCTGTAGTCTGATTAGTATATGATTTATATCCATGACATGGAGACGTGACAGTCACAGTTTTAGTACTGCTAGTTTTTCACAATAACATTAATAAAGTGCCTGGCTGGTAGTGGATTTTTAACAATGACATATTATTTTAAAGTTGTTCTTTTTATGTTTCTCATTGGCAAACATACACACTGATTTATATGATATTTGTTGGTCTGCCACTACAGGGCACTCTGTTTATTGTAAACTGGACAATAAGCTACAATAAAGGAATCTATAAAGGAGTCAAATCTCATTCTGGGTGAAAGTCTTTAAATATCATTTAATGTGTTAAGTATAAACGTCTCCATGTAGCAAGAAATTGTTGTCATCATTCATCAGCATTGTCAATAAGACAGAGTAGAAGTGCCAAATTAATGATCAAAGCTGTGCAACTCTGTGGACAGACAAACACCATTCTTCCGAAAGATATTCCCTCATGTTGTGTCAATGACATTGCTCCAAAATCTCCCAAAAGGGGGAGGGTGAGGGCTATGGCGTGGCGTAGTTTATGTAGCCATACATCATTCATTTATTCAGAGTTTTCTTTTGTCACAGTCTGCACTTTTAATAGTTATACTTATCATTCTGTTTCTCTATATTTTTCTTTCACGATTCTTATTTCGCTCTTTATACAATATCCATTGCATCTGTGTCTGTCCTGGAAGACAGATATTATTGGACTTTTGCTCTTCCTGAGGTTTCTCCCTTTTTTCCAGGTTTTCAGGCTCTTTGTGGAGTTTTTCCATATCCATATGGAGGGTCTAGATAGAGGGTGTTGTATGCTGTGTACGTTGTAAAGCCCTTTGAGGCAAAGTTGTAGTTTTCGGTTCTATTACTAAAGTTGACTTGCCTGTGTTTCTAAAACGACGAAATACACATCCCCTGCCCCTCACATCTGCTTCAAACCATGCAATCTATTTTCTATCTCTGTCAACGTGTTATAGCTACATTAACGGAATAATACAACGTTTGATAAATATTAAACTATTTATTTGGATAACTACTGGATGTGTTTTGAAAATCTGTGAATGGGCAGTTATTATGTGTCTTGTTTGAGGGTTTGTTTGCTGTTTCGCCCTGTATCCACATGAATACGTGACATTCTCTCTTTTCCCCACCTCAGAAACCTTTACTTCCCAGAAACCATTAGCTACATGACTCCCCCTGGACACACACCAAATTAGAATGTTCCTAAACAAAATCCATCCAACCGGATGCTCCAGCCAATGACACTCGCGTTGCATAGTTAGTTTTCATTGTCAACATGACAATCATCATGTAAGCCAAGCTGTCATCATTTATAATTCATAGATACAAGGAACAATCAAGATATTGAGAATGTGTTTGGCATATGTTGGACTCTGTTCCGCTGCATGCTGACCCTACAAAATACATTTCCATGCAAATCAGTGGATTTTTTGTCTCGCATACGATTATTTCTTTACTGTGTGAGCTGTTAGCATTGTGAACTCTTCCAAACTGACTCATTCATTGTAGCTAATTTCTTTGTGTCTGAGCTGGATCTCGCTGCCAGTATTTGAAGCCCTACAGTGGGCAGATGATTTCCTTGGCCGAGACAATTACACTAATCTATCTACTCTGCTCTGCCAAGCCCTCAGCCCAGGGCGCCTGTGTGTGTATGTGTGTGTGTTTCTGGGTTTCATTACACTTTCATTACATGAATAGTGTGAGCGAGGGAAAGGGTCTGTGTGCATGCTGCTCTATGAGTATGCATTCGTGTACTCATGTCTATATGTGTCTGCAGTATACTGTATAAATATGTGTGTGTGTGTGTTTGTGCATGTGTTTGAGTTCCATTACAGTAATCTTCTCCTCCCATGGCACCCTCCTCTTCCCAGTGGCTGTCACTGTGTCTGGCTTTCTGCCAACATTCATCACTGATACAGCAGTACATGCTGGTGCACCCCAAACCCTTATTGTGTACGCGTGTACACACGGATGTGAGTGCACAGGAGTTTGTGTGCGTGTTAATCAACTCTAGCTTTCCTCGCTCCGGTCGAGGACAAAGCCAGGAGGCCAATGTGATCTCCATTAGTTGCTCTCAGCTTTTTGTCTCAAGACAAATGATTGCCTCCATGCACAGAACAGTGAACTATGATACCAGATTGTTCTATTTCAGGCCATTTCACTTGATTAAATATTGGACAAAGCCTTCAGGCCACAAACATGCATTATTCCTGGGGAAAAAGGGCATTCATGGCAATGATTCAACACACAAGACCAGGGCTTCCAGGTCGAGCTGGAGCTGCGCGATAAGGGGCCAGGGCTCTTAATAACTCAGCTGTAGTCTTCACTCAGCGGCTCCGCTAGCAGCAGAGCCCTGTCAGACCATGTGTGATACACTGGGTGAACAACTTCCAATGTTTTTAAATGATATTCACTACTCTGGGCTAGCTCTTTAGTAGTTTCGTGTAGCTTCAAGGTAATATTGTTTTTTTGCAAGTGAAAGTTCTCCAGTTCCTGATAGCGGTGATTTGAATTTCTTGTACTTCCTGGAGTCTTTTTTTGTACAGATTAAACAAACAAGCTATAATGACTTAGTTAGTGAGATTTAGAGGTGCTGCTAGATGGATTTTGCAATTTTTGGCAAGAGACAGGCAAGCTGTTTCCCCCTGTTTCCAGGTTTTGTACTAAGCTAAGCTAAAGGGCATGAAAATGAATTAGTGTATTTCCCAGAATATTGAACTATTCCTTTAAGAATGAAGTTAAAATGCTTTATTGTACAGGTCCTTTAATGTTTTACAAATTTCCTGGAAATTTTGTGAGTAATTATTAATTAATTATTAAGTTTAGGACATTTTACAGACAGGGTTGTGCAATTTGGTATACACAAAATGACACACTGAAAAGTAAGTTATCTTCTGTTTGTTCAATAATTGTTAAGAATATAATTCATTTAATTTTTTTGCTAATTAAGAACTAAATATGAAGCTTAATATATTAAGTGAGTACTTACCCACTAGATATCACTATTAATATACAATATTAACATTTTTTCCCTCATTTTCCTTGTAATTTGTATCAAATTGCACCAAATTTTTTGTAAAATGTCCTAAAAATGAACTGTTAAATATTGATGAAAATTACTCAAAAACATGTACAATTGACAGTTGGATTTCTATTATATTTAGATGTTGCATGTTACATCTTAAGAGTAAAACAAAAGTGAGTAAGAAATGTGTCATTAATTTGATGTTATGTCTATGGATAAACAATGTTTTGTTGTTTTTGGAAGCAAAATTTCAATCATCATCCCAAAGATATACAATTACATGGTGATGAACATAATGTGATATGATCAAAAGCTCAAGAACATCTACTAAATGGAACTTGTGGTGATTTATCTGCCGCTGTTTTCAAGTTCAGGGACGATCTTTGAACCTGAACCTTTAAGCCAACATGGGTAAGAAGCATCTACATTTCTATACTGACTAAACCTGATCTGCTGAGGGAGATTCTGTGGTATCATCAAAAGCACCAAAAGAGCTACTGTTTTGGTGATAAATTAATTTGTGCAAAAAAACATTGTCATTCAATTCTCATTTACTTTTATCACATTACACACCAAAATCCTGATAATAAAGCTATTTGCATCTTTTAATTGACTTGGTAAAAGTAAAAGCAACAAGTAAATTGGTGCATATATCAGTAGGTTACTACATTATATTACCACTATCCACTCTCATTAGAAGTGTTTAAACAAAAAAACAATGTAAAATTGCACAGCAGTGTTGCTCAAAGAGGATAGGACCCAAATATGGGTCACAGATACATATCTAAAAGTAGGCAGTCCAATTATTTTAGAAAATGGTATTCAGTGCTTCTGGCTAAAGCCTCCCATGCTACCGTAATGCAAGCTAGTCTAAATTAAATAGCCTGAAACATGGAAAACCTTGTCAGATAAGCCAACAAAATAGCATGCAAAAGCAGTTATGGGTTTAAAAAACTTTTCTTTACACTGCACTTTTTAAACATGTGATATCTTCATATTCTCACATTATTATACAATGCATCCACTAAACGATACCATGACAGTTGCACAATTTGTTTCTTTGATACTGAATATCATTTAATTAAATATCTCAATTAAACAGACACTCTTACATGACATCCCAGCCCACTGTATGGTTGGTGAATACAATCAAACCAGTTAAGAATCACTGGTTTCTAAGCACAAAGTGAAGAGTATTAATGGTAGTTCAACTACTGCCCCATTACTGCTGACCTCAAAGCTAATGTGGCTTACACAGCAGATGGCACAAAGCCATGCTAATAGGTCTGAGTCTCTCAGGCAGACAGAAAACATTGCAGAACCTAGCTTTTTATCTCTGTTTTACCATGCATAATGCCCCTGATGCCAGAGCTAATGGTTAACAAGCAACCACACAGCTTGTAGTCAGAGGTGGAACAGGGATTTTAAGCCCAGACCAGGTGGGCTTTGCTAACACCTCCCCATCCATTTTTATTCATTAAACCCTGTTCAAAGTCAGACTTGAAGAGAACAGTCATGCACTTGCTGAAAAAGTCAATAGTAGCCACTAGCTATTGGTCTAGCAACATTTCCAGTGTAAGTATAACAGTTCACACTGGTGGTAGCAATTTACTCAAAGGGTTAGAATATTTTTTCTTTCAGTAATGAAGAGTCTAACAATTACTGTTTTAATTACTGTCATAATATTATAGCTTCCAATAAAACACGTTGCCACCTCATTTAATACCAGACTGTTGCAGTATTATCCAAAAACTATAAATATCCCCACCCTTTGGTTTAATTTCCTCATAATCACTCTCACACACTAAAATTGCTGAGATTAAACATTGCGCAAAAGTTTAGCTCCTCTTTGTGGAAGTATTTGACATAAAAACTCCTCTTATCAAGCAAAAAGATGCCACAGACATCACACATCAGTGCTATCTGTTCTCCTCTATCAGTTAATATTAGGACTTTACAAGGTCATTAATGCTGGGATATAGTAATAAAAGATGAAATGAAACAAATTATAATTCAATTATTTCCATGAATAAGATTTTACTGTTAGGGAGTAACATGCCTACGACTGCTGTTCAAAAAGAGCTTTAGCAAATAAAATCTGTAGTCAAAAGACCTTTAACTTCCAAGGTTAAAGCTACACTAGTCAATATCATTTTATATTAGCAATGGATGAAATGACTATGTGAAATATGAAAGAAGCTACTAATAGTGATGGACGTACACTGAATTTTCATCTTACTCTGCAGTCCCACTCAGCTCTATGGAACATTTCAGTGTCTTTAAGCTCATTGTTTTGGTTTTCAGTGTTTTGATTCACTCTCACCATTGCCAAGTAATTTAAAACATAAAGTGATGGGCATGAAAGACAGGACAACACTGCTGCCTCCATTCTATGCCAAAACAGTGATAACAGCTTGAAAATATATATTTATTGACCACTATGGTGAAAGATGCATGAAATGAATGCATGAAATGAATCAAAACACATAAGTATATTATATACTATGTCAGATGGGAAGACTCTGGGATCTTCTCTTGAATGAAAACAATAAGCACAGGGCCTAGTTGCCACTTTTGTAATTTTCTAATTCCAAAACAAAAGTAGGAAGGATCCACACTTAGCAAGGGCTCATTACTGCTGAGCTCAGCGCAAACAAGCACAGCAGAGTAGTTCCACGCAACCAAAGCTGTCCTAGATGCAGGGAAGACATTTCAGCACTATGTGTATCTGGCTGTAGACCTCCACCTGCCCAGCTCAGCTCAGCTCCATTCCTCCAGTTCAGCTGAGTCATCCACACTGCTGCTTAATGCTATGGTTGGCTCCTCCCTTGCTTCCTCCTCCACATTGCTGTTTCTTTCCATATGCATGCTTACTTTTAATTTTGTCCTTTTGATTCCCCATACATTCATGTAATTTCTCCCACTTCTGTCCAACTTCTATTTCATCTTTCCTCTTTCCATCCCTTTTTTTCCTGTTCTTTCCCTTTCTTACATCCTTCATTCCTTCTCCCTCTATTTTTATGCATCTGGACCATCCTCTTTTTGTCCTGTCATTCCTACCCAAAACCCTTCCTTCTTTCCCCCTTTCCTTCTCCTTTGCCTTTTTCTTTCAATTTGATCCCTTTCATCTTTCTTTAACCCTCCCTCCTGTTGTAATTACCCTTCATTACATCCTTTTCTTTCTTTAATATCCTGTCTTCTAAAACTACTACTTACTACCTTTGCACTTTTTTGGTCCTTTCTCTCCAGTCCAGCAGAATCACCCTGACTGCTGTTCCCTCTTTACTACTTGTCCATGTTTAAAACCCCATAGACTACTTACAACAACAACACTGTTACGTTAGGCCTGCGATATGTTTATGGTGCTATAAAATAAGAATTGGAACATTACGGCAGGATAAAGGCGGATGTTTTTTCACGCCTTAAGCACAGCTGAGCGAGGTGTTATACCTGGGCCGCAGGGACCATTGGCAAGGATAAAGTACTTCCTGCTAGTGTGAGAGAGTGAGAGAGAGAGAGAGGGTATGCCTTTTAAGAGCCTGGATTCACCCCCCACCCCCTGTTGTGTAGCCTCATAAAAAAGCTTGCCACACAATTTGCTTGATGTGTAGTTTTTTTGGCAAATGGCAACCAGCCCCTGTAGCTCAATGGGTCTGCTGGAGTGGAAAACAACTGCTGAAAGAGCATAGAGGGAAAAAAAAAACAATGGGCAGAGCAGATGAGGACTAGGATAGAGGGAGAATAGGTTTGGTGTGTGCTTTTAAGTGACATAGTGAATGTCAAAGTAGAGTTTGTGTCCTATCAAAGACAATTTAGCTGTAGATTTAGCAGCATACTGTGTTTTGATGGTTAAATGTCTGTGGTACAGTGAAGGAACTATTCTACCTACTTAAGCATTAAATGAACCATTTGTGTAGGGCTTGTGTTCATGGATATATGCATGGAAAACAGCATTTCAAAAATTTGGAGATTAATTTTCAGTATTTTTCAGTTTGGTTTAGCTCCTATACTGCCGACCTGCTTGTTTTGTATGAACACCAAAATGGACTTTTTCATTGTTTAATGGGGTTTCGAGACCTTGGGGTAACATATCTTAGTCATGGTTGTAGCTATCACTGAAAGCTCTGAACCAGCCTCTTCCTTGGGCCTTGGGCTCCACATATAGACACATCTCCCTCTCCACAAACTAGCAAGAAAAGCAACAAACTGTAACTCTCTGCCAGTCACAGGTACACTATCTCACACAAATCACTGTCATAGGTAGCTGCATGTTAACATGTGTACTGACACCATTACTGAATTTTCAGTTGCTGCAATTAAAGAGTAACTTAACACCTCCTGGAAATCTTGTTTTGACCACCAGTGGTTGTCACCTGGCTGCACTGACATATAGATGTACTTCAGGACCCCATGACATCACTGCTGGGTATGGTACAGCACATTTCTGACCACAGCCAAAAGTCAGAGAAGAAACAGACTTTAAACTGTCAACCAGAGGTGTCAGTGAAACACTGATTTTCAGCTACTGCATTTAGACAAGCTTTAGTGATTTCATATTACTGCCTTGATCTTTATGGATGTTGTATTCTCTTACTGTTAAGAGTTGTTTTATTTATTCATCTTTTTCTTATTTTATTGTTTGTCTTATTTTATGTCTATCTGTTTTACTCCTGTACTGCATTTATTTTTTTTTTATTTTTAGTGCATTTATAATCCTGTAGAAAAGGATTTTTTTTAAAAACCTGTCAGCTCAAATATTGTTAATGTTTACTAACCTTAACCTTATTAATGGTGTATTACTGATCCATAAAGCATTAACACACAATTTATTAGCCATTAATGAAGACATTAGTAACAACCTTTAAACTGTTTTATTAAGTTAACCTTATTAGGAATCATTATCTATGTATCTTTCTTTCTTTCTTTCTTTGCTCTTTTCTGTCTCTGTTCAAGAGACACATCTCATTCATCATTCATCTATTCATCTACTAAACAATACATCTATTCATCTTACAATTTGTGAATTCATTCTTTCTATCATCTCAGATTGGTTTGCATTCATCAAAACCCTTAATTAAGGGCGATAATTGGCTCTACGTCTGAACAAGAGCACATTCTACTTTGTGGCCATTTTATTGTTGTCGCTGTCGATGCGGGCTGAGTGTTTTACTATTATCATCAACATGGCTGTGAACTGTTCAATAAAACCATCGAGGTGTAAAGGCCAAAGACTGCATGTGCTGCCTCTGCCGAGACAGGCCATGTGTAAAAGGTCACCACATTATTTCATCAACATCAGCTTTCCCTTGACCTGACCCTGAAATAAGGGGTTAACAGCTGAGGCTTAGATAAGGGCTGTGTGGATGACTCAATTTCATACCTTAGTTTCCATTTAAGAGGCGTCAAAGGGAAGAGAGAAAATATTCAAGGTTTTAGAGTTGCTTATGTTTGAGTAGCATTAGGGGAAAATAAAACCTTTTGGTAGCTGTGTGATAAAAGCTATATATATATACAGCTTGCTAAAGCCTCTTCAAATCACTACTGAATGAAATATTGTAGTTCTTTGGAATATTACCTTGAAGACACTACAACATTAGCATCATTCTTAGTTTTGGTTTGATAGAAAGGTGATCTTGAAAGATCCAAACACAACATAGTTTTAAAGAAGATATGTTTTTATCACGCATATTTGTTTTGTTATGACATGAATAGAATCATATGAAATATTGCAATACACCAGGGTTCAAACCAGTAAGTCAAACAAAAGTCAACTTCTGCAGAAAATCTATGAATTTAGCTCACATTTCAGATTAATATCTGATGTGGTGTACTTTACATAGCTCAGTAATATTTACAGTAAATAAAGATGTTCAAAACTGGTGTATTTATATAACAGCTGTTGGCTAGTTATGGTTAGAATGACAAACTGCTGATAAGTGATGTTTGACAATGGTTTGATATCTGACTGTGACATCTAATTACAGCAATAAGTTAACACTACAGTTTACAGTTCTACACTGTAGCTGCTTGGCCCAATGTCAGTTTCACAGAGACAGTGAAACTACTTCAAAGTCCCTATATCAGAGGTCCAGATTCATCTTCAAAAGGGGATATAATGTGTTTAAAACAAGCTTTGCTTACAACTCTGTTCAGCAGCTGTCTGTCATACACTTGACAACAACCGCACTGATGCCATCACTGATGTTTATCTAGAAGGGGATTTACCAATCAGTGGGTTTTTTATGAACAGCAAAAAGACTGGAAATAGTTCAGACTCCAGCATGCAGAGAGCATGTTAACTAGGTAACAGGTTTTGGTTGTTTCACCAACTCATGCAGTTAATGTTAATTTTCCACAGCTGAGTTAATCTCTACAGCTGAGTAAATTTATATGACAGTTTTCATTAAATCCGGTGAGGTCAACAGTCATGGGCAAAAACTTTCACTGTTAATTTAAAGCTATGATGAGACTCACATGCACTCTAACAAATAGATTTTGATATAAAAAATAACTGATGGATTTGATTTGAATTTTTCAGCACTACTTTTTACTCTAGTTGATCGTGACCACAAGGACAAAACCCATCATTATATCAAGAAATGACCAGACACTAATCTGAGATAGTTTGCTGTTTACTGTGGGTTTATTATTGTGACACAACTGGGCAACAGGCCTGCCTCCGGAACAGAAACACAATACTTAAGCGGGAGGACTGGTGTTAGAACAACAGTACTGTATCAATAAACATCTGCCTGTCTCAAGTGTCCTTCAGCAAGACACTGAATCCCTGTCAGCTCCAGGAGTGCTGTTCTGCAGCTGACCCTGACCTCCTACTGAGAGGAGCAGTGGGTGGGGGTTTTCCTGTAGGGATCAATTTGGAATCAAGTATTACAACTATTACATTTCAGATATTGCATGTCCAGGAAGTTATCATAACTGGGACAATATGCCTGTAAAAGCTTTAAACTGTCACACACATCTGCACCTGTTTACAAAGAGAGCTGCATTCACAGTATGAAAGAAACATACAGAAACACACCACACCCAAGAGCATTATGTTGAACTGGAAGGGAGTAAAGCGCAGAAATGTCAATGTGTGGCAAATCAATAAGCTCTCATTGAACCTGAAAAGTAAGCATACTGTCTGAGTCATTCTCTTTCCCCTCCTTAGCCCTCTCTCCCCTCTGTTGTTTCCCTACATTTTTCACTCATCTTTTGCCTTTCTCCCTCTCTTCTATTCTGCCTGTCCCCTCCCTGTCCCTTTTCTCTGTGTTAGGGTAATGAAAAAGCAGAATCAATGGTGTTGCTGCTTTGTGCCAGCAGAGGCACTGAATGGAAATCAATCCGCTATCTAAAGACAAGAGAGCTGCAAAATAACACAGAGAAACGCAAATGACTTCAGCTCTTCATATTGGAAAAAAAGGAGGAAGGGGTTGCTGAAGGAAGAGGGGTGGATGAAAAGAAGAGAGGAGGAAAGGCAGACTTTGAGTGACGTGGCAGAGCGAGCAAGTATCAGGGTGGGTGGTGAAAGGCTGTCTAATCACTCATCCACCGTGCCCCCACAGGAAGCTGTTTGTTTTTGTGTCCATCATACTCTCCAATCTCATACTTTTCAACAAGTCTCTGGCTAAAAGTATAAATGCTGCCTTTTGTAGGATAAAAATCCTACAAATGCACAAAGGCTTTGGTGTGCATTTGCTGAAAGACAGGCAGAGTAACAGAAAAAGAGAGACAGAGAAGAAAAGAAGCTTTTCTTTGCAACAGTTTCTGCAGCGATCTTGAAGTGAAAGGCTATGATGTTATATTTTACAAGACAGACCGCTATAAATCCCATCGGTGCCATCTCTTGATGATGCATCCTCTGAATAGGGATAAGTGCTGATGAATTATGTAGAGAGATTAGGAATAATATGCAAGGCAGATAATACCAGATTCTTCTATGAATGATCAGTGTCTGTTATTGTATGTTAGTATAGACAGATAAATACTGTAAAAGATCAACATCACAAATTCATAGCTCATAGTAAAAAAAAAAAAGTCTGTCTTCAGAGATGAATTTCATAACAACCTAGGGCTTTGTCATGATTGTGACTCAGACGGTCAATCCTAATGCTCCCGCATCTCTTGATGATGATGTGTACTGATGAAGTATGTATGGGGATTAGCAATGATATGAAAGGAAGATAATACTGGACGATTTCCCTACAAATGCTTTCTGTGTTTGTTAATTCCCTCACCCCCATTTCACTGGAGTAAATATTTAGCTCAAATAACAATCATTCCCAGCGAGATCGATCTAATCTGCGTAATCCTGAGCAAACGGCAAAAGTCAAGAACAGCAAGCAGAGAGCTCTCCCTGTCAAGGCCGCCCTGGTGAGTCAGCAGGCTGGAATGTGCTCCCTTGTTCTGCCAGGTTTGATGGTAGATCATGAAGTTTCTCATGTCTCAGGTTTGTCTGCCATGTTCGCTCTCCATCCCTGTTTTATCTCCATGTCATTTTCATTTTACTATCTGTCTGTTCTGCAATGTTATTAACTGTGACAATGACATATGCTCTGAGAAAAACAATGATCATAGAGTCTTTCACATTACAATGATTTCTGCTTTTGACAACAACAAATTTAACTCATCCTGGTTAATTCACATTTTTGATTTTTAAATAGCTTCTTATATATTTTAATTGCCTTTTTTTGATATCTTGAGTGTTATTTCCTACATAGTACATATATGCTGCCTGCCCTTGTTTATCCGTAGCCTATATTTCATTCACACGATTGTAACATTGTAGTGCCCTCATCCTGTTTGCCTTATATTCTTAATTCCATCCACTTTTGTCTGTCTGTGTCTCTATTTCCACCATGATCATTAAAGTTGCATCTAATCTAATGTAATCTAACCTATACAGCTGAGACATGTAATTCTCTCCCTCCACATTGGCCGTGTCATTGTTCTGTTTCCATGGTGTGCTGTCTGTCATGCTGTCTGACTCTTCATGGTGACGCAGTGATTCTGTCAGTCTTACCTATACACCAGTGAGTCATCCTGGCTCCCATTGTACTGTATCTGGAACATGCGAATGCCCGGAATATTCCTCTGGAAGTTGAACTTGATTAGTGCCGTTGATGACGTGGCCTCGGCTGTCACCACCCTCTTATCCACCCCGCCCTTCACGTCGCCCGTCACGTTACTCCCATTGGCCCCGCCGCGGGTTGACGTGGAAATATCAGATGATCCTGGGTCAGGCTCCTGGATGTTGTTGGTGTTGTTGGAGATATGCGGGAGTTTTATAATAGCCAGGTCTACAGTTTGGTGGGCTTCACCGGCAGGGTTGGAGGAGATGCAGGTGAAGGAGCCAGTGTCTTTCACAGTACTGATGAGGATATCCAGAGTACCGTTGGTGTAGACCAATGTTCTGGAGGAGTTCGATACCAGTTTGCCCTCAGGAGAGATCCAGTGGATGGCTGGCTCTGGGTCACCTCTTGCCTTACACCTTTAAGGAGTGAAAACCAGTGGAGTGGAACATATTAGAAACAAGACAGAATGGGGTCGACTGTACAGTAAAAGCATATCAATGCTGGATGGTGGTTCTCCACTTTCCCTCTGGGACCAAAATGGGAGGGAAAAAGAGCCTGAACATTATCTACATTTTAGACAGAGTTCATTTATTTAAAGTTAGAATATTGGGTACCTACTGGGTTACATTACAGCCCGCAAATTACAGTGTAATCTTGCTGTACATACATATTGGATACCAAAGAACTACTTACAGCTACCCAGTGGAACAGAAAAGTAGGTATAAGAAATAAAGACAAGTTAAGGAGTAATGGGGCAACAATTTTGCACCGAAGACACTCAGACTAAGTATATTTTTTTCATCTATCAGGTGTCTATTAAATATTCACAGGGTACAGTTATAGTTTGGGGCTATGAAGCTTTGACTCATTTATAAGTATACATAATTTTCTGTAAATTTCTGTAAATAACAATAACCATCTGAGGCCATACAAGCTACAATCCCAATGATTTGACCTGTTAATTTAGTTCTGTCATGAAGTGGGGGATGCAAAAGCAGGGCAGAAAACAGGTTAATGGCTGATTTTTAAGCCTTTTGACAACTGAAACATGTATTGTGCAAAAAGGTACATGTCACATATTTTGAAAATTTTGCCTAACAAATATACTTCTGGATTTCTTACAATGATTTTTCATCTAATTGAACATATGACTAATTTGAAGTGGATGCAATAATAGAGACCTTTTATGTCATCAAAATTATAAGCAGTCAAACATATAGAGTGCAAATGGCAAGGTCAATGTGACCTTTCTCTATTCCTGTAAAGGGCTGTGAAAAATAATAGAATTAGAGGTGTGTGGTAATTCTTTGGTGGACTTGGCTGCAGGATCACACTTCACATTCTCAATACATTCTCATAAAGTGAGCTCCAAATCGCATGAAGAAGAAGATAGGGGGCTAGTGAAAGCAACATACAGCTGTACAGTTTAGAAGCATTACCTTATACATATTTATGAAATGGAAAATGAAAACTGGGTAAACAATTATCAGTTATTACCAGAAAATACAAAAAATCTATTATCAAACACCTATTCATGTGATATGGAAGCCCATAGGGGACTTTATTAAAATGATAATGTAAACTTGAAAATGAAAATGTAATTCCACAATAGTTATCTGAGTAAAAATTAAGATTAAAATGCAATAATCCAATTTGCATTTACATTTTCACATACTCATATGGGCGTTCTATGACCATATTAAAATGAAAATGGAAAAGCTGTTTGACATTTAATTTTCAAAGTTGTGCCCCGATGTACAGTGGACAATATTCAAATGTTACTTCAAATTTGAAAATTAAAATGCAATATATATATATATATATATATATATATATATATATATATATATATATGCAAGCAATGTTTAAGTAACAATTAGAATTAAAATGCAATTTTCTAACAATTTGAAAATGAAATTAACAATGGCATTTGACATTTCATTTTCAAAGGCTTAACCTGATTTACACCGGACAATATTTAAATGCAATAAACAAAACAGCACCCCCAATCTATTGTATTTATGCTGTTCTCATTTTGCAAATGCAAATTGGATTATTGCATTTTCATCTTAATTTTTAGTCAATTAACAACATACATATGTGGAAAATTATAATGCTATTGTGGAGTTATATTTTCATTTTCAAGTTTACATTATCATTTTAAATATGTGCCTCCATAATATACAGTACCACCACTCTTCCCCGGCATTATGTATTTTCATACATTAAAACATGTAACCCTTTGCTAATCTCTACTTATCCCTTATACATGGAGCCAAAGATGGGACACAATAAAGGAAAAAGAATAATAGCCCCTCATTGATTTCCTTTGCTCCTTCTTCCCGGTTTCATCGTATTTCCATACTTGAAAACATAACATCTATCATGATTGGAAGTGTGTGACCAATATATATGCAAATTAAGTAATCATCGTCTCTCAGACCTATTGTTGTCTTGATTTAGTTTTGTCCCCCTTAAAATTTTTAGTGTGACTTCCCTGTCTTGTGCTTCATTGAACAGTAGGGCATTTCATGTATTCCTGAGCAGCTTGTAAACATAATGCACAACTGCAGGAATTAAAAGAGAGTATGCCTATGTGTGTTTGTGTGTGAGGGGGAAATGGAGAAGACTGCAGAGTAGTTAAGGAATAATAAGGAAAGTGTAGAATAGAATAAAAACTTTTACTGATTGTGTGTTCCCTATTTTCATGTTTTTCAGAGAAGAACTGACACAGATACCTGAGTGCAACTCTCTGGCCTTCGAGGACCCTCATCTCATGGGAGTATCTGGTGATGAGCGGGGGTTCACAGAGGAACTCCTCCTCAGGAATGGACCAGAAGTAGCGGCCAGAGAGGTGCTGGGGTGAGGCGCATGTCTCCAGGTCGTCCTCTCTGTTCAGCCTTCGCAGCCAGAGTAACTCGCAGTTACAGTGGAGAGGGTTTCCACCGAATGACAGCGCAAAAGACGAGGAGGTCAAGACCCCTGATGTGGCCAGAACCTGACGGGGTGAAACCATAGTGTTTTTTAAAAACTTAATTAGTCTAGCAAATCCCAGTTCCACATATTCTCAATGAGCTGTGTAATTCAACCAGTTTCCACCTGAATAGCTGAGTATGTACTTTGTTGCCCTCTATACACAACAAATGCAAAATCATTCAGTATGAAATGCCTCATTGCTGTGTTTTAGGCATTTTTTTTTAGACTTGCAGTGGGGGGAAAAAACAAACTCTTGGAATACCTGTGCTCGCTGAAAAAGAGGGTCTGGTGGCAACTTTTGGAGTTTATTGGAGGTGACGTCCAGCCGGTTGAGCTTCTGTAGCAGGGAAAAGGTTCCCTCTGGAATAAAGTCCAACATGTTGTGGTCTAAACTCAATGTATGGAGGCTGGTCATTTTCTGTAGGAAGAGAAAAACAGAGAGCTTTGTTATCTTTTTGCTCCTTTTTCCTAAGAATTATAGTTCTTATAGTTCTTTTCTCTTCATTTGTTTTCTCTTTAAGTCTTTACAAAGGTGTAACACAGTTAGGTTAAGGGTGTAGGGATGTAGAGAAAGAGCAATTTTAATTTAATTTCTTAAGGCTTTCCAGGGTGCATCCTGGAAATTATCACATTATGACACATCATTATCACAATATGTCATTTTAGTCTCCCTGGGTAAAAGAAATGTACAGTTGAACTAAAAACAGCATAGTCAAAAACTGGAAGTTGTATAGTAACTACTTAGACATCTCTGTCCCAAATGTTTTTATAAGCTGATCCACAGAGACCCTGACATTTATAATACATAAAAAATGCTAGCTAACTGACAAAAAGCATTAGTAAAATTGTAACTGTGAGCAAATAAAAATGCTTAAATATTAAAAAATCGTCTTCAGTGACTGTATATGGTCTTAATGAAATGGTCTCTGTTCCGTCCAAAAGCCCCTAAGACCTCTTATTTTAATTTCAAAGACACTTTCATTGTGCTTCAGATGTTTTTAAGGGCCTCCAGCCAAACAGGTTTGAAAGGCTGCTGCAGTTTAAAGAGATCCTGACCTGGATGGCCTCCCATGGAATTGAGTCCAGGTTATTGTAACTGAGGTCCAATTCTTCCAGTGCCAGCAGGTCGTTGAATGCTCCCTGGTGGATCAGCACCAGCTGGTTGTTGTTCAGAATCAGGTGGTGGAGTTTCGACATCCCACTGAATGTATCATTGCCTATCCTCGTCAGCCGGTTACTGAGAGAAATTGAGGAAATAGAAATCTTTGTCCACATACAGTACTTTGTAGCCTTCCATGTGAAGTGAAAGGATTTTGTACTACAGCCTACTCATCTATCACAAACACATATCAGTATACAGTATGTATGTTACCTGTTGAGATGTAGAGCTCTGAGGTTCTCCAGATCGGTGAAGGCATGAGGTGTGATGTAGGAGATGGTGTTTCTGGATAACGTTAGGTCCACCAGTCGTGTCATGTTTGCAAAATCTTTTCTCTTCACACTGTAGACGGAGGTGTGCATAGTTAAAATAGATAGAGACAAAGATATATATACTCTTTTTCTAATCATCCTACCAAAAAACTCCAACAACACCAAATTTTTAGAAGTGAAGCTGTCAGAGTGAAGCTGCAGATTATTACTACAGAGCATTCCTTTCAAAGGTGTCGCTGCATGTTTGTCTTTTAAGTGTTCCAATGCATGGTAGACTTGAAAGAGACATTTTATGGGAAAACTTTCAATTTTTAGAAGCAGAATTCACGCTAAAACAGGATTCACATGTGGAATTCCTTTTATCCTGTGCAGCTCATTCAATATTCATGAGCGTGAACAACTCTCTCCAAAGGCTACAAACTAGAGAACTGAGGCTTTAAACTGCAATGCCATCAGGAGACAGCCTTGAGCTGCTCCACTGACTATGAACCGACTATGACTTTGGGGCCTTGAAGAATGTGCTTTTTTAACACCCAAATGAGTTTTATTTCATTCTAGTGCCAGCAGATAATGCACTCATATCCCCATAAAAAGCACCCTGGGTGTTGCTGCTCTATCCAAAAAATTAAGCGTCTTATTCATCGTCTTCACCGGAGAAGCTCCAGGCTTTGTTGCCTGATGACATCATAGATCAGTGTCTCTGCCTCCTCACAGATTAAGACCAAACTTTCCAAGGAGAAGTATTACTAGATCTCCAAGTCGCACCAGAGTATTAGATATTGGTTGTTAATAATTCAGTGTCAATGAAGTAGTAATATCATAAAACATAAATTATATATCATGATAACTTTTCATTTTCCACATACAATGGGAGTGGTTTAATGAGTCTTGTTGGAGATTTTCTGACTAATGGAGCTATGCAAAAGTTCAGTCAGGAAGACTATCTTTGCATACATAAGCCTGTAGTTATATTTCTCATACCATCATGCCTTTCACATCTCTCATGCATGCTCACTCATAATTTCCTTTGCTGTCATTATCTGGGGCTGTCAATTGAGCTATCAGCTATTACATCAGCTGGTAAAATCCATCCAATAGTACATCAACACACCTCCATTGTCACTATCATCTTGTGGCTGTCTTTTTAAATATGTTTTTCTTCCTCTCTGCTTTTAGTGCTTTCATGCTGCCATTATGTATGCCCCACTGCCTCCCCATCACCGCCCAGTCTTAACAGATTCATCACTTCATCACTTCATCAACCTCAACAGCCTTATCAGTCTCAGCGGAAGTCATCAGCCACCACCACCACCAGCGTCTGGACTCCATGGTGGGATTTATCTTGCTGCTGCTCAGGATTGATGTCCCTCGATTACAAAATCTCCCTGTGGAGTCTAAGTCCAAAGACTTTTGACAAGACTAATTATCAGTATCGTCTGTACAATAAACAATTATCTTTGCTTCATTTACTTGTCTCTCCTGATTGAACTTTAATTTGTCTGGTAAATTTGTAGCACAAATATTAAAGATGAGCTCTATTTTTTTAAGGTTATTCCCACAGCTGTCAAAGTGCAGCTTACTGTGTTAAGATTTTTTCAGATTTTCAGAGGACAGGATGATATCATCAATTTGGAGGATCTACAGCACCAGAAACGTATTTAAATAGAGGCTTATAAAATATCACTACTCCAGGTATAATTAGGACATGCTTTATGCCAGAACCATGCAAATCACCACATACCCTCTACATCTTGTCAACCTGTATAAAATTCCAGACCTCTAGGTCTAACCTTATGGGAGCTAGGGAGTTTTTTAGTTTTATGGTGTCACCAGTGTCCCCGAACCTCTCCAGTTGTCTCCGATTGGCCAAATTGTGCCAATTGCTTTTACTCATTACTGTGTTATTCTACTGCTTACAACTGGCTTAAGCGGGTTGCCGGCGACCCAGTGGATGTTAAGAGGTTAAGTGCCAGCAGTTTGAGCAGTAATAGATTAGCAGTTTTTTGGCTGTAGTAGCTACTGTAATAGCCTAATGGCAGCAGGCTAACAGCATTAACAGAAGCAGCTGTTGTAGTGGTAGCAGTAGAATTAGCAAAAGATTTACTTGTAACTTTATCATTAACAACAACACTGGTAGTTCCAACAGAAGTAACTGTCACACCAGTAACAAGAAGCAGGCCTATTGGAGGTAACAGAGTAGTAGTGGCATAGGGTGGTCAGACTAAAATTGCATTTAAAAGGCTTTTTCCAGTAATGCAATCGTGAGTTTCAAGGCTTATATCAGTAGGAAACTATCAGGTCCTAAATAAAACAAAATATAATTGTAAAAAAAACAGTAGACTCATGTATACTCTCAAAATCATGTAACACTAAATCTTTGAACAAATACCCCTGTGTCCCTTATCAGGATCTTACCTTGGCTAGTTGCTAGGTTAAAAACATATCAGATTGGTGGTTGTGTGATGTGTGACAGTTACCTTGTGACAAAGTTGTCAGCCAGCCGTAGCTCCACTGTATGCCTATCAATGTTTGGTGGTACAAACAGTAGACCTTTCTTGGCACAGAGGGTTGCCAGGTTGGGTGACAGGATCTGACATACGCAGCGCTTCGGGCAGATCTGTGCCCGCACTGCTATGGCAACTACCAGCATCACACACAGCAACAGTCTCTCCATGGTTACCACCCCACCTGGACTCGACACCTGAAAAAGGAGACGGAGAGAGACAAAGAGAGAGAGACATGGAGACGTTACTGACATTGGACTTTTTCTCTGACTATGAAATGCATATTAAAACTGGGCATATATGATATACTAGAAATAAATATTTGAAATAAAATACTAGAAAAAAGCAAGAAATTGAAAGGCATTTCTTCTCTCAAACAAATTATTGGTAATTATTATCCATTTATTGACATGGTTTTAATATTAGTGGGGTTTTTTGCTAAGTTTTGGAGTATAAATGCAAGGAAAAACCTGTGTGCTTCACACTGTGCACAATGACACTTTGCTCAACAGTGTTCAGTCTATTGAGTATAACTTTTTCATGGTATGCTGGACTAATAGACTACTTATCACCCACTGCACTTCCTTCTATATCAACTAAAGTGCATGTAGTGGAAGCTGAGTGTGTAGTGTATTTTGTAGGTAGGATGGTAAGTGCAGTATGTGCTGGACTTGCACTGTACAAGGGCTTGTTGCTATTGCACTGTGTTATGTATGCATTGTGAATTACTTTCAGTATTTGCGCGGATCAATGAATAACCTCTAAACATTTATTACAGTTGGCAACTGGAGTGAATCTGATTTTGATGAAGTTAAAAATTTTAATGACGAGATGGACCCAAAGGCTTCTGAGTTGAATCACCAACAACTTTTAGGCATTGCTAATCAAACCAGAGAAGATGTTTATTAGTCATTTATTGCCCAACAGTGTTGCTGTGCGTGCATGTGCATGCGTGCACACACATTTCCAGTCATCATTAGTAAGCAGTGGTGCTTGTAGTTAATTAGGAAAAGGTTTAGAGAAAGAGGGAGAGAAGGGCGAGGGAGAGAGAATGCTCATTAATGACAACCTTGATTGGGGTTTGAAGGACATGGGAGAATCAGGATTAAAGGGATCAACGTGCAAACATACACACACACACACTCTCACATATAGGCACTGGCATATATATGTACACATGATACACAAACCCAACACAGGTCTGGTGAGGGTGAAACAACAGTTCAGGTTTTGTCTCAATGAATCTTTTTCTCACTTATCATATTATTGGAAGAAAACCTGGTGAGCTGCAGGGTAATTTGCATGGAAATACAGTGACTAATTGTGTTAGTAAAAATAATATTTTCTTTTTAAAGTTTCTTCAAGAGTATTGGCATTAATAATCAAACCAATGAGTAATACACTTCAGGTACCACTTTCTAATGAGTCAGCATTTAGTAAGAGTGTATGAGTTGTAACGAATGGCTTTATTCATGTTAATAATTCATTTAATAATGCTTCTTTACAGTTATAATATATCAATAAGAACAATTTTAGCTTGCTAAGTAGTGACAAAGCAGGTTAATTTAATCAATATGTACATTATCTGTTATTCATATCATTAATTGTCTCAGTAGTGTAATCAAATAGTAACTGAATGGCTCTAAGAGAGCCCATTACATCCAGTTCCCATCAGAGAGCTGTAATTTCTCTCTCTAAGTCAAGATGTTGAGATATTACAATCAAAATGTTTTTTGCTCTATTTTGCCTCCATCTGTGGTGTGAATTAATCACTGTGGTGTTTCTGTGCTGCACTTCCCAGAGATAGCCTGTCAGTCAAACTGTGCAGCCAGAACTGTTGGCTGTCACAGCTCGCGCTAACCCTGCAGTACATTTATCTATTCCAAACTAGAAACATAAACCTGACCACCTGTTTGTCAGTGGACATTTACTTCAAGATAACGACAGTACCAGACATTAGGTGTGAAGAAATGCACATCACAGTAATTTGCAAAAAAAGAGTTATAAGTTATATTCAATTAAATCACAGCCACAGATTACTTATCATGCAGCAGCCCGTCTCTCAATACTCTCTGACTTTCCTGCTCTGTGGCACTCAGCTCCAAGCCCATGCGTCATATTTAGGATGTAAATCTATAAAAACGGCTCACAAATATATCATTTTGCCATAGTTTCACCACAAATATTATAAAAGTTATTTTGGAAAAGGTGGTTGCAAGTCACATCACTAAATGATGAACCACATAAAAAAACAACCTCAGATACAACCCTAATGGGCAATAAAGTGTGGCATGTTGGAGGAGTGAATGGTGCATTCGCTGGGGACTATTGTAAGCTGCAAGTTATACACATTTGGTGTGCAAATGTGTGTTTACTGCGGCAGGATGGTGTATGTGGGATTGGCTCAAATTGAAAAGTAAACTCACCCAACAACCTGGTCACTTTCCAGTGTTTTCAGGCAAGTAAGCAACATGAATATGACTCTCTGAGTTATGACCAAACATCAGACAGCTCTGTCAGTTCTGATATAATTTTTCACTTACATCCCTTGTACAATATGAGACTTCATGACATGATCCTTATATCGAGTCAATCTGAGATCATAACCCAAAGGATCCTCATGCATATGAAGCCGATGCTTCATCTTATGTAGGAACTTGAGAACTGTTTTTCTCTCACTAGAGCCTGTACTGATGAGAAGTCCTGCCTCTAATAAACAGGTTAAGCTGGGTGTGGAGGTCCTCACTCCAAATGAGGCTTTCGCCGCAGCCATGTATGGGGTCTCAATGGAGTTTTAGAAACACTTTAAGCCAATCCTCACATCCACACAAAACAGCAGAAGAGAGGGCAGCTTCAAACACTTTCTTTTTCATGCTAAATGGGGCATCGTAATTTGTCTTTTTAAGTGTTTTATTTTTTCCTCTACATGCAGGTTCATGATAACTGGATCTATCACAATGCCTGACTGTAAAAGAACCAAGGTTGATTTAGTGTCGACCCCAATCAGAGCCAATTATCACCATAAACTTAGTTTTGTTCTCATTTACAACCATGCCATATTAACTCCAATAAGCTTCAAGGTATTCAACTTTTTCAATGAATTTTTCACTTGATGTTGCCAAAATGACAATGTCATTCATTAGCATTAAAACATGAAGCCATTCTAGGTAATATATTCTTTATCCTTGTTTAAAGGGGACATATCATACACATTTCCAGGTCTATATTTATGTTCTGGGGCTCTACTGGAATATCTTTGCATGATTTACAGTTTTAAAAAAAACTTATACTGGTCTGAGACAGGCCATTTTAGGTCCAGTTCTTATGAAAAATATAGAATATTTGCAGCCTTTCCTTTAATGTGTGGCTCTGAAACTGTACACCAGCAAACCTGATCTGGGCAAATACAGCAGCTGTCGTGGTTTAATGTTGTGATGGGAGTCAAATGACTGGGCTTTGCAGCATGGGACAGTACTTTGACTGCTAGAAGGACGATCAGAGAATAGTGTTTGGAAATCTATTTAGTATCTGCTTCAGTAATTTGACACTTTTCCTGATAGTGTCTGTGTGATAAACCCCTGCTGCAGGTTAATGCAAATGCTGCATATTCATATTGTATGAAATCACTAGTCTGACTAAGAAGCCATTCACCTTTATCTGTCTAGTTGTGTGGTCCACTTTCTATATATCTCTTTAATTTCTCAGTGTAATTACTGAGCTGAAATCTGCCGCGAATTTGGAGGTCATAGAATCCCTGTTTTTCTCTCTCTCTCTATTTGAGTGTAGGAAAAGAAGAGCAGAAAGACAGAGCGGCAGCTAAATAGAGCACCGGATGACTCATATGCACTTGCGCTACACAGAGAGAAAAGGAGAGGGAGCTCATGACCCTTGTGACACGAAAGCAGATATCAGCTCATTAATTACACTGAGAAATGGCTGTAATGAGAGTGAATGAGTGAGAGAGACAGAGAAATGCAAAGGAAACGGGGGAGAATTATCAGAGAGGGAGAGAAAAAAAGAGAGATCAGAGAGCGAGCTAATTAAAATGAGTGCTGAGGTGTGAAAGGAAAACGGGGAGAGGGACGAATTTCATTTAGCAAGAGGAGACGAGGTGGGATAGCTGATGCTGCCGTCATGCTGTCACGGTTACACATGACACACAAACCATATACAACATTCACTATATGGGAGAGGATGTATAGGCTATATGTCATAGAAAAAAAAAATACATCAGCATGAAGCTCAATTTCAGTCCTCACCACAAACACATCACACACACTCAACTTACTGACTCAGTATAGCTTAAGGGTGACATGTAGGACCACTAGGATCAAATGGAATGGTGAATTAACCAAAGGGATTATGGGTAAGGGAGACAAATTAAGCTCTGTTTGTAGTTGTGTGTAAAATACGATTCTGTTTCACATATGTGTGCAGGCTGCTTTATCTACTTCTTTGAAACCCTTCCACAGTGACACCCCAGTTCCCTGAAGGTCCTCCGTAGAGCCAGTTTCCCCCCTGGCTTGCTCACTGATGAACAACTGGCTTCCCGGACAGCTCAAATGGATTCTCCACACACTCCATATACTGAAACTGATCTTAGGCTGTATTCAAATCTCACAGGGATAACCAGCGGAACGACTTGGCAGTTAAAAGCGACGGCTTGGAAGTATTCACACATTCAAACTCTTTTGAAGCTGCCAAGAAAAGCATGATTGAAGATTTCTGTAGACTTTTGTTGCTCCTGATCAGCTTTTTTACACTTAATGCACATCCAATTAGCGAGTGATGCATTTGAGGTCATGTGTTTTGCAGCAAACCATACACTGAAGTATTAAGAGCAAATAAAAAAGCCAGCAAGTTCCAACCCTCATTTTCCGTGTATTAATTGAATCTGAAAGCTGAGGTAAGGGGTTTCTCTGCCTATCTAAATCTAATGGGAGCTGTTATTATGTCATTAGCTTAGCTGCTGGTGTATAAAACAAAAACGTGGTCTTTTAAACCCTGTTGTTGGGTCCTCTGAAGCTGTGGTTTAAACTACGGATGTCAACAGTTAACCGTTTATTGGTTAACCTCTAATATTTTTTACTGAATATGCATGTCAGTCTATAGGTTGATTTGCATACACACTCTGCTACTGGCTAGACAATTACGTGTTCACAACATCAGATATTCTTTTTGAATTGATTAAGTAGCGGTGTAAGACTGACTCCTACACGGAGTGTTGCATTATGGGTTGTCTGTAGCATAAATGTTATTAGGCTAGAAAGTGTCTTAAAGTCTGTTTGTAGTGAGTGTGTTAGAGTCAGTCAGCACTAAAAGTGTTACGTTAGTCCAGTTCAACCTGCAGGAGTTTCTGAGGGCTCGTTTAACATGTTTTTCTGCCACAGAGAAAATAAATTCATGACGAAGGAAAACGAGTCCAAAGTGTTTTCTGACGTCTCTACTGCAGAAAGGGAATATGTCAAGCTGCCAAATACCACTGTCACAGATGATAAGAAGCTCAAATAGACAAACAGGCAGTCTTATAAATGCTATCTGCCAGAGAAAATCATTTTTTAATGCTTCAAAGAGCCTGCTAGGAGAGTGTGTGAGTATGTAACTATACTATGATGTAAGTTATATTCTATATTCTAACTATTTTTCCAAAAACAGCTGTTGGAAAAGGGGAGGGGTTGTCTTATAATCAGGGTCCCTTTATATTCATATAATTATTGATATTCGTACCTTGAGCCCGTGTATGCCATTGAGAGCTACTGTGACTAAATGCATTGAAAAACACTTTGAGGAGAATGTAGACATCTCCTGTCTGCATTCCTGAAAAACTAGACTTTGCTCATACATAGATCTCTTTAGTTTGTCAGATAATCAGTAACCCTCTTCCATGGATCCAAATAAATTGAGGCAGATTCAACACCTTTTAAATGTAGCAAACACATTTTTTTTGACACATCTAATAGTGCTGCCTCTGTAAAATCATACATGGTGAAAAATTTTATCATTAAGAAATTAGTAAAATGTTCTGAGCTGAAGAAATGACGTTCATGACCTCAAACCTAGGATGCAATGAATTCTAGTGGCATTTAAGTGATTTCTACAGGAGACAGGAACTGGGTTTATACCAAACCACAGGTGAAGTTTGAACAAATTATACTGTAGATGTATTGTATTCCCACTATAATTTTAATGTAAGACAGGATAATTGGAACTGCAGCAGCTTGTAAGGAGACAGTTATTATAGGGAAACAACGTTCTACAATATTATTTAGATTAGTAGATGACTGATAATTTATTCTGTGGTAATAACTAATACTCTAATCTGCAACTAGAAGGTAAATGATAGGACAATGTAGGGCATTTTGAAGGTGTGACAGCTTATCCATTTTTGGCTATCAGAAATAATTAATAATTACGTTAAGTAATACGATTTAATTTACATTATATCCACCTCTGGGCACCACCCTTTAAAAGGGAAAGGATAGCTAATTCACTGATTCAGTCTCATAAAATATACTAATTATCAGTTTGGAACTCTGATTAACTACAACCAAAATGATCATATCAATAACTAGTAAAGGTTGAAGGGTTTTGGAGTTCTGCAGAGTAGAGGTTGGCAACACTGATTCTTGTGCTGATTAAATAGACCAGCAGGTATATCCAAAAGCAGTTATTTTAACAGATAACAGGATTAAAAATACACAATATATAATCTAACTAATGGTACTTTATACAGGTGTGTGTGTGTATGCTTGTGCATGTGTGTAGGAAAACAGACAAAAACAATATGGTTGACTCAAAATGGTAGCTGAGATCCCATAGTGTGTGTGAGAGGTACATAAAGGAAAACAAGATGGCAGACAAAGGAAAACTACAAACAAGATGGCAGAATCAAAGATGGCCACCCGGACTGCATGGCCTGTGAGGGAGAGAGTGTGCATGTTTCTTTGCTCTGCCTCCGCATGTGTGTGCTTTGAGTTTCTGCGAATCTATGTTTAAGGCCAATTTGTGTAGGATAAAGGTGCCAGGTTAAAAGAGAGGTTAGTTAGTTGCATGCAAGGCCTAGTAGTCGGTGGATGTAACTCCCGTGCTATGAATATGTGTGCAAGCATAGTAAAATCAACTTAGCGGTGTGGCTATCCAATAACCTGACAATGAAAAGACATCATAACAATAAAGCTCAGTGAGTAACACTAAACTAAATCAATACATCAATACACCCATGTTGTACTATGCTCTGTTGCGCAGTTTGTTTGATACCAATCCATGGAGGGAGAAGGGTGCTTCGGCGTGCTGCCTTGGCCTGCTGCTTTGGCGTGCTGCTTTGGCGCGCTGCTTTGTTAGCTGGCGATCTGTCGGTTGTGGAGGAGCCAGGCTGGGAAGAGTTTTGGTTCCAGTGCTGATGTGCAGTCTTCTGTGCAGTCAGTGGTCCGGTCGTGCGGGTTGGAGGGAAACCAGTTGTTCCTGTTAGCTGGCAGACTGTGAGCAGAAGATCAGCTGTGCTCGCTGTGCGGCTTCTGTGTTGTAGCCACTAGTGCTAAATAACTTGGATCAGGTTTGCCCTTTTGCCACTGCTGTGAAGAAAACAGTTCTGTGCATCTACTTCAAGCAGACTACACATGAGGGCAGAGCTCGGAGGGAGAGGCACCTGCAGCAGCGGTGAAGAGAAGAGTTAGAACAGAGGCCAGCTGGGCTTTTGTTGGCAGGATGACATCACAGATCATAGACCAAAATGACCTACGGCAGCTGGTTGTTGGATCCATGGTCGGAGTTCAAGGATAGGTGTGAGACCTGAAGAATTCTGGGAAGTTGCACGAAAGAGGAAGCCTTGGCCCAAATATCCATTATCTGTTACCCAAATATCTGCTGGCTACCCCCGAACCCCCAAATTATTGGCCGTTGCCCCCAGAGGCTAAATCATCTTCAGACAGATAGCCATTGGGTTTGATTGTATCTTATTATTTATCCACCTTTAATTTTGTATATTTATTTATTCATTGTCTAAATTTTTGTAATGTGTATGTGTAAATTGTAAACATGTCTACACAAAGCTACAACAGAACATTCAACGCTTAGAAAATGAACTGAGAAAAAAGGATGAACTTATGTTGGCATTTTCTACTGTTGCAACTGCCCAGAAGCATATTTCAGCTTTGGGTGAATCTGGCTGTATGGACCAAAGCACCTCTCTGTGGCTCAGGACTTTGATGTCACACTGCCGTGGTCCAGCTCTATAACCTCTGCTTCTGTCAGACGACCAATGGCCTACACTTGCCCAGGCCTGCTCTTCTCCACACACACAGGAGGCATGGGTCTCAGTGAAGCACAAACACCAGCAGGGTAAACACTCTTCCCGTTCGCCACTGCACCCAGCTAGCAAGTCCGCTGCTTCGGAGGAGTTAGGCAAATCAGCTTCTCCGATTCAGCTTGACAACCGGTTTGCTGTGCTGGAGGAGTCAGGGAGACCGGTTTCTGTGCATCAGGACAGGGATGGTGCTGCGCTCACTGGTTGCTTGCCCCCACTGGCTTCAAACGGCAGGTGTCCTGGTACTGGAGTACAAACGCTCTCCCCAGATGGTTGCTCTACGCCATGCATGCAGTGTTTGTTGCTGCACCCTGGACCTGACAGTTGAGGTGCCTTCCCTGGGTCTTGTCCCTTCAGGTGGGTCACCACCACCACTCTGTTGAGCAGGTTGGAGTCATCTCTCCCTCCTAAGCAAAAACTCCAGCCTTGGAACCCCTGCAGTGGCGATGCTGATCATCTGTGATTCTATCTACACTGTCATGACCAATCTTGTATACATCAAAACACAACCTCTGAAACTGCTGATAAAAACATCAATCATATGCGATTAAAATTATTATATATATTTTATATAAAAAGAATACAACGAAAGTGCCCTTTAAGGTGCCCCCACAGTATGATAAAGTGTCTTCTAAAATGCTCCCACAGAATGATAAAATTCCCTCTAAGGTGTCCCCACAGTATGATAAAGTGTCTTCTAAAGTGCTCCCACAGAATGATAAAATTCCCTCTAAGGTGCCCCCACAGTATGATAAAATGTGATAGTACCCCAGGAATTGAGAAAACATGATGTGCCCTATCAATGAAGAGGATGTAATGCAATGCCCTATGAGTTGCCATAATGTGGTGAGCTGGAGTTTCTGTATGGGTTCCCTTAGTGGACAAAAAAAAGAAAAAGTGCAATTTAGGGTTCCCCTAAATCTAACATACTGAAGAGCAGAATTGGGTGCCCTTTCAATGAAAAAAAGTGCCCAATAGGGTGCACTGTATGAGAGAAGAACATGGTGAAGTGCCCTTCCAGTGAAGAACATGAGATACTTTGCCCAATGAGATGCCCCTACAATGGAGTAAACTGGCCATTATGGTAGAAATTAATGTATCCTTTATGTAGGCTGACCATTAGGGAAAAAAAGCACCTTTAAAAACATGTTAAAGTTGTTGTAGCTGACATTATTCCATCCAACTTCCAGTGTCTCTAATCAGGGGATAAGATAATTACAATAACAGAGTAAATTATTATTATCAGCGAAATCAGTATGTGTTAAAGAGGTCTCTTCTCCTCCTAGAAGTATGTTAGTATCTGACAGAGAGCCCCAGCACCAGGGCAGCTACACCCCTCACTCTAGGCTTTACCCCAATATGGTGGCTCTTGTCCTAACACTTCTAATGCTGGTCCCTATTTTGAGAGATCCAAATTAGTACTATTAACACATTAGAGAATAGTTAATATGCAAGGTACCTTACCGAAATGTAGTTGAAGAAGCCTTGGATGAGTAAAGTTTAGCAGTCCAAAAAAGAGGAGAATTTTCTGCCTTTCAGAAGATCAAGATGATCTACTTGGATTTTTTTGCACAAAAGCAAGTAAAAAATACAAAAAAATACAAAAAAAGAGAGCATGCAAAAATAGTTTTAAAAAAATCTGCCAACTGCCACTGGAAACTCAAAAGCTGTCTGCCAACCCTTCTTCCCAAAGAATACACATCCTGTAATACTCCAGGACAAAGAGGAGGTCTTACTAAGATTGTCCTATCAGCTATCTGCACATATCATATATTGTTTAAAAGCATTTCATTGGTTATGTAAAACATGCATACATTTTTATATTCAAAAGTATGTGTAATGATGATATAAGAAGCTAAAATGAGAATAAAATCAAAATGCCATCTTTACAATAGTGGCTATTCATGTGAAGATCATATGTCATATCTTAAACAAAGATCCTCTTCTTGTTCAGTTCATTGAGAGACATAGGCCTATATTGTTCTGTGGAAAGCCCCGAACCCATCTTTAGCAGCAGCTCTCATTGATGAAGGTCGAACACAGTTATGGACAGCTCCATGACGAATTATCAGTGTCAAGGAAGAGGCAGATGCATGCCTTCACAGACAGTATACTAATATCCTGTTTTCCCTATAATTACAGAATGCCAAGAAGAGACAGAAAATTGAAAACAATACGAAGGGATCTGCAAAATGCAGCTAGAGACAGCAAGGGAGGAGATGAGAGAGATAAAAGAACGTTTATATTAACCATTAGCAACTAAAGAGATCTCTAGTAGAACTTAAACCTCTGACCAGGCATGTTAAAATGTTTTAAAAATGTATCTTGTCATGTTATTAAATCTGGAAGAGAACCTTTTGAGGAACCCTGCTAACAGCCATACAAATGGAGAGGAGGGAAAACACAACTTCCTTGGTAGGGGTAAAAACACACATGACAAAGGCAAGAGGGCTAGTGCACTTCTAGTGCCGTTTGTCACGGCCTTACCACCCCAAGTAACTGGAAAGGCATGATGAATGACAGAGCTGCCCAGTCTTTCAAGGATGTTTGCCAATTCTATGACATGGAGGAAGACAGTATTGTCACTGAACCTAAAGTGTTCCACTCTTCCTATGCTCCTTCTACCAGCAATGTTCAAGCTATGCTGACGTGCCTTAAAGAAAATGATGTGGACACAGTCTTCCCAAAGCTGACAAAACCCCTCAAAATAAATGCTACATTGCAAGTGACAACTGCATCAGTTGAGCGATCGTTCTCCAAATTGAAGCTGATCAAGACCCAGCTTAAAAACAGATGTGGAGAGGGAAGGCTCTCAGATTTTGTCCACTAACGGACATCACATTTGACCATTACAAGGTCATTAACATTCACAAAGTCATGGCCAAAAGAACTCTCCTTTTATTTCACAATCTTGCTTCTCACTTCCTTGACATGCTCAAAACAGCTAATTCTCAAAATGTTAATAGTTCCATGTTTTTACTACAGATGTGCTTACGAAATAAACATTTAAAACATTACCCATTCCCTGTGTTGGATTACAGAGTTGTTTGCAAAATAAATGTTTAAAAAGTAAATGCTTTTTAATACAGAGGTGTTGTTTTCCTTATATTCTGAATCACCTTATAAAGTGTTAATTGAGGATTTAACCTTTTAAGCAAACATGCGTCGTTCTTTTCTGCAGATGGGGGCCATTGAATGTATCTGGTGCCCTTTATATTTTTTTGTCCCTGGCCCTCAGACAGCCCGAGTCCACCACAGATGTTGATAATAGATAAGATATTATCGTTATTATTATCGTTATTTAAAACTTTTAAATCAATTTTATTGTGTTCCATTGCCATCATTTTTTGTCTTTTTAATCAATTTTATCTAGTTTTTATTTAACTCTATTGTACTACTATTACTGTTATTTTAGCTTTTAAATCGACTTTATTACATTTTCATCATTTGTATTTTCTTGCATTCATTGGTCTCAAATTGTTTTGCTTTTTTTTTCTTCCTTTTTTGTTGTTTTTACAGACTTCCCTTGTTCTGTCTTATTATTACCTTTTCAGTCATCTGTGAAGCTCTTTGAACCGCATTAACCTGTATGAAAGGAGCTATACAAATAAATGAGATTGACTGGTTGATTGATTGGGAATGGAGGTGTTACGAATGAGGTGGTATTTTGGACTGCTGTCAGTATGTGTTCTTTATATCTGTTTGACAGGTTTTGAGTGAGTAATAATGTTTGCAAATAGGTGTTCACCAGACTGCGCAGGTGATTGGTCCGCCTACTACCGACATCTGCAGGTGATTTACTCATTTCTGATGACACTCGACTATGTAAGGAGCCAAGATGGAGTCAGTGCTGTGTGGGGCAAAAGCTCATCTCTCTCTCGTTCCAACAAGCCATTTGATGGTATAATACAGCCATAAAAAACATGACTTCCTGGGTTTTAACATTTCACTCAGTGTAAATATCGTATTGCTTCAATGAAGAGGTGGAACAAGTCAAGACCGAATGTATACTGTCACATAGTGTGGAAGAGGATGATTCAATGTTAACACTGGATGTGAAGTTGTTACCTTGGTGACAGCTGAGATAAAAAATTATTTGAACAGCACCTTTATATTGGCATTTACTGTATCTCTGGCTGACTGACTTTTTCAGTAGAGAGCCCGTAACCACTATCTTTACCACAGGACGTGGATATGACATTAGAGGTAGGAAACTACTCTGACATCCTAAAGTGTCATCTGGTGGTTTGCAGGGCTCTTTGTTGAGGAGTGTCAGGTAGTTTGCTATGGTACTTGTGGTGTTAAAATAGATTAGTCATGTCAGAGTTAGGAAAACACTTCATATGTTGAAGTGTTCTCCAACAGTCTCAAAGCGCCAGGCTCTTGTTGAGGAGAGCAACATTGTTTACTGCAACATACTACTATTCAAACAGCACCAATTCCACGCAGACCAACGAGCTCAAAAGATTTTAAGTGTAATACAAAATTAGACCATTACACAGACTAGATTTCATAACAGTCTCTTTCTTTTTAGATTACTGTACAGATATTAGGATGGTGGTTCAAAAAGAGAAGCTTATGCAGATTTTTCCTTCATTTGTCAGATTCCTGCTGGCTGCAGCTGAACAGAGTGATATCAGATTATTCTAATGCATATCTCATTTCATTTGGCATGGAGCATTTGCTCCGTTGTATTTCAATCAGCCATTATGGAACATAGCATGCGAAGATTAAGATAATGTATGAACTTTGACATTATAATATATAGGATCACTGATTGTATATGTATTGTTGAGGATACATGTGCACGTGCTCTCATTTTATTTATCATATACAGTCACACATTGCGTATCAGCATTGCATTTACTTAATCTGACCAAAAAAAGTTACAGTAAATGCATCTGTGATCTGTGATCCAGTGATAAACAACAGTGTAGCCCCACCACCAAACTGTAAAAGGTCGGTTAACCTCAATGACAAATTGTCTCTTAACTCTTGTGCAGTATATAGTAATGCAGAAATTTGTGCCTCCACCCCCTATAAAATTAATGAAATTTCATTTGTGGTGCTAACAACATTGGAAAATTATATTTAAAGCATTTAACAGCAATATCTCTTTAATAATTGATCAGTTAAAACTGTTGACAGCTACTGTAGATACTGCTTAAGGTCAATGAGAAAATGAGTGAACCAACCTTTTAAAATGATTTAAACTCCCGAACTGTTTGAATGGTGAAAAAACAGTCTTATGACCTCCATTCACTAATTCTTCCGGAGCTTGTGATCATATCACACAACCTCCTTCAGTCGATGACGATGTCCAGTTGTCATGAATTGTAGATGTTCCAATTTACATTTTTTTCCTGAACACTTTAAGGACTTTTTGTTCAGTTTGGCTTAAAAGCTGAGTTTCTAGGTCTACTCTTGACCTTGGAAACAGAAGTTAAGAAAACAATCTCACCACACAGTAGATTTAGTAGCTATTAAAGTAGCCTTTTTAAGTGCTCAGAAAAATAGAAATTTGAACATCTAAAGCTCTGTGACAACTCCATCTGCTGATGAAGATCATATGACAGGAAGCTCTAAAACAGCTATAGTGAGATCATTTTCTTAACTTCCATTTCCAATGTTAAGAATGATCTTTGAACCTTTGATTGAAAGGTCTTTTATACACAAACTATCTGTGTTATGTAAGGTCAAACATGGTGATGGGGTCTTTAAATTATATACTGTGTTTATTTTTAATGTGGTTAAGTACACAATAAACGTTACAATAAATGTATAGAAACCTGTAGGTGATGTGCTGCTGTAAGGTTTTTAAACCTCACCTGAGATTCTGTTCTTCTTTCAGTTTGTAGATTTGGGCGACACAACTCAAGAGTTTCATGACAGAGTCACAGTTTAAATCATCTCAAAAACTTCTTTTTGTATTATTTTTCATTTAACTCCTGAACTTATGACTAGGTCTTTGACTGTGCTGTCAGAGCTCACCTGTCTGTGTGTCTCTGTGCTGCTAAGGCTGCTGCAGACAGGATATTCATAATTAAATGATGCCTGACAGTCAAACAAAACAGGTGGACAAGCTATGGCTAATTTAGCTTCTGAATAATGTTCATGTCTTAGTGATGTATATGCATTAATAACTCTGCTCCTCATCCACTCATGGAAAAGGGGAGAGATGGCATTAAATAGTAAGTATTCCTCCCACTAATTTAAAAGATTAATGTTTTGATTGATTGTAGAACATTATTACTAACTAAGCTCAACTGTTATTGACACTTTGGTTCTTCTTAAAAAGGACCAGATGTCTTAATTTGCTTCTGGGAGGAATTTCCATCAACAGTAATAAAGTTATTTAATTAAACAGCATGTCTGAGCAACAACCACAAATTAGCTGACATCAACGCCTGAAATTAAATATAATATCAAATGATCTGTGAAATTCTGTGAAATTTGGAACATTTAAACTATAAATACTAACCTCGCTTCAGATTCTCCACCTCACCGACTCCACTACTGCTGCTGCTGCTAGTCAACAATGCGTACAGCTTGAAGTTGAGTGTTGCCACATCATCAAGTTGGATATCCTCCATATCCTGCTCTTTCACTCTTTATCATAATAGCATACTTTTTTTGCAGGAAACATACAAACCTGGCAACTCTGCAGAGATCTTACCATTAACGTTATGTAGATTTAAAGCAGTTAGATTGTTTGAGATTGGTAAAAATATTGGTAGGGTCCATACCCAAATCTACACCCATGGATTATAGTATATTGCTCTTGCTGCTGGAAAACCTTTTTAGCTCCTGTTTTTTCTCAAGTGAATTAATAGTTTACATGGTCTTCTGTGCCTTCATGCATGTACCTTGGTTGTTTGTACCAGCATCTAATGCATAACAAAAAAGCACCAATGCCCAAGCTGCCTTCCTATTCTCTCGCTTCCACTCCTTGACTTTGTTTTTCTGTGTGTCCACTGGAGTTGACCTTATGGTTAGGATTAGGGTTGAGCCAAATACTTGGATGAAACAAGTATCCAGTTTGGATAATGTACTTTAATGTACGAGCATGAGTATCATCAGAGTAAAATGTGTCAATATCCATACTTATGATAGTCCAGGCAGCCACACAGAGCTCCTCCCCTACATAGAGCCTATACAGAGTTCACTGCTGCTGCGCCACACAACACAATCTTGCCATCATCACAGCCGCTCTGTCCACAGGGATTAACAGCTCGCGACTCTCACTGCTTCTACATCGGTTACTGATGTATTTTACTTCATACTTCTGTAGCGACCAGCCATCAGAATTACATCACCGCCCACCTGTCAAGAGTTCATTCATTTTTCCCACAGTTAACATCCACAATCATCCAGTAATCCAATCACAACCCCTCAAAAAACCTGCTCAGTGTGAAACCAACCAACGGGAAATCCATTATTAGTGATAATAGCGTTGTAATGTTCGTGTCATTGTAACCAACTCGTGGTAAAACATAAGCCTTATCTCTGGAGTCTGTGTCAGGAAGAGGAATAATCCATTGGATGTGTGTATTTCCTTGTCAGAGTTAAAAGGTAAAACAGGTAAAACCTGGAGCAGACTTTTCTGTATTCTTTCTTTTTGTGGTTGTGAACTAGGATGAACTAAACTGATTTGGGGTTGTAGGGAAAACAAAATGGACTCTTCACCAATTGGATTAAACTATGAGACTGTGGAACGAGTCTTTGATACGCACACACTAACACACACACTCACACATACCGATATTGCTTTGCTTTCTTGATTTAATACACCTATTGATATCTGAATTGTGTTGTGGTCTATTTATTTTTACAGTGCTGGTTTTTGGTGACGTATATTACATTTCTACTTGTTATTTGCTTTATTGTTTTGTGCCGTCTGATGGAGCTATTTTCTTTCTATTCTATAACCATTATTTGTCAGATATGACTCTGACTGGCACCCTGCTTCATTTAAGTATCAAACCTGCAACACTTCTTAATACTGCATGTGTTGTGTTCATTGATTCACTGAAGTTTATTCATTCAAGTTTATAAAAAACTTGAATGAATAAATAATTCTCTTACTCTTGTGATCAAAAACACAACTTCTGATCAACCCATATGCATTTCAGACTTATAATATCAACTTCCACTTAGGCCACACCCATTCCAAGTGCGGATACAGATACAGATAATTCAGTTGATTGAACAGATACAGATACAGATAATGGTGTACTCTCTCATCCCTAGTTAAGATAATGGCTTTACCCACTTGAACAACGGGGGACAGCAGGTGCCTGAATACATCACAATTACTCTTTATTCAATTAGTGCACTTTGAGACTGCTGCACTGAGCAAGACCAAACACACACACACACACACACACACACACACACACACACACACACACACACACACACACACACACACACTCTGTCAAGCTCAAGAAATGCTGAACTTGCCTATATGAACATGTACACAACCAACTTCCAAGCCCTTAACAAGGGAACCCTTCTGATTCTTCCTATCCATCCAACATAGTGTGAACGTGGCATTAGCTCTATAATTTGGTTGAAAATGGCAAATGTTTTTCTGTTGACTGGTTTTAAAATGAGAATCTTGTAAAAGAGGTCTTAAATATGCATTAGAAGTAAATGGCATTGTGCTAAAAGACTGAGCCTAAAGCTAAATGTCTCAGGCAAAAAATCAGCATCTTCACCACTAAAATCAGACAGGCTTGCATTTGTTTGTATTTTCTAATTGTATTTTCACTTTTAATGTTCCAAGAGAAAATACTTTTAGGATAAGGACTAACAGATGTATAATGCTGAAGTAACATACTAATGCTATCTTGGGTAATGTTGGCTGGTGTTGCTGGAGTGTAAACTTCCCCAAATGCAATAAAGAGCACAGAGCTGCAGTTGTAAAATACAGGGCGGTTTTTATGCTAGAAGTGAATGGGCTTTTTGTTTTTTTTTTTGTTTTTGGAAAAGCTAGGAAAAGGAGACACCACCCTCCAAACTGTCTTAAAATGCAGAATATTGCTCCTACTAGAGCCCCATGCACACCACTTTGGCATGTGGGGAAATGGTGGCTAAGACTATGATTGTACAATCACAGTTTGGGGGAGGGGTGTAGCGAACAGTCAATTCCAATCCATCCACTTTCCTCATATTGACTTGCGAGTCATTTTGCACCATGCATGTTTTCATTGTGTTGAGGCTTAGAAATCCTTCTATAACCTGCCCATATCTCCTGACTAAATTGCATTTAATAGGTGAAATCAAACCAATCAAAGCCACATACAGCCAGCTGGATGATTTATAGGAGTGCATGAGCTGCCAGGAATACAAGACGATCACCGCCAAGGTCAGTCGGATAGCAGTGCAATGAGAGAACACACATGTGAGCATGCTTAAGCACTTACACACAATGTAAATGTTGATGCACACACAGAAGTACACACTAGATGTATATCCAGACACACATGGACTACTTGAGTATTGATTTTAGATCCCATTTTATAACTGGGAAGTAAAGGGAAGCAGTGAAAGAAAAAAAGAGAGAGGAAGATGTGTAATAGGAGATCTTGGTGGTAGGCATCTAAAAGTGGTACTTTAAGGGCCTGATTCATGATGGTGCTGTGTAATATCTGGTCTATAATGCTATTTCCACACCATTACATCACAGAACTATTTTTCAGAACAGACCGCAGTGCATCCATCAACAGCTATCAGATGATATCGTGTTTACAAGACAATTTCTATGCCATAACATTACTATCACTATCCCTCAAAACGCATGCGAGCGCATATATCAGTGATGCTGAAGAGTATCTGATGTGAAATGGTTTCTCAGCTCATTGTTTTATGAGAGATCAAGGACTGGTGGTGCCATTAAGACATGTGACCTATCTTTTAGAACGTAAAGCAGTCCATACATCATGGGCCCAGGATAAAATCTAGAGCACTAAGCTGTTTCAGTAGCATTATGCCTTGTAAGCTACACTCAAACAGCTACAATTCAGACAGAAGAGCATATGTCATGGAGTGCAGGGTAATAACTAATGCAAAATACTTTTTAGCCACGCTAGCAGCGTTTGGTTCAGAGTGAAATGTCTCGACCACCGTTGGATGGGTTGTAGTGAAGTTTGGTGCAGACATTAAAGTCTGACTCAGGATGAATTGTAATCACTTTGATGATCCTATGACTTTCCCTCTCGTGCCATAGTGATACGTAGTGATAGTAATAACTGCAGTGATAAATATAAAATGTTAGCATGATACCACCGTTAACTAAGATTGTGACAAAGGTTAACATTATATTTGCAAAACACCAGCAGGCTAACATTGTTGTGAACATGTTAGCATGCTGACATTAGCCTTTTTAGTCAGTGACTACACAGTGGTGAATTTCTATATAGTTAACATTTAGTATTGTTCTCAGATTTTTGAATGCTATTATTCTTGCACAGTAATCACTTCAGACTTCATGATGGAGACATATAGGCTTACCTCAAAAAAAGAAAAAAGGGAAACTTTCTCAATTTTCTCATGGTAGACTAGATCAATACAGCTAGTAATACCACATGTTACAATGCTTGAATGCATAAAGCTGTAGCGTGTTTAGTGTATAGCTCGTTAGAAATACGCATTGTTTAAAGCCATAAGTGCAGCTCTAGGGCAGTGCACTGATCCTTTGCAATGCTCTCTTTAGGTTAACAGGCTTTGTGTCTGCTGGGCATCTGTGTTTTAGATGGTTGCATAAAAAAGATGCGTAAAAGAAGCATCTGTTGCAGGTCTTGCCTTTGCTACAGTACAGTATGAGACTACTGAATCCCTTTTGAAATGCAGCATTCTTTTGATAAAAGCTGATTTGGATTTTGGCATTTAGCATTTGCTTGAAAAGCACACTGAGTGCTCAAAGCGGCACGCAAACAAGAAGCAACTGAAGACTATGAAAGGTGCTCTCAGATAGAAAGCAAAGCAAAACATAGAGGTGGTGTGAGTGCATATAAGGTCAATGGGAAGATGTGGATTGCAGTGAAGACAGCTCCACTCCAATTTCATTCATCTACGTTTGATACGTGCTTATCCTGTTCAGGGTCACAGGGTGCGCTTGAATTGAAAAAGGTGTATCTTGAGCGAAAAGATGTGAGGTTATCCTGTGTTTGCTCCTGTGAGACAACCAAAAAGAAGATGTGAAGAATTACCTGCTAAATTCTGAAATCAGTCTGCCATACACGTATACCCCGGCGCACTCCAGACACACAGGCAACTAAACCAAGCCTCTGTACTGTGAGCGGAACATGTCTATTGTCTCTGTGGGTAAAAAACGCAGACAGCAAAAACCACTCCAGTAGTCAAATTTGCCAGAACATAGAGAGATGAGAATCAGAATCCTCAGTGAGCTGGGCAGAGATACTGGGATTTACAGGCACTATTAGGCACTATAACAAAATCAGGGAGTGTGTCATTAACTAATACTTCACAGTTTATTTAACCCATAATGCTCAGTGATTTCTGCAGCTGCAGAGGATCACGCTCCAAACAAAGCTCCGAGGTTTGTTTGGAAATGTACTGACAAACCAGCAGGGTCTCTCTGTGATTACAGTGCTCTCATACACCAAAACAAAGCACTCCAGGGTTAAAAATGACTGCTGCAAACCAAATAAGTGTGAAAATGTCTTAAGAGGTGTTGGTTGTACAGTACAACAATGTCTTCCATAACACTACCACACTGAAAGGCACAGGAAGCTGAACGAACAGATGCTTTCTTGTATTTTTTTTTTCCTACTCACATCTGCCAAAGGATGCAGCGTCTCAAAATGTGAAACACAATGAGAGCCTTCTTAGATTTACAAGTCCTGATTTTCTTTGCTGTATTCTCATTCTCTCTGTGGTATGGAACTGTTTGATGTTGATAAAATGACACCATTTATTTCACTCTGTCATCCAAACTGCCACAATGCATGGATACACTCCCCTGCCAAAAGCATAAAGAACAGGGTGAGATATGTTCCATTTTTGTACAAAAAAAATCCTATTAAGCTTACCTGTCATTACAAATACACTTCATTCACTTTATATTATACGTTTACACTTGGGGAAGCACTGAGAAGCCTTGGTGTTCTAAATATACTTACATATACAGTATACAGATGGGAACATGACATGCACACGTTTTGCTTTAAACAATCAGACCTAATTCTAATGGATAGCGTTCTGTGTATCTGCTGAGATTAAATCTGCCAAATATACTTTGATTCACAGCACTGCATCTTCCTCTCTCATTCACCCGCACACAAGCAGACGCCCGCATGCACCCACACATGCGCACCCCTACAAAATAGCAAGATATTTTAACTTTCTGTAGACTACATCACCGGGGATTCTGAACAGGCTATTTAGACAGGATAACTCAGCGTATGCTTGTGTGTGGTGTCAACAAAGTACTGATGTGAAAGATGTATGCTATTTTTAGAGGTCTTAACACCTTTTTGGAATGTTTGACATCATTACTACAAAATTGTACACATTGGTTTCCACCATTTTTCATGTATTTAAGTTGATGTCAGACCTTCTTTCATTTCAGTATGCGATTAAATTTCATTTTAAGAGAATTAAACATTTATTTTGGATAGGTATACTGTACATAAACATGGTATGCATTAGAAAATAGTACAATTTGTAGTAAATAAATATGTTGGACAACCTTGGACTTTTGCTATAAAAGGCATTTGCTATAAATTCTGTATAAGTATGTGTGTGTTCAAGAATGACATGGCTGTGGTCCATCAGGGAACAAAGTGAGTGTGCAATTATGAACAAACTAAGCATCACCAGAAGGGATGACACTGTGAATATCAGTATGAATATTTTATAATCACAGGGTGCTGTAGTTCTCAAGCAAGGAGACTGAAGTTGACGAAATGTGAATTCATAAAAATGTGACAAAATAAAAGATGCTGATGTGAAGGGAACTCAGTCAAACTGAGATGACTCAAAAGAAAATCAGAGAAAATACTAAATGGCTAAAAAGTGTGATGGGGGTGGGGGGGGGGGGTTACACAGAAAGGGTTTATTTTCATAATGGGCTCACAAGGGTGAGAAAAAAGTATTAAACATGAAGGGACACTGAATATTTTATTTAAGCAGCCTAAATTTAGTTCAGGCTGTTTTATATTAAAATACACAAGAGACAGACTGACAGTAATGGACTGAATTACAGTAGTAGAGAAAGCGAGATCTCAGAAGAAAGAAGGACACAGAAAAAGAGAAACGAAACGAGAGAAGACACTGTTTCCATTCAAGTGCATCAGCTAGTGCACACTGCTAACATAAAGAATTTGCCAAATATGTCTTTCTCAGTATATGTTTTCATATTTTAATATATTAAAACAGTAACCATATTTTTTTTTTTTGCAGCTTGGGGCAGCGAAAACAAGCCATAAAACTACTGCTGTATTATCTCCTTATAAAGATGTTAATATAAAAATATTAAGCAGTGCAACTTCCACTAATACATACAACATAGTGTTAGAAGACATGAATAACCTAGTAGGTTTACTATGGGCACTATTAAAATAGTAGGCTAGTACTGTTAGCTACTACCATTGGAGATTAATACCTTTTTACTTTCAAAAACGTAGTATGTTTTTAGCTGGAATTTTAACAGTAAGCCCAATAAAGGTATGTGCTCATCTCCAATTGGTCGATTTGGGAAAAATTACACTAAAACCAAAAAAGGCGGAGTGGTCCCTTATTTATAAAAGGGTAACTTTGACAGCGTGACATTATTGTACTTTTTTGCATTTCTTTTGAGTAACGTAGTGAGTGATCCAGGCAACTCACACATAGACATTCATTCACTCACACTTCACCTCTAGTGGCTGTTTGGAGCCATGGCAGTGTCTACAAAAAGACTGTAGGATCATCCACTCACCTCTCCTCTGCAATCCTGCAGAAGTGTGTGGGGGGCTTAACATCTGACAGTGTGTGACAACAGCTCAAGTAACAAACATCATTGTTGATATGCGTTTGAGATTGGTAATTAATTAGTCATTTGTGTATGTCTGCACAGTTTTGTTACCCCGGATATGTTTCTGGTATGCTAATAAGGCATATTTGATTTGAATGGTTGAATGGTAGAAAGAGAGCAGGTGAGAGAGACACAGAGAAGTGGGAGGATGACAAACTGTTTCCATCATCATCCTCGAGGCAAGAGGAGGCTGTGTGTTTACATAAGAATACACACACAAAACCCATCACACATATGCACACACACATACACAAAGACCTTGTTTTTGTTTGTTTATATGCAGTTCAGTAAATGGCATTGGCCTGCGGAGCAAAGCATTGTGGGAGGACATGGCAAACATATTATGGCATTAGCTTGTAATGACACATTGTTGGTTTACGTGTGTGAGTGTGGTGTCTGAAAATAGCTCGTGTGACAGAACAACGGGGAATGTGGAAGCATAAATCTCTGTCTCTCTCATCTCTGTTCCTGTCTATCTCGCATCTTATTTTCTACTGTAGTGCACTGGCGGCTTTAACAGCAGAGATAGCAGTAAGTGTGTGTGTGTGTGTGTGTGTGTGTGTGTGTGTGTGTGTGTGTGTGTGAGAGAGAGAGAGGAAGGGAGAGATAGTGGTTACAGTAAAATGACAACCAAGAGGCAGCCATCTTTTATCTTCCAAACAATTAAAAATAAAACATCTGAATTCTCACTGGGAAACCAGAGCATGGCAAATATCACTGAAAGGATAATTCTTACAGGAGGAGCAGTTTTTTTTTCTTCCGCTCGGAGGTTTGTGGGAGCTTAGAGCCCATCCCAAATATTTCCCCATCCCGCTGCTTGCCCCTCACATCTCAACTATTGACTTTTTTTCTGTGTTGGTACAGAAGCAATCAAACGGCTACAGTCTCTAACACGCATACAAGACAATCCCCAACAGCTCCTGTAGCTCTGAACGTTACCTTGAATATGAATTGCTTAAATGTTCTTTTTTTTCTTGGTCTAACTAGATTTCCTCTTGAAAGACGATCCAACCAAACATTAAATTTGCACAGATGAGGGCAATGATTGGGATATTTGAGACTGTACAAAATCTGATAACTAATGCATATTTAATTCTAAATTTACTTTACGAAATAAAACAAATTAGCTGCAATCATCCTGACATAGATTTCAAAACATGTCCTGAGTTAACTTTCCCCCAAGCAGCACAGGTACATCTGGGAATATGTAATATTAGCTGCTTACAGTGTTGCACCAACTACATTATTTTCATGAGCCTTCATCACTAACTGTGTCACTCATTCATAGTGCCTTTCTCTATCTTGCTGGAGAGGACTGTTAATTCCTTTGCTTTCATTTAACGTTACAATATTGATTAGAAGCCTCAGTTGGAGGTGTCAGATGTAATGAGACAACAACCCCTTTAGCCAATCAGAATGAATGAACGATGCTATTTCTCTCATTAACTTGCCTTTTGCAAAGTGCACCATTATTTCATCCATACTGCACTGATTGTAATTTACAGGTGATGGACAGGTTAGTTACATGTGAACTTCAAGACTGTTATTTCATGCTATTTTTCACAGCTATGGACTAATGGTAACAACTTTTTACTGGCTAATTAGCACTCACTTGTTAATGTGGAATTACTCTGCTACACCATTATGGGAGTACTGGACGACCACTAACAGAACACAGACTGAAACTAGTATGTTAGGTTGTGTTTTTATATTTTTACAGTGTATTTTATGCATGGCATTGTGTGGTAATTTCGGTAACTTTCCCTCATGGTGTATTGTGGCCTTTACGCTAAACATTAAATTAAAAATCTTACATCTCCTAAGATTAAAATGCCATAACCTTTCCAGTCATTACAATGTAATCACTGATGGTCACATTTACATATTGCCTTGTTTTTTAAACTGCAGTAAGGTTTCTGGTAAAGAGTGCCTTCTTCTCATTTGCACATGACTCAATAATTACCACCATTATCTTTTAATTTACGGTCATTACTTTGTAATTAACTGACAGTAATTTACCTTCAGTCTCCAGGGAAAGTCAGTCAGAACACCGTATTGGCAGTTTCATCAATAGCCAGAGCTCAGCATTGACAGCCATCAAGAAGAAAGATGTCTGGTTAAGAAGTATTTCATTTCACCCTTCTTACCAAAGAATAATACCTTTACTCTACCCACTCTACTTGACATGAAAAAAAAATCTTCCTAATTATAAAATATCTTATTTTTGCCCTGCCATTTACTTTGACAGAGAAAAGCTCTGAAGGCAATACACATAGCTCATTATGTGCTTGTTCCATTATAAGCAGCTACATAGTGTAGCACATCTCCAGTGGTATATTGTAATTTTGGAAACCTTACTCTCACTCCTGCCTTTGTTGGCACTGTTGAGAATATTGCACCTGGAACTCCAAATTAATCTCAGTGAGGCCCTAGAAATGGGTACAAGGGACAGCTAGGATTGTAGAAAAAGGACTTTTCAAAAATAAAATGTGTCATTATTTTGGTCAGTCCAATATATATATATATATATTTTTTTTTTTTTCTTTCTGAAAGGCATGTTTGACTAAGAATATAAGACAACTGTCTGCCATTGCCTCAAGATAAACTGACTCCCTCAAACCATGTATAACAACGCTCCTCTATTCTTTAATAATCCTAGAGCAGATGGATGTTAATGTCTTGTCGCCAGCAGTTTTTAGTGTTGACAGTGTGCATAAATTCCCCAATACCTTTATAAAAAGCTACATTTCGGTCACATGACCATTATCAGACATCTCAACTTTTGACACTTTACTTTGTCTTGATGTCCTGCATCGCTAGTGGTGTTCCTTTACGGTTTGCCAGTCAATGATTGGTTCACCGCTTTCATCTAGACTGAAATATCTCGACTGCTGTGACATTTTGTACAAACATTCATGGTCCCCAGAGGATGAAACCTACTTTGAAACCTGACTTTGGTGAACCTCAGACTTTCTTTACAGTGTCATCAAAGAAAAAAGTACAGCCTCAGAGCAACATAGCTGACATGGATCATTTTATAGAAAAATAAGTAAAGGTCTGCAGAGATGCTCATATTGAGGTTTGGGCTAGTGTTCATATATTATAATATTAGAGAGGATTACAGCAGAGTACAAGTGAGTTCTTCACGATTTCAAATGTTGCCAAAAGGTGCAACAATGGTGCTTTCTTTACAACTATTGTTTACTTGTATGTACCTAGAATAACGCAGTACAAAGAAATCTAAAAACTGTTTTTGTTAGTAAGAGAGAAAAAGTATAAAAGTTACCCCGGGTAAGACTGCCAACTAAATGGTTAAAATATAAATGAAAATGCAGAGCCCTGTGGACTCCTCCATGGGACCTGTTCCTAACGCATCCACCATCCTGTTGTTATCAAGGTTTCTAAATAAAGACTTTTTATATCTTTTTCCCCCCTGTGAGTCCACCTCAAGGAAGTACTTCAGACACGGTCAAGTTTGAAACAGACTATGGCAACTGCTGGTCCTATGCCAGCCCACTGAGATGTTTACTTCCTGAAAAAAGCTGTCTTGACCTTGTAATTTTCAACCGAGGTGCTCAATAAGAAATGAGATACAGAGAGCGAGAGGGGAGGACAGACCGACAGAAAGAGACAGGTAGAACTGTGGCGTGCAAGCAGAATGTCGCCGGGGATTGTGTATTTGTGTGTGTGTGTGTGTGTGTGTGGGCTTGGTTAAATAATTTACAGTGATCCAAACATGAGCACACTCTTTCATTATTTACACGCACCGCATTTAACACACAATCACACACACACACACACACACAAATGCCAAATGTAATGTATTCAGTATTGAAAAAGTCAGTCAAAAAGAATTACCATTAATTTTTAAGATATTCCGAGACACAAAGCAGCAGAGAGAAAAGAACAAGGAAGAAAAGAAGTAAAGGTGAATCACAGCGAGAGACATGGATAGTAAATATATAGCAGCTATGTGGGGAAAATACTAAACTTCCATAAACCTTTCTCTCAGTATTTCCCTTGCTCCTTGGTGTCCCATTGTGTCATAGCAATAAAAATAGTCAGAGTACTTCAAAGTGTTCAAAGTGAACAGAGGGGGGTTGTAGTCAGGTCAGCTGCTGTTTTCCAGTACTTTTTTCCCAGAAGCCCATGGTACATGGGCTTTTAAATACACATTTCAGGGATTTATTTAGCCTTGCAAATGAACATCTACTATATTGTCCTACATACAAAGCTACAGACAAGTTGCCCTTGAGCAAGATTCTTGAGCTGTCTTGCCTGCTCCACTGAAGCAGACCAGTGGCTTAAAGTTATAATCTCGAAGATTTTCATTTAAATAAATGTCTCTCAAGTCACTATCTATCACCAAATGAGGTAACACAATGGTTATAAGCCTATGGCCCGCTGATGAAAGCTCTTGCATTTGCAGTGTTATGATTATTACAAATCAAGTGTTGGTGGCTACTTTACCGCCATGAATTCAAATCACAAGCGGCAGGGTTAGTGATGCATTTTCCATCACCCAGTGGTTGATCCACCAGAGAGGCTCGGCGGACCTAATGCAAAAGATTCACTCTTCAATTTGCTTATGCTTGCGTGATGTCATGAAGCGACAGTTTGGATCTCAGGGAGTGAGGTTGAGTCAGGTCCAAAAACACACCTGCAATCACTGCTTAACGCCATATGGTGCTGCCAAAGAGAATGAAACAGAGATCTTCCAGATTGCCACTTTAAAGTAGCAGACTGCAGTTTTAGGCAGCTCCCAGGTGTCAGTGTGTGAGTTGAATCAATGTGAAGCAAGACATGCAGTATAGTTTAAAGCTGCAATAACTGATTTTTTGGCTACATAGAGAGAAAAATATTTGGCTCTTTAGCTGCTAAATGCTCCACTATGTTCACCTGCTAGTCACAGACTGTGTCTGTTTGGCATTTGGTGCTGAGCAGGTAGTGTAGAGTGAGTTTTTAGAGCTTTTAAGCTGACAACAGATGAGAGTGGTAACAGTGAACCAAAACAGTCAAGTTGCAGCTGGACAGCTAACCACTGAGCTGAAACTTGCTGTAAAGCTTTGTAAAACCGATGGGAGCTGCAGAGTCAGGTGATAATTCTCTGTAGATTTGTCACTACAAGCAACACCTCTCACATTACACACTGTCATTTCATAAATTGTGATTATAAAAATATTAACTATAGCTACATTTGGTGCAAGAGAGAATACAAAAGAAAATCATAATTATCATTCACTAAAGGTTTACTTCTTAGACTGGCTATTCCTAAAATCTACCAGGTCTAATACAGTATATGATATAATGTGTTTTGAAGGAATCAACTGTACTTATTAATTTACCAGATGTTTAGAGAGACAGTGGACTACTTGACACACTGTCAAATTCAAATTCCTCTTATTGTCTTTTCTGAATGCTACTCCTATGTCTCGCATATTGTGCACATTAAGTTATTTCATTAGTAAAAGGTTATATCTTGTGTTGCCTAGAAAGTGTAATTGTAGCATTCTGACTTGCGACAATCATACAGATTGTACCATAGACGTTCTTTTAGAGGTTCTCATTGTAGATGTACAAGATGGATGGGTCAACCAGCAGTTATCTCTGGATTTAGTCTGCTTTTGTAAATGGATTAGAGCATTTTCAATCTCATACAGAACACAAAATGTGTAAATCATGACAGCTAAGCAAGACTGGCGCACAGCACCAGTGTCAAAACCACTCTAATGATGTCTTAGACTTGTCTTGATCTCTTCTGTTAATTGGCTGGACCTTTTCAGATTAAAATCAGTTTTAATGAACTCGAACAGCTCTTTTGTAAAACGTGAATGTTAGGTAGAATGGAGCAGGTGGACCCCAAATTCAGGAGAGCAAAGCAAGGCTGAAGAATACCTTCTTTATTTTTTATCACTGAGACAGAGTATGCTGTGCGAGTTCAGACTGGAGAGAAAACAAAGACAGACAAACCAATATAGGCAACCCAAATAATCATCATAGACATATTAGACATTTATAGACATAGCTCAAATCAGCTTTCTCTCTTCCCATTTAGTTCAGTCCAAACAAAAAGGGAGAACAGTCTGAGGGCCTCTGGAGGACCAGTGGAGAATAGCAGCTAGAGACACAGAGTCAGACTGTGAACAGAACCATAACAGTGAAAGTGGAGGGAGGATTCAAACCTGCAGTTTCATCATAGACTAATACCTGGTACTATGAAAATGAGAAACTGATACAAATTAGTGTATTCAGTTAATTAGGTTCAATTTGATACCTGATGCTAGTGCAGTGAACCTCACACATATGGAAGGTAATTTACAAATGTCTTTGAGCCATGTCTTATGTCATCCTCATTCTGTGTGTGTGTGTATGTGTTTGTGTGTGTGCGTGTGTGTGTGTATGCTTGTGCTATGTTGCCTTTAATGTGCAAGAGACTTATCAATAGCTACTGGTTAATCACTACAATATCTAGGTTAAATACAGATCACCACTGTGTATGTACTTGTTTGCATGGGTGTACAGTACACAAACAAAGATACACAAATAACCAACACAATAACTAGGCTAAATACAGCTTGCGTGTGTGTGTGTGTGTGTGTGTGTGTGTGTGTGTGTGTGTGTGTGTGTGTGCGTGTGTGTGTGATTAGCCCTTGCTTAAAAATACCTGCATGCCACTGTGTGTGATCACCTCATAATACTTGGGAGTGTGACTAATCTAAATTTATCCATCAAAAGCTACTTGTCACCTCACAGTCATAGAATCATTCACTGGCTACTGTGAAAGATGATAAGTCTGTGTGTGTGTGTGTGTGTGTGTGTGTGTGTGTGTGTGTGTGTGTGTGTGTGTGTGTAAGACAGAAAAAGCTGCGTTCACTCACCCTGCGTTTTCCTTGAATCGTTACATTGTCATCTATAAATACCTTGTTAAATGTGTCACACCTGTTAATGAGAATAAGTAGCCATTTCAGCATCAGCTTACATCCACATAGTTAATAAGGAGGAGTTTTTGACCACTAGTGGCACTTTAAAGCAATGCTTTGTTCAAATTGTGTTTACATTAAAATACGTTTTTAAAAGGCTTTCGGACTGAATAACAGAATTAAGAAACAACAGCAGCTCTTCCAGTGTGTCCACCCCTAAAATAGTAACACAGCTGAGTGGTTCTTTTGTAAATCATTTGCAATCAAACCCCATTAACTGTGAGTTATTTTCTTCAAAATGATGACCTCATTAGTAGTCATTTTGTTTTGGTTCAATAAGGAAAGCCACGTTCAATATCAACTGTACTGACATGAGGCTGGTCCCCCAGAGATAAGAATGGTGGAGAGTGGATCACATTTGAATTACCAATGTAGTGTAGAATACTGTGTGTATCTCGCTCTACCACTGGAGCTTCAAACTCAATCTGTTAACCTCAAGAGGCCGCAATTACTGACACACCGTGTCTCTGAAAGCTGCTAAATGGATTCACCTGCCCTACAAAGGAGCTAAAACACTGCAGTGCTTTATAAAAATGTGAGTATTGTATAATGATAGCAGTTATTTTTATGGTGCTTACATTTATGATAATTGGTATAGTACTGGTATAACCAGCTTTGCGAAGAAACAGTTTCCAAATTCTAAATTGCTGTTTGAAGAGCCACATAGCTGCCATAAATGAAGCTGAACAGACTGCTTACACTATTTAGTAGCAGGGAAGAGCTCTCCATGGTGCTGATATACAGCTAATGCTTAGCTTTGGGATGTCAGACTGCATCACTATTTTTTTCCATTCAATCAAATACAGAAGAACAAGGTGAGACCATCTCTCCACCCAGTGTCATTATCTATTTGTACAGGGACTGACCCAGAGATGACAGGATGATTGCCTTTAAGACAAACCATCTGTGAGGTTGCAGCATATAAAAGCAGCTGTGTCTACAGAAACCCTCAGTGATTATTTTGATTGCACAACAGCAAGTTGCCTCTAGAGGTGGTGGATTCTCTCTTGGTAAGTTGTGAACATGACAGCAGTAGAAGATGCCCACCATTTGCTAAGCATATTCCACATTCAGTTTGTTTCCAAGCACTTAATTATTTACATTGCTGGGCAAGTGAGTGCTTACCCAGCATGCCCCTGTGTTTTTCTTTTACTTTTTTTTTTTTGGACTATGTCCAATTACCAGCTTCCAGGATGTCAATGGTCTTGTTAGGGGCCAAGACCCAGGCCCTGCAAGGCCCTTTCACATCTCAAACAAGGATGGGAATCTTCTCCTTCACATTCATTGAGGCTCAACATATCCACGGCTGCTATCCTGCAAAATCATTGTGAGTAAGTTATTGTGAACATAGAGGATGGCTATTTTTCAGATTCTAGTCTGGAAAGGGCGCTGATGGTTGCTTAGGTTTAGCTTTGAAGGGAAGTTGACAAATTCAACTTCTGGAGCACTTAGACATGCACCTCGCCTAGGCTAAGACCAGGCTCCAGACTTCTCAGTTCTTGGGCCTGGTGGTGGTGAATTCCTACACTGTGCCATGAATGCTAGGGCTCCTAGGAGATTGAGAACAATTAGGGAATCAGGTTATTGCACGTGAGCTACCAGAGCTTGAGCCGTCCCCATGGTGGTTGCCTTCAGGAGGTTATGGTTAGTCCTATGCAGGTGGCAGAGCAAAGACAAAATTGGCAATGGAAGTTCACTGGAGCCAGTATGCATCTTGAATTTGTGGTGGAAGATCCCTCCCTGACGGGGTGTGCACAGTGCACAAAGCACATGGTAAACCTGACCCATGGGTAGACCAGCATATCAGTGTCCTGGAGCTATAGGAAATACTGCTCTCCTTCTGTCATTTACTTCCATAGCTTCAATACCGACACATACTGCTAAGGATGGACAATGCGGTTGCAACATCTTACATTAACAAGCTGGGTGGTCTAGGTTCCCTTCGCCTCTCTCAGCCACAGAATTTCTCCTTTCTCTTGGAGCGGCTGGCATAGTAGATTAAATCCAAAAGCTGGTCTGTTTGCTTTACAATTTGCTCCATCAAACTGTAAAGCAAGCAATGTTCCAGAAAAGGGCACCAGGTAACAAAACACCCACAGCAATGCCTATAGACTTTCATTCCTTTTTTCCTCATTATTAATCCTGGGCAACATATGCAGTTTCAAAACAAAATAGTGTGATATTACCTCTAATTACCAATAGAAACCTGACACAGGGCAGTCTCACCACCCACTACATCAGTCTTGTTTGTCTACCGGATGAGACAGTCCAACTGGAAACAGTGTGAGAAAATGTTGTAATATTTTCCTCTTTGACATTAAGAATTACACCACAGTTGACAGTACACCATTATGAACAGTAAATTAATTAATCCTCTTTAGCCTTTTATGTGGATTGACATTCACCAGCCATTATTCAAACTGTCTGTATGTTGTATTTCATAGCCTGAACTTACAGATCTGTTTGTAAACTAGAATGTTTTTTTTACAGAACAGACCCACACTCACACAAATAAGTTATTTAAAAGGTGTAGGCAGCACATTTCCTGTTGAGGGAGTTGACAACATATTTCTCCAATGGGTACAGTCATCTACGTCCATATTTGGATAACCGCAGTGCACTTCCTGACTAAGTGTTCCACATACATCAGCAGTTAACAAAGGCATCATGGGACAGATGGATGGAGAGAAAAAGAAAGAGAGAGAATGATGCAGTGGTGCATAAACCCACTCAATCCCATTTTTCAAAATGTACATCTCTGTGTTTGTGTGTTTATTAATTTGTTTATCTAGAGCATGGCCCAAACCTGACCTGAAGACTGAAGCCACCAAAACGCCTCAAAATGTCTACCATACTTCCACAGAGTACACGAACATTCAAATCCAAAGGGTTAAAAATGCTTTCAGTGTAATGAGAACACAGTCTAGTCTGCTGCTGTGTCAGTCTATCCGTTATGATGAAGTACCCAGGGAACTGACTGGAAACACTAAGCTATGCTACATCAGACAAAGTGGCCAAGTATCTCACATAGAATAACTAATGCTTGTTGTGAGATACATTGCCACATCACATGCACACTGACAAAATCTTTAAACCTCTGCCTACTGATAAAGGATCTCCAACACATTCAGAACAAAGTTCACAAATGCTCTCCACAAAGTCACCCACAACTATAAGTTACTGTTACTGTTGCTACACCTACACCAATCTAGCACAGCATGTATGCAGTTTACAATGATAACTGGAGCAAATTTAACTCTCAAAATCCTTAGTAATTTTTGAAACAACGAGTCCTTGACTTCAGACAGTAGTAAACAAAACTGAGCTTCTCATTTTTAGTCAGTGACCAATGATTTTGTCAACTGAAATGATGACTGCAGCTGGCAGATTTTATTAGCTGTGGTTAGTTTTCTGACCAATATTAAGTCTGTTGGTCTTTAGGATGCTCCCTCTTGGCTTTGGAAGCAACACTGGATTACTACTGTTGATAACTAGTTAGCCAGGCATGCTAACATTTGCAGCTTACATTAGAACAGATAAACAAACTGATGAATCCCTTCCATATACTTTCTCTCTTATGCTTTTAGTTTTCCAAAGGCTTAAAAAATACATGGCCCTCTACCCTCTTGAAATGCCAAGTAGTCCATCCCCTTTTCTACATCCCACTGCACGCTGCTTGAGCATGTTGAAAAATCCCAAGCTTGACAGGCCTGTTGTTCAGTTGCTGAGCAATGATTGGACAATTTTATTTATGGACAGTACTCTGGTGTATAAATCTGCACAGAAGCACCCTCTTCATTTTCTGATATTTTATTTATTTTCATTTTTTCAGAGCTTTGTGCAATCATGTACCTATGTAGGGTGACCTCTGGACATGGATACAGACATAGGCACAAGTATTATCTACTTAGCTCAGGCCTACATTTCACACATTTGCAATGTTGAAAAGCCTCTGGAATAGTTTTTCAACCATTTTGGGGCACTGCAACTCTCAGTAAAAACCTTAAACAAGTAACAATAACCAATAAGCAAAACATTACAGCTTTAATTAGAGCAAAATGACCGCAAAATAACCCTAAAAAGTACCTGTGTTATCCTTTGATCACTGCAAGAGAACACTTCTCCACCAAAAAATATGGAAAACAAGCACAACACACACTTTCTGTTAAGAATTCAGGATGTGCTGGAGTATCTATTTTTAACATCGGAAAGAAATGGGAGGTGAAGGTATACACAAAGGGGTACAGAAAGAGAGGAAAGGTATTCAGACTCACATCGACAAGCAAGTCAAGACACAAAAGGCAGAGACAGACTAAGATGAAGAAAGAAAGAAAGAAAGAAAGAAAGAAAGAAAGAAAGAAAGATAGAAAGAAAGAAAGAAAGAAAAAGGTAAAGAAAGAAAGAAACAGAATGAAACCTTATAACATTGAACCAAGGTGCTCAATAAGTAATGAGGCAGAAAGAAAGAGGAATGGAGATGACGACTGGTAACTGACCACAGGTTGAGAGACAATGAAAAGAGATACGGTCTATCCAGCACAGAAAAAAAGAGAAAGAGAAATCTGAGAGTAGAAGTGTGCACAGCAGAGACCAGAGCTATGAAAAAGTGCTAGGCATGTTGGTAGAGACATATTTAGCTTTAAGGAGGGAAGGATAGCATCTGCAAGCTGTCTAACTAAACACATTGCTTTTAGAAGGGAAATGGAGGCATCTTAGGGAAAACAAACGATGAGAGGATGACATGCATTAATGAAACAGCTAAATTAAAAAGCACAACAGGGAATATGTCTAATACATTTAAAATAAAACACATTCCTCTTCTGGCTACATAAGCAAAAAACAAATTCACCCAAAGCAATATCCTAAACAAAGTGCTTTCAAAGCAAAAACAGTCAGTAGCTTACCTGATTCTGTGTATTAAGAATCAATTTTACTGACCAAGTATGCTGACACATACCAGAACTCTGACTCTGGAAAAAAAGGTGATGTGGTTTTTATGTGAATATATTGAGTGTATATTGAGTTTTCTTTTTGTATGTTTGTTTTTTTCTTTAACTTAGTGTCTATTGTTGTTACTTATATTGTGTATGACATTGTTTTATTGGTGGATGTGTACTGTTTTTAGTCTGTGTTTATTATGTTGTGTACCATGAATTTTTGTGTCATTTTATCCTAATTTTTTCCAGGGACAACAGATGGATATTAGCCTTCTAGACTAACTCTGGCTAATTTAAGGTTCTTTCTTCTGATGATTAATGAACATTGTCACTGTCAAATAAATAAATAAAATAAAAAGTATAAGTAGTCTGCCATATTACATGGCACTGCAAAATGTGTTACATTAGTACACACATTTACTCCAGGCAGTCACTGGTTTAAATTTATCCCAGTATGGTAGGAGACTTGAATGTTGCTTGACATAAGTAATATGTGGTTATAAATAGGTAGCAGCCACAGTTCTGAAAACTGTGGCTAGTGTCCCAATCCCAAACTATATACCAATTTTAACTGTGTTTTGAGAATGCAGGTCTTTACTGTGCTGTGAGAAAAAGTTATGTGTACTTAAAAAGGCCAGTTTGCTGGTCATCAACACTATCCCACAGTACAATTGACAAATTGATTGGAAGAAACAACAACTTCCCATCACCTTATTAATGTGGGGTACCTGCTGATGGTATGGTTCTTTAATACTCATAGAACACTGGATAACATGAGGTCTTTGAAGTAGTTTATTGCTGTGAATAACTAGTAGTTTATTGCTGTGAAAATGCTAGCATCTGAAGTTTACAGTTTCACCATAAGCATTGTCAATCAATAGCAAAAGGTAACACACACCTGGAATACTCATACAGATACATTGGTGTGTTCTAACTGTAAAGTTATTTAAGGTTGCAATAGTGATATAGATGAATATAGATATACTCACACTGTCAGACAGGTGGAGACAACAGAGAAGACAAAGTGATAGATATGACAGAGAGAGGCAGAGGGAGATAAAGTTGGAATGACTAAAATAGAAAAAGAGACAGAGGCTGGGGACAGGGAGGTGGAAAAAGAGGCAGAGTTGGAGGGAAGAGAGGTGACTAGGGAAAGAGAAAAAACTGACGAAATCCTTGTTTGAAATGCCCTAGGCTGTAAAGAGTTCAACATGTAATCGCTATACACCTCACTGAGTGTGTGGGGGAACTGTGTCCTTAATACTACAAATAAAAGTTCACTATATTGAGTTCTGTTTGTATTATATTTCTAAAATACATACAGATACTGTTTATGTAAAGGCTTTCTGATGGGCTGGAGTAAAGTAGTTAATGCTGGATATCAATAGTGCCTCAGCCTACAACATAAATTTTGGAAAGAATGTTTTACTCGTTAGTAGGGATAGGTATCAAGAACCAGTACTAAATTGGTTCCGGTTCCTGACTGGTCAGTTTGGAAATATTGATGAGCCACTGGACAAACTATACTGCTATTGGTATATATGTAACATTAATTCATTCTAACACAGATGGTGTAGGTGGCAGTAATGCACCTTAATGCTGGTTGCCACCTGTCATAAAATAGAAGAAAGAAGGTACAGCTGCAGGTGTCTCCTCGGTGACTGACTAGGGTGAGTCTGAGACAGAAGCAGGAGCAGGAGAGCTGCCCAGAGGAAGAGAGAGTCAGGCTCCAAGATAACGTTATCTTCTGCCTTCTGCTTAAAAGTGGTGAATTTACAGCTCACAGTAACTTAAAACAGTATAGTCTCTGGCTTTTGCTTGATATCTAGTGTTGGTAAAAAATGTTGCCGACACTAGATATCACCACGATTTCACCTATTAAGCTCAGAGGGCTAACTTGGCTTGTTAACTATATTACGTGAATGTTGCTTTTTTTGTCCCCATCGACCAATCCATTGGTTGAAGAGTAGGTAAAATTTCAGTCAACCAAGATTTTCTTTGGTTGACTACAGCTCTAATTGTTATAAAAATAAGTCTGTAGTTATTCCCTCACGACACAGCATTGGTTTTAAGCACTTCGAATTAGCTGTAATGTTCATAAATAAATAACTATTGAATCTTTTCACATTTTTTCAAGTCATGTCTTTAATTTTTGGACCAAATTACGGAGAGTAGTATCAGAGTATCGTATCAAGTATTGGTATTGATAAGCAGTATCGGTATCGATATCAGTATAAATAAAATCCTAACAATACCAATCCCTACTTGTCAGACATCCTTGAATGTATTTTGAGAATACTGCATATTACCAGTAACATATTCTTTGTATCTACAGTACTCTGTAAATGAACTCACACTGAGTGAGAGTCACTAATAAGAGGCTAGGTGAGGCTAAGCCTCCTCAGAATGACCATGGAAATATTATGCTGAAGCTTTTTGTGAATTACTTGGCTTGCTGATTGTTATTTGGATGCAATAGCTAACAGGTTATTTTGGTGAGAGAGAGCAAGCAAGTAAGAGAGACAGCTGAGAGACCCAGTGGGAGAGACGTCTCTAGTTACTGATTGTAACGACCAACGCAAGTAGCGCTCCAAACGATTCCTGAATTTGTTTTGCCTGTGTATTTTGGTGCCAAGCGCAGCACACGCGGTTCAGAGGCGGGAGGAGAGGAAAAAACAGGTAGGGGGTTTATTCAGATGAAGCAGTGCAAAGCGAGTTGCTGGTATTGCTGTGCTGAGAATAGATGTCTGTTTCTGAAGCCATGTCACTCAGCTGGCACTTGCATGATTTTATCAACAAGAGCAAACTAAATTCTTTTAGCAAAAGCACAGAAATAACGGAATAATGCTTAAAATATAAATAAAGTATATTTAATCAAACACTCCCCAGCCAATAGATGCATTTAAATGGGCACAAAAATATAAAGTTTGATGTGGTTCAAGCAGTAGTCTGCATTGATTTATAAATGAATATGATTGATTCTGATGGTATCTGATGTCCACAGCTGCTTTATGCTGTATGAAAAGCTTCTCCTTAAGGTCATTTAATCTCTGCAGCCATCTGAAGGCAGCAGGACACACATCTTAATTAATCTGCAGCCTGTTTACACTTCACAAATTTGTTTCTCCTTACTGATTTCTCCAAACCTTTTTCCAGCATATTTGGGAAGCACTGATCAATATTTTCAATTGTCTTTAATCTTCTGTAATCTGAAATGTCATCACTGGCATAAAGGAATGCAGAGAGGGAAAACCAGCCTCTGTCTGTGTCCCTAACGTCACTGTCTCTGTCCATTTTTGTCATCCATCAGTGGTTTCTAGCCAGGCTGTAGGGGTCTCAGTATAAAAAAACAAGTATGGCTACCCTCACATCCTGTTTCACACACTCCATTTCCTACTGCTGCCTACGGTGAGAGAACAACACAGAGACGGAGAGAACACCCAAGAATTTTTAGAGAGGAAGTGAGAAATAATATGAGTATGTGTACTGTGGTGAGGTAGATAGAGATAGATATTCACTTCCTAAACAAAACATAACTCAATCCTGAGAGGCATTCTTTGTAAGATCGCATAACAAGAAGTAACTTATTACTGTGTTAGGATCAGTAAATCTTCCTTTGTTTGGAAGGAAGATCAAACCATAGGAAGTACTACATGCTTTCTTGCAGTACATTCAAATAGAGAAAAAAATCTCCTCCATGGTCCAGACTTTTGCTTATATTTGTTTTTTTTTTCTTTTGTGCGCTTTAAAGACTGTTATTGATATGTATGGTTATTTATACTGTTTTCTATTTAAGTCTTACTGCACTGACAGTGTTTGTGGGTCAGTGTTTGGTAGAAACACACACATTTTGAAATATGCTACTTATGGTCAGATTGTTTATATGGAGTATTCCAGTGGAGTGTAGTGGTATTTGTAGAAGTATTAGCATTGCATTCATTCAACACTGATGTACTCACAATGGATGCAGCAAAATCAGAGATATATATTTTTTTTCCCTCCTTACACTCTTCTTCCCTGTCAAAACCTGGTGCCTACATCACCCACAATTCAACCTGACCACAGACAGTTCAGTTAGAGATTTGGGTATGTTATGGTAATGGCAGTTGATGTAGCCTCAAGCAGATATGAAGAGTGAGCTACAGAGGTCTGATGACCTAATTTCTTTCCTAATTTCTAACTACACACCACCCGCTTTTTTTCATTTTCAAACTTGTAGCCCAAACGCACTTGAGGCAGTTTATCAGACTTTGCACAGCTCCCTCTGGAGCCACAAAAGGCAGGCATTATACATTTTCTTTTTTACACATACAGTATAGTAGTACTCCTCTAGACCTGTAAACAGACTTTGATGTGTAAAATAAGTGGAGTTCCCCTTTCAGGGAAAAAAACTACTTTGAGCACTTCTTGATAAAAGTAGCATTTTTATAATGTTTAGCAATGTTTGTTGATTATTAAATTATCATATTAAATAAACTATTGAGAAAAGGAGGCCGTACAGAACAGAGATAACATATTTTTCCTTCTTTCTCATTTTTTCTTTTTTTCAGGTTTTTCCATCTTGGAGGTCTCGTTTGTTTTTTTTTTGTTTTTTTCTACAGTTTTTACAAATCTGTCTGCACTATAACTATGTTTCCCCAACTTCACTGCTGTAAAACAAACAAACAAAATAATTGGTACATTGCTTTAAAGAATTTTTGGTTCTTTAAAGAACAAACCTTGAGTCAAGCCCTCTTTCTGCTTCTTGTTTCAAAGTATTTTTTAAAGCAAACATATCAAATATCATGTTAAGCTGCATCTGTTTACATCTTACGTTAGGTATCTGTGGCAAGCTGAGAATGTGTGTTCTCTGCTGACCAAGGGAAAACAAAAATAAAGCATCGACCACTTTGGAAGTGTTCAGAATGATGAACAACTGCACACAGAAAGAGAGAGAGAGTTTAAAGCATGACTAACTAAATACCTTAGGGTACGTGCCTTATGTATTTTCATTCCCCCTTATGTATAAACGACCCCCTCCCCTCTACTTTCTCTTCTTCTAGTTTATCTACACATTCTCCTCCTCTCCTCTCTTCTCCTCTCCTCTCCTCCTCCCCACACCTATTATCCCAGAGGGCCAGAGGCGAAGTAGGGGGAAGAGGTTAGCTTGGTGACCCAGGCCCTGCTGGCCATCGGCAGGTCTCGGCTGCCAAACTCCCCCCAGGGATCAAGGCAGTCTTTCAACTCTCTGGGAGAGAGAACACACATACACACATGCAGAGACACACACACACACACACACAACCCAGTGAGATTATCACACACACACACACACACGCACACACTCACAAGCTGCCAGAGAAGAAGGTAAGGAGGAGGTTAACGGAGGAAAGAGGGAGATGAGAGGAGTGCAAAGGAGAGTAAAAATGGCATGTGATTGAAGAAGAAAAATAGGAAAATGAAGGGAAAGGGAATATGGGATGAAAAAGAAATGAAAAATGGCAAGTGAAATAAAGAAAGAAAAGGAGTGTACACATACAGAGAAAAGGAAGGTAAAAGGAAAGGAGAAACAGAAGAAGCAGATGGGGGAACCAGGGAAAGTCCATTACAGAAAAACAAAGTGAAGAAGGGACAAAAAATGGAGATCAAAAGAGAAAAAAGAGGGAGAGAAAATGGGACTACATCTGTACCTTACAGGGCATTTCTGAAGAGGGTGATGAAAAGGTCAAACCCATCCGTCCACCCAGTCATCCATCTACTTCCAGCTCACGTCCTCTCTCCACCCCCACCATCCGTCAATCCATTCTGAACTCCTTGTACTTTCAGTCATTCATTCATCCCTCTCTCCATCTCCTCCCTTTTTATCCATCCCTCCTTCCCTCCATCCATCCATCAATCCATCCTTCCAGGCCTCCATTCATCAAAGTGAGTAGGGGACAGAGGGAGACTTGACTTTGACTTTGATCTGTTTTGCTGAGCGGTTGAGGGCACAAACACACACATACACACACACACACACACACACACACACACACAAGTGTGATCCAGCTCTAAAGAGAGCATTAGTTGAAATCGCTCTCAGAAGCTCAAGGGTTGCGGGTTGAATTCCCCCATCGGCGTACAGGCCTCTGAGTGAACTCCAAAGCAGTGAAATGTGTGGCACTTTGTTCATTAAAAAGATAAAACAAACAGAGGCTGGTGTTTGATCTCTCTCAGTCTCTCCCTGTCTGCGTCTGCATCTCACTCTCACTCCCTGAAGCGATGACGGTACCTTAAAAAAAAACAAAAAAAAAAAACATGCTCTATCTCGCGACGTCTCTCGCTTTCACCCTCGGTGTGTCTGCACATTCACTAGAGAGATTGATTGACAGGTAGTGAAAAGAAAGATGAACCAGGTGAACTGAAACTCACATAAACACACGCGCACACCCGTGACAAGTCATACATGCTGAATATATTTTCTATGTAAGCCTGCCTATTTGTTCTCCTTTGTGTTTAATGTCACGACTAATTTAAGCAGCTATTTTTCATCTGTGCCACTCACTCAAGTTCATTAAAACTTGTTTTATTACAGAATGAAATTCATTTTTATTTTTAAAAATGCCCCATATTAATTTCTTGCCTCGTAAACATCTAATTTGACTTTTTTAAAATTATTATTGTTATTATTATAAGTAATCAATTTATTGTCTGCACCTCTATAGCTACAGTGCACACTAGCAGCTAATACAGCTTGGTCTTCTATATGCAGATTTTCCATGATTTAATATCTATATAATATAATATATGAAACTTTAGGGTAAAAAATGGGGCTCAGTTAGAGCCCACCACTTGCTTACTGACTCCATTATAACAATTGCCTATCAATTAAACATAGTCTATATTTATATAATTGTATGCCAAATTATATAGTCCCAAATTAGACTTGTAAAATAAATTGTTACAAACTTCATGTTTTTCCAAAAAATGTCCTAAAACATGTGTAGTACCACTGACATGCCATATGTAAACATTTCTGAGTAGTCTAACTTATTCTTAATATAACAATATATAACATGCCTTGCGAAGACATTTGTGAAAATAACATAAGCCTCTGAATGAGAAGAGTAAAAACTAAGCAAAAACACCCAGTAGGAGAGCTGAAAGGGTGACATCTGTGGAGGACTATAGAGTGATTTACAACCTACAGACACCATGAGAACCATTAAAAAATTCACATTTGTGTTTTACAGTAATCTGTTAGCTCAAGGTCAATTGTCAGTGTTGAGTTCTTGATATTCCTGTGACAAGAATAACTGTATATGAGAAATAGAGTTGAGAGAGGTTAAAGGGATCCTTTTGTCAAGAGAAGTCAATTAAAGGAGACAAGGACGTGTGGTATACTTTATAAAAAGTTTTTTTTAGAGTAAAATTAGTGGATAATGTGCTGTGAACATCTTCTACCTGAAGCTATGATTATATCTCAGCAAACACTCTTTATATGCATGTGTGTGACATTTGTTACGGTCAAAACAGATTTCACTTCCGCCTAAGGCTTATGAGTGTATTGCTTTCACACACACAATCTGTATCTTATCTTCCATCGTCACTTTGATTGTTCCAGTAGGGTTTTTGAGAACATAGCATCAAGGTTAAAATTGATTTTAGCTGTAAATTACATCTTTCACATATATACTGATAGATTGTTTCTTGACTCTTCATTCGCCCACCTTCCGCCTTCCAATTCCCCCTTTCTTTCTTCTCCCTACTTTCTCCCTCTTTCCCTTCCTCTTGCCTCTTTCTAGCTGAGTTCAGCAGTCAGCCGCATCCCAGAGGGACGTATCGAGGTTAGAAGATCTAACAGCCAGCTGAAGAGGGGAAAAGAGAGAGAGGGCATGGGGGAGAGGGAATCAGCAGCACAGTGTCAGGGGGTAGGGAGGTTAGAGGTGGATTTCTTACAGAGAAAAGCCTATATGAAGATGACAAGCTGCAATATCTCAGCCTGGAAACATTATCAGAAAGATAAGAGATGATGAGAAAGGAAAAGTGGGTGAGAATGAAACACATGCAGGGATTTATTAACAAAAAGGGAGAGCAATATAACCACTGGTTAAGACCAAAGGCTCTGCTGATTCTTACTGGAACTGCCAAATGGGGCTAGCTTGATTTCCATAGTAGAGCCTAATTAAACAGTCAAATTGGGCCAAGCTGGTTTCCATGGTACATTCACACTGAGTTAAAACAAGACCCCCTGGTTCCCACTACCGGGCCAAACAGGACCTAACTAATTTCCATGGCAAAGAGAACTAAAAAGACCACGCTTGGGATCCACTACAAGGTCAAACAAAGTTAGCATGGATCCTGGGATTAAGCCAAAACTAACGCTAACATAGTTTCTACAACATCTCCATTTCGACCACAAGACCAAGCTAAGGTAGCCTTGCAGCAGGCTAACTTCAACTTTATATCATCTCCAAGGAAATATAGTTTAAAGTGGCCTGAGGATAGGTGCTCAAACTCCTTATGAAGTGGATGATCTGAAAAGTTAGTGCAAGAATCACTTTTACTGATGATCTGCTACAATAAATGTCTTGAGGCTGTTGCAACCCAATCACCTTGCTGGCCACCTCTGACCAGATCCAGCCTGTTTTTATTTACCAGACTAATACAAGAATCAGTGAAACACTGATGAAATAGTTATGTGTAAGAACACTGCACACCATGAGGAAATTCAAACAAACGCTGCTGAACATTTTTATAGTAAGTTTGGTATTTGACTGTTTAGTAAGAAGTAAGAAGTTTTAATAAGCAGTTGCAAGAAAAACAAAACCTTTTTATTACAAGCCTCCTATTAGTAATTATTAAGCAAAACCATTAAAAATAACATAAAATAAAATAAAAATAAAAATCTTACCTTCTGAGATGTAAAAGCGGATAACACTCTGCTTCAGGAATCACATGTTACCGTGGCGATAACATCATGGATGAGGGTGCAGTCCAAAATCTTCTGTCAGTTTTCCCTCTCTAAGAAACAAGAGAAACATAGAGGGATAGATATTCAATACTTATGTCTCTCAATCAATCAACAAATTCAACAAAGAAAGAGAAGAACACAGTATTTTAGACCATATAAATGGCTCTTGGATACCTTTGTATTTTTTCATCTTCATTGGCCTACATTACAGCACAGTAAAGGTGTTCATGGTTCTCTGGCATTGCAGACAGCTTAATTATCAATAAACTGCTTGGTTGGCCTTTAACTGAAAGCTAAAGAGCTGCAAGTGTGCACCACTGAACCAAGTGGAAGTGTGCTAAGTTGACAGCACACATCCTACAGACTGATCCCCCCACACAGGAAATCTGCCCTCACATGCTGTTGCTACTGGATATCAATGACTTGAACAACCCTGGCCATTGATCCAAATATATCCCCCTTCCCTCCTTCCTTCCTCCCTTCCCTTCATCCTTCCACCCTTCTTTGCTTTTTATCCCATTTTCCCACTTGGATTTTTTTTCTCCTCTCCTTGTTTTTTTTCTCCTCTCCTGTCCATGGATCACTTCTTCCCTCCAACCCTCCCTCCCTCCCTCCCTCCCTCCGCTTTCAGCTTTCCTCCTTCAAAGGATAGAGGACACAGCTGAAACAAAGGATGCTTCTATACCAGCTGAGCCAGCAGGATGGAGAGAGAGAGGGAAGGATCAAAATGAGGCAAGGAGGAAAAGAATGAGGGCAAAGAGTAAGGTGGAAGGGAGGGTGAGTAGGACAGAACTAAAAAAGTGAAGAGGGAGCATGGGGATGGCGAAAGCGAGAGAAGGAGAACCTGAAGATGGAGAGGGATGTTACTGAAAAAAAAAGAGGCAGAGGCAGAGGCAGAAAAAAAGGGAAAAGTGGACAAATGTGAAAGTGAAAAGATAGATGCAGAGGAGAGTTAGAGATTGCTCTCACATCAATAGTAAGGGCTACTTGGTGTCTGGTATCAGCACCATAACACACACACACACACACTAAGAGTTATCACAGTCAGCCAATAATGAATCTGCCTAGAGCAGCACAAACACATGCACTCCATTTTATCACATGCAGAGTATCTACCTTTCCTAAATCTGCCCAATGGGTTGATGTCACATGTCACTGTCTATACACAGGTTATTCATTTATTTATTATCGTGATCTCAAAGACATCACAGCATTGATGTAAAAAGTTAGTGAAAAGCTTCTACATATCAGACTCTACTCTAAATAGATAGATGGATAAGGGTTGTTATTTATTAATTCCTCACTCTCAATATGACCTTGGACATAACTGAGAAGCCATTACTAAAATATATGATGGTAAAAAAGGAGTCTCTTTGTCAGCAAATCCGTCAGGAGCAGCAAAAGTGATTGACTGGTGTTAATATGCAGGACCACAGCCTGTACTGCATGAAAGGGCATGAGCTTTATGTCCAGCGGGCACTGCAGGAAAAAGACATTCAGCATATACTGTATTTTCAGCTGCCTAACGATGTTAGTTTAGCTTTTAGGAACATGTGTTGCCTCCAAATGATGCAAATTATTGAATGACTGATTTAATGAAAAAAATCTTGTTTGGTACCTTCTCTAAATATTGCTTTATTTATGAACTTCTTCTACATTTTAACATTTTTTTGTTCCACCCTGAATTTGATGCCAAAAGAGAACACAACTAGAGCCTTACTCGCACAGGACTAGTATTACCTGGGGACCTCGTGTGATTTAGAAATTACCCCTCCACGTCTGTGCATTAGCATGGGATAAGCAAAGTCTGTACTTTACTCAGATTTACTCACATTATCCCCCTGGATATGATTAAAAAATGTCAAGGCTCTGTGTAACATCAGCTTCCTGTACACTATTTTACTTTTTCATGCTGCCATGCATATCATCAATCTCATCATTTTTTGAGATTTCGCTCTTCTGATGGATTTGAGCTCGACTCTTTCTGTGAATGGATCTCCATGCTGTGTAGCAAGATGAGCCTCCTGAATTAGCACCCAAAATGCCATCAATACTTTCATTTATAATTTACACTGCAGCACACATTATTATCGACCAGGAAAAAAGCAGAAAAAAGGCACAGAGAGAAACAAATAATCTTGCTAAAATATAATAATAATAATAATAATAATAATAATAATAATAATAATAATAACAATAATAATAATAATAATAATAATAATAATAATAATACAACCCCAAATCAACAAGATGCCAATTCGCCCTGGACTAATATTATCACATGACCTCTGTGTTTGACGAAATATGGTGGCAGATTTGCACGGGATTACGATACCAGATGACCCCTGCAATTATTCCAAATTACTAGAGGTCCCCAGGTAATACTAGTCCTGTGTGAGTAGGGTTTAGGACTACAAAATGAGAAAGTGTTCCATTTTTGTTCCAAGCCTGTTATGTAACTCCAGACCATACATTTGTTGCAGCGGCTATTTACAGACACCAACAGACAGACAAATAAAAGTATAAAAGTCATCAATCTAATCACATTTCGTCTATTTATCCCACCTCACTGTCTATATGTGCTTGAAATATAAAGATTTTATGTCTACAAAGTCAGCAGCAGCATTAAAATTTGTTGAAATCCACAACAGCACAAAAGTCATTAAAGTTGCACCAGACAACAGCGTTACATAAACTGCGGGTCAGTGGTTAGTTTCTTGTAGATTCTCTACGGTATGTGAAAAGACAACTGGTGCAGGCTTGCATCTCCATGGTGCGACTACATTTACTCAGTTTTGGTGTGGACTTTGTGAGAGTACATGTATCCTGGGGTGAAATGCCATAGTAACATTTCTCAACACGGGTTCCTGATGATGACGGAAGCTTCGAAGAATCCCCACATGAAATAAGACTCTCTATTCTGTCCACAGAAAAAAAAGTCTCCTAAAAAGAATGACTGTTTTCAATTATTCAGTATCTTATGTAACTCCAAACTATGGAAAGCCGTAACTAGGCTGCATAGCCACAGGAATCCTGCTGAATTACAGCTTGTTTATTCTTTATTTTAGAGTTCACAGCATGGACAATGTGTACAGACTCTATAGATGTTTCTCGTAGTCAAAAAGAGGAAGTTTGCCAGTCGTCACAACATGATATTATTCACAGTGTAACAAAAGGTGCATGGTCGCGCAGATTTTCCCAAATAGAACCATATTTAGCAAAAAGAAAATAGCCCTTTATTCTGCTTGAGAAGACTATAAAGTAAAACGATTATTTTCTCAATTAATTGATTGATTTTTTGGTCTATAAAATGTCAAGAAATTGTGAAAAATGTTGATCACTGTTTCCCAAGATTGAACTCAAAATGTGTTGGTTTGTCCTGACCGACAGTCTACAACCCAAAGATATTCAGTTTACTGTCACAGAGAACTAAAGAAACCAGAACATTTTCACATTTAAGAAACTGGAACCACAGAATTTTAGCATTTTCTCTTAAAAAAAAAACAACTTAAAAATCAATTGTCAAAATAGTTGGCAATTAATCTTCTGTCAATCGACTTATCAACTAATTGTTGCAGCTCTACTTCCAGTGAGACCACAAATCCCAACGTAACATCACAAAATATGACAAAAGAACTCAAATCTACAGCAAGTAGACATGAGGAGTTGATATTTTTGCTTGATATGAATCGTGGATTTTTGATGTAGAGAAACTCTTTCGTATTAGTGAACATGGTTGTCCTCTGGCATCTGTCATCCCCACATCTGTATGTGCCGCAGACCAGAGAGAGAGAGCATGTGTGTGACCAGTGTCACACACATGCTCTCTCTCTCTCTCAACTGCACTGAGCTATTTGTAAAACACATTTTAGTTCAGAAAACATCTTAAAATACATTTTTTTAAAAATTCCCCGATGCTTAGGCCCAGCAGGGGGTCAACTTTGGCGGGCCGCCGGGCTTGCAATACACTGGTGGAAACCCTGGATTAAAGAAGGATCTAGATTTGCACAGAAATGCTTTCTTTGATGCCTGCTGTAGACAGTTATGGCCATTGGTCCAACATTTTTCACAGCTTAGACTTCAAAGACTAGAAAATCCTTTGTTGTCACAATAAAATATGTTTGTAAAGGTTTGGAGGTTTCTCTCTATCCATTACTTTCAAAAGGACTTAGTTACTACAATATGCTACTTGAACAGTACTTTAATGTCTTCTATTTTTAAAAAAGAGGAAAAGCATTGTTTTAAGTCTATGAGTTCCCTCGGGTGATATTTCCCTTCAGTCATCAAACAGAAAAACCTGCCGTATACCTGCACACCTGGAACACACACACACAGATTAACACATGAACATACGCATATTTAAATCCTCTCGGAGACACAAATAGAAATGCAGTCGTGTCCATAAAACAAAGAAAATAGCTGCCATTCACTACAACCATTAGCTGCCATGTTTTTACACGGCATTATGGGAGTGGAATACATCATACATGCAGGAGATAAGCAGACATTTTGCATTCAGTATTTGATATATAAATTACACATGCCAACCTACACCACCAAGACACACCAGCACACATGCATACGTACACTATATGGATGCCAAACATGTGATGTCCTTATGGATTCAAATCTCTAAAGCTGGTTTGGTGTACATTTGCATGTTTGTAAAGCTGCTAAGCATAAGAAACACCATGTTTATGTGAGTGTGTGTGTGTGTACATATTTGCGTAACAGTTGACCGAGTCCATACATAGAGAACCATTGCCAGCCAGCCAGCCAGCAAGTCACTCGTCTGAATTATTGAAACAGGTCAGTAAGCAGGAAAACAGCGTCTGTGTGTGTGTGTGTGTGTGTTTACAACTGTCTGACTGTGTGTACAGCACTGCACTGCAGCTTCACATCTTAAGCTTTCTGTTCAAGCCAGCACTGCATAGGGGGAATTAATGGCTGTACCCAAGATCATAAATTGATTTGTTCAAAGTCTTGCGAGGTGTGTTTCGATCAGCTGGGTGGTTTCCTGAACATGGAAATCTATCAGAAAACACCGACGAGCACAATCAAAAGAGCCTTTAATGAACTGATTACTATTGTGCAAGGTCTTTGCTGTTAAATAGTATTGGTCACAGTTAATATAGTTAGATAACACTGCTCATATTTCATGAAAAACATACTTTACACCAATTAACAGCAATAAAATCATGACTTGGACTTGTTTAAAAAGTGCTAATTAAAAAGCACACTTTTTGAACAATTAAGTATTTCAGTTGACAGATTTTCTTTGTATTTCGCCATTTCTTCAAACGCTCCCTTGAATTTGCAGGAAGAATCAGAACATTTTAATATCTTCTTCCTGTTCTGTTTTTTCCTCCTAACAATAGCAGCAGATACAATAAATAGTGGTGCAGAGTCACCGAGGCTAACCGATGTTCCTAGATGAGATAAATATAAAGAAAGGTAGACGGAGCCTCTGATCTGTGCTGCTGTAATATTTACCAACCAATGGAACAGATGCACAAACAGTGCATCTGTTCAACGGTGCCTGGGAAAAAAAAAAAAAAGGAATAATGTTCTTTTAATACAAGCTGTTCTATTTTGATTTTTGCTTGGATCCACTCAGGTGTTCAATCATCAAATGAGACACAGAACAATTACTGTAGAGCAATGTTTTTTAAGATAAATAATATTTGTTAAGTAGTGCAACAGTACACTAACAAATCAAACAATAATTAAGATATCTGGTGAACTGCACAAATAAGATTTTTTTGAGGTTGTGAAGCATTGAACTAATCCTCAGAGTTTTGAGCCAAATGAGATTTGAGATAGCATATAAAGTAAAAGATCTGCTCTTACTTTCTCTGCTCTGTTCTGATCTACGCTACACACCAGTGACAGTATGCCTAAATAAATCAATAAATCACTAAATCATGACACTCCACATATCTTTCCTAGATACACATGACATAATGCAACTGTCGTGCATACATTAGAGCGAGGGGTTCAGGAAAGTCAGCGCACATCTAACTATTTCATGAAAAACAAATATTTTTCAGCTTTATCTACAGATGAACAGCTGTGTGATTCCTCTGCAGGAAATTCTACATACTTTGGAGAGTGAAACAGTATCACAACCCCATTTCACGATGGTTAGGATATCATTTTTATGGAGCGGAGTTTGCATAATTTGGATGCATCTTTCTTGACTGAAGAAATGTGCAATTGCATCTACTCTCAGCCCGGAGGCCGTCATTTTATTCACACCATAAAGATGCTGATTGTTTTATATGCATTTAAACGCTTTCTAACCGTATTTTATATATTTTTTCATTCTCCAATTTACACCTGTTCTCTTTGTCGCTGACACCCCCATGCCCCCTCTGTGATAATAAAGATTATACTGCCTCAGCTCAGGTATAGATGAGTGTATATAGTGAACTGAAGCGATGAGTAAGTCTAATGAGATCAGCGGTATCTTCCAGTCAAACCCACTCTGTTGTAATAAAGCGCAATATGGATGCTCCCACACATTTACTCATATTAACTCATGCAGTGGCTCTGAAACAGCACAGAGCTGGTAGTGTTCTACAGAGAGCAGTTATGTAACTGAGGTGTGGTCAATCACTGGTGGTTACACAACGTTTGTGTGTGTGTATGAGAGAAGGCATTCTAAATTTTAGAAAGGAAAAGTGGCTCACTGCTGTGAAGCCTCAACTCTCACCAACTGTGAAAGTTAAGTCAATGCAAATAAACCCCAAGCCACACACACACACACACACACACATACACAAACACACACACACACACACACACACACACACACACATACACACTCTCGCCAAAAACAATGGCATTACTGTAGAAAGCACATCAAACACTAGCTGTGGCTATGTTCAAATGCAATTCAGTTATGCAGTGACTGGCTAAGTGCTGATTTACATATTGTTAGAGTACAAGTGTGTGCTTTGGATTTTGAAAACAGAAACAAACTGACTCGGACAAGGCGATAGATATTATCTCTGGCTTTGCAGCGTTTTAAAAACTGCATTTGAGACAAACCAAAAAAATTGGCATTATTTTCTTTAAATGCTTTTCCCACCGAACCACACTGCAACGACTTCTTCATTTCAACACAGTTTTTAATACATAACCAATCAAATTGCTTGTCTGACCTTTACTTATCAAGCCTCGGACTCTACAGCCACACTAGCGGCTTTTGCGAGACCGCGATGCTCAAGAGAACACTTCGATAGATAAACCGCAGTGTTGGACAAATTGAAAGTCTAACCTGATGATGATGGTGCTAGATGAAAAGTTAAGGGAGCACCATAGTTCACAGAGACCTTGAACGGTGGCACCAAATTGCACGGTAATCCATACATCAGCTGTCAAGACACTTCACTCAAACCACAAATGTCGACCTGCAAATGTTGCTAGATGAAAAGTCAGTAGGTATCATCCTGTTGGGACCATGAATCACTGTACAACATTTTGTGCCACTCGATAAGGGAAAATGTCTGACACTCATCTCTTACCATAAAATGAGGGGGGTAAAAAGGTAAAAGCAGTGACAGAAGGCCGCAATCTGTGTCTCACTCCCCATTATTTACAGCCTTACATTGCGCTTTTATTTGATATTACATAGCTCATTGCAAAAATGTCAACACCAGATGACAACATAGCGTGTGTGTGTGTGTATGTTGTGGGGGTGGGGGGGGGGTCTCTCCAGCTGGACTATCTTTCATCTCTGCATCTGTCATTCTTTTTCACCTCATTCCTCCGTGTCTGTGACTGCTGCCCACCCCTCCTCTCTCTCCTCTCTCTCTCTCTCTCCACCTATCCATCTTTCCATCCATCTCTGCCCACCCAACTCCCTTCCCCTTCCCATCATCCCTCTGTACATCTGGCTCTACCCACCCACTGCGCTGCGCCGTCATGGTGGGGACCCCATCTGCCTCAGAGGAGAAGAGCAGAATCAAACCCCTCTTTGTATTTCATGTGTCAAGATTTAAAACCGCAGTTACAAATCTAACTAGCAGTTATGGGCTTTATTTTCACACTCGTCCTGAACAAACTCAGCTCTTGTCGACATATTTTACAAGGATGCCACTGTTTCCAAATGGTAAATCACATTTACACTTGAGTTATAGTATTTAATTAGGATGTAAATGCCCAAGTTATTCTGCGAATGCATCCTACTTGTCATTTAGCTGCAGCAAAGAGGGATGGATGAGGGAGATGAGCAAGACAGAAGGAGAATGATACAAATGGAGAGTGCAGGGAGGTAAAAAAAAGAAAAAAGAAAAAAACAGACTGGTGAGCGAGTGTGTGTGTGTGCATGAAAAGAAATACTGTCTCTGCTGTCTGTCTGTCTGTCCAGATGTCAAACTCGCACACAAATCCACATAGTAAAGCAGAGTGAAAGAATTAGATTATGTGAAATTAGGTGACAGAGAGAGAGAGAGAAAACAGTAATTACAGAAACAGAGAAAAAGGGGTTTAAAGTCTTCAGCTAAGGCTAGCCATAGATATCCATCCAGCTATCTTTTCCTTGATCTATCGCTCTTTCTTTAGGTGTTGTGTTGTCTATGTCAGAGAGTGCAGCAATGCAAAGCAAGAATACAGAATCCAATAACTACACAGCTAGCACGCAGTTTAATTGCTGTTTTTTTGTCTCTGTTTTGTAGTTACTGCAAATTTTACATGCTGTCTTTATGGAATATTTACATATCTATGGTAAAAAAATGTTCATATACTGAAACAGACGCCAAAACAGTCAGATTTCAGTCTGGCTCCAGTGTTTTGGCTCTACAGGGCAGTGAACATATAAAGTATGTGATCATGTATGCAGAGGCTTATTGCTCCACTCCACTATCAGACAAATAAGCTCTGAACTCCCAGTGCCCCCTTAAGCGTATAATCCTATGTTATATGCAATATGAGAAACACAACGGTGAGTAAGGTTATCCTCTACCTGGAGATTCAGAGCCCTGTGGCCATACATGCTTCTCCTCTTATGAAGGCACTTAACTGCGCTAACTGGCAGGCCCTAAACTCCAGCTGAATGACAAAAGGGGCGTTCAAGCTACATCGAATCTACTATCATCAAACCACCTTCCACTAATGGCTTCATCAAAAAAGACAAAAACAGAGGCTGAGAATGTCAAAACTGAAAGAAAACAGAAGCGAGGCAAAGAACGTGGGATCCCAACTCTTTAAAACTTCAGCATCACTCCTACACAGATGCACATTCAGCACCGACACACTAGTAAAGTTGCATTCAGTGCAAGCGGGGCTTCCTCTAAAATCCCATTGGTAGCGACTTAGCTCCACTTAAGCTCTTTTCACACTAACAGAAGCAGCAAATGGCAGCAAAAAAAAAAAAGACACACTGCAAAAGGCCACCTTTCTGGTTCTAGAGCCTTTCACAGTGTCCCAATGAAAAAAACCTCTGAACATAACAAAATGCTGCTACACATGTCAGTCTAAAACCTGGAATATTGGATTTGAAGTGCTGCTTTCAAAGTTAAAACTGGTTTTGATGTGTCTACTTCAATTGAATTGAGCGCATACATGTTCCTCTGTGTATCGAAGAGGATTTGTGACACAGAGTGCCTGCAAATGTCAATAACAAGCTATTGTGCGAAGTCAAGAACGCACCCTTCACGCAGCTTGTTTTTCTCATTTTGACAGATACAGTAGATACTCTCGACCCACGAGGAAGACATTTTGCTTTCTTTTTTTTTGCCTCATTTGCATGCATGTGTTGCCTCTTCTTTAACAAAAGAGAAATGCTAAAGCAACATTTTAAGCACTTTCTGTCACAAATCACACCTAATGTCACAAAGAGTGCCAGCCTCTGTTTCTATATCTCTGCTTGGGCTGTAATCAACACAGAGCACAGACGGACTCATCAGTGAACATGAGTTTACCAGAGTTAAGTTACGCAGGTCCATGGATTGTGATTACCGTGGATCAGAGCAGAGTTCAGCCTTTTATATTTGGCAGCGCGTTATTAACATAACACAGCTGTTGCTAAGGAACTGGTAAATCACTATCAGACAACTTCATTGAATGACGGTATGGAGGTCATTACTGCATATACAGTATACTGCATATTGTATATACCCTCAACATGGCATTCATTACACTGGAAAGGTTCAGTGATGTAGTTTTTATGAGTTATGTGGGTAATTTCAAAGAAATTCAAAGTAAATAATAAATCTCTGATTTCCTGCTAGAGCTCAGATTGATATTTCTTCTATTTATTTATTAGCTACTGCCTAATTGGCGCCGGAGAAAAAAAGAGAAATCCTGTCATGTTGGAGGTTTCCATCACCAGCAGTATCAATCATATGGATTTTTTATCTTTACGCTAAAGTAACGAAATAACAAATCTCCTGAGTTTAATTCTTCGTGAGAGTTTATTTTGGTATCTTACATGTGTTCTGAAAATCTCAGATTCCCTTTGCTAACTAATAACACTAAATGACCACAAGAATATTTTTTAGCCAAGTGCTGAGATGTCTGGTTTTCAAAACTCATTCTCCAATACACATTCACTGT